>NC_064616.1:774644388-775269388 GCF_023898315.1 Schistocerca nitens | reverse complement strand
ACAAATAGGTCTACGGCTTTTCGGTGATGCCGGCTCTTTATCTTTTCCCTTGTTAATCACTACTGCTCTAGCTGTTTTCTATATCGCCAGCATCCTACCTGTTCGCAACGTCTCGTTTAGTAATGCTGTCAAATACGGCACTATCAGTGGACCTACCATCCGCACGACTATGCTAACACAACGAACTGTTACAAATCTGTCACTTCAAGGACAGCTCGGAGCCAGATCCCATATAATTTGCATTCCACTGACCCCAAAAAATTGCCATTTGTGACTTCACTGGTGTCAAGTGACAGCTCATTGGAGGGCAGGATGGAAGCCTGTTGTGTTTTCCGATGAAAGCTGGTTCTGCTTCGATGCCAGTGATGGCCTTTTGTTGGTTAGATGGAGGCCAGTTAAGGGCCTGTGAACAATCTGCCTGCGTGGTAGACACACTGGACCTACACATGGAGTTATGATCTGGGGTGCGATTTCGTATGACAGCAGAAGCACTCTCCTGTTTGTCCCACGCGCTCTGCAAAGTTGCACGTCAATCTGGTGATTCGACCCATTGTGTTGCCATTCCTGAACAGCTTTCCAGGGAGTATTTTCCAACAGGATAACGCTCGCTCACGTACCGCTGTTGAAACCCAACATGCTCTACAGAGTGTCGACATGTTACCTTGGCCTACTCGATCACCAGATCCGTCTCCAATCGAGTACATATTGGACATCATCGAAGGACGACTCCAGCGTCATCCACAAACAGCATTAACCGTCCCTGTATTGACCGACGAAGTGCAGCAGACATGGTATTCCATCCCACACACTGATACCCGACACCTGTGCAGCACGATGCCTTCACGTTTGCATGCTTGCATTCAACATTCTGGGGGTTACACTGGTTATTAATGTACCAGCATTTCACATTTGCAATGGCTTATCTCATGCTTACATTAACTTGAGATCTTGCAATGTTAATAACTGAAATACGTTACCTAGACAAATGTGTTCCCGAAATTTCACTACTCGTCATTAATTACTTTTTTGTTGCAATTTTATTTTCCGTCATTGTAATAGCATCAATGCTGCTGTGAGTGAATGTGATCCGTGTGGAAGATACTATGATAATAACAGACGTGTAAATACTGTTAGTGAATTCTCCAGTGTGTAGCAGTTCGTCTCCGCGGCCCGTGCCGTCTTGCGTCGCATCAGACTGCGAAGCCTCAGCGTCAGCTTTTAGGCCGAGAAGAGAGCAGCTTAATATTAACTACAGCATTACCGGCACCAGCTAACACACCGCCTTCCACGAGAGACATCACCTTCGGCTGCAGAGGAGTTGTGTGACGACAGCAACGACGAAGGCAGTGGAAGCGTCAGCAATAGCGGCGTCAATACGCATACACCGTCAGAAGTATCCGGACTCCTATTAGCACTCCGTCTTGTGGCTAAAAGTGGCCCATCGGGACCATCCGACCGCCATGTCATCCTCAGATGAAGATGGAGGGGCGTGTGGTCAGCACACCGCTATCCAAGTCGTTATGATGGTTATCATTGACCGGAGCCGCTACTATTCGGTCGAGTAGCTTCTCAATTGGCATCACGAGGCTGAGTGAACCCCGACAAATGGCAACAGCGCATGACGGCCAGGATGGTCACCCATCCAAGTGCTGGCCACGCCCGACAGCGCTTAACTTCGGTGATCTCACGGGAACCGGTGTATCCACTGCGGCAAGGCAGTTGAGACTCCTATTAGTGGATATTAATATAGATGTGCCCACCTTTCGCCTTGATCACGCCTTGAACTCCGCTGGGAACACTTACGATCTGGACAGGTCTAGAAAGGTTTACATATCTCTGATGGGTCTATTGCTCAGGTAAAATGAAATTATTGTATGGCCTTTAAGGGCGGGAGTCCCCTCCGGGGGATTTGCAAGTCTTTTCAGCTGACGCCACACTGGGCGACTTTCGTATGGGTGATGATGAAATGATGAGGAGGACAACACAACCCCAATCTCCGAGCGGGGAAAATCTCCGAACTAGCCGGGAAAGGAACCCGGGCCCTCTAAATGGTTCAAATGGCTCTGAGCACTATGGGACTCAACTGCTGAGATCATCAGTCCCCTATAACTTAGAACTAGTTAAACCTAACCAACCTAAGGACATCACAAACATCCATGCCCGAGGCAGGATTCGAACCTGCGACCGTAGCGGTCTTGCGGTTCCAGGCTGCAGCGCCTTTAACCGCACGGCCACTTCGGCCGGCCCCGGGCCCTCTGCATGGCAGTGAGACGCACTGAGCACACAGATGTCCGCCCCGATAGGTGAGTGGTCAGCGTGACGGATTGCCGTCCTACGGGCCCGGGTTCGATTCCCGGCTGGCTCGGGGATTTTCTCGGCTCAGGGACTGTGTGTTGTGCTGTCTTCAACATCATTTCATCCCCATCCAGCGTGCAGTTCGCCCTATGTGGTGTCGAATGTAATAAGACCTGCACCAAGGCGGCTGGAACTGCCCTGGAAGGGGCCTCCCGGCCAATGACGTCAAACGCTCATTTCTATTTTACCACCCAGATAACATGGCGGGCTACTCTGGTGACGTCCAATGACTAGCCCACGATTGAAGCCACTGAGCTTTCTTAAACTACCCATTCTGTTTTTACTGCTTCTCTACAGACAATGCGATACTCCCCGCCTCCTTTTATACTAGCGGGTCCGTCTCGTGACATCTATTGGTCGATTCCGCATTACATAGGAGTGTCCGAATACTTTCCGTAAGATAGTGGACGTGAGCACCAACAGTGATTCCATAGCAATGTCTAGGCATCTCATCCACGCAGTACGAAACAATGATGATGCAAAAAGCGTCAAGAGAGCGCAATAAGGCCTTCTACCACAGCAAAAACTTACGACCTCTCAGAAACCAGTAATGTTGACTCAGCGAACTGGAGGACATGTTGAAATACATTGATGAGGAACTCCGGCGTATCACGAAGTTCACTACTGTCAAGATAAAAGGGTTAAATATAAATTCATCCGTTCGGGAAATCACATGCAAGACTGACTGGGTGTATAAAACAATTAAAAAAAGAAACAAGGTTACTCGGCCATTCGCTAATGTGCCAGCTACTGCTCCACTCGCTCAGACGGCCTCCACAAAATCAAAGATTGAAGCCACACACGCTACGAAAGGAAGCACGCTATTTATCAAATCTAAGGACAAGAAAGACTCAAACGAAACGGAGACGTGCCTTCTAATTCATCCAAAGAAAAAAAAACCGTAACCAACAACATGAAGACAGCAAACAATGTACTCGTAATTGAAACAGAAACAAACAGAAGAAGAAAACAAGAAACTGACGTAAGATTCGGAGCCAAATAAAGAAATTATATGAGGGCCACTAAGTAAATGGATGCCGGTAGTGATGGTATATGATTCCCCGCTAATCATGTTTTTGTTGTTGTGGTCTTCAGTCCTGAGACTGGTTTGATGCAGCTCTCCATGCCACTCTATCCTATGCAAGCCTCTTCATCTCCCAGTACCTACTGCAACCTACATCCTTCTGAATCTGCTTAGTGTATTGATCTCTTGGTATCCCTCTACGATTTTTACCCTCCACGCTGCCCTCCAATGCTAAATTTGTGATCCCTTGATGCCTCAAAACATGTCCTACCAACCGATCCCTTCTTCTGGTCAAGTTGTGCCACAAACTTCTCTTCTCCCCAATCCTATTCAATACCTCCTCATTAGTTACGTGATCTACCCACCTTATCTTCAGCATTCTTCTGTAGCACCACATTACGAAAGCTTCTATTCTCTTCTTGTCCGAACTATTTATCGTCCATGTTTCACTTCCATACATGGCTACACTCCATACAAATACTTTCAGAAACGACTTCCTGACACTTAAATCTATACTCGATGTTAACAAATTTCTCTTCTTCACAAACGATTTCCCTGCCATTGCCAGTCTACATTTTATATCCTCTCTACTTCGACCATCATCAGTTATTTTACTCCCTAAATAGCAAAACTCCTTTACTACTTTAAGTGTCTCATTTCCTAATCTAATCCCCTCAGCATCACCCGATTTAATTTGACTACATTCCATTATCCTCGTTTTGCTTTTGTTGATGTTCATCTTATATCCTCCTTTCAAGACACTGTCCATTCCGTTCAACTGCTCTTCCAAGTCCTTTGCTGTCTCTGACAGAATTACAATGTCATCGGCGAACCTCAAAGTTTTTACTTCTTCTCCATGAATTTTAATACCTACTCCGAATTTTTCTTTTGTTTCCTTTACTGCTTGCTCAATATACAGATTGAACAACATCGGGGAGAGGCTACAACCCTGTCTCACTCCCTTCCCAACCACTGCTTCCCTTCCATGCCCCTCGACTCTTATAACTGCCATCTGGTTTCTGTACAAATTGTAAATAGCCTTTCGCTCCTTGTATTTTACCCCTGCCACCTTCAGAATTTGAAAGAGGGTATTCCAGTTAACGTTGTCAAAAGCTTTCTCTAAGTCTACAAATGCTAGAAACGTAGGTTTGCCTTTTCTTAATCTTTCTTCTAAGATAAGTCGTAAGGTTAGTATTGCCTCACGTGTTCCAACATTTCTACGGAATCCAAACTGATCTTCCCCGAGGTCCGCTTCTACCAGTTTTTCCATTCGTCTGTAAAGAATTCGCGTTAGTATTTTGCAGCTGTGACTTATTAAACTGATAGTTCGGTAATTTCACATCTGTCAACACCTGCTTTCTTTGGGATTGGAATTATTGTATTCTTCTTGAAGTCTGTGGGTATTTCGCCTGTCTCATACATCTTGCTCACCAGATGGTAGAGTTTTGTCATGACTGGCTCTCCCAAGGCCATCAGTAGTTCTAATGGAATGTTGTCTACTCCCGGGGCCTTGTTTCGACTCAGGTCTTTCAGTGCTCTGTCAAACTCTTCACGCAGTATCTTATCTCCCATTTCATCTTCATCTACATCCTCTTCCATTTCCATAATATTGTCCTCAAGTGCATCGCCCTTGTATAAACCCTCTATATACTCCTTCCACCTTTCTGCCTTCCCTTCTTTGCTTAGAACTGGGTTGCCATCTGAGCTCTTGATATTCATACAAGTGGTTCTCTTCTCTTCAAAGGTCTCTTTAATTTTCCTGTAGGCAGTATCTATCTTACCCCTAGTGAGACAAGCCTCTACATCCTTACATTTGTCCTCTAGCCATCCCTGCTTAGCCATTTTGCACTTCCTGTCGATCTCATTTTTGAGACGTATGTATTCCTTTTTGCCTGCTTCATTTACTGCATTTTTATATTTTCTCCTTTCATCAATTAAATTCAATATTTCTTCTGTTACCCAAGGATTTCTATTAGCCCTCGTCTTTTTACCTACTTGATCCTCTGCTGCCTTCACTACTTCATCCCTCAGAGCTACCCATTCTTCTTCTACTGTATTTCTTTCCCCCATTCCTGTCAATTGTTCCCTTATGCTCTCCCTGAAACTCTGTACAACCTCTGTTTCTTTCAGTTTATCCAGGTCCCATCTCCTTAAATTCCCACCTTTTTGCAGTTTCTTCAGTTTCAATCTGCAGTTCATAACCAATAGATTGTGGTCAGAATCCACATCTGCCCCTGGAAATGTCTTACAATTTAAAACCTGGTTCCTAAATCTCTGTCTTACCATTATATAATCTATCTGATACCTTTTAGTATCTCCAGGATTCTTCCAGGTATACAAACTTCTTTTATGATTCTTGAACCAAGTGTTAGCTATGATTAAGTTATGCTCTGTGCAAAATTCTACAAGGCGGCTTCCTCTTTCATTTCTTCCCCCCAATCCATATTCACCTACTATGTTTCCTTCTCTCCCTTTTCCTACTGACGGATTCCAGTCACCCATGACTATTAAATTTTCGTCTCCCTTCACTACCTGAATAATTTCTTTTATCTCGTCATACATTTCATCAATTTCTTCATCACCTGCAGAGCTAGTTGGCATATAAACCTGTACTACAGTAGTAGGCATGAGCTTTGTGTCTATCTTGGCCACAATAATGCGTTCACTATGCTGTTTGTAGTAGCTAACCCGCACTCCTATTTTTTTATTCATTATTAAACCTACTCCTGCATTACCCCTATTTGATTTTGTATTTATAACCCTGTAATCACCTGACCAAAAGTGTTGTTCCTCCTGCTACCGAACTTCACTAATTCCCACTATATCTAACTTTAACATATCCATTTCCCTTTTTAAATTTTCTAACCTACCTGCCCGATTAAGGGATCTGACATTCCACGCTTCGATCCGTAGAATGCCAGTTTTCTTTCTCCTGACAACGACGTCCTCTTGAGTAGTCCCCGCCCGGAGATCCGAATGGGGGACTATTTTACCTCCGGAATATTTTACCCAAGAGGACGCCATCATCATTTAATCATACAGTAAAGCTGCATGTCCTCGGGAAAAATTACGGCTGTAGTTTCCCCTTGCTTTCAGCCGCCGCTAATCATGCCAGAAAGCAAATTAATTGAGTGAATATACGAACAGAACTTGGAGAGAACTGTAGATGGAGAGGAGTTCTTAGAAGAAACAAAATCCACAGGGAAAGTTGACTACATGAAAAGTCTTAAGGCTTTCCAAATAAAACAAACGCTATTAACATTCTAAATCTTTATCCTTCGAGTCTAGATGTTTATTTCACAATGTAGCCACCCTGGCGATGAACACATTTCTCTCAACGAGAGACCGGTGTGTTGATACCGCCACTGTCTAATGTTTAACTTTGTTGACGGAGCCACATCCTCACTTCTGCTTGTCCCGCTTCATCACTATCGAAGTGATGTCCTTTAAGCTTTGGAAACAGTTGAAAATCGGAAGGAGTCAAGTCGATGACAACGAAACCAGGACGCCGGGTTGTTGTAGATATCGCAGCTCTCGTGTGTGGTCTTGCGTTGTCATGGTGATGGAGAGGGGGCTCTACGTGTGGATGAAGTTTGCTGCGGTTGGAAACTAGATTACGCACGCATCCACGAAGTTACGTAGACACGACCATGTTACGCGCTACAGTTTGAAGATCTTTTGCGGCGAAGGGTTGCAACTTGCGCCAGCGAAGCGGGAAAGTCGGCCTAGTAATTTGCATTACACGCAATTCCTCAACCGATACCGAGAACAGAATAAAATATCTGGAGGCATTACTTTTCAGCACGCCCTCGTAAACTTAAGGATATGCATGTCTTAACCACAGAAATAAGACAACTGATTATGCACATTCATCCTGTAGGCTGTACCATAAATTTCCTGTCACGGAGGAAGCTGATTGCATTCAGCTCAGTGTCAATAATTTGCATACAAATCAGAGAACAACCGCAGACCCTGCTTAACGTCGTCTTTAGAATGAGGTAGAAGACCCTCGATACTTACTGTCTGTACAAGCAGTTAGTGATAACACATGGTGGAGTTGTACACAATCGCGGGCTATAATCGTCCTATAGCTATGTTTTCTCTAAGTTCCCATAGCACTCACATACAATCGGCTTGCACCATAACGGCGATGGAACGTAGACAAATGACTAAATTGGCCAGATAAATGTCATAGACAGCACCATGTTCATGCAAGAACTAGGGCAAGTCTTAAAAGAGATGGATCTACACATTGCCCCACATACCAAGTACGGCACAGGTCATAACACCAAGTCAGCTTCAAATGTCCGCCATTTTGGTGACAGATAACAATATAACACGCAGGTGGCGACTATTGGGAGGCGTGGCAGATAGATGGTGTGTTAGGAGGCACTCTCCCAGTTCGCCACTTGCCGGTTCCTCGGGCAAGAGGAGGTGACTGTAACTTGTGTACGCCTGCGGGCGCAGTAAAAAAAACAGTGACTTTTACCCATTTATTGCTTCAAATACATCTCTCCTTTAGCGATGCTACGGCGATCCTCTTGCCGCTGCTTGTCCGTCTGCGCGGCGAGCGACTGGCAGCAACTCAGGAAGTGGCTGCTGCGTCTCCACCCTCAGCACTCAAAGAAGGTGGCGCGTGCGTATGTGGCTTACACACGCCGGTCTTAGAGGTCCTCGATCCCCTCCCATAACTATGACTCATATCTGCTCTCTGAACCGCGATGACGGTTGTTGTGTGGTCGAGAAGTGCACCGACCCTGGCCTGCCGTGCAGGTAGGACCCGTGGCTCTGCTGAAGCATCAGGAATGGCGCTGCCCAGGCCCAAGTCGACATGGAAGACCTCCAGGCCTTCCAATCTGCGTTGGAAGCTGTCAGCAGCGCCGAATTCGTACTAGTGCTTACGGAGAGGGAGACATCTCTCCAGCGGCTCTTGGCGGTAAGAATAAGAGCAGGAAATCTACAACAGACTTATACCCAGCGTTAATATCGTGTCAGGGAATCGAATACGCGCGTCCTGTACCCCATCGATCCCTCTGACCAACTCCCTTCTGAACTTAAATGTTGGAGTATTTATAGTGTGAAATATCGGCTGGTGTTGACCCAACGTCACTTGTAAAGACCGCATAGGCTTTCCTAATACTAATTTATCAGCGATTCATATCGCGCCCTATTTTCTTAACACATTTGTTATACCGACACACCGGTCCGTAACGATATTCAGTACACCTTCTTTCGTTCGTGACGCGGCTTCTTACTTCATGTAAAAAGGTGAAGTGATACTTCGAAAGTTAACACGTTTGGGGGCTATATAAAAATAATGATTGAGAGTGTATGCAAAATCTAGTTTACTGACAACATTTATTTTCCCAAAAACAAAGACAGACATAATTTATGCAAAACACGTTATGATACGAGGTGCATTCAAGTTCTAAGGCCTCCGACTTTTTTTTCTCCGGATTGGAAAGAGATAGAAACATGCGCAAGTTTTAAAATGAGGCAGCGTTCATTGTCAATACGTCCCAGAGATGGCAGCACCGTACGGCAGATGGAATTTTACCGCCAGCGGCGAGAATGAGAACTGTTTTAAATACTTAAAATGGCGACGTTTTCCTTACTTGAACAGCGTGCAATCATTCGTTTTCTGAATTTTCGTGGTGTTCAAAAATGGTTCAAATGGCTCTGAGCACTATGGGACTTAACATCTATGGTCATCAGTCCCCTAGAACTTAGAACTAATTAAACCTAACTAACCTAAGGACAGCACACAACACCCAGTCATCACGAGGCAGAGATAATCCCTGACCCCGCCGGGAATCGAACCCGGGAACCCGGGCGTGGGAAGCGAGAACGCTACCGCACGACCACGAGCTGCGGACTTTTTCGTGGTGTGAAACGAATTGAAATTCATCGACAGTTGAAGGAGACATGTGGTGATGGAGTTATGGATGTGTCGAAAGTGCGTTTGTGGGTGCGACAGTTTAATGAAGGCAAAACATCGTGTGACAACAAACCGAAACAACCTCGGGCTCGCACAAGCCGGCCTGACGACATGATCAAGAAAGTGGAGAGAAGTGTTTTGGGGGATCGCCGAATGACTGTTGAACAGATCGCCTCCAGAGTTAGCATTTCTGTGTGGGTTCTGTGCACACACTCCTGCATGATGACCTGAAAATGCGAAAAGTGTCATCCAGGTGGGTGCCACGAATGCTGACAGACGACCACATGGCTGCCCATGTGGCATGTTGCCAAGCAATGTTGACGCGCAACGAGAGCATGAATGGGACTTTCTTTTCGTCGGTTGTGACAATGGATGAGACGTGGATGCCATTTTTCAATCCAGAAACAAAGCGCCAGTCAGCTCAATGGAAGCACACAGATTCGCCACCACCAAAAAAATTTCGGGTAATCGCCAGTGCTGGAAAAATGATGGTGTCCATGTTCTGCGACAGCGAGGGCGTAATCCTTACCCATTGCGTTCCAAAGGGCACTACGGTAACAGGTGCATCCTACGAAAATGTTTTGAAGAACAAATTCCTTCCTGCACTGCAACAAAAACGTCCGGGAAGGGCTGCGCGTGTGCTGTTTCACCAAGACAACGCACCCGCACATCGAGCTAACGTTACGCAACAGTTTCTTCGTGATAACAACTTTGAAGTGATTCATCATGCTCCCTACTCACCTGACTTGGCTCCTAGTGACTTTTGGCTTTTTCCAACAATGAAAGACACTCTCCGTGGCCGCACATTCACAAGCCGTGCTGCTATTGCCTCAGCGATTTTTCAGTGGTCAAAACTGACTCCTAAAGAAGCCTTCGCCGCTGCCATGGAATCATGGCGTCAGCATTGTGAAAAATGTGTACGTCTGCAGGGCAATTACGTCGAGAAGTAACGCCAGTTTCATCGATTTCGGGTGAGTAGTTAATTAGAAAAAAAATCGGAGGCCTTAGAACTTGAATGCACCTCGTAGAATATCGTGAAGAAATAACAGGTGGTTTAAGACCATAATAGACAAGGATCCTAAGTGGCAGAAGTGAGTCAAATAGTCTGGCCCTAAAATTGTGGCTAGCGCAATCTGAATTGATCTGACGCTGAGCAGACTTTGACTGTTCAAATCTACAAAAGTTTATATTGGTGCAGCTGAGAGCAAGTGACGAGTGATATCTGTACCCCCTGACAAGGCCGGAGGAGCACTATGTTACCTTGTTTGTTTCGTGTGGTGATGTAACTTGCAGCTGGCGAGATGTGTGCGGCTGAGGCGAGGCGTAAGGCAGCACCTGTGAATCGATTGCGGCCGCGAAAGAAATGCAAAATCTCACGGTCTAGCGTTCAGGCAGACGGATCAAAATTTACTCTCTCCCAGAGCCCTGAAATCATGGTAGATTTCAGTGTGTGACACACGTGTTAGCTGGTCGTACCAAGGACCAATTTGGCTCACTTACATGACAGAGTGCACAAGGATACCAAACGTCAAGACTGGTAAGCCAAAATCGAATAAGTGTGTCCTCGGCAAATGAGTAGTCCGAGACGTTTGAAGTCACACTGTCAGTACAGTAAGAACTTCACCACAGGCACTCCAGTCTAACTACTTGCAAGTGAAGTCAGTCTCAGGACAGGTCCCAAGCACCAACCACACATGTCAGAGCTTCGACCAGAAGACACTTCCAGACCAAAGTCCAGAACCCGAGTGCCTCGCACCTCTCCAGATAAAAAAATTCCGTTTTCCCGCAAAGTGTACCAACGACACCACCTTCACCCCATCTTGAGTCAGTCACAGGGCTTTAGAGGAGGTAAATCTCCCCTCCAACATGACAGCACAAACTCAAGTCGAACCAGCGCAAGTGTTTAGAAACCTGCGCCTTTGGAAAAAAAAAAATAAACCTCCAGTTACTGTCCTTTTTAAGTTTTCGAGGACTGGATTGTTTGACTGGATTGATTTTGGGGAAGAGACCAAACAGCGAGGTCATTGGTCTCATCGAATGAAGGAAGGATGGGGAAGGAAGTCGTCCATGCCCTGTCAAAGGAAGCATCCTGGCATTTGCATGAAGCGATTTAGGGAAATCATGGAAAACCTAAATCAGGATGGCCGGACGCGGGATTGAACCGTCGTCCTCCCGAATGCCAGTCCAGTGTGCTAACCACTGCACCACCTCGCTCAGTAGTTTTTGCAGAGGGAGAAGATGTTTTTCTCCGAAGTCATGTCGCTTCCCATTGCAACAAGTGAACAGATAAGATCTTAAAGATCTTTATCTAAATCGACTGTGCCTCGGAGCCTAGCTATGAGGTGTCATATAGATTCTATCTCTAAACGTTTCTCAGACAAAAGAGTTCCTTTATGACTGAGGTGGCCAATGGAAGTGGGTCACAGGCCTATTTGCAGTACTGATGAACACGAAAACTTGTGAATTTTTATTAGGAGTGGCACTGCACACAATGCTGAGTAGACGCATTCCTTCAGTCTGTCGCCCCCAGCCCAGCCTTTTGCTGGCTTCAGTGCAGGTATAGCGGCATTGTTCTGCTGGAGACCTGTCTCGACAAGGGGGTGCTCTGTCTGCCCTGTACAGAGGTGGTCCTGTTCGGCAAGATTTACTGAGGGATGGGATCGCCGCCACTAGCTTTCGGCTTCCGACATGCCGTTTCTACGAACTAAGAACCATAAAAGTACCTCATGCTTTTAGCGCCCTACCAGGCTCCATCAATGACTACTCAGGCAGTTAACTTTCTAAAGTCATGCTCAAGGTGCATAGGTTGTAACAAAACTCTTTACTAATTTTTCGTATACGAAAAATAGGTGAGAGAGTGACTTGTTCTCTCTCAACTTCTCAGTTGTATTGCTTTACTAAGCTCCTGCTGATGCTGCTACCCAATTCACGCAAAGCGCTGATGTCCTGCTTTCCGCCGACCTGCTAAAGTGATGAAACGCTGCTGTTTCGTTTCGCGCTTCTTGACACTACCACAAGGAACACAAAGTGAACGAGGTCTTGCAATTATGAAATTCTGCCGACAGCTGCCTGACACAGGGTTGGTACATAACAAACAGTAAAAAAGGTATCAACTGATGAACAAACACGCGCTGACAGTAGAAATGATGGATGCCGTGGGAAATTCCATACAACCAGTCAACATTTTCAATACAGTCAACAGGTACAGCAAGATATAGAAAAGTCGAAAACCACAGCACGACAGACGTATTCTCATAATGAATGCAAATGCGAAATCAACATTCTGTCACAGAAAAGTAAAAGATTCAAGAGCTTTGCCTTCATGACGCTATACAAGAACTTGGGCTTTTGTCAGGAATAGGCGTTTTAACCCGCCTGCTTTCCACAGTCTCGCACTTGTGACAACAAATACTGAAACCACTGAGCCAACGGATTGTGTGAGCGTTGCAGATGGCACAAGGCAAAGCGATCCCAGCATTTTTTATAAAGTCAGATGAGTTCAGAAGTCACCATTGTACCGCCTGCAGTCTTTAAGACTCAGACCAAAGCAAGCGAGAAGATACTACTAGAGATCTATATGGGAAACAGACGACAAAGAGAGCTGGATTTCTACCGAACAGCCAAACAATAATGTAAAGGGCTATTACACAAAACAGGAGTAGAAAAATGGCAGAAATATATCAAGGACCAAATTTTAACAGTTATTTAGGGTTTTCCATACAAACTTGCAACAAATAAAGTTCGATCACACACTTGTGGCGAAACAATCGCTCTACCGTTTGAGAGGTACAGAGGCGAGCGAGTGTGCTGCGACCTACCCCAGTTCACTGCTAGTAGCGCCACGTCACCATAACGCGTCTGTGCATAGCACACAAGTATTGCACCATAATTAAGAATTAAATTAAAAGTTAAAGTTGCTTTTCCAAACTTTGTCTGTTTTGGTTGGCAGGACAGCCAACACCTTGTTACTAGAGGAGGCAGAAAGGCACGCGTTTTAGCTCACGCAGGCTGACGTGAGGTCTGGAACAGGACAAGGAAATTAGAATTTAGAAAAAAGGACGTAGCTGGTGGAATACTTAACTTTACTCCATTAATGGTGAACGTCGGTCTGGACGGTACATGATTCAATATCAATAGTAACTGATAATGGCGCCTTGCTAGGTCGTAGCAACTGACGTAGCTGAAGGCTATGCTAAACTATCTGTAACCTCCCCCTCACTTATCGACCTTAATGACAGTGAAAAATTAAACCGCGTGTACCTAATGGAAATTTGGGTAAGCAATCGTCACCGAAGTTAATCTGTCGGTAAAGAGGGAGGAAAGGGTTACATCTAAATGAAAGGAAAAATGCAAATGAAACTGGTGGAAATTAATTTTGAAAAGGGGGAAAGTTAATAAAGAAAGTAAATGTGCGGCCGTTACGTTAACAATTAACTAGCGGTAATTAGATATTTGAGATTTGGGGGAAATTACGGTCGCCAGTCCTAAGGACAATTACTATAGTAACTGAAAAAGAAAGGTTATTACACATATAATTAGCACTAGAAGCGTGGCAACTGAAGGTTGACACGTGTAGTGTGAAAACTGAAAGTTTGTCAGAAGTAATAAATTTCGCTACACTCTGACTTAATTTAGCAAAAGAATTAATAAAACCGGAAAATCGAAAGTTAATTTAGTGACTGAAGTTAATAGTGAGCTTTCTTTCTGAAGCAGATCGAAATTCAGTAAAATACGGTTAGTCTTGGACTCCCTCAACAATCATTTCAAAAGCAACTTGACTCTACGCAATTTAGAAATAAGAGATTTAACTTTGAACTTGAATTAAATGATTCTGAACAATTAACAATAGTAAAATTTTGTACGTACCAAGCTGAGCTGCAGTCACAGGTAATCTAAAATATGCTAACAAAACTCGCACTCTTAATTTGTGCTCGTGTAATCTAAATATTGTAGCCAGCTATAAATACTTTAACTGAACTTTGAAATTAAAGCAGTGAAATCGAATTATAATGCTTTAATGCTGGCGTTTGAATTTCAACGACACTCGGGTTCATTTCGGAAAAGGAAGGGACCCTGCTTGGCAATGCAATTGGGACAATGAGCAACATAGGTTCATGCTACGTTGCTGTAATTTTGTGATTTGAACAGTTTGAGAAGCTGAGGTCTGCCATACATTTCTGAAACTTTACGTGCTTTTAGTCTTCCTTGTTGGTTGATTGAAGGTTTGAAGTCGCCGATCGAGGAGGTGGCGACAGTCACTCATTGTCGGCCGTCGCTGTTGCAGAAGCTGGATGCTGGCGCGCCTTCTTCTCGACACGGTCACCAGGCGAAACGGGCTCTTGATGTGTGCCAGCTAATGCTTCCCGTCCGCGACACCGTGCTAGAAACTACCATAGCCAGTCGATCGCAATTACATGCTGCCAAACCCCGAAAGCCCGGCAACTTGCGGGAGCGTCACACAACACACCTGCTCAATCGCACTACTCCAACCAGACTCCCCTCGCTGCCCGCGCTCCACGCGGCAGAGTTAACACTACCAAAGATCCTACACACTTTCGTTCTTCACACGACCTATCGATGTATTCGTTCGATAGAATAGTTTTCCCTAGGCAAGACCTAGCGTAAAATACAAATAATATTTACAAAACAAACCAATTATACATCGACATAAATGCATATATATATATATATATATATATATATATATATATATATATATATATATATATATACAAATATTAAAACAATTACAATATATAAAGACATAGAAATGTTACATCTTTAGGTAACAAAATAAGGAAAAAATTATGGTACAATAGATGGAAATAGGAGGATATGCATTTCCGGCGTTACACGTGCCCCACATTGTCTGAGGATGTTCGTGTAACCTAAACAGACTCAGAAAATGTCCCAAAAAAGAAACAGCGGAAATGCATATGGTCAAAACATCATCAAAATTTAGCATTCGTCTAATTAAGCATAAATCAATTTTTTGACCATAATAATTGAGTGGAGACACTCCTAATCATATTCCACTCTGTCATCTTGCACAAAATAGAACAGGTTGACAACATATTGAAATTCATAGAAAACAAAGAAAATGGTTTACCTATTCTAAAATCGTCAAATTTCGTAACACTATCAAGAAATTGAATATTATTTACAAAATTAATCAGAGTACATGGCCATAAAAACAGGTAGATCAAAATACGCAAATTAATTATTAATTACATATTATACACATTTTTATATAACCTTTTCATAATTAATATTCTCGTCATGAGAGTCCAATTAAAGCTAAACAAGAAAATAATATTCAGCAGATCGACAAAAACATAAATATTGAGAGCAGAATTCTTTCACATCAGCTGTCCGGGAAGAAAAACTATTCCGCCTTTCGTACCCGCAAGTACAAAGAATGTCGAGAGCGGCACAAGAGCTGACAGCGGCTCCGCCTCGCCAGTATTGTTGCGCTCGCCCGTGCGACACGCTTGATCTCACTCGCCTGTGTAACGGCATTTCCAGAATGTCCGTTTCACTGAGTTCTTTCGGAACAACTCACTCCCGAGTAATCTCAAGGAGTCCATTAATTCTATCAAAGTGGATAACTCAACACTGTCCATCATCACACACATGTACTAGCCTGAAACTTAAAACAGCGTCTAAGTACATCGGCAGTGACTAGTAAATCACATATTTATGAAATCTTACCGCTAGTTACAAAATCATATTTATATTCCTTAATCTACAGTGACTCAGCTGAAAACTTAAATTAGCAGCTTGGATTTTTCAAATGATTATTAATCAATTCCTCTTAAATCATTCAGTCAAAATTAATTACTTATTAATTACAACTTCTTTAATGACCTCTTGGTCAGGCATAAGCATGGCAACCTAGCAAATCCTTAAATCTTACACTCTATATTTACATACTGTACAAATTACCCATTCTGTGGTATTAATCAATCCTAGGTTGGTACAATTTCAAGTCTACAATGTTCTGTATACCTAATAGTTTTTCAGAGCTTGGATACTCTAAGCAAAAAGCATTTGTGTGAGGTATACCAATGACTTTATATGGTCCATTATAAACAAATTTAGAGATTTCATCGTCTATCTCGCTCGATTTCTCATGAGCTTTTACAAGTATTAAGTTTCCGATTGCAAACTTAGCAAACCGCGCTATAGCGTCATGACGACGTATGCGAGCATCGGCTTTTAGCTTCATTACTTCTTGCAAACGATCTTTTTTCACACCAATACTAATGTCAATCCGTGGAGGGAATTTTATTATCTCTTCCAATTCACTTTCTACACTTTTGTCAATGCCGAGATTCCTCACGTCACGGCAGTTCAAATTCATACCTACGTCAATGGCATCCGGCCAGTTAACAATGTGTATAGGCTGGTATTGCCTATGCAAACCGTCTCCTGCCTCATGAAAACTAACTACTATTGTTTTATCTTGTGACGTACATGTCAAACTTTTGCTTTCGCAATTAATCACTGCACCGTACTTTAATAGCCAATCTAACCCGATAATTACTTGCGTAGTTAAGTCTGGCACGACGACAAACTCTTGTTCAAATCGTGCCCCACATATCTCGAAGTTGACAACAATCTGTTTTGTGACCGGTTTACTGGGCTTCCCAGTAGCACCGATAATTTTCACTCCTGTTACTGGCATAACTACGATACCAGGTCTGTCTTTCAGTAACTCAAATATTTTCCCAGACACCGCACTCAATTCTGCACCGGTGTCAATCAACACGTTTAGTTGTAGGTCGTGCATATTAACAGACACTACTATCTGCCTACACTTATCCTCGACTGTTTCTTTATTTTCCAACAATAAATCCTCATCTACATCCAGGTCATTCCAGAAAAAACCACCCGGCTTTGAGCCTAAATCCGGCTTATCTGGCAGCTTTTTCAGTCTCTGTTCACATACAGTTTTAATTTCAACACGTTTGTCCTGAGGCTTAGTCTGTAGCTTCGCCTCCAATACCGAAACCTTTTCCTGTAACTCGTCAACTAGTGAGTGCTGCTTTGCTATCAATTCACTAATTGTCACCTTCGTTGATTCCTCTTTGGTCAGATTGATCTCGTCTGCCAATCTACCTGCAGAAATGTGCCCAGTAGTATCTGCAATTACTTCCTCTAGATCTGCGCAACCCACACTGCTATCGTCTGACCGTATAATGTCAGCTCTAACCTCATACACGCTGTAATCTATGTGCTTTTCTACCAATCGTGTCCGGCTATCACTAAAATTTTCGTAATCTTCCTCCTTAATACTCTCGCAATGTTTAAACTGGAGGTTTGCGTCGGATGGGTCGGCTACTTCTACCACTATAACTTTCGGTAAAGTCTGCCGGTTAGGACCAGAACTTTCCGTTACTACTTCAACATCCAACTCCTGCGGGACGAAACACGACGAATCTTGCTCGTGCTCCCCATTAACATCAACTATTTCTGGTAAAGTCTGCCGGCTAGGGCCAGAACTTTCTATCACTTCACAAACACTATCTTCCTGCGGGACGAGACGCGGCAAATCCTGCCCACGCTCCCCATAAACACTTCTCCCGTACAGGCCCCTATAATCTCTTAGTTCGTCGTATAAGCGACCGAACTGCCTTAACCAGACCTCATCCCTCTCTGCATCCCCTCGCTCAATGACGGACGTGTTATCCGACATCTGATCTTCTCTCAACACTTGCGAATCATTCTTAAACTCAATCTCCAGTTCCGCTGTGGGTATTACAGCTGCCACTTTATAATCGATTTCCGGAACACTACTTAAATTGTTCTCACTGACAGTGAATGTATTTTCTACTGCCGTGTATACAGCTGATCTACTACCTGTGGACGCACTCCTTTCTCTTAACACTGGCACACTCTCTCGCCGTTGATTATTCCATACGGAATTTTCATAACGACGAGACCTGGGTTTTCTACTGTTATTGGGCCGCCAAAATTTCTCCACGCCCGGTCGGCCCCTCACCGGCGCGGCTAATGGTTTCCCTGTCTCGTCCCAGCAGATACGCTCCCCGGATGTTGCTGAGGCGGCTGATCACACCCTCTGGCGTTATTACTATTCTGCGAAGCCCGTATCACGCTAGTATGATACTGGTTTCCGTCATTTCTGTTATTATTTGCATTGTATCGATTGTCATTACGGCCCGAACCACTATTGTTATTGCTGCCAAGATTGCGGTATGCATTATTCCTATAGTTGTCGTTGTTGTGGTTGCTGTGGTACCCGTTGTTGTTACCACGGCCTCTACCACTGTCGCGATTATTGCGCCAATTGTCCTCGTCCTCCACTCTTTCCAGAAAATCATTTATTGTCCTGTAATTGCTTCCTACGTAGCGTTTTGTATCATCTGGAAGCTTCTTGTAGAGTTCCCAGACTATTTCGGATTCCGTGCGGCGATCACGCAAATATTCCAACTTGCGGATCCAGCCCTCACAAAACTCCTTCATCGAGCCGCGCGAATTCGCATCGAAAGGCCTCGATACGACAAATTCGCGCCATACACTTTGCTGTTTTTGCTCTGACCAGTATTCAGCTAGAAACAAATTTTTAAACTCGTCAAAAGTCAGGTTCGTAATGTTGAGGTTTAAGCCGCAACGCTTGGCATCACCAGCCAGCACATCAATAACCGCATTAATTTTTCTCTCATTAGCCCATGATCTGGGTAAAACTCTTTCACAATTTTTAATGAAATCCGTCGCGTGTATACCGCCTTTTTTCAAGGGGTCGAACCGCTCCTCTTTTGTCAACGATTCCGAACTAAGTGCACAGATTGGCACATAGCTCTATTTTTCGTCAAGTTTCTTTTCTAATTCCGACACTCTCGTAATTATTTGGCAAGTGGTTGTCGCAAGCGTTTCTACTTCCCTTTTTTTTCTCTTCGCAGGTATTAGCCTGCTTCGTCACTTTGGTATCTACTTCGGATACTAAAGCCTTTAAAGTTTCCACCTTCTTTTGATCCTCTTTTTTCACTAATTGAATTTGTTCCGTCACC
Source organism: Schistocerca nitens (assembly GCF_023898315.1). Taxonomy (NCBI): domain Eukaryota; kingdom Metazoa; phylum Arthropoda; class Insecta; order Orthoptera; family Acrididae; genus Schistocerca; species Schistocerca nitens. Next base: position 775,250,040 of record NC_064616.1, on the reverse strand, counting down.
TTATTCTCGATGATCGGAGCAACTGCTCCTCCTACACTTTTTTCGATTCTGCTAATTTTGGAATTAAAACGCGTATTTATGCTCGCCATTTCCGCCTGAACGCCTATCATTTCCTGTTTAAGATTACCGATTTCGGTATTAATAACAACAATAACTTCTTTGATTTTATCAACTTTTGCGTTAACAACTCCAACATTGTTGTTAGCAACATTAAAAGCTTTGTTCTGATCGTCTAGCTTCCTGTCAATTTTTTCTTGCTTGGCAGACTGAGCTTCTTGCTTGGCAGCCTGAGCTTTAATTTCTGCCGATTGAGTTTCTATCTTGCTAGACTGAGCCTTGATTTCGTTAATCAAAACATTCAATAAATCAGCTAAATCCCCGGAAACTACCGGTTTTACTTCCGTAGCGGCTTCCTCTTTAATTGTCCCCGCGTATTCGTCAACAAGGGGATCAGATCTGATTTTCACTTCCGATTCCGAAACATTTTCTAAAGTTTGGAATTCCATTTCTGCTCTTTGTTGCGTTTCGGCGGTCGCGTCTTTCACGCTAGCCGCCTGTCCCTGAACAATGGGTACCGCGGTGCGCGTTTCCCACTGTTCGACCGATTGTTCCGTATCCAAGTCTACCAAATTTTGGTAATTGTTGCCTTCACTCATTTTAATAATTTTCAATATAAATAACAAATCTCAAATCTAATTAGGATTCCTCCCACTACTTAATCTCGCTGACGTAACTATCTGTTCGTAACCAATACTTTGTTACGACATTTGCACCAAACAAAATTCGTGTCCAGAACAACCTCAAATCTGAAGATTGTCCTGTCACCAGGTCGCCACGTGTAACCTCCCCCTCACTTATCGACCTTAATGACAGTGAAAAATTAAACCGCGTGTACCTAATGGAAATTTGGGAAAGCAATCGTCACCGAAGTTAATCTGTCGGTAAAGAGGGAGGAAAGGGTTACATCTAAATGAAAGGAAAAATGCAAATGAAACTGGTGGAAATTAATTTTGAAAAGGGGGAAAGTTAATAAAGAAAGTAAATGTGCGGCCGTTACGTTAACAATTAACTAGCGGTAATTAGATATTTGAGATTTGGGGGAAATTACAGTCGCCAGTCCTAAGGACAATTACTATAGTAACTGAAAAAGAAAGGTTATTACACATATAATTAGCACTAGAAGCGTGGCAACTGAAGGTTGACACGTGTAGTGTGAAAACTGAAAGTTTGTCGGAAGTAATAAATTTCGCTACACTCTGACTTAATTTAGCAAAAGAATTAATAAAACCGGAAAATCGAAAGTTAATTTAGTGACTGAAGTTAATAGTGAGCTTTCTTTCTGAAGCAGATCGAAATTCAGTAAAATACGGTTAGTCTTGGACTACCTCAACAATCATTTCAAAAGCAACTTGACTCTACGCAATTTAGAAATAAGTGATTTAACTTTGAACTTGAATTAAATGATTCTGAACAATTAACAATAGTAAAATTTTGTACGTACCAAGCTGAGCTGCAGTCATAGGTAATCTAAAATATGCTAACAAAACTCGCACTCTTAATTTGTGCTCGTGTAATCTAAATATTGTAGCCAGCTATAAATACTTTAACTGAACTTTGAAATTAAAACAGTGAAATCGAATTATAATGCTTTAATGCTGGCGTTTGAATTTCAACGACACTCGGGTTCATTTCGGAAAAGGAAGGGACCCTGCTTGGCAATGCAATTGGGACAATGAGCAACAAAGGTTCATGCTACGTTGCTGTAATTTTGTGGTTTGAACAGTTTGAAAAGCTGAGGTCTGCCATACAGTTCTGAAACTTTACGTGCTTTTAGTCTTCCTTGTTGGATGATTGAAGGTTTGAAGTCGCCGATCGAGGAGGTGGCGACAGTCACTCATTGTCGGCCGTCGCTGTTGCAGAAGCTGGATGCTGGCGCGCCTTCTTCTCGACACGGTCACCGGGCGAAACGGGCTGTTGATGTGTGCCAGCTAATGCTTCCCGTCCGCGACACCGTGCTAGAAACTACCATAGCCCGTCGAACGCAATTACATGCTGCCAAACCCCGAAAGCCCGGCAACTTGCGGGAGCGTCACACAACACACCTGCTCAATCGCACTATTCCAACCAGACTCCCCTCGCTGCCCGCGCTCCACGCGGCAGAGTTAACACTACCAAAGATCCTACAAACTTTCGTTCTTCACACGACCTATCGATGTATTCGTTCGATAGCATAGTTTTCCCTAGGCAAGACCCAGCGTAAAATACAAATAATATTTACAAAACAAACCAATTATACTTCGACATAAATGCATAAATAAATAAATAAATAAATATATATATATATATATATATATATATATATATATATATATATATATATATATATATATATAAATATAAATATTAAAACAATTACAATATATAAAGACACAGAAATGTTATATCTTTAGGTAACAAAATAAGGAAAAAATTATGGTACAATAGATGGAAATAGGAGGATATGCATTTCCGGCGTTACATATCGTCTCTGCAAATGAGAGCGTATTTTGTCAGTGAACCATCGCTAGCAAAGTCGGTTGTACAACTGGGGCGAGTGCTAGGAAGTCTCTCTAGACCTGTCGTGTGGCGGCGCTCGGTCTGCAATCACTGATACGGCCGACACGCGGGTCCAACGTATACTAACGGACCGCGGCCGATTTAAAGGCTACCACCTAGCAAGTGTGGTGTCTGGCGGTGACACAACATTGTCAACATATGCTTTAGTGTAATAATGTTTAAACTGTTAAGTCTCAGATTGATTAGATTAATATTTTTCCCTAAATACATCGTTTTAAGAAACAAATAAGTGGTGTAAAATAACAAAGCTAGGAAGCCAGAAATTGGTCATAATGTGCAGATGCATGTCAGAATTAACCGGTACAAGCAATATTTTGCTCAGAATCCACTTTTTCAGAAAAATTGAGGGCGCTAAATATGAGACTTAGAAATTTGAAATTTTGTATGACGCTTCAGTGCAGCATAAAATTAACTACGTGACCCCATTACGCTACCTCTAATAGTTTTAAAGTAATTTACTGAAAACTAAATTTGGAACAAAAAGTTCCTTATTTGCAGCAGATTAAGTACCTGTTATATTAATGCTAGAAAGTTTTGGCTACGGCATGTGATGAAACCTATTAAATAATACAGCAATAACAAGTTTTAGGAGCTTGATATTAATAACAACCAATACAAGCTCTCTTAAAGTTGTAGTTCAGAGGTCATGTTCTACTGTCAGTTCCGTTCTAAAAATTCTAGAAGGCAAAGTTTTAATGGAGGCGAGCTAAAACTTTTTCTATGATTTTAACCAACTTACCTACATGCGTACAAAAATTACGAAGATTCTAAATTAGTTCATAACATTGTTATTAAATATTGTGTGTCCGATAAAGCGACCGCTTAGAGACTGTTACCGTGTGCATAGGGCGGATGACAGCAGCTGTTCCCTTGATCGTCCGCTGTGCCACATATATAAATATCGCCCGAGAGGCAAAACTAGTCTTTGCTTCGCACCCAGCCACCATAAGAGCCGCGTCAGTCAAACGCTGGAGTGCGCGCTGTCTCGGGTGACGTCAGAAACAGGTTCTTACAAAACGCTTATTTTCAGTAATAATAGAAAGTGAATTCGCGAAGACTGTTCACCGTCCTGGATCGCTTAGATTTCGCAAAAGTAACTGTTAGTGTGCCGCCCATAGTGTTAACAAATCCGTGTGGCACATGGTGACAATTATTTTTCACTTTTGTGGCGAGAATTTATTTTGATTATCAGTAATCAGGGCGAAAGACAATTTAGTAGGAACTTACCGTAGAGGTCGCCTCTGAACTGCTCATAGTGCTGTTTAGGATAGAGAGAGTTACTGTCTGTATGAACATAATGAACATTACAGTGTTGTGCGTGTGAAACTTTAGCAAATATATGTATCAATTAGAACTCAAAACCTTCATATATAATCATAGTCCTGATCCCGCTGAGCAAATAGAGAATATAAACTTTTCTTCCAGTGGACTGGACAAGAATGTGGACTTGCAGACTGGGAACTATGGTCAGTATGTTCTCCGTAGTTTTCTGGCTGACCACAAAAATAGTTTCCAGGCTTTCGTAAAAGACTTATGAATATTAACATTAATATGTTAAACCAACTCTGTTATCATCGTTGAGACAATTTCATGGCACGATGACGACAGATTGGAAGACATCAAAAGTACCTACTGAGAGCCGGCCGAAGTGGTTTGAAAGGTTATGAGTTCAAACCTTGTGCGGTATTTAATATTTTCCTTATTTAAAAACAATATTGGAGTGCCTTACTTCACGAATTTTATTCGTTTGAATGAAATTTATAGTGCTTTGCCTCTTCATTAACGTTTTCGCTGCTGCAGACACGTGCTCCCCGCATTCTGCGCTGTGCGCGATTTTGTCATCACTGCACTTCTCGCATGTGCAGACACATGGTGTTCCCACTGCTTTGACTCACTTATCATTCGATTTCACAAAAACTATTTGGCCAAAAAAAAAAAAAAAAAAGGAAAACAAAAAAAACAAAAAAAAAAGTGGCCGTGCGGTTAAAGGAGCTGCAGTCTGGAACCGCAAGACCGCTACGGTCGCAGGTTCGAATCCTGCCTCGGGCATGGATGTTTGTGATGTCCTTAGGTTAGTTAGGTTTAACTAGTTCTAAGTTCTAGGGGACTAATGACCTCAGCAGTTGAGTCCCATAGTGCTCAGAGCCATTTGAACCATTTTTGTACCTACTGAGAACTTCGTTGCCGGATGATAGGAAGGTAGAAAACAGAGAATACGATCAGTAGCTTCACTCTTAACTATTAGAGCTGTATGTTAGTAATAGAATTGTGTTTTCATTTGCCCACAAGGAGGTGATGGTGCAATACTGAGGTTAAACAGGAAGAAAGCACGAGGATCACACAGAATTATGGCAGCAGTGTTGCATCAGCTAGCTGACCACATTGTCTCGTATTTCACATTGTTGTTAAGTGAATGTCTTTTGCAGGTATGAGTGCCCGGAATCTGGAAAAGCTCGAATATTATTATGTTAAAGAAATACGGAGACAAAGACCCAAGAAAACCGAAATCTTTCATGCCAATTTCTTTGGTAAATGCTCTAAACAAAGCACATGGAAGCTTCTGTGCCACCACCTGTGGGAACGCAGACAAGTAGTTGACGAGAGATCTCTGCAGTACGGTGTTCAGAAGGAAAAATTCGCCAAGGATGCGGTAAATCACTCAATGTATGTTATGAACACCTTAGACGTCAAACACATTATAGGCATAATAACCGATGTAGCTAGGATACTCGATAAGTTATGATAGCTAATACTATTCAAAGGACTCAAGCAAATGCATTGTCCCATGTGTCTGTATAACAGCCTATGAGATTATTGCACAGGCATGCATGTGAATTTGGAACGCTCCAGAAAGAAAATTGCGAGAATCATCACCAAAGGCTGCCCACAGGGCTCTGTTTATGGTCCAGAGTTCTGGGATGTTGTCATAGATGCCCTACTGAACTAACTTCACAATATGAGAAGCAATAAAGGCTGTGTCACCTACGCAGACTTTCTGCTAATGAAATTATGTGCCAACACAGGGTTAAAGATGAGGAAAATAATAGGGAAGTTCTTGAAGCACTTAGCAACTCGCGTGTAGAGAATACATTAACGATAGCAGCAGACAAAACAGTTTATATGTTACTAAAAGGAAAATTATCAAAATCGAGAAATCCTACAGTCAGAATGCATGACCAACTTGCAAAAAGAAAAGAGGAAACAACGTCAACGAAAATAAAAACTTGTGTACACGTGGAAATCATTTTCCAGAAATGCTTTAAAATCCTGAACAAAACAGTATCGATTGGCAAATGAAGCTTTCAGCTGACTCCAAGCACAATAAGAAGGAACCAAAACACAATCTTAATCGCCATTATGAGCTACTGGTCGAGCGTATGGGTTCACAGAACCAGAAAGGTAAGGACAGCACAAGCTCTTCGACGAGCACAGAGAAGTGTATTCCGGCACCAGACAGGTGCGTGTAGAACATCAGCAATTCTGGATCTAGCGTGAGAAAGAGAGGTTTACAATACTGACCCAGATAGGAAAAATATGATACGGTACATTTACATCTACATCCATACTCCGCAAGCCACCTGACGGTGTGTGGCGGAGGATACCTTGAGTACTTCTATCGGTTCTCCCTTCTATTCCAGTCTCGTATTGCTAGTGGAAAGAAAGATTGTCGGCATGCCTCTGTGTTGACTCTAATCTCTCTGATTTTATCCTCATGGTCTCTTCGCGAGACATACGTAGGAGGGAGCAATATACTGCTTGACTCCTCGGTGAAGGTGAAGTTCAACAAAAGCCCGTACCGAGCTACTGAGCGTCTCTCTTGGAGAGTCTTCCACTGGAGTTTATCTATCATCTCCGTAACGCTTTCGCGATTACTAAATGATCCTGTAACGAAGCGCGCTGCTCCCCGTTGGATCTTCTCTATCTCTTCTATCAACCCTGTCTGATACGGATCCAACACCGGTGAGCAGTATTCAAGCAGTGGATGAACAAGTGTACTGTAACCTACTTCCTTTGTTTTCGGACTGCATTTCCTTAGGATTCTTCCAATGAATCTCAGTCTGGCATCTGCTTTACCGACGATTAATTTTATATTGTCATTCCATTTTAAATAACTCCTAATGCCTACTCCCAGATAATTTATGGAATTAACTGCTATATTGTAGCTAAATGATAAAGGATCTTTCTTTCTGTGTATTCGCAGCATATTACACTTGTCTACATTGAGATTAAATTGCCATTCCCAGCAACATGCGTCAATTCGTTGCAGATCCTCCTGCATTTCAGTACAATTTTCCATTGTTACAACCTCTTGATATACTACAGCATAATCCACAAAAAGCCTCAGTGAACTTCCAATGTTATCCAAAAGGTCATTTATATATATTGTGAATAACAACACTCCCCTGCGGCACACCTGTAATCACTCTTACTTCTGAAGACTTCTCTCCATTGAGAATGACGTGCTGCGTTCTGTTATCTAGGAACTCTTCAATCAAATCACACAATTGGTCTGATAGTCCATATGCTCTTACTTTGTTCATTAAACGACTGTGGGGAACTGTATCAAACGCCTTACGAAAGACAAGAAACACGGCATCTACCTGTGAACCCGTGTCTATGGTCCTCTGAGTCTCGTGGACGAATAGCGCGAGTTGGGTTTCACACGACCGCCTTTTTCGAAACCCATGCTGATTCCTACAGAGTAGATTTCTAGTCTCCATAAAAGTCATTATACTCGAACATAATACGTGTTCCGAAATTCTACAACTGATCGACGATAGAGATCTAGTTCATTAGTTCTGCACATCTGTTCGACGTCCCTTCTTGAAAACGGGGATGACCTGTGCCCATTTCCAATCTTTTGGATCGCTACGCTCTTCTAGAAACCTACGGTACATCGCTACAAGAAGGGGGGCAAGTTCCTTCGCTCACTCTGTGTAAAATAGAACTGGTATCCCATCAGGTCCGGCGGCCTTTCCTCTTTTGAGCGATTTTAATTGTTTTTCTATCCCTCTGTCATCTATTTCGATATCTACGAGGGGCGTTCAGAAAGTAAGCTCCGATCGGTCGCGAAATGGAAACGACTATGAAAATCCGATAAAGCTTTGCACAGATGTGTTGGGTAGTGTCTCTAGTATAACCCCAGTTAGCATCACGTCGCTCTTCTCATTTCTGAGCTCGCAGTGAGTGCGTAAAGATGTCTAGAAAATAGTGTCTGCCGCCAAGTACGAGGGCCCGGTGAGAAATTTCGCCTGAAGCTATGCAGCTAACATTACATAACTGTCGTGCTGTTTCGTCTTCAAGACAATTCTCAGCCGCATTCTGCAGGGGCAATGAAGATGCTCCTGCATCGTTTTCAAATGGAAATGTGAGATTACCCACAATACAGTCCGCAATTGTCTCCCCCTGAGTTTCATCTCTGGTCACATGAACCGCTGTCTTTGAAGACAACATTTTGACACAGACAACGAGGTGTAGGCCAGCGTGGAGAATTGGCGGAAAGCACTGGCGGCTGCCTTCTATGATGAGGCTATTGAAAAGTTGGTACAACGCTATGACAAAAGTCTAAGTCAGAACGGCGACTACGTAGAGAAGTAGCTGAAAGGTGTAGCTAATTGTTACAAGTAAAACATTTCTGATGTTCACTGTGGTTTCAATTTGGCAATCAATCGGAGCTTACTTTCTGAACAGGCCTCGTACAATTTTGTCATCTGTGCGATAATCTAGAGAAGGAACTACAGTGCAATCTTCCTCTGTGAAACAGCTTTGGTAAATGAGATACTGGTCACAATGGCCACATCGAAAAAGGAAATAAAGGTATGAATTGATAGAGAATGGCTAGAAACCTTGGACGGGGCAGAAAACTTACAATTTCCTTTATAATGTGAAAGAAAGATCAAGGACGTCATACTTCTTTCCAACCAAGGAAGCTATACACTACCTCTCGAGACGTGGTCCATATCCCAGTTACTGAAAATACGCCAACGCACCACAGACACTTGTGACTGGGAGCAATCGGCTCCCTGTATTAAAACGTCTGAGTGTGTCATTAGACAAGATGTTAGAGACCAGGACATTAACGTCTATAGTAATACACCAGAATAAGGAGCTGACAGCCAAAATATTGGCTTACGAACTGCAAGCCTAAACGGCGGATAGACAGCAAAGAAGAAACAATGCATCATGCCAACTAGACGCACCACTCCAGTACATTCAACCACAACGACCTTTCGGGAGCAGCGACTGGGAGGACCAGCAAGGTTTTTTTGACTCCCTTACACCCATCTTCCAATCTTTACACCTTGGATGACATGGTAACAACAGCCAATGTGAACCCTAAATTGCGTCTCAGTGGGCGGAGGCCTACAGTTCGCACAAAATGTAGAAATCTAGTTTTGTCTCTGGTATCAAATACAGCAGAGTAGTGCAGTGTAATCCTGTGTAGTGTGTAGGGTAGTGTTGTATATTATCGTGTAATCTAGAACTATAAATCACAACAGTTGTGATGTATCAATGGGATATATTGGAATAGACCACTAGCACGTGCCTTCTGAATTCCGGATGAGCATATATTTGTGCACCAGACAGTCGTAGAATAATACAAAGACTTATTTATTATTATTATAAATTATTAAATTATTAAATTTAATTATAAACTATTAAGTAAATATTTTATTTATATTTTCCTGAATAACATAATGCTGAGTTAAACTACTATATTTGTAATTTTATGATAAAATATTATGTATTATGTTCATATACACCAATCAAAGTGCAACATTTGGTCTGTTCTTGTATCTCGATAAAAAACTAAATGAAAACAGCGAATAAATAAATGTCTTTCCCCTAGTCATGCGTGTTTCTACAGACTTACACTTGTCATCTAACCATTCCTGTGTAACCATTTTGTATTTTCCGTCAGTCCCCTTTTTTAGACTTTGGTATTTCGTTTCACAACTTCATTTACTGAGTCTTATTTTCTCCTTTCATCAGTTAGATTCAATATCTCCTGTATCATTCACGGATTTCTAACTGGCCTTGTCTTTTTACCAATGTGCTCCTCTGTTGCCTTCATTATTTCATCTCTCAAAGGTACCTGTTTGTCTTCTACTATATTCCTATCCCCTGTTTCAGTCAGTTATTGTCTAATGCTCTCTCTGAAACTCTCAACAGCCTCTTGTTCTTTCAATTTATCCAGATTCCATCTTCTTCAATTTCTACCTTTCTGCAATTTCTTAGGTTGTAATCTGCAATTCATGACCAATATATTTCGGTCAGAGGCCACATGTGCCCCTGTAAATTTCTTACAGCTTGAAATTTGAATTCTAAATCTCTGTATTACCATTATGTAATAAATCTGAAACCTTCCATTGTCCCCAGGTCTCTCCCACTTATACAGCCTTCCTTTAGGCTTCTTAAACCAAGTGTTAGCTATGATTAAATGATTAAATGTGCAAAATTCTAGAATTTTTCCTTCTATCCCTTTTCTTACTACCAAATTCCAGTTGCCCACCACAATTAAATTTTCGAGTTCCTGAACTATCTATACAATTTCCTTGCCGCGCAAGATTAGCCGTGAGGTATGAGGCGCTGCAGTCATGGACTGTGCAGCTGGTCCCGGCGGAGGTTCGAGTTCTCCCTCGGGCATGGGTGTGTGTGTTTGTCCTTAGGATAATTTAGGTTAAGTAATGTGTAATCTTAGGGAATGATGACCTTATCAGTTAAGTCCCATAAGATTTCACACACATTTGAACATTTGAACAATTTCCTTTATATCATTATAAATTCTTTCATTCTCTTCATCATCTGCGCAGCTAATTGGCATGAATAAACTTGGACTACAGTGGTGGCTGTTGGCTTCATGTCTGTTTAAATTTTCAAATGTGGGACCAAACTGCTGAGGTCATCGGTCCCTAATCTTACACACTGCTTAAACTAACTTGAACTAACTTATGCTAAGAACGACGCATACACCCATGCCCGGGGGAGGACTCGAACCTCCGGCGTGAAGGGCCGCGCATTCATGTCTGTCTTGGCTACGATAATGCTTTCATTATGGTGCTCATAGTAGCTTACCCATATTCCAGTTTTCTTATTCATTATAAAGCCTAATACTGCATTACAATTATTTGATTTTTGTTGATTCATTTGTACTCTCCTGACCAGAAGTCCTGTTCTTCCTTCTAATGCACTTCACTAATTCCCACTGTGTCTAACGTCAACCTATCCATTTCCCTTTAAAAATTCTCTAATATACCTACCTAATTAAAGGATCTAACATTCTACACTCTGACCTGTAGAATTCCAGTTTCCTTTTCCCGGATGACCACATCCTCCAGAGTAACCCCTGCCCGGGGATCAGAAAGAAGGACTATTCTACCTCCGTAATATTTTGCTCAAGAGGATTCCATTATCATTATATATCATTATCATCATCAAACAGTAGAGTTGCATGCACTCGGAAAAAAATAAGAGCTGTAGTCTTCCCTTTGTGTTCAGCCATTCGCAGTACCAGCACGAGAAGGCCATGCTGGCTAATGTCTCAAGGCCAAATCAGTTAATCATTCAGCCTGTTGCCCCTGCAACTACTGACAAGGCTCCTCCTCCTCTTAAACTCCTCTTATGTCTGTCCTCTCCGCAGGTACCCCTCCGTTATGGTTGACCGGTGTACGGCTGTGTGTATCGCTGAGACGTGGAAGCCACCCCACCTCGGCAATGTATCCATAGTTCGTTGGGGCATATTTGTTGTCACAGACTGTCAAAACAATTCAAATTTGTTGCACTACTCGTGAACTGTTTCCTCAGTTGAGATTTTACCTGATTTCATATACTAGATCTGCTTGGTTCTGATGTCTCATTAGACTGTAGCGTCCTCGACAATTTACTGACTGAGCTGGCGGAGAAGGTAAGAACCGCAAAACGTGCACTGATGGTAATTTTGCATACTGGTAGAGGTCTATTGTTGCTAAGTGCTGAGCTGTGCCCCGCTGCATACCTATGCTCATATAAATGTGAGATGTACGAGGGCGTGCTCAAACTAATGCCTCCGAAATTTTTCATGTGAAAACTCTTAAAGATATTAAAATAAACCAAACCTTACTGACATTATAAATGTTTATTATTCTTAAGACCAGTGTGTTGATACCGTCACCCTAGGATGTTTGACTTCGTTGACGGAGCCACAACTCACATCTGCTTGCATCGCATAATCCCTAACAAAGTGAAGTCTTCGAAGGCGTTCGTTAAGTTTTGGAAAGATGAAAATGGGATGGGACCAAGTCGGACTGCATGGAGAATGGTCGATAACAGTGAACACAAGGCGTCGGATTGTTGTAGATTTCGCATCGCTCGTGCATGGTCTAGCATAGTCATACTGAAGGGAACCGTGCTCCATGTGTGGACGAACTCTACGAATTCGAAACTCCATTACAGAACACCGTTCCTCACGCACCGACGTAGTTACGTTACATACCACCGTGTGACACCCTACAGTTCGAAGCTTTCTAGCAGCAGAGGGCTGCAAATATGTAGACATGAAGAATAAAGTAGCAGAAATTTAATAACGTATGTTTTATGTAAGAAGCTTTAAGAGTTTTCACAGAAAAAAATTCGGAGGTACTACTTTTGAGCACGGCCTTGCAAATGAGCAACCGGATGTGTTTTCATCTGTGTGACAGTGGGAAATCAGACACAAGTTCGATCATTCAGATTTAAATTTTCCGTTGTTAACCTACATCATGTAAGGTGGTTCTTACAACCGGGGCAAAGATTATTTCCTTTCTCATCATTGTTCATGCTTAGTATCTAACGACCATTGTGTTTATAGAACATTAAATTTGAACAGGATCTACATTCAGAGGATTTTAGCGTTCCAAACCACTACCATTTTCAATAAGGTCATATAGCGCACAACCAGCACAGATTTAACACCGTTATGTACTTCCAACTTACTTGGAATAAGCTTGTCTCTTCGACCTGTCTCTGGATCGACGATGGGCAGCGCCTTGTAGTTCTGCAACCTGCATGGTTGCTAACGCACTGCTCTAGCATCATACCAGCATACAGCTCCAGTTAGCGCTTCAGAGGAGAAGATTTTTCGTGTTGAACTACAGACAAGATGCTGATATTACTCGACGATATAAATGTATAGCCTCAAGGCTTCATTTGTATTTCGCTAAAAAAAGTTCACTAACATTAAAGATGTAACATCATCGTGCTGGTTCAAAGGGAGGTTTCTTTTTCGGACACTCGGAATCAAAATTGTGTTGGTGATAATTCCGTAAAGGATATCGATACTTTCCTGCTCTCTGTGAGTGCTAAGATTAGGGTTTAACACTGACTTCCTTTTCTGAACCGTGGTTCCCTTTTCTCGTTTTCTATTCTTTAAAAAATAAATAAATAAATAAATAAGAATTTCATTTGTGAGTTGTAATTTCTTGTCTAATTTGTTACCGACACATCAACTTACGTAATTTTAATGTGACAACTAAGGTTAAACTTAGCATTGCTTTTCGTGTGTAGTTACTATTGAACCACGAGGCCCAGAACATACAGCAGTCATCTCATGAACGCGATAGTAAAAGGAATGTTCTTATTTGTCACTTCTCCACGAATGATCTGTGCAAAATATTTGCACTGATAGAGTAGTTCTTGCAACACACAAAATTTCAACTAACTTTGTTTATGAGGAAATATGTATGACACTGATACAAAAAATGAAGTTACCGCTTGTTTCACTATGTTGAGCTTTCTCAAAGCATAAAAGTTGGGCAAAGAATGTATGAAGTAAGTAAACAACCTGTTGGGACTGGCGACCGATTTGAATCACAAGACACTCACAGGTGGAATTTCTAAAGGTTAGTTGTAATGGTCGCTGCCTAAGTTATGATTACTGGCACTGCATTTTTGCGAAGAAAGGTATCCAATTGAATCATTATACGGGTGAGCAGTCTAAATTACAGTGTCAATGTGCTTTAGAAACAGCCATGTAATTGTATATTAGGCTCGTTAGAATAACGCCTTAAAAGCGACAAGTGTAGGTTTTTTAGGCCACGGCTACTTAAAGAGAACAGTGTTCTGAATTTGCGTTTTGGATTGTGCCGTACTAAACTTTATAATGTCGTGCAACTGACTAAGCATTTTTATAAAGTTGTTGTCAACTGATACTTCACGGTTAACTTCACGGTGATAGAGCGTGTGCAGTGGAACGCTACTTGAGAACTATATATTTAACTTCAGGCAGAAAACATTTCGTAGCTGTTCTGATTACGTTTGTAGCCATAGTAGCCACACGACATAAAAAATACATGTTAAAAATAATTTAAAAGGTAATACAGGGCGTCCCACATAAAACAGCTACAACTTACGTACCGATTTAATCATCTATGGTCGAATTGCTTGTGAAGTGGCACCACTATCTGGAAAGTTGGCAACACTGCATTTTATCGCGAAATTGAGTGTATGGTTTTTTTGACGCTACTACTATCTATTCTTTTTTAGTTAGTTCATTATCACTCGAATCTCTGGCGTGAGGCGTACCGATTTTATGTGGGTAACCCTGTATAACCCTAAGGATGTTGTAAGCACACTTACTCGCCTGGTAGATGTGGAAGAGTTAATCAGCGATACTTGACGAAAATGTCTGCACAGTTACGTATGATACCATTATATTATAATAAAAAGCAGGTTATAATACGCAGAACTTTGGAAATAAAGTCCGACGAAAACCACCTACCGTGGCCTTTTGCATCTGTCGAAATGGATGACGATGATGAAATTGCTAGTGGATAATAACACGCTGGAGGTTCATATTTCATTCTAGGAAGAGGAGGAGAAGATTAGTGTTTAGCGGCCCGTCGACAACGAGGTCATCAGAGACGGAGTACAAGCTCGGATTGGGGAAGGATGAAGGAAAGCGGCCGTGCCTTTTCGAAGGAACCATCCGTTCCGCTTGTACCACGCTCCCTGACTCCAGAACAAAAACGACGCGTAAACGCCAGCCGCGACTTAATTCAAGTTCAAAATATGGACAATTCTTCGTGTAAAAAATCATCATGGGTGACGAGACTCGGTGTTATCAATAAGAACCTACCACAAAACGGCAAAGTGCAGAAGTTCACATGAAGAGTCAACGTCTTGACTACATAAACGTCTTGACTACATAACCGATGTCCAAAACAATGTGAACAACTACCCAAGGAAAAAAATTTTTGACAGTTTCGCATGTTTGTATGAACAAACCGTGCGTTGTATTCAAGTGTAAGGAGACTGTGTAAAACGCATGAAGCATTAAAACTGGCACCATATATTTTCACTACTTTCTATTAATGCAATCTGGAAACTTTTTAGACTGACGGAGTACGAATAATTTTTTGCTGTATCAAGTCAGTGGCTGAGATGCCATTCGCCTGACAGAAATCCTGGTTGCTACATGCACAACGCAACGTACACACACTAGTGCTAATATTAAAGAAAACGTTCGTAAGCGATTTCTTAGAACCTCAAGTTACGAGCGCGTGCAGAAAAATGATGCCTCCGAAATTTTGTGTGTAAACTCTTGGAGCTTTTTAAATAAAACAGACGTTATTAACATTCTGCATCTTTGTTCTTCATGTCTACATATCTGAAGCTCTCCGCGGCTAGAAGATTCCGAATTGTAGCGTGTAACATGGCCGATTGTATCATAACGATGTCGGACTTCAGAAACAGTGTTCTGTAACTGAGTTTCGTATTCGAAGATTTCGTCGGCACATGGATCACCCTCTCCTCCAGCATGACAATGCCAGACCAAACACTGGAGCGCCGCAGCATCTGCAACAGTCCGACGCCTTGGGTTCACTGTCGTCGATCATTATCCATACGGTCCCGATTTGGTGCCATCCGATTTTCATCTGTTTCCAGAACTTAAAGAACACCTTTCAGAACTTCACTTTGATAATTATGAAGCGTTGCAAACAGAAGTGAGGTTGTCGGTCCGTCAACAAAGTAAAACATTCTACAGTGACGGTATCAAAAAGCTAGTCTCACGTTGGGAGAAATATGTTTGTCGCCAGGGTAACTATGTTGAGAAATAAATATATAAACAATATTTAAATAGCTTTAAGAGTATTCACATGAAAAAATTCGGGGGAATTATCTTTCAGTACGCCCCCGTATTACAGAAGATAACGTGACTGGTGTTTTCTCCAGCGTACGTGGCATGTTCCAGTTGGATAATATTCTCTCACGTAGAAATCATCGTCCTCCAGTGTTCTGAGGGTTCTGTAAGGAAGTCCATTTGACTAATCGTATATCAGCCCAGTTGAGCACTAGCGGACTTGGCCTCGTAGATTATAGAAACTGTATTTTAGCACCTATCTCCTTCCACGTGCTTCTATGCTAGGGTGAGTGTTAGCCGTGTCGAAGATGGACCAACAAACTATCGATGAAGCTGGTGAAAGAATTTTCAACAAATAGTTACTATATTTTAATTTTTATTACATTGGTTGGATTCAGAGGCTTTGACGACCATCGTCGAAATGTGAAGATATATTTAGTCCATCTATATTCATTGTAAATAAGGACTCATTCTCGTTTTATCGAAATTTCTTATTTTTCTCTGTTGATCTGCCTATAGGATTCATATGGGAATGCGTACTATAAAAACTTCGTAAATCTGAAAGCATATAAAATTCAGCGCAGCTAACAGCTAACAAACTAAACATAATAGTGTAATCGATTTTAACTGAGAGACCGGGTAGCCGAGTGTGTTAACGCGACCGATTCCGGAGCGGGGAAGATTGCTGGCCTCGGAATGAATCCGCTCGGCAGATTAACGACCAGATGTCGGTGTGGTGGCCAGCGTGGATATGGTGTTTAGGCGGTTTCCCACATCCCACTAAGTGAACACTGGGCTAGTTCCCACGTTTCTCCTCAAATACAGGTTACGCAAAAATTTAGAACACATTCTCTCACTTCCACACAGAATTTACTCCACACATAGACAGATTGTTTTCATAGCTTCTATCCTGGACAGGGAGGGGGGAGAGGTGTGAAAAGAGAACGATGGATTGCGTTGTTTGGTCTCCTTAAATACTTACTTAATCACAATCTTACCTGTTTCTGTTCACGTATGTTATTTTTATATTTCACTGACATTCATATTTCTCTTAGATTACTGAATGTATGTTGAAGAAGCATTTTATTTTAGACAGGTTAGATAAAATATAGACCCACAATAGATATTACGAAATTATTGACAGATATAATGTACCACTGATAAATACAGGATTTTAGTTTTTTGAAGAAGATCGATTATTGTCTATGCAACTTTATTTCTTCGCAAAGAAATTTAGACGATAAAATCAAATCCTCTTGCAAGTCCCCATAAAATATTAATGAAACACGAAAACTGAAAAATATTCTGATATTGCCGAATTCGTGTTTTTTGTCTCCGTGTGTGTGCCCGCGCGCGCGCGCGCGGGTGTGTGTGTGTGTGTGTAAAAGTTGCACGCACCTGATTTATTTAGTGGTATAATATTGAGGTTTGTAATGACACTACGCTTACAGAGCTCTGTGTACACAGATTGCCGACTGGTTTCAATGCCCGCATCTCGTGGTCGTGCGGTAGCGTTCTCGCTTCCCGCGCCCGGGTTCCCGGGTTCGATTCCCGGCGGGGTCAGGGATTTTCTCTGCCTCGTGATGGCTGGGTGTTGTGTGATGTCCTTAGGTTAGTGAGGTTTAAGTAGTTCTAAGTTCTAGGGGACTGATGACCGTAGATGTTAAGTCCCATAGTGCTCAGAGCCATTTGAACCATTTGAACTGGTTTAATCTTGAAGTACAGTTACATATTTAATTAAAGTAAAATATCCAGGAAATTATCAGCCAAAGTTTCGTTCATTATCCCGTTTGTAGTACCGTTCATGTGTAGATTTTAGTTTCTACCACCAGGTTTACCTTATCTCTGTGTTGTCAGTGCGTAGCAGTTCAGTGTTGTCTCCAGAATCTGTGACGGTATGTTCGTTTTGAACTAACAGCAAAGCGAAGTTTGGCTTGTTCACTGTTTTTATTGATATTGCGACCGTATGTTCCCTACATCTTGAACCCTAGTCTCTGACTGTGTACTATACAGGGTAAATCACCTAAAACTTGCACCGCAAATATTGCGGAAATGTAAAGTGCTATTGATGTGCGCTTTTCACAGAATTGATTGGTAGCCAGGAGCTCGTATTATTAGCCAATCAACAGATTGTAATAATACTTAGAAAGCATACAGGGTGAATCACGAAGATATGAAACTATTTTATTATGTTATTCTACAAGTAAAACTAAAGAATAAAGTTCATATAAACATACATCCCCAAATGTTTAGTTACGGAGTTACGGTTAATAAAAGATTTTGCCTGAAATTTAGCAACTTCGCTAATATGAAGCCATCGTAAAACTGTACGAGGGTAAAGTAAAGAACAATTTCCATTTATTTTGTTATTATTGATCTGGTGAATTTACTAAAACATGTCCAGACGTGTATCTGCAGTAGTTTTACAGAACATCCAGAGAAGCAAAGAAGTAATTTCGTAAAAAATTTAATTTAATAACTACTTGGCCCAATTTGTTTTTTTTTTTTTTTAATTCCAGACAGTTGCACAAAGTTTTCAATAGAAGTTGTAGAGAATTTAATTCTGGAAAAATGATGGTAATAATGTTAACTGAAACTGTATGGCTGTGTCACATAATCTGCTTTTATTGATTCCATAGCACACGCGAATTCATGTTAAACCGGAAAAAAACAAAGCTCAGTGTTAAGAAAGTTGTACAGTGTACATACAATTTCATAATACATTCACAATTAATGTTCAAAAATGTCTCCACAGAGTTCAATGCATTTAGCTGCACGTGGATGAACAGATCTTATTGCTCGTTTCAGTTTCACAGGGTTGTTCTTAATTCCGCCCATTGCGTTCATAATGCGAGGTAGTAATGCCTCACATGTCCTGAATTTGTTCTTTACTTTAACATCGTACAGTTTTGCGATGGTTTCATATTAGCGAAGTTGCTAAATTTCAGGTAAAATCTTTTATTAGCCATAACTCCGTAACTAAACATTTGCGGACCTACGTTTGTATGAACGTTTTTCTTTAGTTTTACTTGTAGAATAACATCTTAAAATATTTGCATATCTTCATGAATCACCCTGTATTTTTTGTGCAAGCATACACTTTTTTAAATGTAAGAATGCCTATAGAGATTAACACACTAAAAGTGGGGTAAATTAGAATGTCATTGGTGTTTGTTGCAGGATTCTAGTGTGAGTAGTTTACGAGATCTCGCATTTTGAAAAGTTTCCATGCCGACAGTTGTGCAATTCGTCTGGTATCGCACACTAAAGAACAGCGCAAGTGCATACACGAGTTATATGGATTCTGACCAGTAACGAGACAACTGACCATTACAGGTCAGGTGTTCAAAATGATCACAGGCGGCGGCAATACACGCTTCCAGCCTAGTATGGAACGACTGCTGCACACGTGCTAGAATTCAGCGGAGATGTCCGAGCAGGCTGCAGTAATACGTCTTTGCATATCTTCGGGTGTAACTGGTATATCCTTGTAGATAGCGTCTTTCAGCTTTCCCAACAGAGAAAAAGTCTACAGGCGTCAAATCCGGGCAACGGGCCGGAAGAGGTACAAATTCTTTGCGTCTAATCCAGCGATTTCGAAACAATTCGCGAAGACATGCTGTAATACTTCATACACTGCGGGCTGGACAGCCATCGTGTTAGTACTACAAGTTCCTCCTACTCTGCAGAGGAACTTCTAGCATCCGTGGAAGATGGTCTGTTGGAAGGGCGCGGAACGTGTGCGCTTTCAGTGTTCCGTCTATCGAAAGCGAACTTATGAGCTGATAGTTCACCATTCCACATCACAAGTTAACACTTCATGGACACTGCAAATTCCACCTGCAAAGCCAACGGGGATTGTCAACACACCATTAGTGCGTGTTTCCGCGGTATACCTGACCATGATTGGAATATATGGCTTCATAACTAAATAAGATACATGATACATCTGGAGCACCCACCTACAGAAGTTATCACGATTCTCATAATAGTTTCAATGCAGTTCTTGATGGAGAGAAATGTGCTAGGGGTGGATCCTATATCGATGGAAAATGCGTTGGACACTTGCCTGACACATGCCACCTCCTCGTGCGATTGTGAAGGAGCTAACGTACGATTCAACAGCCACAGCAGTAAGAACATTAATTTTCCCCTGATCTGTCTTCACTTGTTTCCTTCTGTTACGTTGTCTAGGTGTTCCACTAAAACTTTCACGTAACTGGTTGAAGAGATCGATAGATAACTGCCGAAATGGTTAACGTCTGTAGGGATATCTTACAGCGTACACCGTACAAGAACGGGCTGCATTCTTGCTATACTCTCCATTCACCATGAGCATGTAGACATTTTCTGCATTGGAAAATCCCATCGTCCACTGACGACCTGCTGCTTGGACTGTCACACAGTAACTCACTAGCAAGTCGCAATGCTCTCAAGGAACACACAGTACACTGTAAGCAAACATAACAACATCGTACTTGGCAACTACGCAGGTTGAATGGCACAGACAAGTGTCGATGTCGAATTTTTTCAAAGTACGATATCTTGTAAACGACTCTCATTAGATACCTGCAAGAATCACCATTGACGTTCTAATTTAATCTAATTTTACTTTCTTAGGCATTGTTACATTAAAAAGTGTATCTTTGCACAAAATATACACTTTCTAAGTATTATTACAATCTGTTGATTGGTTAACAATACGACCTCCTGACTACCAGTCCATTCTGTGAAAACCGCACATCAATAGCACTTTCCATTTTCGCAGTATCTGCGGTGCAAATTTTTACGTGAGTCACCCTGCATACCGTGTTTCAGAAGGAATGATCAATATTCAAGGATGTGACAGGAGCTATCATTCGAAGCAAAAAAGACACGTAAACATGGTCACCAAAACGAATACCTTAACAGCTATGAGTACTTGTTCATCTACTGTGGACCTCATCTCCTCTTCTGAACAATTGCTCACATCTCTTTGGAAATTTTAGAGCCTGTGTGTAGTAGGCAATTTTTTCTTTTTTTTGGTTCATATTACCTATTCCCAAAATATGGAAAGCATATAGCTTGGGATAGAAGACATTTGCTTGACAGTATCGAAACCGAAGAAGTGCTCACAGCTCTTAAGATGCGCATTTTAGAACACGTGTTTAGTAGACTTTCTTGCTTAGAATTATCACTCCTCTCGTATCCCTGAGTATTGACCATTCCCCATGGGACACCTTGTAGACTGGGTAACATACTCCTATCATTCAGCCCATTTCCCTCAAAAACAGTGGATGTGACATTTTGTCCGGTGAAATACATACAAAGACAGAAAAGCAAATCACCTCTTGAAAAGATGGCGCTAATACCGTGTAACTCTGCCTCTAGCTTTGATAATGGCCTGCATTCGGAGAGGGAGTCCACAGGTATCTTCCGACATGCTATATCCATCGGACTCACTCACTGATGATTTGATCCCGCAGAGCTGTCAAATAGCTGCTGCTTCGTTTCACCTGCTATTTCAAATTTCAAATAGTCCAGAAATTTTCGGTGGGACTAACATCGTGTGATTTAGCGAGCAACTCCAGGTGCAATACGGTACCTGAGAGTTTGCAAGGCCAGGAATATACACCTTAGGTGATAAAATCCATGAGATAGTGATGTGTACGTATACAAATGGCGGTAGTACCTCGTACACAAGATATAAAAGGGCAGTTCATTGTCGCAGCAGTCATTTGTGTTCATGTTACTCATGTGAAAAGGTTTTCGACGTGACTATGGCAGCACGACGGGAATTAACAGATTTTCAACGCAGAATGGTAGTTGTGCTAGACGCGTAAGACATTCCATTTCGGAAATGGAAAGTGTGGTGTCACCGCCAGACACCACACTTGCTAGGTGGTAGCCTTTAAATCGGCCGCGGTCCGCTAGTATACGTCGGACCCGCGTGTCGCCACTGTCAGTGATTGAAGACCGAGCGCCGCCACACGGCAGGTCTAGAGAGACGTTCTAGCACTCGCCCCAGTTGTACAGCAGACTTTGCCACAGATGGATCAATGACAAATACGCTCTCATTTGCCGAGACGATAGTTAGCATAGCCTTCAGCTACGTCATTTGCTACGACCTAGCAAGGCGCCATTACCAGTTTATATTGAGATTGTAATTATGTGTCATCAAGAGCGATGTTCTCCAATTATGGATTAAAGTTAAGTATTCCAAGAGCTTCGTACTTTATTTATTAGACTCAACTCCTTCAATTGTTCCAGACCTCACGCCAGTCTGCGTGAGCTTAAACGCGTGCATTTCGGCCTCCTCTAGCAACACGGTGTTGGCTCTTCTGCCAACACATCAGAAAGTATCCGCAAGGACAGTGCGGTGAAATTTGGCGTTAATGGGCTATGGCAGCAGCCGACCGACGCGAGTGCCTGTGCTAACAGCACATCTCCTGGGCTCGTAACCATATCGCCCGGATTCTAGACGATTGGAAAACTATAGCCTGGTCACCTGGTCAGATGAGTTCCGATTTCAGTTGGTAATGGCTGATGGTAGGGTTTGAGCGCAGACCCGAAGCCAAGGACCGAAGTTGTCAACAAGGCATTGTGCAAGCTTGTGGTGGCTCCATAATGGTGTGGGCTGGGTGTACATGAAGCAGACTGGGTCCTCTGGTAGAAAAAAAAAATGGTTCAAATGGCTCTGAGCACTATGGGACTTAACATCTATGGTCATCATTCCCCTATAACTTCGAACTACTTAAACCTAACTAACCTAAGGACATCACACAACACCCAGCCATCACGAGGCAGAGAAAATCTCTGACCCCGCTGGGAATCGAACGCGGGAACCCGGGCGTGAGAATCGCGAACGCTACCGCACGACCACGAGCTGCGGACGGTCCTCTGGTCGAACTGAACCTCTTGGTGACCATTTGCATCCATTCACGTATTTCATGTTCCCAAACAACGATGGAATTTTTATGTATGACAATGCGTCATGTCACCACTCCATTAATGTTCGCAATTGTTTATAAGAACATTCTGGATAATTCGAGTGAATTACTTGGCCACCCAGGTCACCCGATATCAATCCTATGGAATATTTATAGGTCATAATCGAGAGATCAGTTCGTGCATAAAATCCTGCATTGGGTACTCTTTCGCAATTGTGGACGGTTACAGAGACATCATAGCTTACGATTTCTGCAGGGGACGTTCAACGACTTGTTGAGTCCATACCACGTCTATCTGCTACACTACCCTGAGCAAAAGCAGCCACGACACAAGATTAGGAGGAATCCCATTACTTTTGCCACCTCAGTGTATGCGTGGAGTCCTCTGAGACGGCTGTTGTCATCTTGAAGGATAGGAGTGTTCACAGCAGACTCGTCATAGACATTCAGAAGAAAGGGTAACACTTGATCACCCACACTGTTGGAATACACATCCTGTTTTATGTTCACTGTAACCTGAATCGTGGGTCAAAGCTATGATACGAATGTCAGCCCCAAAATATCACAGAGCCATCTGCGGCCGAATCTGCAATCTCCACACAGCGAATTAAGCGCGTCAACGGGTTGTAATTTGAAAAGAGGCAAAATTCCGACTCGTTGAACCACACTACACCCATAGAGTCACGTACTGTCATCGTTGAAACTTTTCGCAAGAGTATGAGAAAAATGAGCTGAAGTGGAAAGACAAGGCGGACAGAATTAGCTATTGGCTAATGGCAACATTGAGAACTGTTATATCACTATATTTGCCTTTCCAAGAGAGTTCGAATTCCGTGGAAAAAGGTATATTGTTCCACTGGAAAAATCATATGTTCTTCAGTATTTCGGTTGATACAAGAGTTAATTAGGTTACACACGATACAAAATTATGTGCCTCTTTCAAGTGCCGAAAACGTCGTTTCGATATACAGAACGGTTCAAGAAATAAAAGGGGTGCTAAGTTTTGGTGATCCATCCTGTGTATTGCAAATAATAACGACCCATTGGTATGCCCCAGAATTACGTTTACATCTACATCTACATATATACTCCGCTAGCCACCAAGCGGTGTGTGGCGGAAGGCACAATTCGCGCCAGTCATATTTCCCGCCACTCTGTTCCACTCGCGGAACGCGCGAGGGAAGAACGACTGTCTGAATGCCTCAGTACGAGCTCTTATTTCCCTTATCTGAATCATGACCATTACGCGATTTGAAAGTTGGTGGTAATAATATGTGCTCTACATCCTCGGTAAAGATTGGATTTCGGAATTTAGTGAGCAGCCCCTTCCGTTTAGCGCATCGTCTGTCTGCAAGTGTGCCCCACTGCAAACTTTCTATGAGATTTGTAACGCTCTCGGGATGGCTAAATGTACCAGTCACGAATGTTGCCGCTGTTATTTGGACTTTCTCAATCTCTTGAATCAGACGCAGCTGGTAAGGGTCCCATACAGATGAACAATACTCTAAGACTGGACGAACTAACGTATTGTAAGCTATTTCCTTTGTTGAAGTAGTGCATCGCTTCACGATTCTACCAATAAACCGCAATCTAGAGTTCGCCTTACCCGTTACTTGTGTAATCTGATCATTCCATTTGAGATCATTTCAAATGGTCACACCCAGATACTTGACTGATGTTTTCGCTTCCAAAAATTGCAGTAGGTTACACTTACTAATATTGAGAGATAACTGCCAGTCATTACACCACGCATTTATTTTCTGCAAATCCTCATTGATTTGTTCACAACTTTCGTGTGATACTACTTTCCTGTAGACTACAGCATCATCGGCAAACAGTCTAAGGCCGCTGTCAATACCATCAACCAGATCGTTTATGTAAAGCGTAAAAAGCAGAGGACCTATTACGCTGCCCTGGCGCACACCTGAAGTTACTCTTGTTTCTGTTGAAGTTACCCAGTTCAGGAGGACATACAGCTCCCTGTATGTTAGAAAACTTTCTATCCAACCGCATATGTCATTGGACAGACCGTAAGCACGCACTTTTTGTAGCAAGCGACAGTGCGGAACTGAGTCGAAAGTCTTTCGAAAGTCGAGAAGTATGGCATCAACCTGGGAGCCAGTATCTAGAGCCTGCTGTATATCATGCAGAAGGAGGGCCAGCTGTGTCTCGCATGACCGCTGTTTCCTAAAACCGTGCTGGTTTCTGCAGATGAGCTTCTCAGAGTCTAGAAAGGTCATTATATCTGAACACAAAATACGTTCGATGGTTCTACAACAAATCGATGTCAGTGAAATTGGCCGTTAATTATGTGCATCAGATTTTCTACCCTTTTTATAGACTGCTATGACCTTGGCCTTCTTCCAGTCTCGTGGAACTTTCCGCTGTTCCAATGATCTCTGATAGATGACGGATAAGAATGGTGCTATATTTGTAGCACAGTCAACATAAAACCTTACGGGGATACCGTCTGGGGCAGATGCCTTTCTGGCGCCTAAGGAACTCAACTGTTTTACAATTCCAGATATATTAAACACTATGTCAGCCATCCTTTCGTTTGTTCGATAATTGATAGGGGGAATGGTGCTGCAGTTCTCTATCGTAAACGAGTTTTTGAAAGCTAGGTTTAGAATTTCGGCCTCCTGTTTATCATCATCAGTTACAGGGTGTTTCAAAAATGACCGGTATATTTGAAACGGCAATAAAAACTAAACGAGCAGCGATAGAAATACACCGTTTGTTGCAAT
This sequence comes from Schistocerca nitens, assembly GCF_023898315.1. Lineage (NCBI taxonomy): Eukaryota > Metazoa > Arthropoda > Insecta > Orthoptera > Acrididae > Schistocerca > Schistocerca nitens. The sequence goes on along the minus strand of NC_064616.1, from coordinate 775,224,652 downwards.
ATGCTTGGGACAACAGTACATTTTCAGGCGGACAAACTTTCGAAATTACAGTAGTTACAATTTTCAACAACAGATGGCGCTGCAAGTGATGTGAAAGATATAGACGACAACGCAGTCTGTGGGTGTGCCATTCTGTACGTCGTCTTTCTGCTGTAAGCGTGTGCTGTTCACAATGTGCAAGTGTGCTGTGGACAACATGGTTTATTCCTTAGAACAGAGGATTTTTCTGGTGTTGGAATTCCACCACCTAGAACACAGTGTTGTTGCAACAAGACGAAGTTTTCAACGGAGGTTTAATGTAACCAAAGGACCGAAAAGCGAACAATAAATGATCTGTTTGAAAAATTTCAACGGACTGGGAACGTGACAGATGAACGTGCTGGAAAGGTAGGGCGACCGCGTACGGCAACCACAGAGGGCAACGCGCAGCTAGTGCAGCAGGTGATCCAACAGCGGCCTCGGGTTTCCGTTCGCCGTGTTGCAGCTGCGGTCCAAATGACGCCAACGTCCACGTATCGTCTCATGCGCCAGAGTTTACACCTCTATCCATTCAAAATTCAAACGCGGCAACCCCTCAGCGCCGCTACCATTGCTGCACGAGAGACATTCGCTAACGATATAGTGCACAGGATTGATGACGGCGATATGCATGTGGGCAGCATTTGGTTTACTGACGAAGCTTATTTTTACCTGGACGGCTTCGTCAATAAACAGAACTGGCGCATATGGGGAACCGAAAAGCCCCATGTTGCAGTCCCATCGTCCCTGCATCCTCAAAAAGTACTGGTCTGGGCCGCCATTTCGTCCAAAGGAATCATTGGCCCATTTTTCAGACCCGAAACGATTACTGCATCACGCTATCTGGACATTCTTCGTGAATTTGTGGCGGTACAAACTGCCTTAGACGACACTGCGAACACCTCGTGGTTTATGCAAGATGGTACCCGGCCACATCGCACTGCCGACATCTTTAATTTCCTGAATGAATATTTCGATGATCGTGTGATTGCTTTGGGCTATCCGAAACATACAGGAGGCGGCGTGGATTGGCCTCCCTATTCGCCAGACATGAACCCCTTTGACTTCTTTCTGTGGGGACACTTGAAAGACCAGGTGTACCGCCAGAATCCAGAAACAATTGAACAGCTGAAGCAGTACATGTCATCTGCATGTGAAGCCATTCCGCCAGACACGTTGTCAAAGGTTTCGGGTAATTTCATTCAGAGACTACGCCATATTATTTCTACGCATGGTGGATATGTGGAAAATATCGTACTATAGAGTTTCCCAGACCGCAGCGCCATCTGTTGTTGACAATTGTAACTACTGTAATTTCGAAAGTTTGTCTGCCTGAAAATGTACTGTTGTCCCAAGCATATTGCAACAAACGGTGTATTTCTATCGCTGCTCGTTTAGTTTGTATTGCCGTTTCAAATATACCGGTCATTTTTGAAACACCCTGTACATTACCCGTAGTGTCAGCAAGAGACGATTCGTCTCGCTAAGAATAATCCGTCCACTTCTATGTGCTAGGAAGTCTTGAATCAATTCACAAACATTGTCCGATACTCGGTAAACTCTTTTTTTCTTTCACTTAACAACAGTACTGAACTGTATACAATGACTTCCAAAAATCAAGATACACGGCATTAGCTTGGGCGTCTATGTCCATGGCCCTTTAGATTTCATGGACGAACAGAATGAGCTTTGTTTCGCAAGTTCCCTGTTCCGGAATGTACTGTACGAATCAAAAAGAAAGAACAGATTTCGGTTGTTCATTACAGAAAAACTACAAAACACAGAAACTCATTGCGCAAGTCGGTGGATAGAGGAAGATTCATAGTTTTGAAGCATCTGCGCTATTTGTAGTAACATGGCGAATACACCACAAGAGAAATCATTCTGTGTGTTGCACTTTGCGCAAAGTCAACGCGCATCATGTCATCGACTCAGCAAGGAACCTCCTCTGCATAAGCGGATTTACACTATGTGATCGAAAGTATCCGGACACCCCCAAAAACGTACGTTTTTCATATTAGGTGGATTGTGCTGCCACCTATTGCCAGGTACTCCATAGCGGCGACCTCAGTAGTCATTAGACATCGTGAGAGAGCAGAATGGGGCGCTCCGCGTAGCTCACGGACTTCGTCCGTGGTCTGGTGATTGGGCGTCAATAGTGTCATGCGGCTGTACGCGAGATTTCACACACCTAAACATCCCTAGGTGCGCTGTTTCCAATTTGAAAGTAAAGTGGAAACGTGAAGGGACACGTACAGCACAAAAGCGTACAGGCCGACCTCGGCTGTTGACCTACAGAGACCGCCGAAAGTTGGAAGAGTGTCGTAATTTGGAATAGGTAGACATCTATCCAGACCATCACACAGGAATTCCAAGCTGCATCAGGATCCACTGCAAGTTCTACGACGCTAATATTTCACCTGCCACTTCTTTCTCACGCTGCGAAATTCCTTGGGCTTCTTTCTGACGAAATGTCAACTTCGGCAACTGTTGTTTCAGATATAATGCAATATTTTCGTTGTTTATCATTGCCATTGCTCTGCTTTGTATTGGCACCACTAGGATTGTAGTTGTTTTGTGAGTTAGCCGTCGACTAAGTACTTAAAGTACGCTCCGTTGCCTCATGCTGTGCTCTTCATTGGATATCTCCAGTCCCGCTTCCTGCACCCATTAGCGGCCAATATTTTGGTTGCACAGTAGACAGTATGTGGGGCGTCGAATGCCGCAAACATCAATTAGCGTTTTGCTACCTCGCACTCAAGGGGTTCCTTCTGAGCAATTACGATGGCTCACAGACACACTAGATTTTCATCTAAAAGCATAAATCGGCCGAACTGAAGATAATGAAAACATATTTTCCGTAAGTTTAATCTAGCAAATCAGAAAAAAGTATTTCCACATGACTATGAGAATTCACACCAGTCACAAAGATGCTAACAGTGAAATGCCCGTCATAATTGCTCAGACTGTGGAATATGACAGAGACTGCAAAGTGAGGCCTGTAGTTGACACTGCAGCTGGGATGTGCTGCACCTGAGTATGCACCTGTGAAATGGCAGTGGTCTCTAAGGAAAGGGAAACCTACGTTTATAGCATTTGTAGACTTAGAGAAAGCTTTTGACAGTGTTGACTGGAATACCCTCTTTCAAATTCTAAAGGTGGCAGGTGTAAAATACAGGGAGCGAAAGGTTATTTACAATTTGTACACACACCAGATGGCACTTGTAAGAGCTGAGGGGCACGAAAGGGAATCAGTGGTTGGGAAGGGAGTGAGACAGGGTTGTAGCCTATTCCCGATGTTATTCGATCTGTATATTGAGCAAGCTGTAAAGGAAACGAAAGAAAAATTTGGAGTAGTAATTGAACTCCAGGGAGAAGAAATAAAAACTTTGAGGTTGCCTCTGATATTGTAATTCTGGCAGAGACAGTAAAGGACTTGGAAGCGCAGTTGAACGGAATGGACAGTGACTTGAAAGGAGGATATAAGATAAACATCAACAAAAGCAAAACGAGGATAGTGGAATGTGGTCGAATTAAGTCAGGAAATTAGGAAATGAGCCACTTAAAGCAGTATATGAGTTTTGCTATTTGCGAAGAAAAACAGCTGATAATGATCGAAGTAGGAAGGATGTAAAATGTAGACGCAATGGCAAGAAAAGAGAAATTTGTTAACATCGAGTATTGCTTTAAGTGTCAGGATCCTTTCTGAATGTAACTGTACGGAATGTAGCTACGTATGAAAGTGAAACATCGACGATAAACAGTTTAGACAAGAAGAGACTAGAAGTTTTTGAAATTTGGTGCTACAGAAGAATGCTGAATATTAGATGGGCAGATCATGTAACTCAAAAATGGTTCAAATGGCTCTGAGCACTATGGGACTCAACATCTTAGGTCATAAGTCCCCTAGAACTTAGAACTACTTAAACCTAACTAACCTAAGGACATCACACACACCCATGCCCGAGGCAGGATTCGAACCTGCGACCGTAGCAGTCCCGCGGTTCCGGACTGCAGCGCCAGAACCGCTAGACCACCGCGGCCGGCCAGATCATGTAACTAATGAGGTGTTGAATAGAAATGGCGAGAAGAGAAATTTGTGGTACAACCTGATTAGAAGAATGGATCGCTTGGTAGGACACGTTATGAGGTATCAAGGGATGACCAATTTAGTACTGGAGATAAGCGTAAACATCGTAGAGGGAGATCAACAGATGAATACAGTACGCAGATTCCAAAGGATGTAGGTTGCAGTAGTTATTCGGAGATGAAGAGGCTTGCACAGGATAGAGTAGCATGTAGAACTGCATCAAACCAGTCTCTGGACAGAAAACCACAACAACAACACTATATTTAACATCACCTTCCTCAAATGGTTCCCTGCAAATATGGCAAACCTCTGTCAAGAGAAACACTAATTCTTCTTTAGGACTTGTTCCCATCTTTTTATATTGCCATAAAAGGCATTCGCGTTTCAGTGATTGCACGCAGTTGTTCAGGGGACCATCCATACAGCTTCTGTTTAATTTAAACTTGAAATGTCCCTGGTCATAGCCCCAGTGCATATAGTAGGCAAAACTAGATGGTTTATGCAAATAAATCTCATAGGAGTACGAACCAGAGTCACCGAGGCCGCAAGTAGCAAGTGGTTGTAACACACATTCCGTATCAGCATAAATTACAAAAGGTTGGGCAGTTTGTTACTAAACTTTGTAAATTTTAAAAACTCGTCCATGCCACTAGGCAGTATTCTGTTGACTGGTTTATGTTGTGCACACTCAACTGTGTGTGCATCTAGTTTTTATTTGACATGAGAATAACTCAGACAGTGTTTACATACTACAATATAACAATGACAACGAGCGACGCTGCTAAGAGCACGCATAAAAAATGTTTTTCACGTAACAGAAACGCAATTATCAGAATTACCAACAAGTAACATTAACAGATTTACATGTTTCTCATGATGGAAGTTTACAATATATAGCAGTAAGATCCGAATTTTTTCTCATTTCTCTTGTTATCCACAATCATCCATTCGTATTCAGACTATTGGATGCCTTAGATGTTAACAGAGATGTTTTTGTTCTGTTTTTAGAAAATGTGAACATGTTTCATGTCAGTAGGAAACAGTTCGTTGACAAAAGTTAAATTTGTCTGCGTATGTAATATATTTAGACACGTATTCTGTATGCTTATTTATAAACTATAAAAATGCCACAATTGATGAATTATAACGTTTTTTATCATATGACTGAACGTTTATTATTGTGTGTTTATTTGCTATCATTTCGAGCAGTTTTATGAATACTTCTGCAGAAATCCCTTATTTTCATTGACATTAACATGCAATTGAAGTATTTCTTTCAATGTCCAACTGGAATTTCTCTAGTGAAAAGTCTCAAGTTTCTTTAACACCTTATAAATGACGTTAATTGAATACCAGTCATCACTAATTTCGGATGGCGTTCAATTCGCGTTCTTTACATTACTCAGTGAAAAGAAGCTTGGAGACCAGAGAAAAATTGATTTTAAGAGGTTGGTTAGTTAGGTGAACTTTGTTATCGAAAATGTGAAAACAGGCATACAAGAAATGACTAAGTTCTTTAAACTCAATTCCATTATTTATCACACCTGTATGTATTCAGTTTCTAAATGCAGACTCTACAACAATTTTTCCAAGATTATCCAATTCAAGAGCTTTTGGTGCCAGTTCAGCCATTATTGCTAATACAGTTGTATTACTAGGTTAGCCTGAAAGTTGAAATTAATTCAGCCTACTGAGAGACTTAGATGTTTTCCTTCTCTGACCACTGCCCGTTCTCCGCTGCTTGATCGTGCCGCTGCTTTCAGCTGCATGCAAATTCTCTGGTGCTCGAGTTTGGGAAGAGGGGGCGGAAGTGGGGGAGATACTCCAGATCATATCAGTTCGCATGTTGCAGATCCTGTAATATTGAATGGAGCACAAGTCAGAGTAGCGGGTAAACCTTGTTGCATTCGTAAGTATGACAAAGAATCCATCACGTATAACAAATCCCAGATTGATAGACAGCATAAGGAGAAATGTTTCAGGAAGAAAAAGAAGACTTGCATTTTTTGCAGAGAGTTGTTGGGCGTGTCGAATTTCAGTGCATTTTTCTGAGAAATCACAATCACTTTTGTCTTCAGCTGCTTGCAAAAACTGCAACATTGAATTAAAAAGTGTTCATGAGTTACAGCAAGTAATGAGTAGAATATTAATAGTAATGTGAATTTGGAAAAGGCATGGTACTGGCATTCACAGATGTATCATGTCTGAATAGATTGGAAACTGTCAAAAGGGATATGAGACAGAAACTAACGCCTGAACGCTAGACTGCATAATCAGAAGAAGCAGTAGGTGAAAGATCTCAGACTTCATGATTTTTTTTTTGTTTTTTGTTTTTTGCAGAGAGTTGCTACACGTCACGAATTTCAGTATATTTTTGTGGGAGATGACCGACAGTCACTACTCCCTCTCCAGCTGCTTGAAGAAATTGCAACAGTAAATGAGATAAAAAGCGTGCATGATTCCAGCAAGTAACCAGTAGGTTAAGGATGTAAGATTGTTAAAAGTAAAATGAATTTGTCAGAGTTACGATGTTTGGCAGCACATGAGACCTTGAAAGAAATATCCGTAAACAATACTGACAGCCACGATAGTACAACATTAATGACTTCCACGACTGTAAGCTCTGTTTTTAATCACCCCACTTATTAGTAGAATAGTTACAAATACTTATGAGTGACTTACGTATTTGACTTAATTCCTTTGACCCCTATAGGGGCACTGGGCATCCAGGAGAACTCACCATCCATCTCTTTCTTTGGCCATTTCCCTCAATTCTGCACCGTTCTTGCCAACTCCCTTGCTTCCCATTCCACAGTCCTCTTCCATGTACCTCTAGGCCTGCCTCTCTTCCTTGTTCCTTGGGGACTCCACCACGATGCTTTCTTTTCGATTGCTCCATCTGGCTCTCTGAATGTGTGCCCCCGCCATTTTCACTTTCTCTCACATACACTATGTGATAAACTATCGCCGGCCGAAGTGGCCGTGCGGTTAAAGGCGCTGCAGTCTGGAACCGCAAGACCGCTACGGTCGCAGGTTCGAATCCTGCCTCGGGCATGGATGTTTGTGATGTCCTTAGGTTAGTTAGGTTTAACTAGTTCTAAGTTCTAGGGGACTAATAACCTCGGCAGTTGAGTCCCATAGTGCTCAGAGCCATTTTTGATAAACTATCCGGACACCTGGCTGAAAATGACTTACAAGTTCATGACACTCCCATCGGTAATGCTAGAATTCAATATGGTGCTGGTCCACCCTTACGCTGACGACAGCTTCCACTCTCGCAGGCGTACGTTCAATCAGGTGCTGGTAGGTTTCTTCAGAATGACAGCTCATTCTTCACGGAGTGCTGCACTGAGGAGAGGTATCGATATTGGTTGGTGAGGCCTGGCACGAAGCCAACGTTCCAAAAGATCCCAAAGGTGTTCTATAGGATTCAGGTCAGGACTCTATGCAGGCCAGTGCATTATAATGATGTTACTGTCGTATAACCTCTCCGCCACAGGCCGTGCATTATGAACAGGTGCTCGATTGTTTTGAAAGACGCAATCTTCATCCCCGAATTGCTCTTCAACAGTGACAAGCAGAAAGGTGCTTAAAACATCAATGTAGGCCTGTGCTGTGATAGTGCCACGCAAAACAACAAGGGCTGAAAGCCCCCCTCCCCCCCCCCCCCCCCATGAAAAACACGACCACACCATAACCCCACCGCCTCCGAATTTTAAAACCCTGCCATCGGATCGCCCAATTGTGTGCCGTGATTCGTCACTCAACACAACGTTATTCAACTGTTCAATCGTCCAATGTTTACGCTTCTTACACCAAGCGAGGCGTCGTTTGGCATTTACTGGTGTGATGTGTGGCTTATGAGCAGCCGCTCGACCATGAAATCCAAGTTTTGTTACCTCCCTCCTAAGTGTCATAGTACTTGCATTGGATTCTGATGCAGTTTGAAATTCCTGTGCAATGGTCTGGATAGATGTCTGTCTATTACATATTACGATCTTCTCGAACTATCGGCAGTCTCTCTCAGTCAACAGACGAGGTCGGCCTATACGCTTTTGTGCTGTACATGTCTCCTCACGTTTCCACCTCACTACCACATCGGAAACAGTGGACTTAGGGATGTTTAGGAGTGTGGAAATCTCGCGTACAGAAGAGACACCCAATCAACTGATCACGTTCGAAGTCCGTGAGTTCCGCGGAGAGCCCCATTCTGATATCTCACGCTGTCTAAAGACTACTGAGGTCGCTGATATGGAGTACTTGGCAATAGGTGGCAGCACAATGTACCTAATATGAAAAACGTATGTTTTCGGGGGTGTCCGGGTAATTTTGATCACATAGTGTATCTAATCATAGCGTGTAGGCTTTCACGGTCGGCGTCTTCAGTAATTAAAACTTCCGGGCTAAGAGGCCGTGGTCAAATAGTAGAAATCACGTGTTGACAACACGTGACGAGTGGTGGCGCCCTCTACGCGCTTTATTATTATTATTATTATTATTATTATACAAATTTGGCCGTTAAAGACCGAGAAAACAGTTATTTCTTGCTCTTTTGGGAAGTCTTCTTTCTCTCAGTCCACACTTCTTTCATTCTTGCGCTGAAGGCGGCTTTTCTCTCTTCAGACCATTTAGTTCCACAAGTCTTCTTAATTTTCACACCAAAACCCGTGAATGAATTCAGTTTTTTTCTAAAAAGGTTTCTGTTAAATATTGTTTCCTGATCTATGTCCATTTCTTTTAGATCTCTTTCTGTGTTGATAAACCATAAATTTTTATTTTTTAGATTTGCGATGTACGAAAATATTTGTTTTGTAAGCCTATTGGGGTTCATCCTCATGATGTGAGCATAAAAGGAGCATCTTCTTTTTCTAATTTCGTCTGTAATTTTGCTGCACTTCGTATACACTTCTTTGTTGCTTTTTAGTCTGTATACAGACTTGCCTTGATCATCTGTTATTTTCCTGTGTCCAAGAATTGTCCTCACAATTCTTCTTTCACGATTTTCTATCTGTTCTGCGTATGTAAAATTTGCCAGTGTTTCTGATGCATATAGTGTCTGCGGTCTAATGACAGTCTGGTAGTGTCTGAGTTTAATGTTTTTGGATATACATTTTTTTGAATACATTTGTCTGCAGTAGTGAGTTGCTGTCTCTACTTTTTGTATTCTAGCCCTGCAGGCTGGATGACCTTTTGCCACAGGCTGAATTAGTTCACCAAGATATTTAAAATGTTTAGATACCTGTATTTTCCCGTATTTCGTAGTTTTTTCTTTGGTGGATTTTTGATATTTGTAATGATTTCTGTCTTTTCAAATGAAATTTGCAAGCCTGCTTTTTCAGCAGTTTCTTTAAGTAATTCTATTTGTTTTATTGTGTCTTTTTGTGTGTAAGCTAAACAGGCGAGATCGTCAGCGAAGGCAAAACAGTTGGTTTCAATGGCTTTGTAGCACTTCCCTCCAATTTGGACTTTCTCAACTCCATGTTTTTGCGTGAGTTTTCTCCATTCTGCTATGACTTCATCCAGAACACAGTTGAAGAGTACCGGGTACAGCGCATCTCCTTGTCTGACGCCGGTTTTGACCTCGAAATGCCGTGAAATTTCTCCTTGGAATTTTACTTTTCATGTTGTATTTGTTAATGTTTCTTTGATTATGGTGATTGTTGTTTCATCTATTTCATATTCTCGAAGTGTTTTGATGAGTGTGTCCCTATCGATTGAGTCATAAGCTTTTTTGAAATCAATGAATGTTATGAAATATTTCTTGCTCCTTGTAGATAAATAGTTCATTGTTGTTTTGAGGTTAAAAATTTGTTCGGCGTAGGATCTTCCTGGTCTGAAGCCAGCTTGATATTCTCCAAGTTTTCCCTCTATAATTGGTGATACACGATTGAGCAGGGCCTTTGATAGAATTTTGTATGGGACTGGGAGAAGCGATATTCCACGATAGTTGTTAACATGCCTTTTGTCACCTTTTTTAAACAAAGGGTAAATTAGGGCAGTTTTCCAGTGACTTGGGATTTTCTTGGTTTCCCATACTTGTTCAAGTTCTTTGTGTAGTGCTTCTACTGATGTTTCTCCCTCAAGCTTGAGCATTTCTGCTGTAATTGTGTCTTCTCCACATGCTTTCCTGTTTTTGAGATTTTTGATTATGTTTGTGATTTCCTCTCGTGTCGGAGGTGTTGAATGTGTTGGTAATGTTTCTGGTTGCGTAAAACTGAGAGTCTGGATGGGTGTTTGGCAGTTTAGGAGTGTCTCAAAATATTCAGCCAGGATTTCACAGTTTTCAGTATTGTTGGTGGCGAGAGTCTTATTATTTCTCATAAGGTTTAGGCAAGGGGACTGGTATCCTCGGAGTTTCTGGTTGAATGTTTTGTACCAAGCTGCCGTGTTGCATTTCTTGAAATTCTCTTCGATTGAGTCCAGTTGTTGTTTTTCATATTGTCTCTTGGTGTTGCGAATAGTTTTCGAGGCATTCTTTCTGGCTTGCTTAAATTCATCAAAGTTGTTTTCAGTTTTATGTGAGTTCCACTTTTTCCAGGCTTTAAGTCTTTCATGCAGAACTTCATTACAGTTGCTGTCCCACCACGGGTGTCTCCGTTTGCTCTTTTTTGGAAAGGTTGTTTCTGTTGCCTCAATCAAGTTGTTCTGAAATTCTTGGAGGTTTTGTGAAGGGGAGAATGTCTTTAGTTTTTTCTGAAAATCCTTGAGGTTAGAGTTGGACTTAAGGTTGTAATTTCTCAGGGTTGCAAGATCAAAATTTATTTTATTTCTGTTTTTATATTCACCGTTTCTGCTTTTCTGTTTGTTTTGTAGGATCAGTTTAGTTTTTATTTTCGTGAGATAGTGATCGGAGTCGAGGTTTAGAGATTTTCGGACACGTGTGTTCAATATTTCTTTTTCACATTTGGAGGAGATGGTAACGTGATCTATTTGAAATTCTCCGATACTCTTTATCGGAGATACCCAGGTTTTTTGTTTTCTGGGAAGATGTTTAAAACGTGTTGACATTAGCTTGAGTTTAAACTGCTTACAGAGCATAATTAACCTTTCTCCATTTTTGTTGGTTCGTTTGTGTGCGGGAAAGTTGCCGACAATATCGCGGAATTTCTTTTCTTTTCCAATCTGAGCGTTAAAATCTCCTAGAATTATTTTTGCATTGTTTTCTGGGATTTCTGATATATGATCCTTAAGGTTTTCCCAGAATTCATCTGTTTCCTCCCTATTTTTAGCATTATTTTTGTCATTTGTGGGAGCGTGAACATTGATTAATGTGTATTTTTTATTTGCACATCGAAAAGTGAGGAAAGATGTTCTCGATGATGTTGACCAAAAATGTTCGACAGAGTTCAGAATTTTTGTGTTTACAGCAAAAGCTGTGCCAAGCTGAAGGCATTTCTTCATTACAATTTTTCCAGGTTTTCCTTTAAATATTCTGAATTAGTTTGATTCAAATGTGTTTTCATCAGTGAAGCGAGTTTCTTGTAGCGCCACAATTTGTATGTCTTCCGTGTGTAACTGGTCTGTAAGGTGCTTAAGTTTTCCCACTTTGAGAAGGGAGTTTATGTTGAGAGTTGCTATGTTGAAGATTTTTCTGGGTTTAATCTTGTTGGATTTGCATGGTGTTGCAGACTCCCCAGAATCCATGGGTCTGCTTGCGTCGTTGCCGACGGTTGAATGGCCACCTGGGGTAGTTTCGTTATTGAAAGACATTTCCATCATGCGTTAAGATTGTAATTGTTGAAATTCTTCAAAGTTGGGGAGATTACTTGCGTAACCTACCAGGAATACGACTAACGTTGTTAGCGTTAGAAGGTTTTCTTGAAACAGCCGCCTCTAACATGAGGAACAGACGCTGCCCACAAGCCGCCCAATCTGGGTACAGACGCTTGCAGTTATAGATTTTTGGTTCCTCCGCTCTCTCAGCCGTTGGGAGTTAAAAATTCCTCATCCGCCTATGAGACCGTTGACCGGTTTTCACCCGTAACCCTAGGCAGGGGCCCTCACAGGGTGCTACCATCCGGAGCCAGATGGACCCAGGTTTTTTTACGAGGTTGTTACTCCTCCCCCTCCTCCTCCCTCATCACTTGTAAGATGAGGATCCGGGCTTGGGACCGGCAATGGCGGAGTTGATGCACCTCGAGCTCGGTATTCGATGGTGCCACCCTTTCTCGAAAGCCGATATTCTTTCATTGTGTATTGTGCTTCCCAGATACTTCAAGTTCTGCGACAAAGAAGCAGAAAAATCCCTGCTTATTGTATTACAACAAGCAACTTATATAAACAGGACCTCCACGGGCTAGCAGCCAGTCGTATACTCACCTCAGATGATGTTGCCCGCAGCAGGCAACGAAACGTCAGGGAGAAGTATTTCTACTATTGGACCACGGCCTCTTAGCCCGGAAGTTTTAATTACTGACATAGTGTATCTGTTCTACTGTAGGTGTCTAATTTGTTTTCCTCCAGAAATTTTTTCTGGCCACCAGAAATTCATTATGCGTCGGAGACACCTATCTATGAATCTATGTAAGTATGATGTTATTTTTTTATGTAGTTTCCAACTTTCACAGTCGTGCGGAAGGACAGCCTTCAGATTTGTATTGAAAATAAAAATTTTAGTTTTGTATGTGATGTTTCTGTTTCTCCATATTGGATGCAGTTGCATAAAGAGAGCATTTGCCTTCTTTATGCGGCTCTTTACCAGGTCGGATTGAAGGAAGACATCGAAGTAATTCAGAGGCGGGCTGCTAGGTTTGTTACCGGGAGGTTCGAACAACATTTAAGTGTTACAGAGGTGCTTCGGAAACTCAAATGGGAATCCCTGGAGAGAAAGCGACGTACTCTTCAGGAAACACTATTGAGAAAATTTAGAGAACCGGCATTTGAAGCTGACTGCCGAACGATTCTATTGCCGCCAACATACATTCCGCGAAAAATATGGACCGAACTGCCAATATTACATCTATATAACAAAGTGCGCCATCCTGAGACTGTGTCCAGCTGTGCGCCTATCTCATCACAGTGGAGATCTGTGAGTGCTGACGATTATTGTGGTGCACCCATGCTTGTGTTATTATTACACATGACTTAAAGAGAGAAAAAAATTTTTACTGCAAAATTTTGTTCAGCCACAGAAGAGAAATGTAGAGTTCCTTGAATATACTTATCTGTTTCCCACTTCAGAGTTTCAACACGCACATCCGAGATTGAGTTTCCTTGATTAGGCACTCCTTTAAGATCATGTTGTTCGCAGACGTGGGAAATCCAAATTATGATGCATACGGTAACAAGATATAAGCTGGCGAATAATGCTTAATAATGACATTTTTGCCTGCTGGCTCAGCATGGTGGTGTGTTATAAAAGACGGATGATTCACTCCAACAGCTTTGTCGTTGTTGCGGCACCGTCAGAGATGCTGTTATCATTGTAGTCGCTATAACTGTTCCTACTTTCTTTACAAAATGTAAGTACAACACGCTCTACACATTATTACTAATGGACTCTATATATTTTGCTTATCAAGTGCTTGTTGTAATACAATAAGCAGGGATTTTTCTGCTTCTTTGTCGCAGAACTTGAAGTATCTGGGAAGCACAATACACAATGAAAGAATATCGGCTTTCGAGAAAGGGTGGCACCATCGAATACCGAGCTCGAGGTGCATCAACACCAGTTTTGGCGGGTTGATTCTGGTCCATCTGAAAGACTGCAAAATGTATCTGCGATGAAGATTCTCATCCAGCAGTGCCGATGAACTTCTTCCTCACCAAAAGAAGTGTGTTCATGATATATTGTGTAAGAGTGAACGTGGCTCCAGTCGATTTCGATAATAGTGATACGTAATTTTTTGTGCGTAGTAGAAAATAAACTGTATCTAAATACAAATGTCTTTTTCTATTCACAAAGCATCACGCAGCTGAACTGTGAGAGATATTAATACTAGATCTCTAAAAGAAGATTATTGTTGCCTCTTGTTTAATTCGGAAGAGTGCTTGGTTCTCACATATAAATCACTGGTTTTGGGTGTAGTCTAAATGCTTTTTCAGAAGTTTATGCAAAAATAATACGCTCGCTTAAGAGGGAGTGATTTGCAGATTCTTAACACTTTGTTGTTTCTGAAGTTTACAATAGATATGAATGTGTTTATTACAGTGAACTTTTTCTGTTCTAGTATGGTAAACTGGTTGATTGCTACATTAAAAATGTATTACTCCTATTGTGCACAGTTTGCCTGCAAAATGCAATTCAATGCCATTTCGATTTTATTAAGGCAGATACAGCAGTGAAAACTTGACTGTCTAATGGAGAAGTATAAAGTATTTTACTCAAAGTGTGATAGCCTATTACTTGCAATAGATGACATTCTGAAAAGTGTGGAAGACGATGCTTAAATTCGTATGTTTCCACTGGATGTGAGAGCAACTCAAAGTTCACTGTGATCTATTGTATGTAATTTTTATAATAAAGTTTGTTCGTATGTTATTTTTTGTTTTTCCTTTCATTCCCCTGCAATATATTAACATGATGGTGATGACACAGATGTGGAAATAATTTTTACATGCTGTGTGCACACGTATATGAAATGAAATTTAATGAAGAGGCAGGGGTGGAAAGAAAGACATATGAAATTCACTATGGTGTATAAATCTTAGAAACGATGATAATGATGTAGATGTGGAAATCACGCACACATGTGATATGAAATTATTGACGAGGCAGGGGTAGAAAGAGAGAGAGCGAGAGATAGGACATGTTTTGTGCACACATGTAAGATAAAATTTAATGAGAAGACAGTAGAGTATTTACAATAGTGGAATGTTATGCAGGGTGGGTGAGTGAGTGAGTGAGTGAGAGTAAGTGAGTGTGTCTATGTGTGTGTGTGTGTGTGTGTCTACGCAGATCAGAGGCAAATATCTTTGAACATACCGCTACTTTACGCAAATATCTTTCACCTTGGGTCCTGTTGACCTGAAGGTTAGGTAATTTTGTCGGAGAGTATCTTCTAATCTGGCCGCAGTTCAGAAGAAGCTTGCGCAATTTCACAGCTACATTTCACTGGCTGCCTCATTTTAAAACCTTGAGATTAGCTGGAGAGAGGGAGGAGAGGGAGAAAGGGGCGTTACTTGTCACTTGATGATGGAATTCAGAAGGCTGCTGACGTCACTGATTAAGGGTAATGACGTCATCGGCACGGAGGGCGGGCCTTCTTTGGGGGCGGGTTGCCTTCTTTGGATTCCAATATGTATCTTGTAGTAGGTCGACATGCAATGCCACAGTTATGCAACAGACCAACGTCAGCGATATACGACTATAATCATAAGCATCTATTCGACGTTTCCTGAAACAGGAATCAAATGCACTTTTTCCAATTACTTGACACCATTCGGTGCTCAAGCGACCTACAGCAAACTGTTGGTAGAAGAGCAGCAAGTTCTCTCGTATAATCTCTGTAGAATGACACAGGTATCTTACATGGTACGGATGCCTTCCCACTACTGAGCGATTTTATTTGATTTTCTATTCCGCGGTCACTAACCTGAACACCTGCCATCTCGGCGTTCGTACGATGGTTGAAAGGAGGAACCATATTACCACCGTCCACTGAGAAAAAAAATTGGAAAATAGAATTCAGTATTTTGAATTTCTCTCTGTCATCTTCCATTACTGTACCAGTATGTTAAATGAGCGGCTTAAATGGTGATTTCGATCCGCTTGCTGACTAAATGTATGACCAAAACTTGATAGGATTACTAATGAGATCACTTGACAAAATTTTACTTTCGAATTCATTGAATACCTCCCGCATTGCTCTCCTTACGCTCATTATTATTGTATTATCGCAAAACAGTGGAGAGAGTGTCAGGGATATGAGAAGTGAATTGCGGTGGCAATCGTTTAAACAAAGATGTTTTTCTTTGCGGCGCCACCTTTTCAAGAAATTTCAGTCACTAACTTTCTCCTCTGAATGTGAAAATATTTTATTGACACCGACCTAGGTAGGGAGAAATCATCATCATAACAAAATAAGAGAAATCAGAGCTCGTTCAGAAAGATTTAAGTGTTCATTTTTCCCAGCCGCTGTTAGAGAGTGGAATGGTAGAGAAATAGTCTGAAAGTGGTTCACTTAAGTATGAATTGCAGAGCAGTCATGCAGACGTAGATGTAGATTTTGGCTTCGTTCAGCTTTTGTTTGCAAACTAGATTTTGACTTCGCTTAAATCTGTGATGGAGCTCTTATTGCTTTCGTAGCAAGAAAGAAACAGCTGTATATTGTTATTCTCCTCTCTATGCCGTCTCATTCAGTTTTTTTGTTTCTTTAGTCATTTGTTGTAGAACGCCATCACACAAAGCCGTCTTTTATTTGTCAATCTCCAGCGAGAACACCGAGCACGAGATGTAACGTCATAATAGATGTAACGCAATATGCACAAACCACACTTCAGAATCTTCCCCAAAACTTCAAAATCCCAGGCCAAAGTAGGTTGACCTATCTAGACGGTGGGTGTCAAGCGTTTCAGAACTGTCACCCGGGGCGCGGAGGGAGCTAAGTGCTCGGGGAATTTAAGGCTCAGCGCGTCATTTCTGTAGCATTAATTTTGGGGGAGGCCGTGAGAAAGCGCGCAGCCGCGTCGTAATGAGTTGCCTCCTTCCCGGAGGCGGTGAGCCAAGTATTCCCAGTCATGAATGCGGCTCTGCTCTGAGCGCCGCACGCCACACTTCGTGCCGGCGGGAAAATTTATTTCCTCTGCGGCAGGGTTATGTCCGCAGTCTTAACCTACGGCAGACGTTGCAGCTCTCAGAGGCGGAACATTTCTTCTCAAACTTCACGGATTTGCCGACCCAGATAGCACTGCTCGTTAAGGTGACTGGACGGTAGCAGAAGAGTTGTGCGCGTTGGTGGGATTTTAATATGTGTTCTCTTCTACCGGCGACTATACGTTATATTACATGAGCATGGAGAGCGTCTGTATGTCGATCTCTTTCTCTAAAAATTTTTACGTTTCCTAGAGACACATGCATTCCACCTCAGCTGTCAAAGTCTACTGACTTTCCCAAACCACACCCTCTGCAAATTGTTCCATTTTTCACACCATTTACTCTTCTTATAGCACCTTCGAATTCGCTAATAAACTGGGAAACTCACATTTCAAGCGCGTTTTATCCTACCATCTCCAATCCACGTACTTTTGCATCTCCATTAATCCAATCTTCCACCTTCCATGCATCTCTTATCATAAGCACCACAACCAACTACCACTTCTCAACACTGAAATCCGCCTCGACATACACACATCTTATCTTTTATATAGATTGGAGCCCCTCCACGCCCACACTGTCATGATGGCCAACACAAAATGTCTACTGCCATCTCTGCTTATTGGTTAGTTTTTAGTAAGTGAGATCTCGCGGGATGTGGGCACTGCTATGTTTGCGTATGTATGTTTATGATTAACCATTAATACGCGCTCATCTGGAGATACGAGGTGTGTTTTTTAAGTAAGTACAGTTTTGAAATTAAAAAAAGACGTGCTAAGATATCTCAATAATTTTATTTTTACATGAAAGCCTGTACCTTAATCTACTTTTCTACATAATTTCCGTCAATATTGAGGCGCTTGTCATAACGTTGTACCAGTTTTTGAATACCCTCCTCATAGAAGTCTGCCGCCTGACTTGTTAACCACTGCATCACCACTGTTTTGCCTTCGTCATCTTCTCGAAGACGCTGACAGCCCAGGTGTTTCTTCAAGTGCAAAAACAGATGGTTTTCACTGGGCGCAAGATCGGGGCTGTACGGAGGATGATCTAGAGTTTCCCATCGAAAATATGTGATGAGATCTTTGGTCTGATTCGCCAGATGCCGACGGGCTTTGTCTTACAGAAAAACGATACCCTTGCTCAATTTCCATGGACTGTTGCTTTGATTCTGGTGTGACGTAGGCCACCCATGTTTCATCGCCTGTAACTATTTGGCTTAAGAAATCATCACCGTCGTTGTGGTACCACTCAAGGAAAGTCAATGCACAGCCTAAACGTTTGGTTTTGTGCACATCCGTCAACACTTTCGGTACCCAACGTGCGCACAATTTTCGGTAATTCAAGTGCTCGGTCGCAATGCCATAGAAAACACTACGAGAAACATTAGGAAAGTCATCCTGCAAGGAGGAAATCGTACAGCGTCTGTTTTCTCTCACCTTATTGTCCACTTCCTGCACCAAACTTTCATTAACGGCCGAAGGACGCCCACTCCGTTGTTCATCATGCACATTTGTGCGGCCATCTTTAAATGCTCTTACCCACTTTCTTATCATTCCATCACTCATAATGTTTTCTCCGTAAACTGCACAGATCTCACCATGAATATCGATCGCTTTTAGGCCTTTAGCACTAAGAAATTTTATAACAGCCCGTACTTCACAGTCGGCGGGACTCACGATTATCGGAGGCGTCTTAAACACTCAGTACACAACGTAAACAAGGAAGAATCAGACTGTAATGACGTCAGTGCGTAGATTAAGGTACAGACTTTCATGTAAAAATAAAATTATTGAGATATCTTAGCACGTCCTTTTTTAATTTCAAAACGGTACTTACTTAAAAAACACGGCACGTAGATTGGGTCGAAAGGTGAAAGAAGGGTAGCGGTTTGAAGGGCAGAGGAAAAAAAATGGCAAGGTAAGAGCCAAGGGAGAAAAACCTTTGCGATAGCTGGGTCGGGTTGTAAGAGCAGTAGCGATTTTCTTGCTGCCTGCGACAGGTCATGCAAGGGTAGGTTTTGTAGTAGTGGGTATTATGCAAGCGGATACCTCTGACGTTATGCAGCGGTGTTATTCGGCGGCTGCAGCTGGGTACCAATGTTGGCTTCGCGGTCAGCATCAGCATACCTGTAAAAGATGGTTCATCATCGTTTAGTGTCCGATAAGTCATATATCGGATTCACAGTGTAGGGTAGTGTTGGTGGTTTGTTTGTGCGTTAGTGTGCGAACTTGTAGGCTTCCCTGCTGTAGCCTGTTGGTCGGCTTTGATAGTAGCTCGCATATCCAGCCCTTGTTGCTAATTGACAGAGGCTTGCCAATGTTGTCGTTTGTGAGGATGTGTTAGCTCGCCGTAGGTGGTTATGCATGCTTCCACCTATGGTTGTGATCATAGTTTCTCAGAGTAAGGATGAAAGGATTGTTCGAGTGTCTTGAGTTCCTGTGTAGTCGTGTGGCAAGTTTTTTGAATACTTCCTTGAGGGTTTCAAGGCGGTATTCACTGTGAACATCCTATCGAGACTGCAACACTCCATCCCAGCCATATCTTAACGTATCCGATCGTTTCTTCCTCATTCTACCTTACCTCCCTCTCTCCCATCACCACCACGTCCAATTCAACATCATATACCCGCTGTCTTTCTCAGTGAACGCATTATCGTAAACAGCTTTTCATTCCCATCGCGAACATAACTTTTTATCAAAATCAGCAGCTCACATTATACACCGACATCATCAGGTACATATATCTTCAACTGTCACCTAGAGCGTCTTTCGAATTGAAAATACGTCAAATTTTTATCTGTGAATAGTTTTCAGAAACGAAATTGTGGCCTTAGTTGTTTAATGTTATGTAACTTCGTAAAACATGTAACACTTAGCCTGTAAAGCAGATTTATCCACTACCAACCTGCAATCATTGCGAGGAATTGTAATAACGAAACAGAAAAAAATGTCTGTACGCATCTAGTGTTATTTACATAATACTGAAATAACAAGTTTGCTTGCGTGACCATCCTCCGCAGCAAGCACAGAAATACTTGTTTTGTAAATAAAACCGCCTTTCCTTGCTGCAACTTAATTTATTTTTCCCAGACGCCTTTCGCCTTTTCCTTGCTCTAAGGCATCTTCAGTGGGAACTGTAGCGATACTGTTTTGTTATTTGTAGATTATCAGACAGTTCACGTCGCGTTTTTTATGTAAATAAATAATTACTTACAGTCTGCTGTAATCTGCGTTTCCTTTCATCTGGTCTCGAGGTCGCACTATCACTTTATTTCCGAAACGCAGGTGCAAGTTAGTATTCCAAACTTTTTCACACTGTTCACTATGTTTCTCCTTCTTTTTGTGGTACACTATTATTCTTTTGCCATTAGATATAGCTTTCGTTCGAACACTGTGCTTGGAACAACGTAAATATTGTAACTTCATTGTGTGTTTCCTCCTCTTTGGTTTGTTTACCTACATGTTGCTACCTAACGAAGTATATGTTTAAAAGCAACTTCTATTCATGATGTTTCTATCTGTGTGTGTGTGTGTGTGTGTGTGTGTGTGTGTGTGTGTGTGTGTGTGTGTGTGTGTGAATTAAAGTGGTGTGAGGATCATACCAAAAATATGTGTAAATAATGAGGTCAACAGGATGACGAAGATAAAAGGGAGGAAGTGTATGGATAAATGGATAAATTAAAATAGAGGGAAATAGAAGTAATAAAGTCAGTAGGCTGATATATAAAATAAAATGATGGAAAACTAGTGTCTAATTCCTTCACGCCTCGTGAGAAGTGTTGAGAAACGCTATCTTGCTTAAGGCAGATGACCAATTAACAGATAAATATTGGCACATATTGACAAGAAAACAGGTAAACGAAGTGTTATGAAAAGTAGACTGTAGAATATTCGTATGCTATAATGAAAACAGATTTTTGCTTATGTGTGTTACAAAGCAAAGTGACAGCTGAACAAATAACTCCTTTAGCATACTAATCCGAACGATAATTGAGCCAAATGAAGATAGAGATTCCAAAGGTTACTTGATTTTCTAAGTAAAGCAACATCTATGTTAATGAAGTAAATTGCAAACTCTCTCAAAATGTGACTGTTCTAAAAACCTATGTTGTCTTTCAGAGCATGTTAGCTATAGTTTATAAAAAATTGCAAAGTTCATAATTCAAGCTTAATAATGAAATAACTAGTGGAAGTGAGCAAGAGTAATGTCAGATGTTTTTGAAAAAGTTAATGGTAGTTTTCCGAATAATAGATTTTAAAAATAAAAATTCTTTGTGATAACTCATCAATTTATTATTTAAATTATAGAAGGAAAATAGAACAAGAATGTGTTTTATCCTTCCTTAAATATAACTTGAGAACAGAAGCTTAGGCTATGTTTTTTTGTATGTTTCTCTGTCAGGTAGAGACTGAAAATTCTAAATCACAAATCTAATTTTCGTATCTCTATGTTACTGTATGTACATGATTTGTGAGAATCCAGTATATTATATTTTTCTATGTATATACACATATGGTCAATTTTGTGGGTGTATTATTAAGAAAAGCTTAGCTACAATCAATTTAAAATATATCAGCTATAGTGATATCACTTGATTATAATATTTAATTTTTTCAAAAATAAATTTTTTCACAAAATAAATAGGTTTTGATGAGTGAATCATTGTAAGAGGTACAGAGACGAGCCAGTGTCCTGGGACTTACCCCAGTTCGCCACTATCAGCGCCATTTGATCATAATGCGCCTTTGCGTAACATACAAAGGACTTCAACCTGCCGGCCGAAGTGGCCGTGCGGTTAAAGGCGCTGCAGTCTGGAACCGCAAGACCACTACGGTCGCAGGTTCGAATCCTGCCTCGGGCATGGATGTTTGTGATGTCCTTAGGTTAGTTAGGTTTAACTAGTTCTAAGTTCTAGGGGACTAATGACCTCAGCAGTTGAGTCCCATAGTGCTCAGAGCCATTTTTTGACTTCAACCTAATTTAAGAGAGAAATTAAAGATTGAAATAACTCTCCAAACTTCGTCAATGTATGTTTAAGATGTTAACATTGCAAAGTCCCAGAAAGATCAAATGAATATATTAGGCAAAGTATATGAGCCTAAGAAAAAAGCATGTAGCGCTGAATTAAACCACAAAGTAAAAATTGTTCAGAATATGCAAATGTATGTCACAATTAAAAGTTACAAGTGTCAACTTAATCAGAGCACACTCCTTATGACACTTCCTATCGAGATATCAAACTATCAGTGTCAGTCAACCGCCCTCTTGCGTTGTGCCTCAGATGAAATGCGTTTTCGCCGGCCGGGGTGGCCGAGCGGTTCTAGGCGCTACAGTATGGAACCGCGCGACTGCTACGATGGCAGGTGCGATTCCTGCCTCGGGCATGGATGTGTGTGATGTCCTTAGGTTAGTTAGGTTTAAGTAGTTCTAGGGGACTGATGACCTCAGAAGTTAAGTCCCATAGTGCTCAGAGCCATTTCAACCATTTGAAATGCATTTTCGGTAAAAGTAGGAAGTGAACTCGCGAGGACAGTGCAGCGTCTTCGATCGCTTATGTTGTACGAAAGTAACTATTATTCTTTTGCCATTAGATATAGCCATTTGTTCGAGGCTAAAAAGATGGGCGTCCTCTACAGGGTGTCCCGGAAGAGGTGGTCCATGTTCAGGGCTATGACAGAAATGCTTATTTGAAGCAAAGAACTTCGTATGGCCATATGCCTTATTCCGAATGGTTTCCGAAATAGAACACATTTAATATAAGTTTTGTAAGTTTTTCTTGAATAACTCTAAAACGGTGGCCTACATTGAAAACGTGTCGCAGTTCATAATTAAACTACATTAAATTTTCTACAGAAACGGGCCCACTCATTTTTTCACGAGAACTAACAGTGTTCGCGAAGAGAGAGAGAGAGAATACCGAACATCTCGCACTACGTGCATACGTTGTACCTTAGGCAGTTTTTGCTGGACAGTTTGAGGTTGTTTCCCGACTTAATGGACCACAAGTACCCAGTATCAAATTGTTCTTCTCGACTTTCTCCACACTACTGTTGTGCGTAGTAATCATACAGAAAATAAATAGCAATGCACATTATGTGTGTTCTATATTGGAAACCATACGAAATAGGGCATATGTCCATATGAATATTTTTGATCAATTCATCGTTCCTGTCATATCCCTGAATACTGATCATTCCTCCAGGGATAGTCTGTACACGTTGGCCGTTACCCCCTCCATTATTCCTATCCTGGCGCTATCCGCGCAGCTGCTGCGTTGGATCATGGCGGTTGTCGGGATAGCGATCGCCGGCTGCGAACTGCGGTCTCCAGACTCCGCACAACCGCCGCCGGTTGCGGACCTTACTGTACGGGAATACTTTGCTTCTTCTCGATTCAGTGGAGGTATCCAGTTGTAGGCCGCCATCTTAGTTAATTAGACTTTCTTGGACCCTAGTTTGAATGGTCTCTTCCATCACACAGTCCCGGAGGTAGATTGACTCTTCCTGGCGCGTTAATTCGTACGAAACACCCATTGCCGTCGTCGACGCAGTGCTAGGGAATCGCTATACAACCGACTCCGCTATGACATTAAGCAATGAACACTACATGAAACAGTCATTTCCGAATTCATATCAACTTCACGCACTCCTTCATTTGTGAAATATCGATAAACAGTCGCCAGCTTCTCTTTGACATCCGAGAGAAGGTTACCAGCCTTAATTACACCACATGTATCATCCCTACAATAATGTAATTGTACTCAGACTCCCGATAGAAACGCTAGACTGGAAATAATACACTGCGACAAATCTCCACTTAACCTCCAGACTAATCATATGCAATTTATTAGGAATCTGAGCGTAGAAAATCTGTCAATAATAGTTTAAAAATGAGAGGTTCAAACAGTGACACAAAACCGAAATCTTCAATTTGCTTGGAAAGAACACAGTTTAATATGGTTTTAACAAGCACTGACAAGGCCCTTTTTTGACAACTATCACATTCATCTAGCTGTTAGTTAACAAAAGTCTGCCACTGAATAGTTACATCAGCCTGACCTAAACCACAACACACTCGATTTTCGAAATCACAATTGGCTGGTTCAAATGGCTCTGAGCACTATGGGACCTAACATCTCAGGTCATCAGTCCCCTAGAACTTAGAACTACTTAAACCTAACCAACCTAAGGGCATCACACACATCCATGCCCGAGGCAGGACTCTAACCTGCGACCGTAGCGATCGCGCGGTTCCAGACTGAAGCGCCTAGAACCGCTTGGCCACACCGGCCGGCGAAATCACAATTATCAGAAGCCTGTCACCACGTATCGTCGAAAAATGGTAACCTCAATCCTGCCTCCTACAGGACGGCACAGCCTGACTCCGCAATTTATGATGGTCAGCGACGGACTCACTTGACTTTTCATGACGTTACATCCCCTCATATTTTGAATTCTGAACAACCGCAGAAAACTATTGATGGTTTAGGCGGTTCAGCTAATCAGTTGCTGCAGCCCAGATTCTAGAACTTCTTCCTAAGTAACAGCTACTGCCATTAGATCTGCTAACTGCTGTTATCTGTCTCCTGGCAGCACCTTTCGGATTTTGTTCAAATGGTTCAAATGGCTCTGAGCACTATGGGACTTAACATCTGAGGTCATCAGTCCCTTAGAACTTAGAACTACTTAAACCTAACTAACCTAAGGAGATCACATACATCCATGCCCGAGGCAGGATTCGAACCTGCGACCGTAGCGGTCGCGCGATTCCAGACTGGAGCGCCTAGAACCGCTCGGCCACCTCGGCCGGCTCGGATTTTGTACGGCACAGTAAAGTCACGATGGAGATAGGTAGTACCAGCCGCCACCGTGTTCTGCTTTAGATCCTGTGCTCTTTTCATATGTTTCTCAGTATTTGGCAATGACATTTCATCAGTTTTATCCTGCTGAAAATACCACGTGTGTGCAGATGTCATCCAGTTGTATCTAAGAGATAGTTATCGAGAATTTCAGCATTGACCTGTGGGCACTATCTAAATGGCCACTATCTAATGTGTTAAAGCTCAGCCCACCCAAAACCCAAGCGCTCCTGGTTGGACATTCAAGACTCATAAGCCCGAAATGTCCGGAATACCCACAATCTACATTCCTAAATGGGACAAATACCATCCTCTCTCCCTTAGAAGAGAGCGTCGGAGTAATAATAAATTAAAATATAAATTGGACTGAGCACATAGCTGCAATGATCAAGAAGGCATCACCATCTCTCGATGCTGTACAAAAATATAAAAAATTCTTCCTCTTGGTTTGAAAAAGAAACTTGTACAAACACTTATACCGCCAATCGTTGATTACAGCGATGTGAACCTGCAAAGTCTTTCTCAGGGAAGTTTAGTGCGTCTGAAACTGGTTATGAACGCCTGTTTTAAGATACACACATCAAAAAAAGTTTTCCATCACCTCTGTACCGAGAGTTCCGGAACCTGTACAGAAAATTGGAATAGAGATCAACATAAACATCATTTCCACCCTTTTTATTGCTCATGAAAAGCACACATTGCATGTTGTACCATCATACAGCGAGACGTTCAGAGGTGGTTTCCAGACTGCTGTACACACTGGTACCTCTAATACCCAGTAACACATCCTCTTGCATTAATGCATTCGCATTCGTTGTAGCATACTATCCACAAGATCAACCAGGCACTTTTGGTCCACATTGTCCCACTTCTCAACAGGCGTAGATCCCTCAGAGTGGTTGGTGGGTCACGTCGTCCATAAACAGCACTTTTCAATATATCCCAGGCATGTTCGATAGGGATCATATCAGGAGAACATGCTGGCCACTCTAGTCGAGCGATGTCGTTATCCTGGAGGAAGTAGTTCACAAGATATGCACTACAGGGGCGTAAATTGTCGTCCATGAAAACGAATGCCTCGCTAATATGCTGCCGATGTGGTTGCACTATCGGTCGGAGGATGGCATTCACGAATCGTACAGCCGTTACGGCGCCTTCCATGACCACCAGCATCGTACGTCGGCCCCACATAACGCCACCCCAAAACATCAGGGAGCCTCCACCTTGCTGCACTCGCTGGGCAGTGTGTCTAAGGAGTTCAGCCTGACCGAGTTGCCTCCAAACACGTCTACGATGATTGTCTGGTTGAAGGCGTATGCGAAACTTATCAGTGAAGAGAACGTGATGTCAATCCTCAGCGGTCCATTCGGCATGTTGTTGGGCCCATCTGTAATGTGGTGCATGGTGTCGTGGTTGCGAAGATGGACCTCGCCCTGGACGTCGAGAGTGAAGTTATCCATCATGCAGCCTATTGCGTACAGTTTGAGTCGCAACACGACGTCCTGTGCCTGCACGAAAAGCATTATTCAACATGGTGGCGTTGCTGTCAGGATTCCTCCGAGCCCTAATCCGTAGGTAGCGGTCATCCACTGCAGTAGTAGCCCTAGGGCGGCCTGAGCGAGGCATGTCATCGACAGTTCCTGTCTCTCTCTTCCTCCTCCATGTTCGAACAACATCGCTTTGGTTCACTCCGAGACACCTAGACACTTCCCTTGTTGAGAGCTCTTCCTGGCACAAAGTAACAATACGGAAGCGATCCAGCAACGGTATTGACCGTCTAGGCTTGGTTGAACTACAGACAACACGAGCCGAGTACCTCCTTCCTGGTGGAACGACTGGAACTGATCGGCTGTCGGACCCCCTCCGTCTAGTAGGCGCTGCTCATGCATGGTTGTTTACATCTTTGGGCGGGTTTAGTGACATCTCTGAACAGTCAAAGGGGTGATGCAAAACATTTTTTGATGTGTGTATATCAGTGACGTTCGACTCTTTGATCATATTTCACTATCTATTGCACAGCTATCCTGGTTACGTGCAGACGACCATTCACTCTGTCTTCTCTACTGTCTTATCCATCATATGTCTCCTCGAATTTATCCCTCTTATCTGAACAACATGGCAAAAACATTCGTTCTCACTAGAGCACGATACTTTCCGTTCCACTCCATCACTCAGCAGATTTTTCGAAGTCCTTCTTTTTAGTAGCAAGATCCCGATTTTGGAATACCTTCCCTCATTATTGAACAGGATAACATCTCCAGCTTGAAAAGGCAGCTAATGTCATACAGAATGACAATTATTGAACTATATGAAAAAAACCTAAATTAATTACAAACTACAGCGTGCACGCACTTTATTCAACATGTAAATGTCACTACAGGTATTCGGCCTTAGGTTATGACATGTTCGATATGCCTGCCATCATTGGCGATGATGTGGCGCAGACGAATAGCGAAATTCTGCATCACCCGCGGAAGTGTCTGAACATCGATGCTGTCGATGACTTCCCAAATGGCTGTTTTAAGCTCAGAAATGCTTTCGGGGTTATTGCTGTACACCTTGTCTTTAATATAGCCCCACAAAAAAAAGAGTCGTATGTATTTACATCCGGAGAATATGGCCGCCAATCGAGTCCCATGACAATGGCCTCTGGGTACCCCAAAGCCAGAATACGGTCCCCAAACTGCTCCTCCAGGAAATCCAACACTCTCCTGCTTCGATGGGATCGAGCTCAGTCTTGCATGAACCACATCTTGTCGAAATCAGTGTCACTTTGGATAAGGGGGATAGAATCATCTTCCAAAACTTTCACTTATTGTTCGGTAATCACCGTGCCATCAAGGAATATCGCACCAATTGTTCCGTGACTGGACGCTTGTAACGCCGGAAATGCATATCCTCCTATTTCCATCTATTGTACCATAATTTTTTCCTTATTTTGTTACCTAAAGATATAACATTTCTGTGTCTTTATATATTGTAATTGTTTTAATATATATATATATATATATATATATATATATATATATATGTCGATGTATAATTGGTTTGTTTTGTGAATATTATTTGTATTTTACGCTGGGTCTTGCCTAGGGAAAACTATGCTATCGAACGAATACATCGATAGGTCGTGTGAAGAACGAAAGTGTTAACTCTGCCGCGTGGAGCGCGGGCAGCGAGAGAGAGTCTGGTTGGAGTAGTGCGATTGAGCAGGTGTGTTGTGTGACGCTCCCGCAAGTTGCCGGGCTTTCGGGGTTTGGCAGCATGTAATTGCGATCGACTGGCTATGGTAGTTTCTAGCACGGTGTCGCGGACGGGAAGCATTAGCTGGCACACATCAAGAGCCCGTTTCGCCCGGTGACCGTGTCGAGAAGGAGGCGCGCCAGCATCCAGCTTCTGCAACAGCGACGGCCGACAATGAGTGACTGTCGCCACCTCCTCGATCGGCGACTTCAAACCTTCAATCAACCAACAAGGAAGACTAAAAGCACGTAAAGTTTCAGAACTGTATGGCAGACCTCAGCTTTTCAAACTGTTCAAATCACAAAATTACAGCAACGTAGCATGAACCTTTGTTGCTCATTGTCCCAATTGCATTGCCAAGCAGGGTCCCTTCCTTTTCCGAAATGAACCCGAGTGTCGTTGAAATTCAAACGCCAGCATTAAAGCATTATAATTCGATTTCACTGCTTTAATTTCAAAGTTCAGTTAAGGTATTCATAGCTGGCTACAATATTTAGATTACACAAGCACAAATTAAGAGTGCGAGTTTTGTTACCGTATTTTAGCTTACCTGTGACTGCAGCTCAGCTTGGTACGTACAAAATTTTACTATTGTTAATTGTTCAGAATCATTTAATTCAAGTTCAAAGTTAAATCTCTTATTTCTAAATTGCGTAGAGTCAAGTTGCTTTTGAAATGATTGTTGAGGTAGTCCTAGACTAACCGTATTTTGCTGAATTTCGATGTGCTTCAGAAAGAAAGCTCACTATTAACTTCAGTCACTAAATTAACTTTCGATTTTCCGGTTTTATTAATTCTTTTGCTAAATTAAGTCAGAGTGTAGCGAAATTTATTACTTCTGACAAACTTTCAGTTTTCACACTACACTTGTCAACCTTCAGTTGCCACGCTTCTAGTGCTAATTATATGTGTAATAACCTTTCTTTTTCAGTTACTATAGTAATTGTCCTTAGGACTGGCGACCGTAATTTCCCCCAAATCTCAAATATCTAATTACCGCTAGTTAATTGTTAACGTAACGGCCGCACATTTACTTTCTTTATTAACTTTACCCCTTTTCAAAATTAATTTCCACCAGTTTCATTTGCATTTTTCCTTTCATTTAGATGTAACCCTTTCCTCCCTCTTTACCGACAGATTAACATCGGTGACGATTGCTTTCCCAAATTTCCATTAGGTACACGCGGTTTAATTTTTCACTGTCATTAAGGTCAATAAGTGAGGGGGAGGTTACACACTGCACAGCATACACTCACCCGTAGAGGGTGAGGAGACTTCTGGAACGAGAAATGTGGATTCTCAGTCCCCCAAATGCGCCAATTTTGCTTACTGACGAACCCATCGAAATGAAAGTGGGTTTAGTCGTTAAACCAAACCGTAATGCGCATTTTAATTCCCATCATGCCCCTCGGCCAAGCGCGCAGTTTGAATGTCCTAACGCAAACCGTTCAGGATGTATGACGATTTTGTTTCTTATAGTTCAATAACTGTTACCCTGTACCTACGGAAACAAGAAAAATGATTGCCTTTGTCCTTGTACGCGGTCGTCACCCCATTGCATCCTTCTTTCCCATCCAGATCTTACTCATTTCCCAGTACTCTTATCTGGTGCAGTCTGTCTAATTTTCCCACCCTAAGAACTCGATACATCAGAAAATACTTTAGTACGCCTCTGAATGTTTTTGTACCTCCTGATATCAATACCATTAGTTTCATTAAAATTATTATTATTGTTATTATTATTAGTATTATTATTAGTGGCAGCAGCAGAAGTGCTGATAGTATTAGCTTTATATTCAAATAATTTTTTGGTGTCATTCTCAGGGACTGAGTGTAGGGGAGCAGGTCGTAGTGGAAATACTTTGCCATTGCCTGCTATGAAGAGTCAAGAGTGTATCTGTGTCGTGTTTGTGGCTGTGATGAGTGCTTTTATAGTACAGTGTTGGGTTTGTGTCATCATGGATGAAGTGAAGGGAAACGATGAAATCTGGTGCCGTCACATAGTTTACTCTTTTCGAATAACGGTGCCATACGTCCTCACTTTCTGAGACACAGCGGAGAGGTTTGAAATTTGATCCGGGATATTGGCGCAAACACTGGCACTGTGTAACCTTACGCCACGAACACTCCTCCTCTTTCCGGCCAAATACTGGCAGTGAAAATTTCTTTCATCAGCAGGTTTCGAACCGACTTATCTCCGGGTCGAGCGCCAGCGCACAGCCGCGCGTGAGTAACCTCGTCTATGGAGGCGGGTGTCCCATGAAGGTCAAAACACTGCTCTAATGAAAATCTGGATAGGACGACTTACTACCACGGTAAAAAGACCTTTCTCTCGGCCATACTTATTTGGGTATTTAGGAGTTCATTAATTTCGATTCAGGAATTCTGCAATAGTCTTTGCTTAAATACCATTAACATCGCTTCCGGCGAACTTTGAAACGTTCTCTTAAAGTCAGAGACTTGTGAAGATTAAATATGGAGATAGGATAAGTAATGAAGGATTACAGAATCAAATCGGAGAGAAAAGAGAGTTATCTTCCCACTGAATCATTTTTAGGGCATCTTCCCGTTTCATTATCGTGTGGAACGGGGGAGAATGATCTCTTAAACGCTTCTGTAGTGGAGTGATACGTAGGTGATTGTATTAGGTCGTTTAATAAGTACGTTGCGGTTTGGTTTTTCATGTTGGTGTTCCGGTTGCTATTCTTTTTATTTGTAGTTCACTGTTGTATTTGAGTTGACAGACTGTCATTTGCTCATTTGGACATAGTGGGTGGAGCTGTGGACGGTAGAAAATGGAGTGCCAAGTAGAGAAATCGGAACATTTCTGACATATTCTTCTGTTTGAGTTCAGTAGAGGGGTGACAGCAGCAGAGGCAACCAGAAACATTTGCGCCGGGCATGACGATAATGCCACTGGAGAAAGCACGGCAAAGATAGAGGATCGTTTTGGCATTGGTGATCGTCTACATTCTGGAAGACCTTCGGCGTTTGATGAAGATCGTTTAAACGCACTTACCCAGAATGATCCACGTCAGTGAACTCGAGAACTGACAAACGTGACATGTGATCATTCCACCATCGTGTGACACTTGCATGCAGTGGGAAGGTTCAAAAATCAGACGTATAGGTGCCGCATACTCTAAACCAGAATCACAAGAATCAGTTGGTAGCCATATATGCTTCCCTGTTTGCTCGTCATCAATTGCCTCATGAACAACACCCACCATTCTTATACTGTAGCGTTACAGGTGACGAGAAATTGTGTCTTAATGCTAACATTAGGAAAAGAAAGGAATGGTTGAGTCCAAACAAAGCATCAACTCCCCGTATCAAGACCTACGCTCATTCACAAAAGATAATGTTATGCATCTGGTGTGACAGCGAGTGTGTGGTATACTAAAAATTGCTTTCCCGAGGTGTAACAGCTACTGTCGACATTTATTTTCACCAACTGAGACGTCTTGCAGTCCAAGAAGAACGACCAGACTGCGTGAAGTGATGCTATTACACGATAACGCCCGTCCGCATCGTACTGCACTTACAATAAACACTGTACAGGATGTGAGTTGGGAAGTCATTCCGTACGCACCTTATTCACCTGACCTTGCACCCTAATATTTTCACCTTTTCTACTTTCTGTCGAACAACCTTCAAGAAACTTCCTTTCCGGATGAAAATGGGCTCCGAACCTGGCTCGACGAGCTCTTCGCCTCAAAACCACATGATTTCTGCAGTCGCGGAATCTAAAAGTTACCCTAGCGTTGGCAGACTGTTGCAAATAGTGAAGGAGAATATATTACTAATGACTAAAGTCTCTGTTAAGTGCATCTGTTGTGTTTATTAAAATTTGGAAAAACCCAACGAACTTACACACTAATCTAATAGAACCGATATCCCAGATTTCTCACTTAAAATGGAACTTGAAACTTCGTAACTAAGATCTCACTCGAGTTACTGCCCACATTCAGCTGTAGGTCAGTTCGGATTTTGTTGTATCTCCGTGACTCACTCCCATGGGCCAAACAAAGCTCGCTGAGAGAAGGGGTAGGTTGATAGGACACATTCTGAAGCAGCAGGGAATAGTCAGTTTGATGGAGGGAAGTATGGGGGTAAAAATTGTAGAGTGACACGAAGGTTTGTCCACAGCAAATGGGTCTAAGTAGATGCAGGCTGCAATAGTTCTGCAGAGATGAAGAAACTTGGACACGATAGGCTAGCATGGAGAGGAGCATCAAAGCAATCTTTGAACTGATCACCACAAGACTAGCAAATGGCAAAGCCGATTCTGAAGGTGTCACCCTAAATAAGGAAACCAATATTATTTGCTTGATCATTTGCTCATTTATGTGACAGACGCTATCTGATTTGAAAAAACTTTCTATTTAGAGAAAAAAATTCGTAAGCTAGATTCAAGTCTACGTTTGATCTGACATTTATTTTTGAAATTAGTGCTTCAGTTTTCCCTCGTCCTCATTCAAGTGGTGCGGTGCTGCGGAGCTGGGTATACACAGCATGCGTCCTGTGCAGGTGTGGATAAGAACTTCCGCCAGTGGCGAGATAAAGGCGTGGTTCCGGCTACCGGACACGTGGGTGGGCCACTTTCCTGTTCCGCGCACTACCAGCCTACCTCCGGCGCAGGTAGAGATCACCACGAATTTGCTACAGCCTTTGATACTGCACTTTGAAATGTATTCTTCATATTACTAAAGCCTTTCTACACGTACATAGGTACTCTGCAAATCACACTTACATGCCAGGCACTTTCAAATGTCTTCTTCACGTTACGAGGACGCCTCTGAATTTTTTATGTGAAAACTCTTAAAGCTTTTCACATAAAACAATCGTTATTAACATTTTAAATCTTTATTCTTCATATCTACAAATTTATACCTCAACATAGGCCACCCTAGCCACGATCACGTATCTCCCAACGAGAGACCAGTTTGTTGATACGGTCACTGTAGAATGTTTGACTTTGTTGACAGAGGCACAACCTCACCTCTGCTTCATAACTATCAAAAGGAAGTCCTTGAAGGCGCTCTTCAAGACCCAGAAACAGATGAAAATCGGATGGGGCCAAGTCGGGACTATATGGAGGATGAACGATGACAGTGAAGACAAGACATCGGATCGTTGCAGCTGTAGCAGCACTCGTGTGTAGCCTGGCATTGACATGCTGAAGGAGAGCGTGCTCCATGTGCAGACGAACTCTTGAATTCGAAATTCGATAACGCAAAGCTATTACTCACGCACCGACATAATTACGTTACACATTGTCATGTTACACGCTAGAGTTCGGAGTCTTCTAGCGGCAGATGGCTGCAAATACGTATAATGTGGCTGTGCTTAACATACAAAGGATTGCACCATAATTTAAGAGTCAAAGATTGAAATAACTTTCCAGAACTTCGTCAGTGTATGCCTAAGATGTTAACAGTGTAAAATCTCAGAATTATCAAATGAATATGCTAAACAAAATATACGATTTTAAGAAAAAAATAAGTAGCGCAGGATAATAGAACTACAAAGCTAAAAATTGTTCAGAATATGCAAATGTATGACACCATTTACAGTTACAAGTCTCAACTTGATGAGAGCAATATTTTGGTCAAAATCGGACATTTTAAGAAAAATTGTAGAGCTAAATATTAAACTCGGAAAGCTGAAAATTCGTATGCAGCCTCAGATTCATGTAAAAATAAGCTATCTCTATTAGTATTGAAGTTATTTATTAAAACCCAAATTTGGAATGGAGACTTACCTTACTCATGGTAGTTTCAGTATAATTTGTATTTATAGTAGAAAGTTCTAAGTACAGCATATGATTATATTCTTGCAATAATACAGCTGTACCAAGTTTCCAGACTGTATTGTAAATAACAGTGGTTACGTGGAGTCTTAAAGAGGCAGTTCAGAGGTCATGTCCTACAGTCGGCTCTGTTTTAAAAATTCTAGAAGGCAAAGTTTAAATGTAGTCAAGCTAAAACCTTTTCGGTAACTAAAACAAATTGAACTGCAGTTATATAAAAATTAAGAAGACTTTAAATTGTTAAATGACAGTGTTATTATTTAATACGTGTCCGAGAAATGGGACATTTAGATACTGCTACCTGTGCCTAGCGCCGTTGACAGCAGATGTTCCGTATAGCGGTCCGGTGATAAATACAGCCAGAGACGCAGTGGTAGACAGCTCCTCTATAAGCGCCTGCCCCATGTCCGTCTCCTGCAATCTTACCTCGCCGACAGAAGCTTCCATGTTCGGACAGACGACCTGTCGACTCGCCGCCGTGTCGGGGTCGGAGTTCCTCAAGGCTCCGTCCTTGGCCCCATACTATACACTCTCTACACTTCAGATATGCCTCGGGTGGACAGAGTCCACCTCGTCCTCTACGCTGATGACACGGCGCTCTCCACCAGAAGGATGAATGCAGCACTGCTCCACCGACGCATGCAGGCAGTGGCTCACACACACTGTCAGTGGGTGAGGAGGTGGCGTCTTAGCTTCAATGGGGCTAAGACGCAAGTCCTCCTCAACACGAAAAAGCACATCCCGGCCAACCTTCCACAGATCACCATCAGGGGAACCTCCGTACCTTGGGTCACTACAGCTAAGTATCTGGGTGTGACGCTGGACAGGGGCTAACGTGGTGACAGCACGTCGACGGCGTCATCCGAAAGTCCAGCGGTCGAATGACCCAACTGTACCCCTTCCTCAACCCATCGACTACGCTCCCTCCACTCTCCGCATACGCCGCTGTGGTTTGGGGCAACGCCGCAGCGACTAACATCGACCGTCTACAACGCCTTTAGAACCGGATCCTGCGGCTGGCGTTACATCTGCTTCCGGACTTCCGGTCGGCCGACCTCGTCAGGGTCTCCAATCTACGTACTGTCCGAGATAGCTTTCACCAGGCTGCTCAGCTCTTCTATGAGAAGACCGCCCAGTCCACAAATCGGCTTCTCCGAACTCTGGGCCATCGGGTGCAGCGTCTCAACGCTACGAGATGGCCCCCACCTGCTAAGCCGCAAGTACTCCAGGACGGCACTGTTCCAGCCGACCGATAGGACACAATCACGATGCCAGTATCGCACCCACACACTCGTCAGTTTGGAGGCATACCTCTCCCGCTTGGACTCCATCGAACAACGGCGACCCATCTGTCCCAGCCATGGAGCAGCAGCAGCAGTGGTAGACACATTTCGCACTGACATATCAAACTGCCAGCGTCATTCAAACGCCCGCGTGCGCTATGCTGCGGATGACTAGAAGGGCTTATTTCAATAGTGGTACAAGTTATTACCTCCCCTTTTCTGTCTATAACGCTTCTGAAATTAATGAGCCAAACAAACAGAAAGAAAGGTTCCTCTCTAGCAAGAAGCCATATGCATGAATATTTCTGGTATCTCAACTGCAGATTTTTCAGCGCTCATTTAACTTTAGGACTCTGTATCTCAATATGAACAAAAATGGACTTGAACAGTCACTATTGAAATAACCCCTTCACAACAGAACTGGGCAGACTTAAATTCGCTCTCGGTAAAGGTAGGGAGCGAACTCGTGAGGATTATTCACCGTCCTGAATCGCTTAGATTTCACGAAAGTAACTGTTGGTGTGTCGCCCGCAATGTTGTCAAAACCGCGTGGCAAGTGGTGAGATTATTTTCCACTTTTAAGGTGAGCACTTAACTTTTGGTGATGAGAAGTCAGGACGATATAGCAGTTTATTTGCAACGTCCCGTAGAGGCCGCCTCTGAACTGTTAATAGTGCTATTTCCGGTGAGGATATTAGTTACAATGCTAAGACTTATTTTCGTGCGTGTCAGCTTTTAGAGAACATATCAACCCCTTAAAACTCAAAACTTATATTTGTGGTTATAGTTCCTGATACCGCTGAGTACATAAAAAGTAGGAACATTTTCTTTCTGTGAGCACAGAGAGTAATGTGGGCTTGCAGACTGGAAAATTATGGTAAGTACGTTCTCCATCAATTTATAGTTGACTGCAGAAAGAGTTTCCAGGCTATAGTAGACGGCGAAGGTAGGTGGAAAACACGCATAGACAATTTAAGAGTCTTTTCATAACGACATAACGAAAAACTCAGACCACATGCCGGCCTTTGTGGCCGAGCGGTTCTAGGCGCTTCAGTCCGGAACCGCGTGACTGCTACGGTCGCAGGTTCGAATCCTGCCTCGGGCATGGATGTGTGCGATGTCCTTGGGTTAGTTAGGTTTAAGCAGTTCTAAGCTCTAGAGGTCTGATGACATCAGATGTTAAGTTCCATAGTGCTCGGAGCCATCAGACCAGATGATTTCTAACCGCCGCCTCACATATGGTGCATCGGTGCTGAGAAGCAGAACTGGGAAAGTGATCGGTACAAAATAGGGAACTTGGTAAGCACTAACTGGATACCGAAGTGAAATACGCCGAAACTAGCGCGAGAACAGTGTTAAGATTTGCTCTCGAGTGTGAAAACTAAATTGTGAATGTTAACCACAGCAACGTTGAACGAGACGGAAATACACTCCTGGAAATTGAAATAAGAACACCGTGAATTCATTGTCCCAGGAAGGGGAAACTTTATTGACACATTCCTGGGGTCAGATACATCACATGATCACACTGACAGAACCACAGGCACATAGACACAGGCAACAGAGCATGCACAATGTCGGCACTAGTACAGTGTATATCCACCTTTCGCAGCAATGCAGGCTGCTATTCTCCCATGGAGACGATCGTAGAGATGCTGGATGTAGTCCTGTGGAACGGCTTGCCATGCCATTTCCACCTGGCGCCTCAGTTGGACCAGCGTTCGTGCTGGACGTGCAGACCGCGTGAGACGACGCTTCATCCAGTCCCAAACATGCTCAATGGGGGACAGATCCGGAGATCTTGCTGGCCAGGGTAGTTGACTTACACCTTCTAGAGCACGTTGGGTGGCACGGGATACATGCGGACGTGCATTGTCCTGTTGGAACAGCAAGTTCCCTTGCCGGTCTAGGAATGGTAGAACGATGGGCTCGATGACGGTTTGGATGTACCGTGCACTATTCAGTGTCCCCTCGACGATCACCAGTGGTGTACGGCCAGCGTAGGAGATCGCTCCCCACACCATGATGCCAGGTGTTGGCCCTGTGTGCCTCGGTCGTATGCAGTCCTGATTGTGGCGCTCACCTGCACGGCGCCAAACACGCATACGACCATCATTGGCACCAAGGCAGAAGCGACTCTCATCGCTGAAGACGACACGTCTCCATTCGTCCCTCCATTCACGCCTGTCGCGACACCCCTGGAGGCGGGCTGCACGATGTTGGGGCGTGAGCGGAAGACGGCCTAACGGTGTGCGGGACCGTAGCCCAGCTTCATGGAGACGGTTGCGAATGGTCCTCGCCGATACCCCAGGAGCAACAGTGTCCCTAATTTGCTGGGAAGTGGCGGTGCGGTCCCCTACGGCACTGCGTAGGATCCTACGGTCTTGGCGTGCATCCGTGCGTCGCTGCGGTCCGGTCCCAGGTCGACGGGCACGTGCACCTTCCGCCGACCACTGGCGACAACATCGATGTACTGTGGAGACCTCACGCCCCACGTGTTGAGCAATTCGGCGGTACGTCCACCCGGCCTCCCGCATGCCCACTATACGCCCTCGCTCAAAGTCCGTCAACTGCACATACGGTTCACGTCCACGCTGTCGCGGCATGCTACCAGTGTTAAAGACTGCGATGGAGCTCCGTATGCCACGGCAAACTGGCTGACACTGACGGCGGCGGTGCACAAATGCTGCGCAGCTAGCGCCATTCGACGGCCAACACCGCGGTTCCTGGTGTGTCCGCTGTGCCGTGCGTGTGATCATTGCTTGTACAGCCCTCTCGCAGTGTCCGGAGCAAGTATGGTGGGTCTGACACACCGGTGTCAATGTGTTCTATTTTCCATTTCCAGGAGTGTAGGTAAGAAGACAACACTACATCGCGGCTGCCACCGTCGCTGAGCTTAGAAGAAGACTGTGCGTCGTCGCGGAGCTGCGTGGAGCTGCAGTTACCTGCAAGCTACTGCGCGCGCGCACACCGGTGCCCAGGCCCACCTGGAGATGTTGCAGTAGGCGACACCCCCCGCCATCCTAACTGCCATACCTGCTGCTGCTGACTCCATTTACGTCGCAACGCGATGGATCACGTCAGCTGGTGCACCGCGCCGGCATCCCTCGTCGAGGTCAAGCAATTAAGTCAAGAATATTTAAAGTATTTGTTAACCTGTGGAGACGGATGAAGTCACGGAAGAAGAGGTTGCCACTACCTTTATTCCGTACAATGGCGCACTATCGGGGAAAATCGGCCGTATATTAAAGAAATACCGAGTTAAAACCGTCTTTTGCCCGCCCAATAAAACACGGTTTGAGTAAGGCCGGCATGTATCAAATTCCCTGTGAGTGTGGGAAGTATATCGGACAAACAGTACGCACCATCGAAGATCGTTGCCGAGAACATCAAAGGCACACTCGTCTGAAATATCCAAATAAGTCGGCGGCAGCAGAGCACTGTTTGTCCGAGAAACACGAGATGTATTATGAGCGTACCAAGATCCTGGCTCAGACCTCTAAATATTGGGACAGCGTTATAAGGGAGGCTATCGATATTCGCACCAGGGAAGATCTTATCAACCGATATTGCGACTACAATCTCAGCAAGGCTTGGGGCCCGGCCTTGAATGTAATTAAGAAGACTCTCAGCAACAACTGGCGACCAGGGCGGACGTAGCAAGCACTGCGACAGATTCCGACGCCCACGTCTTCGCGACCGCCGGCGCGCGGGCGTGGACGGCGAAGAGAGCGGCTCGCGGGGGGAGGGGATTTAAATCGGCCGCCCGCCCTCAGGAGCTCAGTTCGTCAGCGCACCTGATTATGGCGACATGTCTGATCTCCGAAATATTGTGCCCGTTGGACACTGTGAACCGGCAGTATACCCATGGAATGTTCGAGCAACAAATACGCCGGGAGAAACTGAGGAATCACATATTTGTTAATTGCTTGTAACAGGCTATTAAAAATGGAATTTACTAATAAGAACGATGTGAAAGTTAAGATGGAACCAGGTCTGACGATGAACCCTCAGAATTATAAATTGAAATTAACGAGGACGGTTGTAATAAATCCAAAATATGAAGGTGATTTGTCAAAAGTAGACTCAGAGGTAAGTTTCGGTGTTATGCGAAGTTATAAACAATTTCTTATGAATATGTGGTTGAAGCTGAAGTTAAAAAAGAAAAAGTAGAACTTATAGTGTTATCAGATAATGAAACTGAGTTCGGTATTTCTGAAATTCCGCCAAGTCGCTAGACACTCCTTTAGAAGCGGTTGAAATGTCAAATCTCAAGGAAGTTGCACCAAATTGGAAGCAATTACTGTTTTCTAAACTTGAAACGCATGATAAAGAACTGAACAATAAGACTGAATGTAGTAGTAAAAAACTAAAGGATGAAAAGACCTCAAGACTAAATAGTTTCAATTACAAAATTGATTCTAACAACCGTCATTTTCAATTTAAAGTAAGGCAACAGCTTACTAAATTGCATAGTATTTTCAAAACCAAAACTGGTGAAGTTCATAAAGATTTCAAAGACGCAGATGATTTTATGAAATGGAGGTTGCCAGAAATAATACGCAGAGAATCCAAGTTTTGCTCTAATTGGCTTGAGGAAGTAACTACTAAAGTAAATGCTTATCGGAACGGTATTAAGAAAGTAAAATCTGACTCTGTGAGATTATGTGAGGACGATGATAAAAATTTTTCTGACAGAATGGAGGTAGTAGAATTACAAGTAGAAGATCTAAATATTACACTACTGGACATTAAAACTGCTACACAAAGAAGAAATGCAGATGATAAACGGGTACTCATTGGACAAATATATTATACTAGAACTGACATGTGATTACATTTTCACGCAATTTGGGTGCATAGATCCTGAGAAATCAGTACCCAGAACAACCACCTCTGGCCGTAATAACGGCCTTGATACGCCTGGGCATTGAGTCAAACAGAGCTTGGATGGCGTGTACGGGTACAGCTGCCCATGCAGCTTCAACACGATACCATAGTTCATCAAGAGTAGTGACTGGCGTATTGTGACGAGCCAGTTGCTCGGCCTCCATTGACCAGACGTTTTCAGTTGGTGAGAGACCTGGAGAATGTGCTGGCCAGGAAAGCAGTCGAACGTTTTCTGTATCCAGAAAGGCCCGTACAGGACCTGCAACATGCGGTCGTGCATTATCCTGCTGAAACGTAGGGTTTCCTAGGGATCGAATGAAGGGTAGAGCCACGGGTCGTAACACAAAAACGGTTCAAATGGCTCTGAGCACTATGGGACTTAACATCTATGGTCATCAGTCTCCTAGAACTTAGAACTACTTAAACCTAACCAACCTAAGGACATCACTCACATCCATGCCCGAGGCAGGATTCGAACCTGCGACCGTAGCAGTCGCGCGGCTCCGGACTGAGCGCCTAGAACCGCTAGACCACCGCGGCCGGCGGTCGTAACACATCTGAAGTGTAACGTCCACTGTTCAAAGTGCCGTCAATGCGAACAAGAGGTGACCGAGACGTGTAACCAATGGCACCCCATACCATCACGCAGGGTGATACGCCAGTATGGCGATGACGAATACAGGCTTCCAATTTGCGTTCACCGCGATCTCGCCAAACACGGATGCGACCATCATGATGCTGTAAACAGAACCTGTATTCATCCGAAAAAATGACGTTTTGCCATTCGTGCACCCAGGTTCGTCGTTGAGTACACCATCACATGCTTCAGGTCGTGAATCAGTGCTTGAGTTCTCTAGAAAGTGGTTTGACAGGTATCACATCTGACAGAAAGATGAAACCGAAAATGATGATCATGGGACTAGGCCCTCTAACAGTCATATAAACAATCAAAATAATGGCAGTGGGAAGATGAACGCTAGAAGTATGGAAGTTCAAAATACACGATCTAATTATCGTGGTCATGGCTGTGGTAGAGGATTAGGAGATAGACAGCCACCGCGCTTTCGCAAAAATTTGTATGACAAGGCAGAAATATAAATAACGTACCATTGCTGAGCTTTGGAAGTATGCAAGGGATAAGGCAGTAGATAAAAAAAAAAAAAAAAACAGAAATTATCAGCCAGATTTGGGAAACTGAAAGACTCCCACATGGCTGGAATTCTGCTCTAATTCATCCTCTTCACAAGAAAGGCGACAGAACAGATGTAAATAACTATCGCGGTATCTCACTCATTTCAACAACCTGTAAAATTCTGTGGAAATCTCTGTTAACTAGGACAGAAGAGCAGCTATACCTACAGCTGAGAGAGTATCAAGGAGGTTTCAGGAAGGGGCGATCATGCGTCGAACATATAATGAATCTCAGATCCATCCTTTCGTACCTGAAGCTCAGGAATAAAAATTTTGTTGTGACCTTTGTGGATTTCAAAAATTTATACGACTCGATTGATCGTAGAAGCACGATCAGAATTCTAGAAGAACTTGGCCTAGACAAGAAGACCAAAGCGATAATCCAGCAAACACTAACCAACACATCCTCAAAAGTGAAATTTAGAGGAGAAACATCACAAGCTTTTGAAATAAAGACTGGGGTGAGGCAAGGAGAGAGGATCTCACCTCTGCTCTTCAACTGTGCCCTCGAGAAGGTGATTCGTGAGTGGCGGAAAGAACTGGAAAACTAAGGAATTAAAAATAGTGTCAGGCTGGGTTACAAGAAACAAAATCATGAAATCGATTGTCTCGCTTTTGCAGATGATCTTGCAATTTTTTCTAATTCCCTGGAAACAGCTGAAGACCGATTAATGAGCTTAACGTACAAGCACAGAAGACTGGACTCCAAATTTAATTTGAGAAAACAGAGTTTATAACGAACATAAATTCACTACCAAGGGAGCTTGTAGTGGATCAAGGCAAAATTAAGCGAGCTGAAAAGTGTAAATATTTCGGAGAATGGGTAACAGCCGCCTTATTATAGAAAAAATCCTTAATATTACGCATGAACAAAATGGAAATGGCATTCCATTTAACCAAAAACATCTACAACAAAGGATCAATGCAAAGTTGAGGCCTTACTGCAGTGATATCCGTCCGGAGGTCTTGAACGCTTCTGAATGCCCAGTAATGAACAAAAACGGCCTAATCAAAAAACTGGCGGCTAAGGAAAGGAAGATTTTGAGAAAGATCTTGGGTCCTATCGAAGAGGGTGGGGAATATAGAAGACGTCATAATCATGAACTGCATTCCCCCATAGAGAAGATAACCGATACCATCCGGAAAAGGAGGATTATGTTTTATGGACATATGATCCGAATGAGCCCTGGAAGACTCACCAATTGTATGATCACCTACTTTCAGGAGAAGAAAACAAAATGTTTCCAAGAAAAGCCAAAACTAAAAACAGGAAAGGCTTGGACCCAGGAGAGGAAGGAGCAACACCGAGAACGAATGCGGGAGCAGTGGGCAAACATCAGATCACGTAAAGCAAGACAGTTGGAATAACGTGGTCCAAAGATGGCCTATACGAAATGAATGAATGAATGAACGTACCATTGAGACAAAACGGAACGTATAATGCTACCTGCTCTCATTATGAATCGAATAAACACAGTAAGCCGTGTGTAGAAACCAAAGTACCGCCCATGAGGACACTGGTGCTCACCAGGCGGGAATAGTGATACAGCCAGTAACAAAAACACAGACCACAGTCAGTCATCTCAGGCAAATCGATAACAGGAATGACGAAATAGGAACAGAGAGTACCAGTAAGGTACTAAACCACTCTCATTATTTGGCTGGCAGCATTTTGGACACATAAGAACAATGGGACAAAAAGGAAAAAGAAAACGCTACTGATAATAGGACGCAAGAAATTAGCTGGTTTGAATCAGACGAAGAAAAAGATGAAGTAAAGGTTTACATCTTCGACAATGATGGCAGTCTGAAGACGAAAGTTTCCGTGGATGAAGTAGCGTCGATTAGGCAAGGTTCTGAGGAAGAGGAGTAGTTGTTATATGAAGGAGACAGCCATAATAATGAGGTCAGTGAACCTATTAGCTGTACTGAAATGCCACAAACTGTAATAGCATACGACAGTATTACACATAGCAATGTTATGCATGGACGCAGTTGCTCGGAGGTAGAGTGTAGTTTATCTAATGTGCAGTAAACATAAGGAGAGGATGTCGTCAAGTCCTTTGATTTAAAATACGTGGCCAGGTTGCAAAAGGCAGGTTCGTATGATGACTCCGTGAAACTAAGTGTAAATATCCTTGCATCTGAACTAAATTACTTTAGCTCGATACATATTCAAAAAAGAGTTATTACAGACTTTCATGTGGAACCTGTTCAAACTAGAATAATTCACCCTATTATAAGACCTATCGTCTCAGGAATAACAGTGTGTTTTCTTCTTGACAGTAGTAGCGAAGCAAGTGTTTCTATTCCTAATAAGAATGAGTTAACTGTCACGAAAGTGAGTGGTTTAAGAACAGTAGGTGCTAAAAAGTTTGTAGTCAATACAGCACGAGGTTTGATATCAATTGGCACAGGTAACATAATAATAAATCATCCTTGTTTAATCGTGTTCAGATTAAGTGTCGACATGTTGATTGGTACAGACCTTTTAACAAATATTAAGGAAAGAACGACTTTGATCAGAGCCACTTAGTGTTAACTTCACCAGATTCTGGAGTGATTACGGAGCCCTTCACTGGAAATTATGTGGACAGTAACAATGAAGCATAGGACTGCCTGTTAGCGTAATGCGGAATAAGGGAATATACTGAATTCGGGAGTAATGTGCAAGATGCTATGCACGTTTATCAAGGACCATTCAGGATAATAGTTAAGCCTCATGCCAATGCATACCATTTGGAATAGCCGAAAAGTAACAGAGAATTAGGTCTATGAAACACTGTAGCTCTGACGCCTTTCAAAATTGACAGTAATTAGATTCTGTAGGGAGTCCGCCACTCCTTGGGGGATACACGGTTTGGCGTTCTGTACGGTTCCAGCCAGCTAGATGAAACTTTATTTCCCTTTCAGGTTTCATTCTCTTCTCCTATTCTATATATAGTGAGTAAGGAATATATGCCTTCATGTTGTGCATATGTTATTAGTTTGTAATATCCTCCTAGTAAGTAAGAATGATCCCGAAAATGACTATACCCGAATGATGACTTATAAGAGAATATAAGAGGTAGTTTGCAATAGTAAATTCTAGATATTAAAACAACAATGGGTAACGTATGAAGACCAATGATAGAAAAATAATGGCTAAAGTAAACAAACAATAAATAAGATCCACAAAAAGTATTAGTAACAAACATATACAGATACTTCGCATTAAGAGAAGTAAGAAGCTGAAAAGTCCTAAAATCTGAAAGAATAAACTCAGCATAAATTAATAATTTTCATGTTGGAAGTGAGGTCTGTAGGTAAGTGAGAGTAATAATATGTTACCAATAGAGGCAAGACAAAGCGTTTTGATGTTAATTAAAGGAGATATGTGACA
This sequence comes from Schistocerca nitens, assembly GCF_023898315.1. Taxonomy (NCBI): domain Eukaryota; kingdom Metazoa; phylum Arthropoda; class Insecta; order Orthoptera; family Acrididae; genus Schistocerca; species Schistocerca nitens. Next base: position 775,180,128 of record NC_064616.1, on the reverse strand, counting down.
GTAGTGGAGGATCACACCAAAAATATGTGTAAATAATGACGTCAATAGGATGACGCACATAAAAGGGAGGAAGAAGCGTCGAAATATGTAGAAAAGTGAAATGTGTGGATAAATGAAAATAGGGAGAAACAGGAGTAACGAAGTCAGTAGCCTGACATATGAAGTAAAATGGTGGAAAACTGGTGTGTAATTCCTTCACGCCTCATGAAAGGAGTTGAGAACCGCAATCTTGCTTAAAGCAGATGATCAATACTGGCAAGAATACAGATAAACGATGTGTTAAGAAAAGCAGACTGTATGTTATAATGAAAACAGCTTTTTAGTTACGTGTGTTAGAAAGCAAAGCAACTGCTGTGAAGCAAATAACTGCTTTACTATACTGATCCGTACGATAATTGAGCCAAATGAAGATAGAGCTTACAGAGGTTACTTGATTTTCTAAGTAAAGCAACGTCTATGGTAATTAACTAAATTGCAAACTAACTCGAAATGTGGCTATTTTAAAAACCTATGTTGACTTTCAGAGCATCCAAAGTTCGTAATTCAAGCTTACTAATGAAGTAGCTAGAAGAAGCGAGCTGGAGTAACGTCACGATTTTATGAAGCGGCGTATTGTCAGTTCTGAGAAAGTTAATAATAGTTTTCCGAATACTAAATTTTAGAAAGAAAATTCTTTGTGATAACTCATCAATTAATTTCTTAAATAATAGAAGGAAAATAGAGTAAGAATGTGTTTTGTTCTTCCTTTGATATAACTTGAAAACAGAAGCTTAGGCTATGTTATCTGTTTCTCAGGGATATGGAAGCTTCAGAATGATAGCCTATGAGCTGTATGGAGAAGGAATTGAGGAGGACACCAACTACAATGACACCTCCCTTTGTTGTAATAGAATGTCGAGAAGGAAACCAACCATAGTGGCTTCCACCCTCTCCCTTAGATGTTTTCGTGAAAGTGGTTCGTAAGGACATAAACCACAGTGCCTACGTTTGTGATTAAAAGAGTGAGTATGGAAAGCTATAACAGAGCGAAATGTTTTTGTATGTTTCTCTGTCAGATAAAGACTGAAAATTCTAAATCAGAAATCTAATTTTGTAATAATCAAAAATTTTGTTTCGTCTTTCTGTGTTGATTTACGTACATGATTTGTCCAAATCCAGTATACTATTATATTTTTCAGTGTATGTAAATATAGGGTTAATTTTGTTGGTGTAGTATTAAGAAAAATTTAGCTACAATCAATTTAATTTAAAAGGGGACAGCTATAGTAACATCACTTGATTACAACATTTAAATTTGTTCAAAAATAAATGTTTTTGGCAATAAAAAAAGGGGTTGATGAGATAAAATAAGCGCTGTATCATTGTAAGAGGTATAGAGGCGAGCGTTTGTGCTGGTGCTTACTCCAGTTCACTAATATCAGAGTCACTTCATCGTATCCTGCCTCGGGCATGGATGTTTGTGATGTCCTTAGGTTAGTTAGGTTTAACTAGTTCTAAGTTCTAGGGGACTAATGACCTCAGCAGTTGAGTCCCATAGTGCTCAGAGCCATTTGAACCATCACTTCATCGTAAGTGCACCCATGCTTAACATACAAAGGACTGCACCATAATTCAAGAGAGAAATTAAAGTTTAAAATAACTTTTACAAACTTTGTCAGTGTATGCTTAAGATGTTAACATTACAAAGTCTCAGGATGATCAAATGAATATCTTAGGCAAAGTATATAATCTTAAGAAAAAATAGGTAGCGCTGAATAATAAAACCACAAAGCTAAAAATTGTTCAGACTATACAAATGTATGTCACAATTAAAATTTACAAGTGTCAACTTGATCAGAGCAGTATTTTGGTTTAAATCGGCCTTTTTACGAAAAATAGAAGCCGCTAGATGTTAGCGTATGTAGCTTCATTTTAATGTAAAACATTGACTACGTGACACCAATAAGCTAACTATATTAGTATTCAAGTTATTTACTAGCAACCAAATTTGGAATGGAGACTTGCCTTACTCATGGCAGATCAATTATCAATTGTATTTGCAATAGAAATTTATAATTATAATTACATTAAGGTGACTGTAAACTGCTGAACGACAGAGCTTTTAAATAATACGAGCCGTCGGTGTAAACCACTTCAGAGCCCTGGGACATGGCAAGAATCGAAAGGAAGCGACATCAGAGAGCAGCATGGGGAAATGAGTCCTTGGGGCCATGCAAAAGGTCCAGACGAAGCCACGTCCTAGGTATACACCATGGAGGTGTATGCAGATGGACCAGGATGGGAGGTGGTAAAGGAAAGGACTCCAGACAGAAGAGATCTGCCACGAACCGCGATCATAAGCCCTGACAAAGTCTGCTGATACAGGAGATGAACCGCCATGGGTGGAAAAAGGAGATGGTAATTTGAATGCTCAGGAGAACTACGAATGTGTGCAACGTAACTGGCGAGCAGTTGTGCACGTCTAACCGTCAATGGAGGGACTCTGGCCTCCACCAGGACGCTGGTCACCAGACTCGTCTTAAAAGCTCCCGTTGCTAGTCGATCGCCACAATGGTGCACTGGGTCGAGTAAACGCAATGCTGAGGGCGCCGCCGAACCATAAACTAGACTCCCATAGTCAAGGTGGGATTGGACAAGGGCTTTGTAGAGCTGCAGCAGCGTATAGCGATCTGCACCCTACTTGGTGTTGCTCAGGCAGCGGAGGGCGTTGATCTGCTGCCAGCACTTCTGCTTAAGCTGACCAAGGTGAGGAAGCCACATCAATCGGACGTCGAAAACCAGTCCTCAGTGTCTCCAGTACAGTGAGTGGATTGTCATTACGGTAAAGTTCTGCTTCCGGATGAACGGTACGACGCCCACAGAAGTGCATGACACACGACTTTGTGACGGAAAACTGGAAGCCGTGGCTCAAAGCCCATGACTGCGCCTTGTGGATGGCTCCCTGTAGGTGCTGCTCAGCAACACCGAAGCCGTGGCTCAAAGCCCATGACTGCGCCTTGTGGATGGCTCCCTGTAGGTGCTGCTCAGCAACACCAGTACTGGAGGAGCAGTACAAAACGCAGAAGTCGTCTGCATACTGAGAAGGTGAGACGGACGGCCCTACAGCTGCTGCTAGACCGTTAATGGCCACTAAAAATAGAGATACACTCAATACAGAACCCTGCGGGACCCCATTCTCCTGGATATGGGGGGAACTATGGGAGGCACCAACTTAGAAACGACAAGTACGGAGCGACAGGAAAATTGGGATAAAAATCGTGAGCGGGCCTCGGAGACCCCACTGATATAATGTGGCAAGGATATGATGTCGCCAGGTCGTATCATAAGCTTTTCGCAAATTAGGTTGGTTATGTTAGTGTTGTTTAACGTCCCGTCGACAAAGAGGTCATTAGAGACGGCGCAAATTAAAATCCAAGGCAACCAGGTGTTGGCGTCTGGAAAAGGCTGTTCAGATGGCAGACTCGAGGGACGCAACATTATCAGTGGTAGAGAGACCCTGGCGGAAATCGCCCTGGCACAGAACCAATATTCCACATGACTCCAGAACCCAACCCAACTGCCAACACACTACACATTCCAGCAGCTTACAAAGAATGTAGGTGAGGCTGATGGGCGGATAGCTATCCACGTCAAATGGGTTTTTACCGGGTTTCGGCACCAGGATGACGGTGCTCTCATGCCATTGCTATGAAAAGACGCCATCGCACCAGATCCGGTAGAAGATGACGAGGAGATGTCGCTTACAGTCGGACGAGAGATGTTTAATCATCTGACTGTAGATCCATGATCTGTGTCGGGGCAATGTGCAAGGGCGCTGAGGAGCTCCCACTCTGAAAATGGGGCATTATAGGGTTCACTGTGGCGTGTAGTGAATGAGAGGACTTTCCTTTCCATCCATCGTTTGAGGGTTTCAAAAGGCTGGGTGATAATTCTCAGACGCAGAGGCTCGAGCATAGTGCTCAGCAAAGTGCTCTGCAATCGCGTTTGCGTCGGTAGATAACACGACATTGACGTTATCGCCAGGGACATCTGTTGGGGTCTGGTACCCAAAAACACGTCTGATCTTCGTCCAGACTTGGGAAAGTGACGTATGGCACCCAATGGACGAGATGTACCTCTCCTAACATTCCTATTTCCGTCTTTTTATAAGCTGGCGAAAGCGGGCATGGAGCCGTTTAAAAGCTATTAGGTGCTCCAGGGACAGGTGTCGCTCATGTTGCTGTAGAGCCCGCCTACGCTCTTTAATGGCCTCAGCAATTTCCGGCGACCACCAAGGCACTGTCTTTCGCTGTGGGCACCCTAAGAAACAAAGGATCGCTTTTTCCGCCGCAGAAACGATCGTTGTAGTGACCTGTTCAACCACCACATCGATGGCACCATGTGAGGGAGATTCAGCAGTGACTGCAGAGGTGAAGGCTTCCCAGTCTGCCTTGTTTAAAGCTCATCTGGGAAGGTGGCCATGGGCACGACGCCGGGTGAGCGACTGGAAAATGGGGAAGTGGTCACTAACATGCAAGTCGACATGTGGTCTCCAGTGGATAGATGGGACAAGGCCAGGACTGTAAACCGAAAGATTAATGGCTGAATATGTGCCATGTGCCACAATGAAATGTGTGGGGACACCTGTATCTAGGAGGCAAAGTTCGAGGTGAGTATGTCCTCAACATCTTTGCCACAGCCATTAACCTTAGCTCCACCCCACAAAGGGTTACAGGCGTTAAAATCACCCTGAAGGAGAAAAGGTGGGGAGAGTTGTGAAATGAGTGCAGCCAAAACATGGGGTGCTGGTTCACCATCTGGAGGGAGGTAGATGTTGCAGATGGTTGTCCTCACCCTGACAGCCACAGCTTCTAAAGGTGTTTGAAGGGGCACGGGTTCGCTACAGACAGAGGTAAGGACGAAAATACATACTTCACCTGACAGTCTGTCACAGGCACGACAGTTTTTGTCACACCCCCGATAGCCACGAAGGGCGGGGATCTGCATTGCGGGAAACCATGTCTCTTTAACGACAATGTAAAAAGCAGGTGTACTGCTTAAAAGGTGAAGTAACTCAACCAGGTGGAAGAAAAAGAAACGATGCAGTTCCACTGGAGAATGATGCTTTCTATCGTCTGGGGTGGCATGGAGTGACCAAGGAGGCAAATTGGGCCTCAGCATCACCTGTCGCCACTGGCTGAGTGTTGGCATCCAGTACCATTGCATCCGAGGCGTCAGCGAGATCTAGGTCATCAGGGGACGCCAGAATCTCCACCTCGTCCTTGGATGCAGTGCCATGGGAGAGTGCTGGTGTAGGGAACACCAGAAGCTCCCGTTTCTTAGTGGACAACTTCTTGGAAGTTTTGCCCTCTCGCCGCTCCTTAGGGGCTGGATGGGAGGGCTTCTCAGAAGTAGTTTCAGGGACAGAGGAAGACCTTGAAGCCCTTCGACCAGCAACCAGTAGCTCCTTCAACCACTTGCTGGTGTCCACTCGACCACTGGGGCAGACCGTTGAAAGTAGAGTCCCAAGGGACTCCTTCTGCATAAGAGGAACCAGAGGAGGCCGTTGCTTCTCAGGTCGGGGGGGGGGGGGGGAGGGGACCGATGTCCCCGGCTATTTGGGGAGTGATGCTCCCAAAGCAGAAGCGATGGGAGCAACAGAACCCTCAGCCTACTGGAGGGGGGAGGAAGATGGGCGGCCCTGAGGGTCCATTGGAGCAACCTTAGGTGAAGTGCATAACAGTGTCACCGATGGCGACGCCGTCATGGCGGCAGGGCAGCATAAGAGGATAGCATGGGAATGGGGTTTAGTCTTTCATATTTGAATTTAGCCTCGTGGTAAGACATCCTGTCCAGGTTCTTGTACTCCATAATTTGCGCTCCTTTTTGAGTACCAGGCAGTCCAGCGAGCAAGGGGAGTGATACGGTCCACAGTTTACACAAGTGGGAGGAAACACACATGGAATATTCGAATGCAGCGAACATCCACAGTCTCTACATGTGGCGCTGGAAGTGCACCAGGAGGATATGTGCCTCAATCTCCAACACTTAAAGAACCAAATAGGGGGAGACACATAGGGTTTGACGTCATATCGGTACACCATCACCTTGACCTTTTCAGGCAATGAATCACCCTCAAATGCCAAGATGAAGGCACCAGTGGCAACTCTATTGTCACGCCAGACGAAATGAACAACACGCTGTTCTAAATTGGCACATAGCTCTTCATCGGACTATAACAGGAGGTCGAGATGAAAAATAATTCCCTGGACCATATTGAGGCTTTTGTGGAGAGTGACAGAAACAGGAATTTCACCCAGCTTGTCACAGGCGAGTAACGCCTGCGACTGGGTTGGGGACGCCATCTGAATCAAAACCGACCCATTGCGCATTTTGGACCGCGCTCTCACTTCCACAAACGTATCCTCCAGGTGTTCAACAAAAACCGAGGCTTCGTTTCCAGAAAGGAGTACCCATCAGTTCTGCTGCACACTAAGTAACGTGGCGAATATGGATCCTGTGGCTCTGAAGCTTTACGTTCCTTCCAAGGTGTTGCGAGGGAGGGGAATGATTTAGGATCATGCCTGTCAGCATGACAATCAACCTTAACTTTCTTAGAGACTGCTGGGGCTATTCGGTCCCCAGCAAAAGATAATTTAGTCCGCTTCATCGTGGGTCATCCACCCTGATGCCACCCACTCTGATCGGAGGCTCTCCCATGGGCACCACCCAGCCACAACAAAGGCCAACTGACATGATGGCCATTGCCGGGATTCCTGATGCCCCAAGGAAATGGGCATCTACTCCTTGGCATACGTGGGGAGTTTGCAACTCAGGCATCAGCTGTGATATCCCTGTGTTGTCATGGGGCTACCACCAAATGGGTACATGACGGCCCCACCACAACGGACTGGCTACCGGGCTGGATATTAGGAGCAGAGAAATCCAACAGTGTCATGCGGGTGAAAGAGGACAAGAGACAACCGAAGAAGATGATGTAACCTGGAAAGTGTCCTCGCCCAAATATTTGTAGTTGAATTGCAGGTGGAGATGCAAAGCCATGATGAGAAGAGGTTCAAGAGATGGAATCTTATAGCACTATGGATAACTGGGCACCACGTAAGGCGTCCTTCCCCATATGGCCCACAATTCTGTAGAATTTGGAATGTGGCAGGTCAAACCATGAAATGGGACATGAACTCATATGGCTGAATAGCGTGAGACACCTTTTAGTCGGCTCTTACAACAGGCAGGAATACCTCGAGCCTATTCTAACCCCCAGACCCGCAAGGGGGAAGGTCTGCTTGTATCAAACCATGGATTTCTTAGAAATCCATTTTCAGATGATTGTTACAGGTTTACTTACCTTCTTACTAGGCCCTCGTTTTATACTCAGTATTGATTTGCTGCACTAAGATAGACAGGAAGAATTATATTCACAGTTCGGTAAAATTTAAGAGAGATTTAGTTCTTCTGACCTTTATCTAAACATTTATGAAAAGTTTGAAAAAGTTTATAAACCGTCAAACATAGGAAAAACTTACGAGCTGTATGATTCTGCATGACGAAATCACCCTGCGTTTTTGTTACGAATTTTAAATTAACACATTTGTGGAAGTGGACTATGTGAGTCTCTTCAATTTACTGGAAAACTCTGTACACCACATGCGAGCTAACATCGCAAAGATGTTCGGACTCACATGCGGTTCCCCTTCATCGAAATGTCTTGGCTCAAACTCGTCTAGGGGTTGAACCGTGCGTGTCGCATTACATGCTCTAAGTTAGACACTTGTGAGCCTTTGGTTAAATTGTCTGGCTGATGGCAACTTTGCGTAATACAAAGTTAATATAACATATAATAACAGTAATAATAACATCGGGAACTAAATTAACGACCCATAAATGATATAGGCTACTCATTTGACATTTGGTTCGAATAATGTTTGTTCAGAAAGCAAACTAATAGCGAAAGTGGTCGTATTTGGAGTTACGGTTACACTCGAGCGCATATCCATTTGACTCAGTTCGATCATTCACTGTCTCATCGCGAAACACCTCGTCATTTACTCGAAAAGTTAAGAGTTCACACCAGACGCGCGGCTGCTCACCGCTCAGAGACTAAGTCCCGAGATACCACACAACGCGAAATTTTCTAAGTCTTTTCACTTCCTAGCTGCCTAAAGACCGGCTCTCCACTTTCGCGTCTCAATCTGAACTTTACTCATTGGTGCCTCCAGCCGAACTGTCCGCTTTCGCGTCTGTACCAGCATTGTCCCTCTGCCCGTCACCGACCGCGCTTCCCGTGCACCGAACATCTTCGCTCAACCCACTAGCGCAGTTTCCTTTCCTGAAGCCGTCCATCTGATTGGCTACGGCTTATTGTACATTATTTTACATTTTAATATATTTAAATAATCAAAGTGTGACCACTTTCATGTTCTAAATAAAGTAATAACAATATCCATTACATAATAAACCTTAATTTCTTTTACATAAAACCAATACAATTTCCTTCTTAAATTTGAATGTGATGGCCAGTAGCCTCGTGCCAGTCTACTTTCTGCTAAATAACTAAAGAACAAAAGTAATTATTATGCACTAAACTTTACAAAAATATTCAATTACCTAATGAGTCAATAAGGTGTCATGCTGTCATCGTGCAATGTGTTTTGTATGGAGGAAACCATGATCTGATGCTTAAATGAGAATACTGGTAATTTAAATATACTATATCTCTTAAAAAAATGAAGTTACAGAGTTGATATTTACAACATTTGTCATTTTAATGATGCGCTTCTATATGAAATGTCGATCGTTAACATCGACTAAAGCGTTCAGATTTTAGCATTCAGGTTTATGTTACAAAACTTGTGAATTTCACTTTAATAGTAAACCCTAAACTGTTATAGATATTACCAATATTCAAGTTTTATTGGGATCACCATGAAAATTTACGAAGGATGCTAGATTAAAATTACTGTGGCTTCATTCCCTGAATTGCTACAGAATTAAATAGTTTCCATAAATGTTTCCCTTTATGGTCAATCTTAGGTCCGCCATATTTAACACTGCTACATCTCCTTGACCACAAACGGCTTCTACTGGGTTTCCCTATGACGTAGATTCTCGTCTGTCTCACTCGCACACTACAGCGCTTAGGCCTCAATAGACAATAAACGCCTGTGAGTTTCCCCATCTCGTGGTGAATCTGTGCCCTTTGTGGCACGCGGTCCTGGACGACTGGGTTCGTTTCACAATTCCTGTGGGCTATATTTAAAGGAGAGCACAATGCTCGTAAACTCACACACCTCCACTTCATAACATGTTGGCGTGCCACATATGTTATGAAGTCGCACCCAAATTTACAAGACACAAATTCATAACACAATAACATAAATATCCTAAGCGCCAGATACATAGTGTAATTATTTGTAGTGGTGTTGATGCAGCATGCTTTAAATTTAAAGAAACTTATATCTAACATAAATTATGAATTGCGGAATATTAATTAAATGCCAAATAAAACTATACATTTATCAAAATCGACTGTCTATTGAAATGCCGCAGAAATATCAGCGCCACTGTGCTCACTTTCACACAAACTTCTTGTCACAACGAAGTCTCCGAATCCATCCAGAATCTGCACTGAACACTTCTCCCAGTGGAATCGATAAAAACATATCTAAACTACACAGTAAACAGTCGATTTACAGCGTTTGCAAGATGCTCGTAAATTCTTCAGTGATTCTGACAAGTTTTCAAGTCCCACTGTAGACATGCATCTCGTGACAGATTCCCAATTGACTTCATCGGTTAATTAATATTTTCTTTTAATTTAAATAACTCCCTTTGACTCAAAAGTAACGACAAATATGAACAAATCTCACCCCTTGTTTAATTCCGTACAGTGAAGCTGCGTACACAAATCGTTACTCCATACAACAATAAATTATTCCCGCAAAATATTCTCAGATAAGTAGATAAATATACATCTGTCTTCCTAGATAAGCATTATTAATTTTCATTTTCAAAATTTCTCCGACCACCATGCACCCAAATTGACGTGACCATACCTTATATTTTGGAAATTACAACAAACATAAAACCATCCAAATACTTAAGCCTAACACATACATTCACATAAATAAATCCCTTATATACCCCTAAAAACCTAATTTATATGCATACTGTTCACTGATTGTTGACTTATACCGTTCACCCAATAATTGAGTTGTCCGACTTCCTCGCACCCAAATGTGCGTCTAAACTACCTCTTTATAATTACACATACCTTGTGCCCAAAGAAAATCCTTATGCGACGAACCAACAAACAAGCTACAATTAATCCTGAAATAAAACACTGCAAATTACCGCTCCAAATAATCTTATAATCTAAACACAGATGCACTTATTTCCTAACCTACTATCTCCTTCTCTTCCATCTCTAGAGTACACATATCCTGTTCGATCCACCCCTCAATTTCGTGCTCGTCCCAAAATAATTCATTAAATGCTTCTTTTGTCCCAGTTTCATTTTTTGTCCCTTCTGGACCTCTCGCTATCTTAAAATTCTCTCGAGTCCACAAATGAGGCAATAACGATTGTAATATTCCACCGTTTCATTGCCAATCAGTTACAGTACAGTCACATTCCTCCTTAAGATACCATTCTGTCCGAATATCACTTTCTATATTGGAATCAAATTGACTGTATTCTCCCTTAAAATTATCGACATTAGTAGCTTCGACATCATTATCATGAAACAAAGCATTACTTTTTACTTCCACATCATTACAATTACATTCACAAACAGCACTTTCAACAGCCTCTGACACATCATACAACTCGCTACACAAAACCTCATTTACCTCCGTCAACAAATAAACAACATAAGAACCGTTCATAGTTTCACCATCCTCTGCCGTTTCATCACATAAACTGTAGCTACAGCGTCGTGTAATTTCAGAATCAACATTACCATTACATTCCACTGCGTTTTGATTTAAACCTGAGCATAATATTTTTTTTTCTCTCCTTCACGCTCCTGCGCCACATTAATAGCAGATCGCACATCAAATTCAGATCCACATTCATTCTCAAACAAACATTCAAGATCCACTGATCCATCCAGAATTTCGGGTTCACCTCCATTAGTAGAAAGACACGCACAGATTTCTTCATCTGAAGTATCAATACCAGCAGCTTCAACTTTCGTAATTTAAGCACATAAAGCATCACTACTACCTTCCTTCAAAAATAATTCACCAATATTCGCCGATACACATACAAATTCACCAACAGCTGACGAGACTAGTGCTACACCGTCCTTATTAAGCTCCTTAACAACTTTCGCCGTCACAATATCACCTGGAACATCATCAACTTCATCATTATAAACGTTACCGCTCGTTAGTATCTCTTTGGAATTTTCTATACCATCTAACTCCACCAAATTCAGCTCCATCTCAGCCTCCTTTTGGCACATAGAATCTTCCATTGTCTTAACATTCACACAATCTTTCGTCTCACATTCATAAAACAAAACGTTTAGCCCCAAATCGTCGTCATCACCTTTATCGTTGTCTTTCATTATCTTCGGATTACGCCTTTTACGTATGATCTGAGTTGAAAATTTACCTACTTGATTCTCATCTCTTACTATTATCATTTCAGTATTCTGGCGCCTTTCTGCCGATTTATTGACACCTATCACATTTCCGTTTACTCGCGTCCTATTCACCGCCGGTTTATTTTGCCATCTCCGGACCTGAGATGCGGCGAAACTTAGTTTCCCGGTCTCCCATTACGCTGGTTCATTTCGCCAGGTACCGGTCCCTCAAATCTACGTTCTTGGAGTCGGTCCCTGTCACGAACGTATCCGTTCCCATTACCCCTTTGAAATTTATCATTGGATGTGTTCCTGTTACCGCTTCCCCTATCAAAACTGCTGTTTGCGTTCCGTTGATAACTTCGCGGATGTCTCTCATAGTAATTACTCGGACTGTAGTTATGATTTCCACTCTGAAAATTATGTGCCTGCTTACTTTGCCGTTTAAATTTCAACGCCCGTTCTAATTTTTCTACAAAGTCCAAAAATTCGCCTATTGAGTTGCTAGGATTGTGAACTAGATCCCACTGCAAATTTTCCGGTAACCGCCTTTTCAACGTCGTACTTTCAGTAAGCACTCCGAATGGACGTCTCACATGCATTAATCTCGCAAGTTCATGTTTACAAAATTCTCGTATCGACCCGTTCTCGTATATAAATGTTGTCCCGTTCGGAAACTCATTTTGAAGTCGCGTTTGCTTTGCTTCACTTCGGAACTTGTTCAGGACACTGCTTTCAGATATTTCGTTGGTAGTGAACGTATCACAGTGTATATTTGCCCACGATTGCGGCTCACCTTCCAAATGTCTGTTCACGAATTTTATCTTCGCCTTGTCGGACATTGCCCTTAATAAACCATCCCAGCATGCTGCTAGAAAATTTACTGGGTGATATTTCCCGTCGTCTCCAAAACATTTGACCGATCCCGAGTTCATCCACGGAACACTGATCATCGAAAAGGTTTGATGTGCAACTACATAATTCAATTCGCTTTTTATTTCACTGATTTCATTTTTAAATTCATTGTTTTCAATTTTAATGCCAGATTCTACTTGTTTCTTTATTTTATTTACTACTTTCTCCCCTTTACCTATTCTAACGGATAAGTTGCTAACAGTCGTCTCAGCCATTACAGCATCTTCCCTACTCATTCAATTTCTTACGTTGCCTCCCAGATCTGCCTGAATCTTCTCCACCTCATCACTGAAATTTTTCTCCGTTTGATCTACTTTAAAGTCAAGCATCCCAAGTTCATTAGAAATTTTGCCCATTTCATCCCGAATAGTTTTTAATTTTCTGTCTATCAGTTCCTGGATTCCACTAGCCATTTTACGTACTTCGCCTTTGACAACAGAAACTATCTCGGCCTTAACCGAATCAATTTTTAAATTTACATCAACCATATCGGTTTTAACAGAATCAAATTCAGATCCCAATCCTCTTATCATTTGCATTAATTGCGACATCATGTTTCCCAAAATTCATTTCCCTTGCCTGATTTCGGCCTATTTGTCCTATTAAATTCACCACTGATCACACTCTCCCGTTCCGACTTCGAGCTAAGCTGCTCGCTAGTATTTTCGGACCCACGCAAACTGGCCGACTGCCTAATATTAACGACCTCTATTATTGGCGATTGAAATACAGAGTCATACATAAAATCGCTATCAGCGGAGGTACTTAGCTTTGTCGTGCTGGATCCTTCTGCCATGGTGTTGCTGCCGATGTTGCAGTTAAAGCCGACGCTGAAGATCTCGTAACCCCTGCTGTGGTACTGCTATGAAACGTCCCCTTTGAACATTTATACAGGACTGTGCTTAAACTGACGCACAATATTTTTTTAGCGCAACGCAATCTGACTTTCAGAATTCCCTACAAAAGAATGGCCCTGACTAACATTAAACTATACCTTTCACAAATCACTAAATCACTTACCTCACAAAAATCTTCGTTACTCCCACTACTGCAATACAGCAAGCGCCACTACTGCCAGCTAAATAAAAGATTCAAACTATGGAAGGCACTAACTACTGATAGGGATAGTTAGCAAATGAAAAATATTAATAGAGAACAAACAATGTATTTACCTTGATATCATCATATATAAATATAGCAGTTCATGACAAATTTCAAAACTCCGCCATCTCTCTCCCCACATCCACCATTGCTGGCGGCTCACCTCCAACTGCGCAACGCTACGCGCTGTTCACAGCCAGCTGCCTAACACTACAATGGTTGAGTATTACAACAATGCAAAGCAGCCACAGACTGCACACAGCACAGCCAGTGATTTTCATACAGAGGTGGCGTTACCAAAAAAAACCTAAACAGCCTACTTACATAGACCCCATGCTCCCCACAAAAAATTTTACAAATGGTTTTGGGCAGTGGGCAATACATATTTGTTAAAATTTTTCATAATCGTAATTACAGTAACAAAGAAATCAAATGCACACACTTATTGATACAATGTTGGTCAAAAGCTAAAATTTTCTCACAGTCCATAAAGACAGTCCTGATCATTCATCAAATTGCAGTGTTTTTCTCAAAGTCTGAGCGGTAAAAGAAAATGCACACGGAAGTAGTGGATTTCCATGCAGTCTTGAAGAAGTAGTGTTGTCCTTCCAACGGAAAGACAGTGCTGACTCTTGACATGCAGACAGGTAATGGGCCACAACAGAGCAAACCCACAGCAGAATCAGTCGAAGTTTTGAAGAATATTGGTAGATAGGTTATCACAGAGCAGACCCACTGTAGTCCTGGTAGAGATTACGGTATTGGTGGGCCACCAGAGGTGCAGACCCACTGCAGTCCTTGTAGAGATGGCCAGCAGCCATCTGTTGTGACTGTGCAGGTGCACAATCACCATTGAAGAGTCTTGCGGATAATATAGCAAGTCCATAACCACCACTTGTGCACTCACAAAGTTTTTGGAATTGTCCTTAGAACCAGCAATGCTGTTAACCAGTCCCTTGCTGAATTATTAACACACGTGCAAACACTAACAGTCCCTACTTCTCACATATTGTCCATATACTATGACCAACAGAAATGTGTGCAGTGAAATGTAACTTACAAGTTAATAATATGATGAACTGGTGTCAATTACAATTTTATAACATAAGAATACAATTACAAAGGTACAAAATACATCATTAAAGAACATAACAATACAGATAACATTTGTAATAACAAACTTTACAAAAGAATCGAAATAACATATACATCAGTGTTACAGGAATTATGACATAAGTGAATATATAAAATAATGAGAATAGTTTTCGAAACATTAATTTCACACATGAGCATTAAAACAGAACAGAATAAATAATGTCTAAACATCTTTACAAAGAAAATAACATAGTATTTGAAAAATTCTACAACATAAATCTTATTAGCTAAACACATAAAGACAGGAAAAAGACAAATACACAAGGGTACATAAACACATACCAGAATAACACAGGAGGAAAGGACAGGGTTTGTTTTCAGTGTAACATTTGGTACTGCAGTCCAACCCAAAACTTCATTCCATAGATCTTTCGTCTTATTTCAACATTTGTTTCCACCAAAAAAATCCTATCCAAGCATGCTTTCTGTATTTATATGTTCACATATTTCTTACCTCATTATTTATTTTCAAGAAAATCCTACCTATACCTGCTTTCTTTACGTTTTTCGTGTAACTTCTCATTGCATTTCTTCCAATTCATCGCAACTCATTCTCTTCTATAGTCTACCCCCTCTTAAGCTAACTTAAATCTACTGAGCTCAGATGCTAAACTAAGGGACGAGGCAATGCAGCAGCACAAAACAATTAACACAAGCAGCAATGACAAAATATTCAAAAATCGCAAAGCAAGCAGCAGTATTACAACTAATATAAGGCAATGAGCAGCAAACAAGAAAAATAAATCAGTAGTAAAACTGGCTTAAAAGAATAATACAAAGTGAAATTTAGTAGCACTATGCATGGCAAACAGCAGCAGCAAAAAAAAAAAAAAACTTATCTCTAAACATGACATAGCTCAAGCAGAAAAAATATTACACTAAAAATGGCCATGTCTAATACCTATGTCACATCTTAACACTAGAGTGATGCATCACGATAACTTACTCTACCAGAAAAATTACCAAGTAGTTGAAAAGAAAATTATGTATGCAGTTCCTGTTACTAGTCCCTTCTTATTGTTCTTTCCATTCCAAGAGCTCCTTTTTCGAAGAATGTGGATCATAAAGTAATTATTTAATAGATCTGTTGACAGAAAGTGTTCACATTAGCAAATGCATTTAATTTTATTTTATGAAACCAATGCTGCAAGACAGCTGGAAACCAGATATCAAATGAAATAAGCAATTACGCAAACCAAAGCATAAAAATATCATTCAATAGTCATGTGACATTTCATAAGTTAGTAGAAATTCTCTCAACTCTCGTAGAAAGACACTTGTCCTAATCAGGTGTGCAGTTGTAAGAATGTTTCCAAGTTATTATTAGCGTGTCGTATTTACGATGCTTTCTACAAAGGAATGTCAATAGCGAGGATAATGGCCTCCCCTTTTTTTTTCTACCACCTAATGGCTTTTTCTCAAGGCGGCTGGCACACCTGGCCGCTCACAACGAATTACGTCACGGTCACTTACCTTTCATACCGAAATATTTACGACAGCAGTTTTCGCTACAGTGACAGTCTCATATAAAAAATTCACAGGTCGAAAATTTGCGTTACAAATGTGTAGAAACAAAATCCTATAAATATAACAGTGTCCAAAAATTTTTCGCCGGCATTGTGATACATTCACGCATTTACACACATTTCCTACCTCTTAAAGTATGATTCTTGGTTTCCAACATCCTTTTTCACAAGTCAGTGTCCCTAACCGCTACTCATTACTCCTTACCTTATTACACATATATATATTCGTCGACGCTTCTTTAATATTTCATTATATGAAATATGTAGCATAATCAAATTCCTCATATAGAATCAACTTCTTGACCATAAACATACCTCAGCAGCATAATACACATCGTCGTCGTAAAAATAACATCATAACACCTCAGTCAACTCTCAAAATCGTCGTAGCTTCCTCCAATAGTTTCAAAACCTAAAAAAATTCTCTGCTCATTTCAATAGTGTCATCAACCTCAAACGTACTTTAAAAATCATGATCCCATACCATATACATCATTCAAAGCTCTCATAGTACCACAATGGCTCCGAAAAAATATGAACAGTTCACAAAGTACTGACAAAATACAATTTCATAAGTGTGAAATTATTCAACTGTGTAATTACGTAAACATCTGTCACTAATATAGTAAAAAAATGTTTGTTTCTCTCAGGTAAATAATCAGATAGCTGTGTAATTTGTGTGTTAGAGAAATATGGTACCGATGTGTAAAGTTGTATAAGCAAATACCACATTAGCTAGGGTTCCTTGTGCTTGCCAAACACATGGTACACAAA
This sequence comes from Schistocerca nitens, assembly GCF_023898315.1. NCBI lineage: Eukaryota > Metazoa > Arthropoda > Insecta > Orthoptera > Acrididae > Schistocerca > Schistocerca nitens. The sequence continues at coordinate 775,163,070 of NC_064616.1, read as the reverse complement.
GTAAGCGTGTACCCCCCTGAGGATTAATGTAATTATACCCTCAGGTGTTACAGATTACAGCAGTGGAATGAAATGTATCACGGAAAACCTTTGTATCATTGTACTTCAAATATCTTTAAAAATAAATGATTTAAGTACAAAATTAATCACTCAAATACGTGTCCTGTAGCGCTAAATGTGCGTCTTGCTGTAAGATAATCTCTGTGGAAGTGTCGTAGTTATCGTCCTCCGAAAGCTAAGTTCTCCAGAAGCCAATGTACTTACCTCATGATAAACAAAAGTGAAATGCTTTGCGTATAGATATCTTAGTTATTACGCTTATTACCGTGATGAAGAAAGTACTGTGCTGTGACGTATTGTTGTGCCACGGACAAGGCTGTCTCATTGTAGCTATACCACAAAAGTTAAATACTAAAACATGTTTTACTTTCCAGAAGAATTCAGAAAAATTGTGCAGATATAAAACAGATACACCGCAAAAGCAACAATGTAAATTGTGTCACACATTAGTAGCGTCGTGATATAGTCGTGTAGCTGTCACACAAACTCCAGAATGTATATTCAAGTAAACCAAAATGTTGCATTAAAATCTCATTAGCAGTACCAGTATGTGTCCTAAGTATGTAAGCCTGATAGTCGTTATGTAATCGTGCAACTAACAAGCAAGAATGTACAAATACAACACTGTGTCGTCTGTTCACTATAACAATGCATTCGTAATTTCTGTTTAAAAATGTTCCTTGGGTTCTAGACTGGATAGTTAACTTTAAAACATCGTTGCATGTTAACAGTTTCTAAGATTGAAAAAGAGTATTACTAACGTGAAGTGAAAAATTTTATAGCAAAGACTAAGTTAAAAAGCAGATTATCTCCCAATGAACGGTTTTACATGTGAAGTGTGGTGCAATCCTTTACTCTTCATAGTACGCAGAGTTTAACTTGAATGCAATTATCGTGTTGTATACGTCGGTAAAGAATACTGGAATTTTTCTCAAGGTTAGCGTCTATGTTATTTTTCTCTGAGCCAGCCGGCGCACGTGGCAGCCTGCGGTGCGAGTCATTGTCTGTCTCTTTGTTGGCGCGCGCCGTTATTGGGATTAGGAGACCTAACTTCTACAAATTCACTCTGACGAGAAGGCCCTGCCCTGTTTAAATCCCGCCAGTTCTGATGCAATTCAGGTCTGTCGTTACGAATATATCGTCTGTCGTCATGTCGGTAGGTTCCGTAGTTTCTTCCTTGTCCGTCACGTGGTGGAGAATTTCTCCCTGAATCGTAACTGCGCGCTGGACCGTTGCGTCTAAAGTTATTCTGTCTTCCTTGATAATAATTGTTTTTGTACCCATATTGTCTGTTCCTATGGTTATCTCTGTCATATTCATTACTACGGAAATGCGATCTTTCTCTGTAACTGTTATTACTCTGCCAGTGGTTGTCATATGGGTGGTGTCTGTTTTCGTCACGATTTGTGTTGTGAAAATAGCCTTGTCGTGTCCAGTTATTATTTCTGTCGTCACGGAATTGTGACGGATGTGAACTGTAGTGATTGTTTTCCTGTTTTCGCATCCAGCGACTGTCTGTGTCAATTTCTAATTCTTGTAGGAGTCCCTGAAAAGCTTCAATGTCGTCTTTGCAACGTCCTGCCAAAATAATATGTCGTAAATGTTCAGGCAATTTGATTAAGCAAATGTGGATGAGTTCTGAGGGGCTGTATGGGTTTGAAAGATACTGATTCTTATGCAACATGTCTTCACAATATTTGACAAGACTGGAAAATTCAGATTGGCAAAGTGTTTCATCATCATGATGCTATGTTTTACTCGGTCTTCTGTAGCTTGAGACCAATATGCTGAGAGGAAGGCATGATAAAAATCTCCTTCATTGTGGCAATCGTGAATGACCGATCGCATTCTTACAGCTGGTTCATTCTCCAAGTAGCCACACATAAATTCTAATCTGTGTTCTAACGACCAGTTGGGAGGAAAACAATGAGAGAATTGATGGAGCCATGCTTGTGGATGAATGTCGTTGGCAAAATTCTTAAATGTTTTGAATTTACGTGTAGTAATGAACAGCTTATAGTCAAAATCATCATGTCGGCGAGTCGCATATCGGTCATTGTTACGTCGTGTCGGCGGTTCCATCTCAAAATTCGGTGTGCCTTGCCAATTTCTTTCATAATTTCCGAAGTGTCCTGTGTTATTATTTTGTGGTTGTTCCGTATTTCTATGTCCCTCTTCCCGTATTGGGGCGCGAGTGTCCTCTTAAATACGTAATTCTTGTATTACCTGTGTCAGCTGATCTTGTACTTCGCGGATTTCTCTTTTGTACTGTGTATTGATTTGATTTTGATTTTGTTTGAATTTTCTAATTTCTTCATACTCTTCAGTGTCAGTGAAGGCTACAAGTGTTGTGTCATTCAGATCATCATCTACCTTTGTAGATAAGTTAGTGAACTGATCTGAAAGTTCGGCTACTTTATCCGATAGTGTACTTATTTCCTCAGTGTGTTTTTCTGAACCAAGTTTCAGAGTATCTACTGTGTCCTTTAAGTTTTCCTGAGTTTTTGCAAGTTGCGTAACCGAATCGGTAGATGCAACTGTGTCAAATTTAGCTTGCAAGGTCTCATGATTTTCGTGAACAGTAGTTTGCAGTTCTTTTATGGCTGCTTCGTGATTCTGTAGTGCATTTTCATGCCGCGAAAAAATAGGTTGGAAATGCTCACAAATTTGTGTTTTTACGTCATTACAGACTTTTTGACATTTCGATTCAATGTGATGTAACTCATTAGTTAAATCCTCACGTGTTTGTTCAAGAGTTTGCTCCAATGAGTCTAACTTTTGAAGATTTTGTTCCATTGCGTCTAACTTTTGAAGCTTTTGCTGTGTTTGTCTCTGATTTTGTTCCACTGTGTCTAACTTTCGAAGATTTTGTCCCAATGTGTCTAGCTGTTGCTGTGTTTGTCTCTGATTTTGTTTCATTTGTTGCATTAATTGCAATAATAATGTATTAGTGTCTGGAATCTGTTCCTCTATGCTTTTCGGCAGTGCATTTGCACCGGCAACATTCACATTTTGACAAGCAGAAATTGTGTCTTGACTTATTTGAGAAAACGGTGAGGACCCAAATCCTGAATCCACAGCATTTGCGAGATTGTCTCCTGTCATTTCGGATTCCTGAGGCGAGCTGTCGCCGACCGATCGATCGATAATGCTTCCCTGTTCTCTAATTGTTTCACTGTCTACACCATTGTTTGTCGCCCGCTCCATTTCCCTATGCACAATTACCAAATTACTACTTTGAACATTAGTTAATTCATTACTCGGTGGCGCTAACACACTGCTTTCGTCTTTACTGTCATTTCTCAGTTTACTTTGGAGCCTAGTATTACGTTTTTCACACGCCATTATTGTCACAATATTTCACACGATAACACAGAAAAACACAATTTGAAGAGCAAAAATAGGGGAACACATTAACATAGCACTGAAAATAATATCTAGTTAATTGCAGCTGCGAAATACTTGGTGCAAATCTACATGCGTGCCACACCTGTTTTACTGTACAACAATGAAAGACTGCAACTACAAAGGAGATTCTCTCTACAATTACGCGCTAGCAATAAACAAAATCTACACTAATTACACAAACTACAAGAAAAAAAATCATAAGATTCCAGTGAGGTATCCTAGGCTAAGGGTCGACATATGAAACGTCCCTTTTGAACATTTATACAGGACTGTGCTTAAACTGACGCACAATATTTTTTTAGCGCAACGCAATCTGACTTTCAGAATTCCCTACAAAAGAATGGCCCTGGCTAACATTAAACTATACCTTTCACAAATCACTAAATCACTTAACTCACAAAAATCTTCGTTACTCCCACTACTGCAATACAGCAAGCGCCACTACTGCCAGCTAAATAAAAGATTCAAACTATGGAAGGCACTAACTACTGATAGGGATAGTTAGCAAATGAAAAATATTAATAGAGAACAAACAATGTATTTACCTTGATATCATCATATATAAATATAGCAGTTCATGACAAATTTCAAAACTCCGCCATCTCTCTCCCCACATCCACCATTGCTGGCGGCTCACCTCCAACTGCGCAACGCTACGCGCTGTTCACAGCCAGCTGCCTAACACTACAATGGTTGAGTATTACAACAATGCAAAGCAGCCACAGACTGCACACAGCACAGCCAGTGATTTTCATACAGAGGTGGCGTTACCAAAAAAAACCTAAACAGCCTACTTACACTGCAACCGCCGCTGCGCGATGAATCGCCGTTGAAGATGCCTCTGCTGGCTGGAACCACGTGCTCTCGATGTTTCCTCTTCTTCCGCGTTACTTTTTTTTATCACTCCTAACCACTGCTAAAACTCGGTGCACACAACTGTTGCAAAATTCGTAGCTCAGAGTCTCCAAGGAATTGCCTAAACTGCCACAGACTTGGGACCTAGCTCACAGAATGTCGTTAACTGTGAGAATTACAATTGCAATTTCACAACTATTATCATCATCATCATCATCATCACCATCATTTAAGACTGATTATGCCTTTCAGCGTTCAGTCTGGAGCATAGCCCCCCTTATAAAATTCCTCCATGATCCCCTATTCAGTGCTAACATTGGTGCCTCTTCTGATGTTACACCTATTACTTCAAAATCATTCTTAACCGAATCCAGGTACCTTCTCCTTGGTCTGCCCCGACTCCTCCTACCCTCTACTGCTGAACCCATGAGTCTCTTGGGTAACCTTGCTTCTCCCATGCGTGTAACATGACCCCACCATCTAAGCCTGTTCGCCCTGACTGCTACATCTATAGAGTTCATTCCCGGTTTTTCTTTGATTTCCTCATTGTGGACACCCTCCTGCCATTGTTCCCATCTACTAGCACCTGCAATCATCCTAGCTACTTTCATATCCGTAACCTCAACCTTGTTGATAAGGTAACCTGAATCCACCCAGCTTTCGCTCCCATACAACAAAGTTGGTCGAAAGATTGAACTGTGCACAGATAACTTAGTCTTGGTACTGACTTCCTTCTTGCAGAAGAGAGTAGATCGTAGCTGAGCGCTCACTGCATTAGCTTTGCTACACCTCGCTTCCAGTTCTTTCACTATGTTGCCATCCTGTGAGAATAAAGAAACCTAATATCCAGTCCTGAACCGATCTCACATTTAACTTTTGCGAGAGGTCCTGCCTATCGAAGTTCAGATAATACATATGGAAACATTTTGCGGAATTCAAATCCAATTATAACTTTCCAGAGTTCATATTCAGCAACTAACACTTTCCAAAATCCAATCCTGTTCCAACACTTTGCAAGATTCTTATCCCTCAACTAATACTTTCCAAATTCCTATCCCAGACACGAGCCCCCAATTGCTAGTTTACATCCCAAAGATGTTCGGGCTCACATGTGGTTCCCTTTCATCGAAATATCTTGGTTCAAACTCGTCTAGGGGTTGAACCGCGCGTGTCACATTATATGCTCTAAATTAGACACTTGTGACGCTTTGATTAAATTGTCTGGCTGATGGCAAGTTTACGAAATACAGAGTTAATATAACATATAATAACAGTAATAATAATATCGGGAACTAAATCAACGACCCATAAATGATGTAGGTCACTCAGTTGCCATTTGGTTAGAATAATGTTTGTTCAGAAAGCAAACTAATTGCAAAAGTGGTCGTATTTAGTGTTACTGTCACACTCGAGCGAATATCCATTTGACACAATTCGATCATCCACTGTCTCATCGCGAAACACAAGTCCGATACTCCACCTCGTCATTTACTTAAACAGCTCACACCAGGCGCGCGGCTGCTCACCGCTCAGAGACTAAGTCCCGCGATACCACACAACGCGAAACTTTCTAAGTCGTTTCACTTCCTAGCTGCCTAAAGACCGGCTACCCACTGTTAAATTCTTTTACATAAAACCAATACAATTTCATTCTTAACTTTGAATGTCACGGCCAGTAGCCTTGCACCAATGTGATTTCTGCTAAATAAATAAAGAACAAAAGTAACTATTATGCACTAAACTTTACAAAAAGTATTCTATTACTTAATGATTCAATAAGGTGTCATGCAGTCATCGTGCAATGCGTTTTGTGTGGAGGAAATGATGATCTGATGCTTAACTGAAAATACTGATAATTTAAATGTACCATATTTTTTAAACAAATGAAGTTGATATTTACATTTGTCATTTTAATGATGCGCTTCTATATGAAATGTCGATCGTTAAGATCGACTAAAGCGTTCAGATTTTAACATTCAGGTCTTTTTTACAAAACTTGTGAATTTCACTTTAACAGTAAATCCTAAACTCTTATAGATATGATCAGTACTCAAGTTTTATTGGGATCACAATGAAAATTTATGAAGGATGGTAGATTAAAATTACTGTAGCTTCATTACCTAAATTGCTACAGAATTAAATAGTTTTCATAAATGTTTTCCTTTATGGCCAGTCTTAGGTCTGCCATATTTAACACTGCTACATCTCCTTGGCCACAAACGGCTTCTACTGGTTTTCCCTATGACGTAGGTTCTCAAAATGGTTCAAATGGCTCTAAGCACTATGGGACTTAACATCTGAGGTCATCACACACATCCATGCTGGAGGCAGGATTCAAACCTGCGACCGTAGCAGCAGCGCGGTTCCGGACCGAAGCGCCTAGAACCGCTCGGCCACATCGGCCGGGACGTAGGTTCTCGTCTGTCTCACTCGCACACTACAGCGCTTAGGCCTCAAAAGGCAATAGACTCCTGTGAGTTTCCCCATCTCGTGGTGAATCTACATGCTTTGTGCACGCGGTCCTGGACGACTCGGTTCGTTTCACAATTCCTGAAGGCTGACTCTTTCGGCCATATATTTAAATGAGAGCGCAATGCTCGCTAACTCACACCACACCACTGTCTGTTTGATGGCAGCACATACGACAAACAATTACAAAGCGTGGCCGAGCCTCACATGAGTAACACAAACGATATTTTCAAATATGTTGAGGTGGTAAAAATGTAACACAGTTACCGATGCTGCATGAGTTATGCGCATAGTAAAATATGCCTTTCTACTGCAGTGGGATTAATTAGGAATTTAAGCTTTACTATGGTAGGAGCAGCGTGCTAGCCAGTGTAATCACAGGCATAGTCTGACTCAAGTGCAGCGTTTTAGAGGGTTTTCAGGTTATTTGAATTTCATTTCCTTTTTTTAATACAAAAATTCATGAGGATAAAAGCATGTTATGAGTATAAAACGACTAATTAGCCACTGAAGACGATTTCCAGCAAAGAGATAAATACCCTATTGCTGTGACGAGCCTTTAGGTAACCAGATACATTCATTTATATTCTAGTGTATTTACTTTTCTGACCGGTATATTTAGTGTCTGTAACATAAGGTTAATTTTAATTTTTTAATATTAATTTGTAGATATGAAAATGGTGTATACTGGCTCAAACTAGTCATCGAAAGTAAATGATATTTTGATCTAGACTCAGTATTGAGACAATGAGAAGCTATGAAATTGCTTGTCACTAAGGTACCGGTTATAAAGAGTAAACCACAAGCACTGAACATTAACGGTGAACCGATCGCCAATAGTGAACCTACACACGCGTCCGACTTCGTAACGAATCTGCGGTGGCAGACATTGTATTTCAATACGTTATTTCGTAATTGATGTAAGAAATAGGGTTTTGGAAGAGCCTCATCGTATCTGGATTCAATCGTCAAGGAAGCTGTGGAAATACAAGTGGCAGACAACCTGCTCATCCGAAACGAGGACTTTCCTCTCGGCATTTCATGAAAACTTTTTATTTCACATCTGAGCTCTTAAAAGAATTTTTGTTCTCAAACTTTTTTTTTCCAGCAGTCCGACAGCTGCCAACAATTTCAGTGATTAAAAACGTGTTTGGCAGACGCGGTGGAATTGCAGCTGCTTTATATTTGTTTAGAGCCAGCGCTTGCAACACTTCCCTTTTTGACACATAAGTTTGATCTATGACAGGCACTGTTGTGCCAATTGTATTATCTGTGACACATGCACAGGTTACCCCACAGTACAGCACTCGACCACGCAGTGTTAGAATTTCAGCCTATAAATAAGCACTGTTGGCCATTCGGAACTCAGTTACCGAGTCGCCATTGTGGCTGCAAGGTTCGCAGCCGAAATATCGAAAGAGAAGGAATGATGGCAAGGTTTAGCTTGTTAAGTAATGTAATTAATTTCTTGTTTGTTTGCTGATACATATCTGTAGTCCTGGTACACACTGAAATGTACACCTATATGTACATCTATTTCTACATCTGCACTCTGCGAACCACTGTGAAGTGCATGGCAGAGGTCCCACTCTACAAGTTATTAGGGCTTTTCCCGGTTCCATTCACGTATGGATCACCGGAAGAATGATTGTTTAAATGCCTCTTGGCGTGCTACACACATCACAAGTGTTTTGCATCACCCCAGTTCCCAGAACTCCTGCAGATAGACGTTGACTGTGGATATTGTATCACAGACAAAGTCCCTTTGACTGTCCAGTGATATCACTAAACCCGCCACAGATGTAAACAACCATGCATGAGCATCCCCTATTAAACGGAGGGGATCCGATAGCCTATCAGTTCCAGTCATTCCACCAGGAAGCAGGTACATGGTTCGTGTTGTTTGTAGTTCAACTAGGCCTAGACAGTCAATGCCACGGTTCGATCGCGTCCGCATTGTTACTTTGTGACAGGAGGGGCTCTCAACAAGGACAGTGTCCAGGTGTCTTGGAGTGAACCAAAGCGATGTTGTTCGACCATGGAGGAGATACAGACAGACAGGAAGTGTCGATGACATGCCTCGCTCAGGCCGCCCAAGGGTTAGTACGGCAGTGGCTGACCGCTACCTACGGATTATGGCTCGGAGGAACCCTGACAGCAACGCCACCATATTGAATAATGCTTTTCGTGCAGCCACAGGACGTCGTGTTACGACTCAAACTGTGCGCAATAGGCTGCATGATGCGCAACTTCACTTCCTGCGTCCATGGCGAGGTCCATCTTTGCAACCACTACACCATGCAGCGCGGTACAGATGAACCCAAAAACATGCCGAATAGACGGCTCAGGACTGGCAACACGATCTCTTCACCGGTGAGTGTCGCATATGTCTTCAGTAAGACAATCGTCGGAGACGTGTTTGGAGGCAACCCGGTCAGGCAGAACGCCTTAGACACACAGTCCAGGGAGTGCAGCAAGGTGGAGGTTCTCTCATGTTTTGGGTTGGCATTATGTGGGGCCGACGTATGCCGCTGTTGGTCATGGAAGGCGCCGTAACGGCTGTATGATTCGCGAATGCCATCCTCCGGCCGATAGTGCAGCCATATCGGCAGCATATTGGCGAGGCATTCGTCTTCGTGGACGGCAATTCGCGTCCCCATTGTGCATATCTTGTGAACGACTTCGTTCAGGACAACGACATCGCTCGACTACTGTGGCCAGCATGTTCTCCAGATATGAACCCTATCGAACATGTCTGGGGATTAGATTGAAAAGGGCTGAGGGCTGTTTATGGACGACGTGACCCACCAACCACTCTGAGGAATCTACGCCGAATCGCCGTTGAGGACCAACAGTGCCTTAATGAACATGCGGAAGCAAAGGGAACTTCACAGCAAACATAAACATAGCCAAAGCCTTGCAGACAAACAAAAATTACGCGAAGCGAAATGTAGTGTGAGGAGGGCTATGCGAGAGGCGTTCAATGAATTCGAAAGTAAAGTTCTGTGTACTGACTTGGCAGAAAATCCTAGGAAATTTTGGTCTTATGTCAAAGCGGTAGGTGGATCAAAACAAAATGTCCAGACACTCTGTGACCAAAATGGTACTGAAACAGAGAATGACAGACTAAAGGCCTAAATACTAAATGTCTTTTTCCTAAGTTGTTTCACAGAGGAAGACTGCACTGTAGTTCCTTCTCTAGATTGTAGCACAGATGACAAAATGGTAGATATCGAAATAGTCGACAGAGGGATAGAGAAACAATTAAAATCGCTCAAAAGAGGAAAGGCCGCTGGACCTGATGGGATACCAGTTCGATTTTACACAGAGTACGCGAAGGAACTTGCCCCCCTTCTTGCAGCGGTGTACAGTAGGTCTCTAGAAGAGCGTAGCGTTCCAAAGGATTGGAAAAGGGCACAGGTCATCCCCGTTTTCAAGAAGGGACGTCGAACAGATGTGCAGAACTATAGACCTATATCTCTAACGTCGATCAGTTGTAAAATTTTGGAACACGTATTATGTTCGAGTATAATGACTTTTCTGGAGACTAGAAATCTACTCTGTAGGAATCAGCATGGGTTTCGAAAAAGACGGTCATTTGAAACCCAGCTCGCGCTATTCGTCCACGAGACTCAGAGGGCCATACACACGGGTTCACAGGTAGATGCTGTATTTCTTGACTTCCGCAAGGCGTTCGATACAGTTCCCCACAGTCGTTTAATGAACAAAGTAAGAGCATATGGACTATCAGACCAATTGTGTGATTGGATTGAGGAGTTCCTAGATAACAGAACGCAGCATGTCATTCTCAATGGAGAGAAGTCTTCCGAAGTAAGAGTGATTTCAGGTGTGCCGCAGGGGAGTGTCATAGGACCGTTGCTATTCACAATATACATAAATGACCTTGTGGATGACATCGGAAGTTGACTGAGGCTTTTTGCAGATGATGCTGTGGTATATCGAGAGGTTGTAACAATGGAAAATTGTACTGAAATGCAGGAGGATCTGCAGCGAATTGACGCATGGTGTAGGGAATGGCAATTGAATCTCAATGTAGACAAGTGTAATGTGCTGCGAATACATAGAAAGATAGATCCTTTATCATTTAGCTACAAAATAGGAGGTCAGCAACTGGAAGCAGTTAATTCCATAAATTATCTGGGAGTACGCATTAGGAGTGATTTAAAATGGAATGATCATATAAAGTTGATCGTCGGTAAAGCAGATGCCAGACTGAGATTCATTGGAAGAATCCTAAGGAAATGCAATCCGAAAACAAAGGAAGTAGGTTACAGTACGCTTGTTCGCCCAGTGCTTGAATACTGCTCAGCAGTGTGGGATCCGTACCAGACAGGGTTGATAGAAGAGATAGAGAAGATCCAACGGAGAGCAGCGCGCTTCGTTACAGGATCATTTAGTAATCGCGAAAGCGTTACGGAGATGATAGATAAACTCCAGTGGAAGACTCTGCAGGAGAGACGCTCAGTAGCTCGGTACGGGCTTTTGTTAAAGTTTCGAGAACATACCTTCACCGAAGAGTCAAGCAGTATATTGCTCCCTCCTACGTATATCTCGCGAAGAGACCATGAGGATAAAATCAGAGAGATGAGAGCCCACACAGAAGCATACCGACAATCCTTCTTTCCACGAACAATACGAGACTGGAATAGAAGGGAGAACCGATAGAGGTACTCAGGGTACCCTCCGCCACACACCGTCAGGTGGCTTGCGGAGTATGGATGTAGATGTAGATGTAGATGCCACGGCGAATAAAGCCATGCAATAAAAAGGGCGGAAATGATGTTTATGTTGATCTCTATTCCAATTTTCTGTACAGGTTCGGGAACTCTCGGAACCGAGGTGATGCGCAAAACTTTTTTTTGACGTGTTTATAATTAATCTAATCTTTTCCTCACGATCCCCACGATGTAGTGGGTTTTAGTGTATTCCTAAGTCATCATTTGAAGCCGGTTGCCGGCCGGTGTGTGGTGCGTCGGGGTTATGGTTCTCGTACACGTCTGCGAAGATGGAAGAACTATAGCCGGCCGGTGTGGCCGAGCGGTTCTAGGCGCTACAGTCTGGAACCGCGTGACCGCTACGGTCGCAGGTTCGAATCCTGCCACGGGCATGGATGTGTGATGTCCTTAGGTTTGTTAGGTTTAAGTAGTTCTAAGTTCTAGGGGACTGATGACCACAGATGTTAAGTCCCATAGTGCTTAGAGCCATTTGAAACATTTTTGAACCAAAGCCGATTCTTGAAACTTTGTCGATAAGCTTTCCCGGGACAGTTTTCGTCTAGCTTGAAGATTCTGCAAGTTCAGTTCTTTCATCATCTCTGCGACACTCTCCCGACGGTCAAACAAACCTGTGACCATTCCTGCTGCCCTTCTGTGTATACGTTCAATATCCCCTGCTAATCCTGTTTGGTAGGTGTCCCACGCACTTGAGCACTATTCTATGATGGGTCGTACGAGTGATTTGGAAGCAATCTCCTTTGTAGAATAAAAGCACTTCCCTAGTACTCTACCAACAGACCGAAATCTGCTATCTGTTTACCCACGATAGAGACCACGTGGTTGTTCCATTTCATGTTCCTACTACGTGTTACATCCAAGTGTTTGTATAAGTTTACAGATTCCAGCTGTGACTCGCTGATATTAAAGTCGTAGGATACTATGTTTCTCCGTTCTGTGAAGTTCACAATTTTACATTTCTGAATATTTACAGCAAATTTCTAATCTTTGCACAACTTTGAAACCTTGTCAAGGTCTGACTGAATATTTGCGCAGCTTCATTCAGACTGTATATCGCTTTAGATAACTGCATCATCTGCAAAAATGTTTGAGGTTACTATTAATATTGTCCACTACATCTTTCATATACAACATGAACCGCAAGGGATCCAACACACTTCTCTGGCGCACGTCCGAAGTTACTTCAACATGTGTAGATCGCTCTCCATCCAGTATAACATGCTGCAACCTCCCTACCAAGAAATCCCCAATCCAGTCACATATCCCATACAATGCACTTTTAATATGATCGCTCTTTTAATAATAAGCATAGGTGTGGTACTGAGTCAAATGCTTTTCGGAAATCGAGAAAATCCTCATCTACCTGGTTGCCGTGGTCCATGGCTTTCAGCATGTCACATGATAAAGGTGCGAGTCGGGTTTCAAATGATCCATGTTTTCTAACTCCGTGCTGGTTGGTATGGAGGAGGTCGTTCTGTTCGAGATACCTCATTGTATTTGAGCTTAGAATATGTTCTAAGATTCTACAACAAACAGATGTCAGGGATATTGGACGGTATTTTTGGGGATCACTGCTGCTACCCTTCGTGTAGACAGGTGTGACCTGTGCTTTCTTCCAATTACTGGGTACGGTTTTTCGTTCGAGGGATTTACGATTGATTATAGTTAGCAGAGGGGCAAATTCAGCTACAAATTGGGTATAGAATCTGACAGTATTTCCATCTGGCCCTGGAGCTTTGTTGAGTTTTAACGATTTCGGCTGTTCCCAACGCTACTGACACTAATATCTATTTCACTCATCTTTTCAGTGGTACGATAATTAAATGGGGGCAGTACTCTTGGGTTTTCCTTTGTGAAGGAACTTTCGAAAACAGAGTTAAGAATTTTTGTGCCACAGTACCGTAGCACGCTGGTAGAGAAGTCAAAACAAAATGGCGCATCCTATCTTCATTTTATCAATAAGTTCCGCCAAATTTTACAGATTACTACTAGGACTGCAGATATTTAGGTACTAACGGAAAAAAAACTATTTATGTAATTTCATTTTATCAAAGTAGTAATTAAAAGTATAAGAACATCCCTCGTAACTGTTGCTGCCGGAAACACTTCCTGACTCAGTTTAAAAAATGGTTCAAATGGCTCTGAGCACTATGGGACTTAACATCTGAGGTCACCAGTCCCCTAGAACTTAGAACTACTTAAACCTAAATAACCTACGGACATCACACACATCCATGCCCGAGGCAGGACTCTAACCTGCGACTGTAGCAGTCGCGCGGTTCCGGACTGAAGCGCCTAGAACCGCTCGGCCAACGTGGCCGGCCTCAGTTTAAAAATTATTAAATAAATCATAAAAGTCGGTTACTCTTAAACCTACCACACTTAAATCAACAATATATAAAAATCGGGGATTCCTTTCCGTAAACGAATAATTTTCCGATCCGCCGCAGTCTGGAGATCTGTAAAACTTGTTAACGTAGAATAGTCTTAGACTCAGACGCTAGTTCAAATCCTGACGTGAAAGAAAATGCAATACTAAAATTTTTTATTAAAATAAAAGAATGTCGCAGTATATATTCCCTAGTCATTACATGACTGCTGGCGCTGAATGGGAATGTGAAACTCAGCACCCGCCTTGATACTATGCGCTAGTACTGCATTTCGTTCCTTCCCTTCCTTTCTGTATGTGCTGATAGACTACAGTAAACACAGATACATTATGCTGCTCACGACCTCACGAGAACCGGTTCAGTCCAAAGTGGTATGTGGTACGTGATGTATAGTAATCGATATACGACAGCGGAAAGATGCACTGAATTCTACGGAAGGCGATAAAAAAAGATGCCTCCCGGAGAAGCCATGCAACATATATCACACGCTATACAGCAGTACTGGGGCGATCGCCAGTGTGCGATACCAGAGAACGTAACATGGCGAGCGGTGAAAAGGCTCCCACTTCAGTAACTCCAGTATTCAATTTTTTCAAAAATTACCCTTTATAGTGGTGTTATAGATTTACCTCTCTTTTACTTTAGAGTTTTACTATCTGTGACAAACATCGCTGGAAAAATAAAAATGAGTTATTTCGTAGCTTTTTCGCAATTAGCAACTTTACATCTGCTAAATTTTTTGTTGAATCAACGGTACAACTATCTTGCACGATGAAATATTTACTAACGAAAAGTATTGTTCTCAGTGATGTATTTGCATTTGAGCAAATTGTGTACAGTAATACTGAGTAATTTTTTGTCACATTCATTGAAGGATGAGACAAAAAAAATTTTAAAAATCTAGATTTTTGAAAGTATTCACAACAGATTTATTTTCAGAATTTTTCGACGATCGTGTTGTGTGATGACAATGTTCGTAAGCCATTACTTTGTCCGCACAATAGCAGTTGATCTGTTTTGTTACAGCGGCACCGAATAGTATTGAAAACTGATCCCAGTGACAATGAGGGCATGCTGAAAAGTAATATCTCCGAATTTTTTCTTCTGTTCTCAATATCAGCTGAGGTATTAATGTTATGCATATTACTCGGTCGACTTTCCTGCTTCGCAGACGCAAGTTACAACCGTTTGTCGCAAGACGGCTTCCAGCTGTAGCACTTAACAGTGTGGTGTGCAACGTAACTATATCGGAGAGTAAGAAACAGCGTGCTTTGATTGAGTTCAGAATTCGAAGAGTTCGTCCACACATGGAAGATCCTCTCTTTCAGCTTGAGAATGCCGTACCACACACTAGCGCTGCGACGTCTTCAACAATCCGACGCCTTGGGTACACTGTCTTCGATCATCCTCCGTACGGTTCCGACTTGGCCCCATCCGATTTTCATCTTCGAGGACTTCACTTCGATAGTGATCAAATGCTGCAAGAGACGTGAGGTTTTGATTCCTTCATCGAAGTCAAACATTCTACAGTGACGGTATCAGCAAAGTGATCTCTCAATGGGAGAAATGGTTTTGTCGCCATTGTGACTATGTTGTGAACTAAATCTGTGAACCTATTTTTTTTTCTTTATTGATTTTCAATTCCCCCCGAAGGGGGCGGGCTGGCAGCAGCTTTCTACGCTGCTCTACAGCCTACAGACTTTTTTTAAATAAAGGAAGAAGAAAGAAACAAGGTAAAACAGGCGATAAAATGGTGATTTAAAGTGTAAAATGGCGTAAAAATGCGGAAAGTTAAAACAGAAAGCAAAAGGGGTTGGCAATGTAGATAAAATACACAGGAATCAGACAAGAAACATAGTAGACACACAATTAAAAAACACGGCGACAGTCTGTTCGCAAGAGATAAAAGGCACACCCAGCGACAGTATGATGGCCGTTCGCAACAAGTCCCAAAAAACACAACACGGAACACTCACTGTAAAACACGCACTGTAGAACACTCACTGGAGAACACTGCACGAAAGTGGCAGCACAAAGATGACACTCCCGAGCCAAAGGCAGATGAGGGGGGGGGGGGGGGGGGGAGCACCTGCAGGAGGGGGAAAAACAAGGAGGAAGGAGAGGAAAAAAAACGAAAAGGGGGGGGGGACCAAGGAGGGTGAGGACTAATAATGGGGGAGAAGGGCAGACGCGAGAGGGAATGAGAGGAGGGAAATGTAAAAGGACGCGGGGGAGAGAAGGGGGCAAAGAGAGGGGTGGTGGGGAAGAAAGAGGATGGAAGGGGGGGAGAGGGAGCCCGGGAAAAGGACAGAGGAAAGGAGGGGGAGTGAGGGTCAGAGTTGATAGGAGGTATAAATGGAGGGAGAGAGGGCATCATCCTGGAGGGGGAGTTGATGGAAGCCACCTTGGGAAAGGAGATGTAGGGTGTAGAGATGGAGGGTAGGGGGGACACAACGGTGAAGACGTAGCAGGGGGCGGGGATCGGAGAGGAGAGGAGCAACCAGGGGGTGAGGGGGTTCAAGACGGCGGGACGTGTAGAGGATGCGGATATGTTCGAGGAATAGGAGCAGATGGGGGAAAGGAATGAGATCATAGAGGATCCGCGTGGGGGACGGGAGGCGTATACGGAAGGCGAGGCGGAGTGCATGACGCTCAATGATCTGGAGGGACTTATAGAATTTGGGGGGGGGGGGGCAGATATCCAGGCGGGACTGGCATAACAGAGGATGGGACGGATTAAGGATTTGTAGGTGTGGAGGATGGTAGAGGGGTGCAACCCCCATGTCCGGCCGGAGAGGAGTTTGAGGAGTTGGAGGCGGTTGTGGGCTTTGGATTGGATGGAGCGGAGATGAGGGAGCCAGGTGAGGTGACGGTCAATGGTGAGGCCAAGGTAGGTGAGGGTGGGGGTGAGGCGGACAGGACAGGCGCAGACAGTAAGGGAGAAATCCAGGTCTGTGGACCTAAGGAGGAACGCTGTAAAATGTTAATAAAGTTTGATTTATTAAAAATCATTAAGAGTTTTCATATAAAAAAATGGTGGCATTACTTTATAGGACGCCCTCTTATACTCGTATATTGAATGGTCGGCGAGCGATCTCTGATTTCAGAACTAAATATATCGAAAACTAAGATCGATAGACAAGTAGAACAAACGGTATGTTTATTGTGGAAGCTTGGAATCTGTAAGAATTTTATACAGAAGTTACAGAAAAGTTTCGAAGTAGTTCCAGAATCGGCTAACAGCTGGCGCTCTAGCCGCAATACGTGGTACCTATACATAATGTGCCGCACTTCACAGCGACCAGTTCAACTGTTGGATAGTGAAAGGAGATTATCGTACCGAAGGAAGACGTTGAAATCATGTATTCCGTTAAACGATGTGTTTTTCTAGTACTCGAATGCCAAAGGTGAGAAAACAGTATAACAGCAATAAGACTCTGGTTTCAAAAATGATTTAATGTTCCAAAAAGGACTCGATGCGAAGACCATTCGCAAGTCCCGTAACAGTTCGGGCAATACGTGTGCATCCGCACAGAAGGAGGTCAAAGGCCGGTTACCCTGAACTATATGAAGATGGTATCTGTTCTTTCAGACATGTTCGAAAGAACAGACACCATCTTCATACAAATGACATATTGTCTAGCTCACTGCCTGTATTTTCTCAATCATACTTCAAAAGTGGACGAGGTGCGGTTTAGCATCAGGAAAGATATTTCTGTGTAAGAGACCGCAACTGTTCACAAATATACATTAACGCAGCGGCAACTGTAGAAGGCGACAGAGCCTGAAGTCCAGACAGTTTCCTTGAACAACCCCTTCGCCTGAATTCAGAGAGAAGAAAAAAAAAAGTGTGGGAGATGCTATTTTCATTTGAAAGGAACCGTGAGTATGATACTGATTAACTAGTTTCCTATCCCCACACCAGTCCTGAAAATATGTTTACGGACTGGGAACTTATGTTTTAGAATCTCTTGGACAAAATATTGGATGGGTATGACACAGATGCATCATAGTTCGTTCACTGATAAGTAACACAGAAATTTTGAGTAATAGCTTTTATCATACGGGTTTTGTAGCACGTGAATGTGATTTTAACACTTCCAAAAATTTAAAAAAGAAGAAAGGTTAGGGTTTAACGTCCGCTAGATAAGGTCATTATAGACGCAGACCAAGTTCATATTGTGTCAGAGTGACAAAGGAAGTTAGCTGCGGCGTTTTCAAAGTAACCATCGCCGTTTTCGCTGGGGACTACGGCCGTCCACAACATTAATGAGTTGATTCTTACACGCCGGCCGTGTGGCCGAGCGGTTCTAGGCGCTTCAGTCTGGAGCCGCGCTGCTGCTACGGTCGCAGGTTCGAATCCTGCCTCGGGCATGGATGTGTGTGATGTCCTTAGGTTAATTAGGTTTAAGTAGTTCTAAGTCTAGGGGACTCATGACCTCAGATGTTAAGTCCCATAGTGCTTAGAGCCATTTGATTCTTACACGTCACTGATGGGTGTAGCCCGGATTACCGGACGCGACATGCCTAATCCCTTGGACAGTGTAAACGGAAAAGTTGAAAGGAGTGTTTTTCATCTCCTTTCCTCATCTCTCACGTTGTTCATCATACACATAAATTTTAGTTTGATGGTTTCTCTCTTTGTTTGGTCTGGAGCATATTGAACGCTGGAGTACTAAGTTGTTTGAAGCGGTAGAGCCGCTCTGTTATCTTTTCCCTGTGTTCCCAGGGCGTGCCCGGCTATCACTGTGATGGTAAAGGAATATGGGTTCGCGTCTTGGATCCGGCAATATCGTACGGCTCACAGAATCACAGCACACATGAAGCTGTATAATAGCGCGCGGAATACTAATGTACCTTGTCCGATCATTTGTTTCCGATGAATTCTTCGTTTTCGAAAATTTAATGAATCGAGCTTCCTAAAATTTATTGAAACGAACGACTGGGTAGGTGCGTCGGTAAACTTACTAAAAATCTGGTTCACTGTGAAAGAGAGAGAGAGATAGAGAGAGTCTGTTTTCATCACTGCTTCCAGGGCACCAGATCTTTTCTGTCTGTATCTAACTATAAATGTATATAAAATTTAAGAGGTTCATGTCACTTCCGGAAACTTTTCATCTGATTTTTGCACTCACAATGCTGACAGAACACGTTGCCCAAACTTCAGGCCTATAAAGGTAGGTCTTACCTCAGTTGTTGTTTAGAAAAATCATCGCTTGTACA
Source organism: Schistocerca nitens (assembly GCF_023898315.1). NCBI lineage: Eukaryota > Metazoa > Arthropoda > Insecta > Orthoptera > Acrididae > Schistocerca > Schistocerca nitens. The sequence continues at coordinate 775,143,911 of NC_064616.1, read as the reverse complement.
ATCTCACTTTCAGTGCTCCGATACAGATAATCCTCATATAGTTTTCTTAACCTTTTTTTTATTTTTTTACTGTCATGCGGCCCATGTTACATTACCTCCATATTATGAATAACAAAAGAACAGCAGGCATTTACTAATGTGCCTTCCATCCATTTGCCATCCTCCCAATGCCTCCAGATATGCATAAGATTATATTTCTTTTCATATTTCATCATTATGTGCATGTGATGCAAATAGAATCAACAAATGCAAGCAAGTGGCCCAGGTCAGATCAGCACATGGACATAATAGCAAAAACATACGCATATGGGTTTCAAAAACTAGTTGCAGCGGAGCAGCTAGTTCAGGGTCACGGTATAGTCGGTGTCACTTGGGATATAGTTCCCTGACGTACATGGAAGCCTTCCCATTAATATTCAGAGTTTGCATCAAATCCATAAATATTTCAAACATAGAGACGCGACACGGAAGTTCAAATGGTTCAAATGGCTTTGAGCACTATGGGACTCAACAGCTACGGTCATCAGTCCCCTAGAACTCAGAACTATTGAAACCTAACTAACCTAAGGACATCACACAACACCCAGTCATCACGAAGCAGAGAAAATCCCTTACCCCGCCGGGAATCGAACCCGGGAACCCGGGCGTGGGAAGCGAGAAGACACGGAAGTCATAAGTAGAGTGAGCAATTATTTTACTACGTAGTGAATCACTTTGGTAAAGTTTTAATTTCTTAAATATGGTAAAAGTTATGCTTAGGACTGCGATGTTCCGTTCCGAGTAATCATAATGAAATTTAGCCGTGAGCTTAAGTTAATGACTAAAGAAAATAAAATTCGTTGTAATGTACTTGCAGTGTAATGGTACCCCACTCGGTAATAGCTAATTCAAAGTTTTACAAAAATATTTGAATAGCGTAAAATGGCGAAAATGTTGTCAACTGTGTTTTCATTATTGACTTCAAAAAATCTTTTATAGGACAGCTCCTCTGCTGCACTGCTAAATTTCATCAGCAGGTATGTGTCATTTGCTATGGAAAATTCCAATGGTACTCTCCATAAATAGGGAAAAATCAGCATCTGTTTATCCATTGTACTTAATGAATTAGCAATATGTAGTTGCTGAAGGTGATTCTTGCTTTAAATACAATTATGTAAACAATGATAAACGCGAAATAAAATCAACTGTTGCATGCTCCAGTTGCTTGCAGTCAGCAACAGTTACCTGCTCTGGTAATATGTTCATTGTTCAGTCTAAGTACAACGCTTTGTTTAAGACGCAGCAGAGCCGAAAATTAATTATTTTCCACATCTATGATGCTTGTCGAGTGTCACAATGTTCCTTCCAGTTCTAAAATGTCTGCAAAAATACATCAGCAGTGCAAAAAAGTGCTATATTTACATCAAGTAACGCAAGTTATTTTCCACATACACAGATACTCGTTAAACTGGTGCCTAAAACATGACTGTCAGCTCTAATATTCATGATCTCTATGAAAATTCTAGCGAAATAAACTTGTATCATATGTAAGATTTCGCAAACTTTGCAAGAAAACTAATTATTTCCGCACTTAAACTATGTTGCGTTAGCGTTAGGCGTTTGGCATTAGGGGGTTTGGTGTTACTAGGTCTTATATAGAATTCTAACACCAGATGGATGTCAGATACTAGATCATAAGTAGTACGGAATTACTAGAATCTCTAAGTTAGATCTGCAGTAGTGCTCTAGAATAATTTAATCTTGTGTGAATTTTAATAAGTGACGCAGAAATCCTCTTCAGTTACCGTCTGTCACCATCGTTCAACACACACTTTCGTGCCCCTTGAAACACCGCCGGCCTTGTGGTCGAGCGGTTCTAGGCGCTTCAGTCCGGAACCGCGCTGCTGCTACGGTCGCAGGTTCGAATCCTGCCTCGGGCATGGATGTGTATGATGTCTTTAACTAACTTTAACCTAACTAACAGTTAGGTTTCAGTAGTTCTAAGTCTAGGGGACTGATGACCTCAGATGTTAAGATCCATAGTGCTTAGAGCCACTTGAACCATTTGGAACACCAAACACTTCAGCTACCTTGGTTATGAAAGCACGAACTCTATGAATACCAACAATATGCCCACCTACGAAGTCACTTAGCTTCGACATAACTCATAAGTACACGGAACACTGACATGACCACAGCTGACACTTGCAACGTATTGAGGACATTGTACGGGTGCCGTTCTTGGTCAAACAGCGTAACCTGCAGGCTTGGCTAGTATCTACATTTATGTTCAAGCATACGTTTCTCGCGGTGTTTCCATATTTTTGTACGACCCCTGTACCTTCACTTGGCTAGACGTCGATCGGTCACTGATTCTGTAATCCTCTGACTTTTCATAAGCCTTGTCCCCATGTAGATCATATACTTTAATCCTATATAACATTCGTCTTCACTGTTTTACTGTTACCCAGCCTAAATACACTGAGAGAATTTTTCTTTCTGAACAGCAGGCCAATAATGGAAATTTTTTCAGTCAGTCACTCGTTGTAGAAGTTTTGTCGTGCTGTTTACGCTTACTTGGTTCAAATGGTTCTGAGCACTATGAGACTTGACATTTGAGGTCACCAGTCCCCTAGAACTTAGAACTACTTAAACCTAACTAACCTAAGGACATCATACACATCCATGCCCGAGGCTGGATTCGAATCTGCGACCATAGCGTACGCTTACTTCTCATGCTCAAAACGTGTACAAGTGGCATTCGATAAGTTATGCAACACATTTTTTCTCGGCCAGTTTCGGTTGAAAAAATGCGGAATTTGTTGTGGGACATCGTGGGATATTCCCGCTTTCGTCTCTATAGTTACATGGAGTTCCGATGGGTGGCGGCGCTATACGTAGCCCTCAAAAACAGCGTCTGTAACGGAGGTGCGTTCCGAGCAGAGAGCTGTCATTGAGTTTCTTTTGGCGGAAAACCAGAGCATCGCAGATATTCGTAGGCGCTTGCCTATGAATACGGAGACGTGGCAGTGAAAAAAAGCACGGCGAGTCGTTGGGCGAGCCATTTCGCCTTCATCGGAACAACGTCGCGGAAAACCTGCCCGATCTGCCTCGTGTCGCCCGGCCGCACACAGCTATGACTGCTGCAGAGTTGGAACGTGCCGACACTCATCTGAGGTGATCGACGGGCCGGCCGTTGTGGTCGAGCGCTTCTAGGCGCTTCAGTTCGGAATCGCGCGACGGCTACGGTCACAGGTTCGAATCCTGCCTGGGGCATGGATGTGTGTGATGTCCTTAGGTTAGTTAGGTTTAAGTAGTTCTAAGGTCTAGGGGACTGATGACCTCAGATGTTAAGCCCCATAGTGCTCAGAGCCATTTGAACCATTTGAGCCATTTGTGATCGACTGGACACAAACACCTCGCTATTCAACTGATCATCTCTGTTGGTAGTGCTGACACACTCGTCCACCAGTTGGACTTTAAAGAGGCGTTCCCACTGGATTCCTTGCCGCTTGAGGGAAGACCATAAAGAACGAAGGACCATCTGTGCGGAATTATTTGCGAGTTATGAGAATTGTGACTATGTTTTGTCGAACGTTGTCACAGGTGATGAAACATTTGTTCATCACTTCGGACAGGAAACAAAACAACAATCCACGGAGTGGCGCCACACCACGAGAAAGTTCAAAGCCGCACACTCAGCCGGTAGTCATGGCGACGCTCTTCTGAGACTCTGATGGAGTTATTCTGCTTGATGTTCTCCCTCATGCTGCAACCATCAGCTCTGGAGAGTATTGTGCTACCCTACAGAAACCGAAGAAACGACTTCAGCGTGTTGGTCGACACAAAAATGCAAATGAACTTCTCCGTCTGCATGTCAACGCAAGGCCTCACACAAGACTGCGCACCCGAAAGAAGCTCAGAAAACTACATTGGACTGTTCTTCCTTATCCATCCTACAGCCCGTATCTCTCACCTTCAGACCTCCACCTCTTTGGCTCAATGAAGGATGCACTCCGCGGGAAGCAGTACGTGGATGAGGGGGTGGTTATTGATGCAGCAACATGTTGGCTCCGACGTCAACCATTAGAGAGGTTCTAAGCCGGCGTATAGGCCTTTCCAATAAGGTGCTGTAAGACTGTCACAGTGAATGGAAATTATGTTGAAAATTAGAGTTTAGTAGCCAAAGGAGTAGGGACCAATATGGTCTATTGGAATCCTCAATAAAACCAACCTGCTTTTAAAAAAACATGTTGCATTACTTATTGAACGCCCCTCCCACTTGAGAAAAATAATGTTTCGTTACCTGATATCCCAATTTCGGTATCAAATTCCTAATATCTTCTCATACATAATAGTAAGCACACTGTAGCATGTTGTAACTGGCTTGTAATAACCAGCCTGGTGTCTAGATCAATGAAGTAATTGAATCCTTTAAGCATAAACTAATCCTATATGAATTAATTATTCTAGAAATTCTAATCTCAACGTGCATTCTACCAAATCACAACATATTTGTCTGTATGGAAGACCCCACAACTGAAATTACAATTACAGATATTCTCCCTGTCCAAGCATTAATTCCGACTGGTGAGGTCTGCTGGTTAATCGGATGTGGCGTGTTAATTGTAAGGGTTGGCCGGATGCCCTTCCTGTCGTTCCCCCGGGGGGAAGGAACTAGTGTACCCCAACTGTCTGTGGCTAGTGTAATCCATGGAATAGTGCGAATGTGTTCAGATATCTGCAAGCCATGTAACTGAGGCGGAAAGTGGGGTTCCATCACGGTATTCTCCTAGCGGGATGTGGAAAACCGCCTAAAAACCACATCCAGGTTCAAATGGTTCAGATGGCTCTGAGCACTATGGGACTTAACTTCTGAGGTCATCAGTCCCCTAGAACTTAGAACTACTTAAACCTAACTACCCTAAGGACATCACACACATCCATGCCCGAGGCAGGATTCGAACCTGCGACCATAGCGGTCGCGCGGTTCCAGACTGTAGCGCCTACAACCGCTCGGCCACTGCGGCCGTCCCACATCCAGGCTGGCCGGCACACCGGCCTTCGTCGTTAATCCGCCGGGTGGCTTCGATCCGCGGCTGGCGCGCCTACCCGAGCCCAGGAAGGAGCGCGTTAGGCTCTCAGCTTTCCTGCCGGGTCACAATTACAGATATTAAAGATATAAAAGCGAGAATCAAAACATAACAACTTTATGACGTAAGTTGCATCCTGCACAGTTGCACTGATTTCTGCAAAGTCGGTTTACGAACATACACCAACAATCGCAGATAAACCCAAAGATATTAGTCATCGAGCAACGAATTTATGTGGCACTGCCATACATATCATATGATGTACGCAGAAAAAACACACACACACACACACACACACACACACACACACACACGCGCGCACGCTCACGCCCACGCACAGCAATGCGGAAGTACAAATTTAGTTTAAAAAATAAGCTTTGAAATGGTGTGATAATTGGCGCAATTAGTTCAACAACTCCCCTTACCCGGGGATAAGCAAACTGCCTGACAGGTAACCACGTAAAGAAATTCAAGCAACTGTACGATGTCAAGCACTGGCATGTTAATTTTGCAGGATAATATTAGGCAACCACTGCACTAAAGCACATTGTATTAACGGCCATATTAAATATTTCGTAGATCTTGAAACAGACAGGTATTATCGTCTTAAGCGTCGAGACTCCTTAGCTCTTATCTGCAGAACGTGATTTACTTGTCTGCGAGCACACTGAACACTTGATGACAGCACAGAAAATAATTCTTTTCTTTCTTATGTTTGGCATATCAGTCGTCAAGAATCCTAACATCATTAAACTGTGTTTCGTGGACTGGCGAACTATTATTCCGCATCTACCATACTTACGAATTACGAAACGGCTGATCACAAAACTTAAAAACCACCAACTAATGATTCAACCGGTATTATTCACATTCAGATCACCGTTCTGGAGTTACCACAGCTCAAGAGTTATGAGAGATGAATAATCTCGCCACATGCGAGCAGGGTTAGCACCCGTCTGTAGAGTTTACAAAGCAGATGAGGTTATGCCAACATTGAAACTAATTCATCTCTTACCGACTCCCATCCATATAGCATATAATCAGTTCTCTTCATCCATTTGATTGTCCCTATGGCATTAATAGCAATTTTGCGGCTGAATAATTCGTTGGTAGATTCAAAATATGTGGCAACCAGGAAAAAACTAAATAAGCAGTCTTAATTCTGCTGTAATTCAATTACATTTATTTACAGTCAAAGATGAAATATGAAATTGTCCTGAGCAAACAACATGAACAAAAATTTTGCCGTAGTTGTCTCACTAACTGATATGTGCAGAGTACCCCTTGATATTTTTAGCAATATACCTTATCTAACACTCTTCAATGACATTAGTCCCTGCTTAAAGGTAACGTTTCATTTCAACTTTTCGCATAGCCCTCTGTTTATAAGGGGTCATTGTTTTCTTTTGATGTCATTGGATGCCGTTTGCTTCGTACTTTTCATGCTCATATTTTATTACTTTTAATGACTTTGTTACGTTAATTTTTCTTTGGCATTCACTGCGGTTCACTTCTTCCGCATATCCCAATCCGAGTAGTAATCAAGGCTGGAAATAATTGGAGTGTCTCATGGATGTTGCTAATGTTGTCCTAAGTAGCGTCGTAATTGATTAAGAGGTGATGGAACGAACATAGTTTTTTATAATAGCGGATTTGGAGTGAACATTACGGAGAAATTCTATGAAGAAAGAGGTAAGGTGGACATAGAATGCTCAGTCGATTGTGTATCAAACGTGGAAGTTCAAGGAGAAGTCAAGACACAGAAAGTAGTCGCATTTGTAGCTTCTCGTAGGACGTCACACTTGTTGAAGATGGAATATAGTCAGGCCTAAAAGACTTTCTTTTTCATGACTCAGTAGAAAAGCTTTGTTAAACGACGAACACTTTGACTTTAGGAAGGGTAAAGACACCAGAGAAGCAATTCTAATGTTGTGCGTGATAATGGAGGTAAAACTTAAGAAAAATCAATATATTTTCATAGGACCTTTCGACCTATGCAAAGTGTTCGACGACGTAAAATGATGCAATATGTTCGAAATTCTGAGAAAAATACACGGAAATACGGTTCATAACAAAAATAAAGCTGGATTATTAAAAACTTAAGACTAAGCGACAAGTTCTCGAATTAAGACGAACGTAAGGCAGGGGTTGAGTCTTTCCACCCTACTGTTCAACCTCTACATCGAAGAATCGAAGAAACAATGATGGAAAAAAGGAAAACCTCAGGAGTGGAACTAAATTTCCGGATGCAAGGATATCAATGATAAGATTCGATGATTATATTGGTATACTCAGTGAAAGTGACGAAATGAAATTCACAAAAGAAAAAAGAGACAAGAGAATAATGAGGAGTAGCAAAGACTTGGGTATTGAATCAAAATCGGGGACCACGTATTAGACGAAGAGAAGGAATTATTTTACCATGGAAGCAAATTGATCCATCACGGACGAAGAAAGGAGGATATAAGAAGCAGACTAGCACAAGCAAAGAGGGAATTTCTCGCTAAAAGAAATCTGCCAGCGTCAAACATAGGCCTTAATTTGAGGCATTTCTGAAAATGTTATTATGGAACACAGTATCACGTGAAAGCGAATTGTTGACTGGGGGAAACCAGAAGAGAAGGAAACCGAAGCATTTTACATGTGATGTTACAGAAACATGCTAAAAATTAAGTGAAGTGAGATTCTCATATTTGGCGAAGAAAAGAATGTATTGAAAACACTGGCTGGAAAAAGGGACTAGGTGATGGGACTGGTGTTATTACATCAGGAAATAACTTCCATGATTCTAGAGGAAGCCACAGATGACAAAAATTGTAGGCAAAGTCGGAGACCGGGATATATTCAGTAAATAATTGAGAACGATGGAAATACATGTTACTCTGATTAATTGATACAGTGAAGTTATTTCGTGCAGAAAATCAAACTACAATAAGAAAAAAACTTATGTTAACAGTGAGAGCAGAAAGTGTTAACGCCGGGCCGCATCAAACCATTCAGGAGACTGTGACCTCTCTCCCCAGTCTCCCCCTCCCCCCCCCCCTCCTTCTCCTCCTCCGAGCACAGCACAGTTGTTCGTGTGTGGATATACATTGCTGGCCATTAAAATTGCATCACTGTGCAAGAATGGCTTGTAGCCATGACTTGTTTTACAGACCTCGATATCCAAATGATTGTAAGTTTAGCACACCTGCACGAAGTAGGTACGACTGGCACCACTTACATTCCGTGTGTAAGGAATTCCGGGTTTCTCTTTCATAAATGGCATTTGAACGTTGGCGTTCCTGAGAAGATCGTGTTTCGCTTCGTTCCTTATTAGTTATCAGGAGCTAAATGCTAGGCGCGCTATGGAACCTCTTAATGAGATAGCGTCGAGGGCTGGAAAGAAATCCAGTGTGCACTCGATATTTCTGCCTTCGGCATAGAGCCCAGAGGAGAGTCGCGACCTGAGTCTCCGTCGGTTCTGTAACGATCTTTCGAGGACGAGCTGAAATGTAACGCCTTCAAATTTTTTGTGTGAAAACTCTTAAAACTTTTTAAATAAAACAAGTGTTACTAAAATTCTGCAAATTTTTCTTCATGTCTACATATTTATTTCTCAATGTAGTCACCTTGGCGACGAACACATTCCTCCCAACAAGAGACCAGTGTCTTGATACCGTCACTGTAGTATGTTTGACTTTGTTGATGGAGCCACAACTTGACCTCTGTTTGCAACGCTTCATCACTATCAAAGTGAAGTCCTCGAAGGAGTTCTTTAACTTTTGGATACAAATGGTTGGTGCTGTATGGGGGATGATCGAAGACAGTGAACACAAGGCGTCGGATTGTTGCAGATGTCGCAACGTTCGCGTGTGGTCTGGCATTGTCATGCTGAAGGAGAGGGTGTTTCATGTGTGGACGAACTCTTCGAATTCGAAATTCGATTACAGCACGCCGTTTCTCACGCGCAGACACAGTTACAGTACAGAGCGTCGTGTTATACGCTACAGTTCAGAGTCCTCTGGCGGCAATGGTTGTAACTTGCGTCCAAAACGCGGGAAAATGGACCTAATAATACGCATGACATGTAGAGTGTATTTCTGACGCCAGATGGCGCTGTATTTCCGGCTGTTGCCTGTTTATGCCGTTGTCCATTAGTACGACAGGGACGACACGGACAGGACGACGAGTGTAGTGCTCTGCTGCAGGTGGATGGCATTCATGAATGCGAAAAGAGCTATATCTGGCAAACAGACGTCAGAAATACACCCTACAAGTGCTACTACTATTTTCATCTATAGCAATGTTTTCTCCTTGTTCTGAAATGTTATTTTACTGATTTAACGATCTGTTCTGTAACCTTAAATTTATGTACATTTGACCTAAATGTTAATAGCAAATTTGTATATTTTAGGCTTTTGAAAAATTAAGACTATCTTATAGAGGACGCGCGCGTTTTATAGCTACTTTGACAACACATAAGCCTGTGTTCAGTGTATGCCGCCTTTAGGTATGAACTGTACGTATTTCGCATAAATTCAGTTAGATCACAAATAAGCGTGGTTAAATATTGAACTTATTTTTAGGTTTTAATATAAATTTTCTTTTGTATTGTTTTAGCATCTGAAGATGTCATTGTATGGCCGAAACCGGTTATGACTGTCATGAACATGTGATTATGTCTATAAATAAACAAAAAAAATTATAAAAGAATCAATCACGCACTCCATAGACAAAATGTCGTTTTTTCCGGAGTCTCTTACACTGAGTCGCCAGGCGGCGCAGCCAGTCCTGCCACTACCACTCAGTTTGGCCAACATGTCGTCCGTTCGCTGTGCACTACTGACCAGGGAACACGTCGGACAACAACTATACATACATGCTCCTCCTAGCACTTTTAATGAAAAGGAGAAGGCGAACGGAGAGGAAGATGCATGTACCCCCTATGCGATTGTTAAGAGAATTTAAGGGTTGCATTATACTCTTTTTGATGAACTGTGTTTAGACGACAACAAGTTTTTTAATTACCTACGAATGTCACAGTTGTCTTTCTTTGAGTTATTGTCGTTAATAAAGGCTGATATTATCGGGAAAGAAACGAAAATGAGAAAGTGTATCTCTCCAAAAGAAAAACTCTTAGTAAAACGATAAATTGTATTGAAAGTTATTATTTTTTTTTGCCTTGAGTACTTACAAAGTTATTCCTCTCAGCCAAGAACCGCTGCTCAAAATCCGGTAGGAGTGAACAAATAATTTCATTCCAAGCGTTTAGTTTTAACTGCTTACTACTGTAAGCTTCAGAACTGGAGTGCCAAATTGCGGGATGCTGTTCAACTTCACAAATGAAATCTTTGGTATTCACTTGCGTGTCCAATAACTTTTGGCATTCTTTTTAAGTGCTTCTTCCCGCTTCATGTTTTTCACTCCTTTCCACAGTGACAATCTGAAGTTCACTAGACATAATGAAGCAAATGAAAAAGTGCGCAGAAAAGTGTGTGAGGAAAACAGACTGCTCGATTAGCGAGAACTGCCGAACTACCGTAGCCTGAACAAGTAGCGCAGTTGGCTGCGCCGCTGGCGGCCTAGTGTAATAAGGCCTTTACAAGATAGACACACTCCGAACAGTTGAAAGCTTTTTTGGGTCATTAATACACATTCCGGTGGGAAAACTAACAAATGGAGTACCTGTTAAGCATCTTACAAGTTCAAAATAGCTTCTAGTGGGGTAGGCATAACGTAATATTACAGTTGTGCATGCACCTCCAGCCCAACATCCTTCCCTGCCGCTTTAGAAATTATGATTAGAGATTAAATCGCTGCACAGATTGTGAGATAACGGGCGAGTTGTGGCACCCTGAAAATATTCTAACAAGGGAACCTCCCCACGCACCCCCCTCTGATTTAGTTATAAGTTGGCACAGTGGATAGGCCTTGAAAAACTGAATACAGATAAATCGGCAAAACAGGAAGAAGTTGTGTGGAACTATGAAAAAATAAGCAAAATATACAAACTGAGTAGTTCATACGCTGATAGGCAACATCAAGGATTGTGTAAGCTCAGGAGCGCCGTGGTCCCGTGGTTAGCGTGAGCAGCTGCGGAGCGAGGGGTCCTTGGTTCAAGCCCTTCCTCGAGCGGAAAGTTTACTTACTTTATTATCGCAAAGTTATGATCTGTCCGTTCGTTCATTGACGTCTGTTCACTGTAACATGTTTAGTGTCTTTGTTTTGCGACCGCACCGCAAAACCGTGCGATTAGTAGACGGAAGGATGTGTCTCTCCAATGGGAACCGAAAACATTTGATCGCAAGGTCATAGGTCAACCGATTGCTCCACAGGAAAACACGTCTGATATATTCTATACGACACTGGTGACGACATGTGCGTCACATGACAAGAATATCTTGTAGACCCACCTAACTTGTACACTTGGCGAATGGGTGAAAAGATTCTTGTACCTTGCCCGATTTAGGTTTTCTTGTGGATGCGATAATCACTCCCAGAAACTGTGTTTCGATGTTTGTTTAGGTGTAGCGTCCCCATACTACGGCGCAGTTATCTCGCATTGGACGGACGGACGGACAGATAATAATTGCTTGAAAATTTAAATTTTTCACTCGAGGGAAGACTTGAACCAAGCACCTCTCATTCGGCAGCTACTCACGCTAACCACGGGACCACGGCGCTCCTGCCACCTTGATGTTGCCTATTTTGCACTTGCACTACTCGGTTGTATATTTTGCTTATTTTTTTCATAGTTCCACAAAACTTCTTCCTGTTTTCTCGATTGATCTGTGTTCAGTTTTTCAAGGCCTATCCACTGTGCCAACTTATAACTAAATCTGAGGGGGTTGCGATGGGGAGGTTCCCTTGTAAGTGATGAGTCGGCGTGGACGCACGGTGGGCGCGGGTCGCTCGGCAGGCGACCGCGTGGACCCCGACGTTAGCTTAGCGACTGCGTGATGGCGCACAACGGCCGGTTCAGCCGCGTGGGTGCGAATTCCTTGGTGACGCTGTGCGCCGGGAGGGCCAAAGATGGCGGACTTTGTGAAACCTTACGGGCAGACGTTTCACGGTTCGTATAGATATTAATAGTAGCCAGATGAATCATGATACCTCAAAAAGAAACATGTACATTACTGTTATTTGCACGACGATTCTAACTGTGTAATCAGATTTTCAATATCTGTATTAGTTTAAAGTTTGGTATAAAAGCTAATTTAGTGAGCGCTTAGCTACGATCTACTCTCTTCTGCAAGAAGGAAGTCAGTACCAAGACTAAGATATCTGTGCACCGTTCAATCTTTCGACCAACTTTGTTGTATGGGAGCGAAAGCTGGGTGGATTCAGGTTACCTTATCAACAAGGTTGAGGTTACGGATATGAAAGTAGCTAGGATGATTGCAGGTACTAGTAGATGGGAACAATGGCAGGAGGGTGTCCACAATGAGGAAATCAAAGAAAAACTGGGAATGAACTCTATAGATGTAGCAGTCAGGGCGAACAGGCTTAGATGGTGGGGTCATGTTACACGCATGGGAGAAGCAAGGTTACCCAAGAGACTCATGGGTTCAGCAGTAGAGGGTAGGAGGAGTCGGGGCAGACCAAGGAGAAGGTACCTGGATTCGGTTAAGAATGATTTTGAAGTAATAGGTGTAACATCAGAAGAGGCACCAATGTTAGCACTGAATAGGGGGTCATGGAGGAATTTTATAAGGGGTCTATGCTCCAGACTGAACGCTGAAAGACATAATCAGTCTTAAATGATGATGATGATGATGATCTGACGATAAATTATACAAGTAACACCCAGCAACGAATTTCCAAAATCTAAACGGTTCTTCCGATTTCATCGATCTACGTGACTTTAGAATGCTATTAGTGTAAACCTAAATGGGTATGAATTACAGGCATGTAACTTAAATAGTACATGAGTTATTGGAGGTCAAAGTGACCGATTACTATCGATCGCGTCGGGCCATAAATACTCCACAGTTACACGAAAAAAACGGTGCAGCATTCTTATAAATATATTGATTCATCTATGTCTTTGTTAATATCCGATATATGCTACTGATGAAGAAACTGGTCAATTATTTACTGTGTTCTAGATAGCACAGAGACTTTAGGCTCCTGGCCTACCTTTTGCTTCTTTTCTTTTGATATATGTTTATTTAACTATTTATGTATTTAATAATGTGTGTTAGAGCATGTTTATGGTCCAGCCGTAGGAATATTTATTTAATTTCAGGTTATTTAAATGTAAACCCAGTATATCGTATATGTTTAATTATGTTTGTGAGTGTACGTTGGCAAGGAGACATGGAGTGAGCGCTCTAGCCAATCACAGTGCTCGTTACTAAGAGAGACGTATGGAGGTTGGGGAGGAACATCATTTCCGGAGAGAACACGAGGTAGTCCTGAGAGTGGGCAGTTCGGGACAGGACACTGAAAGTGCTGGACGTGAAGGCGCGACGGACAGTCGCGGAGAGACTTGGAGGGTGTGGAGCAGTTTCCCTGTGGTTGCGGGAGATGGAAAAACTTTGGAGTGCCGACTTGTGCACTTGTGAGATTTCCGTGGCTTCTACCGTGAAAACGTAGTGTGCGTTTAGAAGTGAATGTCCCGCGAGCTATGTTGTTGTTCTTGACTAATTACGTACAGTAGAAATCTATTGTTTCCCTGTTATTTCACTTATATTTATTTAATTGCTGGACCATTGACACCGCCGCGCGGGATTAGCCGAGCGGTCTTAGGCGCTGCAGTCATGGACTGTGCGGCTGATCCCCGCGGAGGTTCGAGTCCTCCCTCGGGCATAAGTGTGTGTGGTTGCCCTTAGGATAATTTAGGTTAAGTAGTGGTAAGCTTAGGGACTGATGACCTTAGCAGTTAAGTCCCATAAGATTTCACACACATTTGAACATTTTTGAACCATTGACACCAATAAGTGTTTTGCAGAAATATACCACATTCTCAAAAGTACTTATACTATCGTACTCATCATTTAAAGTCGTTAAGATAGTACCTGCAGATTTTATTTAATTGCAATCTTACATTTATAAATTTATATGCTACATTCATAATTCGCAATTACCGAGTGATACAAACCTTCGACCATTAGATCCATGTGTATATTCTTATCGTATACTGTAGACTCAGCAGTATTTGGCCTGTAATGTGGCAAATTACGTATCCCAGCCCCTAGACAACAAAACCAGCCAAAACTTTTAATATTTCAACTTTGAGTCAGAGGGTGCGTAGTTGTTCTGAAAGCCCGCAAGATGGCAATAATCGAATGTTGTGCATAGCGAGGAGGTAGAGGAATATGATTTGGGGGAGACTGACAGTTTGCTTTAGTGTCACAAATAATCTTTATTTCGTAAAACATGAGCAACTAGTCGAAAATACAGGAATTATACCTAGACAGGATCCCAAACGATGACTGATTACGAAATCATTACACAACATGGCAAACTCCCCCTAACGCAGCAACTGTATAAAGCTATCGGGAATACACCCCTGAGAGGAGGCAAATAACGAAATCGTTACGTACAGGAAGGAGTAATTATATTTCTCTCTAATATCTTGCAGACACACCTGAGAAACATGCTTCTCTGCTAACCACCGACCACTATTTCCAGCACTGGTGGCAAAATGAGGAAAATTTACGGCCTAGCGCGGAAAGACCACAGCTGAGACTCCGATTTCAACCAGAATCATTATGAGACGAAAGAACGACACCAAAATTCTATCTGATTCGACTGAATCAAGTAAGCATAAGCGTAAACGATGGGAACGCGACCTATCATGGCCTAAAGTGATCCTCCCAAGAACAGCAGAATACGCCACACACTCGCTTCGGCGAATTTACTAGCAGCATAGACCGCAGCAGCGCTCACATCTCCTTCTGTCTGTCAGCACCCTATACTCGCTTCTCACTCGATGCACTCTGCCCCATAAGCACCCAGGCCACCGTCCTTAACAGTGGGGGAAAGCAATATGCGTTAACTTTGGAAGTGACTGATCACACACTCCACTCTCTCTCCTGGCCTAATTTTACGACCCTCTTCTGGAACTGCCGGCCGGAGTGGCCGAGCGGTTCTAGGCGCTACAATCTGGAACCGCGGGACCAATACGGTCGCAGGTTCGAATCCTGCCTCGGGCATGGATGTTTGTGACGCCCTTAAGTTAGTTAGGTTTAAGTAGTTCTAAGTTCTAGGGGACTGATGACCTCAGAAGTTAAGTCCCTTAGTGCGCAGAGCCATTTTCTTCTGCAACTCTGCCTTACTCTCTCATATGCTTTCCCCACTCTCCCGCGAATGTTACATTTGCATCCAAAGGAAGAGAGTAAAGGCTCACTAGATTTTAACATTTCCAGTCATTCGGAGGCTTGCAACTCTGCATCCCTTTGTCTCTCTCACGCTTGGCCGTCTCCTCTCCTCTAAAACGGTGCTAGGAAGCCAGTAGAGAAGCAGGGGGATCTGAAACACACAGTCGTGGCCCACACGTTTTTCTGTACCTTTCCCGTCCTGAACTTCTAAAAAAATGGCTCTAAGCACTATGGGATTTAACATCTGAGGTCATCAGTCCCCTAGACTTAGAACTACTTAAACCTAACTGCCCGAGGCAGGATTCGAACCTGCGACCGTAGTCCTGAACATCTCCTGCATGTCCAAAACTGGCTCAGTCTACAGTGTGATGGAGAGAAGTCATCGTTAGAATTTAAACACGTCAATGGTTCTCTCATTTGCAGTTCCGCGTTTTGCCATCTCCCTCATACATGGACCTCTCCTCACTTCTAAAGGAACATTCTCTTTCAGACTGCGGGGAAAGATTTTCGTTGCAGTTTGCCGCCTTCCTCACGCAAGGCACGCCTTTCTTACCCTCGAAGTAACGTGCTCTTCTGGGCTGAGGCAGTTTTCGTTAAGATTTGAAAACCAAACCGATGTTCCCACCCCTACTGGATCTTTCCTTCTCCTGCCACAATGGTGCGTTAATTCTTAACTAGCCACATAATCACCCAACTGCAGTCGGACATGGAATAAAGCATGAAGGAACTTAAATGTGTTAAAACACTCGACTCGACACATTTTCCTTACATTAGTCTTTACAGCAGTCTCGCTAAGGTAGAGATATCATGGGGCTTTCTGTATTACCTAAATATGGCACATTTCATCAGTCTTTATGAAAGGGACAGGAACTATCAAAGTATTCATAAGAAAATCCCTGAATTTCCGCCCTCCAGGGCAGCCGCCACGCTCAAATTATTATCGAAACCGAGAATAGGACGAAATCCGATGATAAACGTTCCGAAATATTTAACGTGGTACGGAGTGTATATCGAAGACACTGGTTATACATCAAAGGAGGTGTAGGGTTCATTTCAATCGACATAAATATTATATCCAGCGAGGTCATAATTGAGTCTCACTGGAAAGTTATCTGGACGCTAGTAACCCCTCAACATAAACTCAAATTAATCATCAGGTGCTTTTACCATCCACCCGATTCCTATGTAACAGTTGTACAATCATTCGCTCAACAGTGCGGAAGTACCCTGATGATGAAATATTAGTCGCACGTGACTTTAACCAACCGAGTACAGGCTGTGACTTCTATGGATTCATTGCAGTTGATACGGAAGAAGTTCTCGATGATTTCTCCGGAAGCTATCTTGAGGAGCTAGTGCGACAACCCACGTCCAATGGAATTATTTTAAACCTCTTAGCTACAAACAGACCTGAGGTTATTGACAGTGTAAGAAGGGAGAAAGATTTTAGCGATCACGATATCATAATAGACACGATGCTTAAGAAATTTTATAAATCGTCAAGAAGGGTAGGGTAGTTTTTATCCTGTTAAAACCAGATAAGCAGTTGTTAGCATCCGACTTAGACAATGAATCAACATCATTTAGTTCCAATCTGATGGACGTACATGAATGATGGACAAAGTTGAAACCGATTGTAAAACACTTTCTGGAGAAGTATGTGCCAAGTAAGTAGAATAAGGGCTACCGAGGTTTAATAACGAAATTCGAAAAATGCTGATAAACTGGGGCTGTTACAATCTTGTTTCTTTTTTTTTTTTTAAAAAAAAAAAAGCGCTGAAATGTCGACAGGCAAAAGCTAGTAGAAGTTCCTGGGACAGTAAAAAGATCGATGCGTGGAGCATGAAACGACATACGTAAGCGAAAGATCTTGCCGAAATCCTAGAAAATCCTTGTCGTACGTAAAATTACTAATCGGGCCGAAGGCTTCTATTCAGTCACTCGTAGACCGGTCTGGGGTGGCAAGAGAAGGCATCAAAACGAAAGCTGAAGTTTTATATCTCGTTTTTAAGAAATCATTCATGTGAGAGGATTGTACTGACATACCATCGTTTGACCGCAATAGAAAATTCCTTATGACGGACGTAGAAAGAAGTATCGCTGGCGTTGATGTTTGATGATGATGTTTAGTTTGTGGGGCGCTCAACTGCGCGGTCATCAGCGCCCGTACAAAGTCCCAATTATTAAGCAGTCCATTTTCTTTTCACAATCCAATCTAGCCACTGTCACAAATGATGATGATGAAATGATGACAATACAAATACCCAGTCCCCGGGCAGAGAAAATCCCCTATCCGGGTGGGAATCGAACCCGGCACCCCCTGATCCAGAGGCAGCAACGCTATCACTTAGACCACGAGCTGTGGACGCTGGCTCTGAAAAGCAGTTGAAAGAGTTGAATACAAATAAGCGGCAGGGCCCAGACGGAATCCCAATTCGGTTCCACAATAAGATCTCTTCGGCACTGGCCCCTTGTTTAGCTTGCATTTATCGTGAATCTCTTCCCAACCGGAAAGATCCTTACGACGGGAAAATCGCTCAGGCATCTGCGGTGTACAAGAAGAATAAACAAACCAATATCCTTAACCCGGGTTTGCTGCAGTGTTCTTTAGCATATTCGAAGTTCGAATTAAATTAACTTTCTTGAGGGTAATAAGGGCCACTTGTTACTAACAAGGGGACCTCCCCATCGCACCCCCCTCAGATTTAGTTATAACTTGGCACAGTGGATAGGCCTTGATAAACTGAACACAGATCAATTGAGAAAACAGGAAGAAGTTGTATGTAACTGCGAAAAAATAAGCAAAATATCCAAACTGAGTAGTCCATGGGCCACATAGGCATCATCAAGGAGAACGGGAGCTCACGAGTGCTGTGGTCCCGTGGTAGCGTGAGCAGCTGCAGAAGAAGAGGTCCTTGATTCAAGTCTTCCCTCGAGTGAAAATTTTACTTTCTTTATTTTTGCATAGTTATTATCTGTCCGTTCGTTCATTGACGTCTCTGTTCACTGTAATAAGTTTAGTGTCTGTATTTTGCGACCGCATCGCAAAACCGTGCGATTAGTAGACGAAAGGACGTGCCTCTCCAATCGGAACCGAAAACATTTGATCGCAGGGTCATAGGTCAACCGATTCCTCCACAGGAAAACACATCTGATATATTCTATACGACACTGGTGACGGCATGTGCGTCACATGACAGGAATATGTTGTAGACCCACCTAACTTGTACACTTGGCGAATGGGTAAAAAGATTCTTCTACCTTGCCCGATTTAGGTTTTCTTGTGGATGTGATAATAACTCCCAAAAACTTGATGAAAACATAAGAGTTTGTCACATAAACTGAAAATAAAAAATTAAACTTTCCACTCGATGGAAGATTTGAACCAAGGACCTTTCGTTCCGCAGCTGCTCACGTTACCACCAGGCCACGGCGCTCCCGCGTTCTCAGTGTCCTAGATGTTGCCTATCTTCCCATGAACTACTCAGTTTGTATATTTTGCTTATTTTTTCACAGTTCCACACAACTTCTTCCTGTTTTCTCAATTGATCTGTGTTCAGTTTTTCAAGGCCTATCCACTGTGCCAACTTATAACTAAATCTGAGTGGGGTGCGATGGTGAGGTTCCCTTGTAAGGTTCTTTCGACCACACTGCAGAAATTTCGCTGGGAAGCTTTTATATATCCTGTTGTGGCGTAACAAGCGAGCTACGCCACACTGAGAAGGAAGCCGAAAGGCACGCGCTAAGCTACAGCAGGATGGCTTGAAGTCTGGAACAGGATACGTATTGAATACTATAAAGAAAATACGTAGCTTTGGAATATACTTAACTTTTAATCAATCCTTGTGATACATCTCTCTTGACTATACAAATGAGACTCGTAAGATACATGCACTGTGACAATTGGCGCCTTGCTAAGTCGTAGCCATTAACTTAGCTGAAGTCTATTCTAACTGTCTCTCGGCAAATGAGAGCAAAGGCTTCGTCAGTATAGTCGCTAGCAACGTCATCGTACAACTGGGGCGAGTTCTCGTACGTCTCTCGAGACCTGCCGTGTGGTGGCGCTTGGTCTGCGATCACACAGTGGCGACACGCGGGTCCGACATGTACTAATGGACCGCGGCCGATTTAAGCTACCACCTAGCAAGTGTGGTGTCTGGCAGTGACACCACATATCCTCCACACAGTTCCGATCTCTCTCCGTGCGTTTTCCATATTTCTGGAGCCCTGAAGAAAGGCATTCGTGGCTGACGACTTGCTTCGGACGAAGAGGTGTCCGCCTGGGTGTAAATATGATTCGTTCAGCAAACACAAATAGTTTCCCATGAAAGCACTGAAAGTCTTGTCTCAGAATATAATAATTGCATCAACAGTTAGAGCGATTGCTTTTGAAATGACCAACAGTTTGCATACTTTTTTCCATCTATCTCGTTTTCCTTTGACTGCCCCTTGTAGAAAATATCGTCATGCGAAAATCAACTTGCACTTTTCTCGCACGAGATCCTTCGAACAAAGTATCAAGAGCAACAGACAGATACCGTGTTCCTAGATTTCCAGAAAGCGTTTGACACGGTGCCCCCTGCATACTGTTAAAGAAGGTCCGAGAATAAAGAGTGGGTCCTCAGATAAGTAATAGAATACAGAACGTTGCCTTAAACGGCAAGTGTTCATCAGATACAAAGATATTGTCGGGAGTGCCCCAGGAAAATGTAATAGGGCCATTCTTGTTTTTCATATTCATAAACCATGTGACGGATAGTGTGAGCATCGACCTGTCGATATTTGCTGATGACGCCGCGGTGTACGGGAAGGTGTCTCTTTGAGTGGCTATTGGAGCATACTGATAAAATTTCTATTTAGTGTGATTAATGGCAGCTTGGCCTAAATGTGGGAGTGATGCTGTAACTTCAGCGAAACATGTCTCTGTGAAAGAAAAAAAAGTTATGTTTTGCTCAAGGCAGATCCCGTCCAGCAACAAATTTATTTGTAAGCCAACATGGACAGAAGAGCTTCAATATCAAGATGAACATTCGAGCAGTGTTAAGAATGGGTCGCGCTAGTGTTCTATAGGTGGTTTCGTATCTTGATGGGGATTAACTTTCTTTCTATTAAACAACAGGAAAAGTGCTCCTTCCTACCAGTACGTATATAGATTTGAGTTTTTAAAAAAGTATTAACAAATTTGAAAACAGACAAGTGTTTTATTTACTGGGTGATTCTTACTAACGTTTTAAAACCTCCGAAGTGGCCTGCCGATGTAGCCGTGCGGTTCTAGGCGCTTCAGTCTGGAACCGCATGACCGCTACGGTCGCAGGTTCGAATCCTGCCTCGGGCATGGATGTGTGTGATGTCCTTAGGTTAGTTAGGTTTAATTAATTCTAAGTTCTAGGCGACTGATGACCTCAGCGGTTAAGTCGCATAGTGCTCAGAGCCATTCGAACCTCCGAAGTGACGTAGATGACGCTCAGACAAACATTTTAGTATAACACATATGGGGCCGCAAATGTTGAAAAATTCCCCAGAAGAAGATGACAAATGTTGAACATGTAACGTCACTAGATGATGTCCCTCGCAGCACGTGCATCGGTTGAGCCTATAGGTCTACCGCACCCGATCATCCCAACCTAAGTCAGTCCGCAGATCGTGGTCGTGCGGTAGCTTTCTCGCTTCCCACGCCCGGGTTCCCGGGTTCGATTCCCGGCGGGGTCAGGGATTTTCTCTGCCTCATGATGACTGGGTGTTGTGTGCTGTCCTTAGGTTAGTTAGGTTTAAGTAGTTCTAAGTTCTAGGGGACTGATGACCATAGATGTTAAGTCCCATAGTGCTCAGAGCCATTCGAACCATTCGAACCAACCTAAGTCAAGTATTCACTTCAGTGTGGCTCCGTACCTACGTATGTGACTTCAGCACGTGGGACTCAGGGTTCGAGTCATGCATCTAGCAGGTAGTATTTTTTTAATTGTGTGAGAGAATTACACTGATAAGCCAAAACTTTATGACCACTGCCCACAGCGACTTTGGATGATGTCTGGTGGCGTGCGGGCACGTGACGCGGTAACGAAAGTATGTAACCGGAGCAGACACGGGCGGGGGATCACCCTAACGAAGATATGGGCTACTAACGGGGAAATCCATTGAGATAAGCGACTCTGACAAAGGGCAGATTATTATTACGCAGAGCCTGTGAACGCGTACCTCAAAACAGCGAAGCTGATCGAATGCTTACGTACTATTGTCGTGACATCGTGAGAATCTACGGAAAGAGGTAAAACATTGAAACTACCACTAGGCGCTAAATGACTAGACGTCCGCGACTCTTCTCAGAACGTGGGGTTCAGAGGCTTGTCTGCTGTGTAAAGCAGGATAGATGGTGATCTGTGGCCTCTCTGCTGAAAGAGAACAATGCTGGTTTACGCACAAATGTTTCGGAGCACACCGTTCATCCTACACTGTTGAACAACCATCGGTATTCGACCATCGATCAATGGAAACGTGTTGGCTCTTCCAGTGAATCATATTTTTGCTACACTGTGTCAAGTGGTCGGCTCCACAAAAGCCGTCATCGAAGTGAATGGCGGCTCAAAACGTGGAGCGCGCCACGGACGCAGGCTGGTGGGAGCGGTATTATGTTATGGGAGATATTCTCCTGAGCTTGCATCGAACTACCAGCATCCCTTCATGCTTGATGTCTTCCCCGACGGCGCTGTCATCTTTCGGCAGTACAATTGTTCGTGTCTCGGAGCCAGAGCCGTGCTATAGTGGTTTGACTAGCATTATAGTGGACTCACGTTGATGTCATGGCGACCAAATTCGCCTGACGTAAGCCCTGTGGGTCGCTATCGGGAGCCATCACCGCGTACGTAAATCAGCAGCCCGTTATTTACGCGAATTACATGACCTGTGCATAGACATCTAATGCCACATACCTCTACAAACCTACCAGCAAACTGTGATGTATTTCGTTCCAAAGACGGACAAACAAGCTGTTAAGAAGGTGGTCATAATGTTTTGGCTCATCACTGTATGTGTTTACATCAAGGTATGAATGTATTTACCAGTCACTCTGTCTCCGCTGGTTTACTGGAAAGTGCAGTAGAACGATGACCTACCGTATTGTGTCACAAGTAACTGAGTATAAGCTTCTGAACTGCATCATTACCAATAAGTGGCTCTGAGCACTATGGGACTCAACTGCTGTGGTCATTAGTCCCCTAGAACTTAGAACTACTTAAACCTAACTAACCTAAGGACATCACAAACATCCATGCCCGAGGCAGGATTCGAACCTGCGACCGTAGCAGTCACATGGTTCCGGACTGCGCGCCTAGAACCGCGAGACCACCGCGGCCGGCCACCAATAAGTAACCTACGTTTTCTTTTCTACATAATATCTATAAAAAAGGAGGGAAGGAAAGAGAATCAACATAACAACAGCTTCTGTTTAGTTACAGAGAGGACAATAATTTGTAACCTTCATTTACAATAGGTAAAATTTACAAAAGGTATTCGAAATTCGCACCGTTTGCTTGATGCATTGCTCAATCATCCATTCACTTGCGCACCAGAAAATACCGTCCGTAATTTGGATTTGACGTCACATGTTCAACATTTGTCATACCCTTTTGGGTTCTTTCTCGACGTTTGCGGCTCCATGTGTCTTATACACTGAAGAGCCAAAGAAAATGGTACACCTGCCTAATACCGAGCGAGGTGTCGCAGTGGCTAGCACACTGGACTCGCATTCGGGAGGACGACGGTTCAATCCCGCGTCCGGCCATCCTGATTTAGGTTTTCAGTGATTTCCCTAAATCGCTCCAGGCACATGTCGGGATGGTTCCTTTGAAAGGGCACGGCCGACTTCCTTCCCCGTCCTTCCCTAATCCGATGAGACCGATAACCTCGCTGTCTGGTCTTCCCCAAAAACAACCCAACAACAACAACACGTGCCTAATATCGTATGCGGCCCCCACGAGCACGCAGAAGTGTCGCAACACGACGTGGCATGGACTCGGCTAATGTCTGAAATAGTGCTGGAGGGAACTGACACCATGAATCCTGCAGGGCTGTCCATATATCCGTAAGAGTACGAAGGAGTAGAGATCTCTTCTGAACAGCACGTTGCAATGCGTCCCATACATGCTCAATAATGATCATATGTGTGGAAGTTTGGTGCCCAGCGGAAGTGATTTAACCCAGAAGAGCGTACCTGGAGCCACTCTGTAGCAATTCTGGACGTGAGGAGCGTCGCATTGCCCTGCTGGAATTGGCCAAGTCCGTCGGAATGCACAATGGACATGAATTGATACAGGTGATCAGACAGGATGCTTACGTACGTGTCACCCTGTCAGAGTCGTATCTAGACTTATCAGGAGTCCCATATCACTCCAATTGCACACGTTCCACACAATTACAGAGCCTCCACCAGCTTGAATAGTCCCTTGCTGACATGCAGGGTCCATGGATTCATAAAATTGTCTCCATACCCGTACATATCCATCTGCTCGATACAATGAAACGAGACTCGTCCGACCAGGCAACATGTTTCCAGTCATCAACAGTCCAGTGTCGATGTTGACGGGCCCAAGAGAAGCGTAGAGCTTTGTGGCGTGCAGTCATCAAGGGTACACGAGCGGGCCTTCGGCTCCGAAAGCCCATATAGAAGATGTTGCGTTGAATGGTTCGCACGCTGACACTTTTTGATGGCCCAGCATTGAGATCTGCAGCAATTTGGGGAAGGGGTGCACTTTTTTCACGCTGAACTATTGTCTTCAGTCGTCGTGGGTCCCGTTCTTGCAGGATTTTTTTTCCAGCCTCAGCAATGTCGGAGATTTGATGTCTTACAGGATTCCTGATATTCACGGTACTCTGGTGAAACGGTCGTACGGGAAAATCCCCACTTCATCGCTGCCTCGGATGTGCTGTGTCCAATCACTCGTGAGCAGACTATAACACCACGTACAAACTCACTTAAATCTTGATAAAACGCCATTGTAGCAGCAGTAACCGATCTAACAACTGCGCCAGACACTTTTTATCTTATATAGGCATTGCCAACCGCAGCACCGTATTTTGCCTGTTTACATAACTCTGTATTTGACCAGGTATGATTATACCAGTTTCTGGCACTTGAGCGTATTAAGTTACCTTTCTCAGCGTTGTCTACGCCGCTACGGGGTTTTTTAAACGCTAGTAAGAATCATTCTGTATACGTTGTTACCACATGATGCCGTTGTTAAGAGTAAAATAAATTTTATAAGAAGATAATTTTAAAATAATACAAAATACCACAAATGTGGTATGAACTTACATACTGTCACCGGCAGCAATCCAGACTGAACTACAATTAGATTACTTATCCACCATTCACAGAGTTAGGCTAGACCTGTCTTCAATAATTTTACTTCAGTGCCATGCCTTCTCGTCAAATTGAGACTGAGTATTGATTTGTGTACATGTTATTTTAATAAATGACTGTTATTTGTATTTCATCGAATTGCAATACTATTTTTGGAGTAGTTATGCTTTGTCGTGCTACTAGACAATTGTAGCGTGCAAGCGCGCTACGTCAATACAGCAACTACTTACTGTGGTAGGGAGTTCGCTTCCTGCTGCCTTATCGAGCGAGGTGGTGCAGTGGTTAACACAGTAGACTCGCAGTTTGGAGGGCGACAGTCAAATCTGCGTCCGGCCACACAGATTTAGATTTTCCATGATATCCCTAAACCGCTCCAGGCAAATGCCCGGATGGTTTCTTTGGTAAAACTTTGTGTTCTGCCTTACGGCAGGTCTTGTCATGGGAGAAGCCTCGTCAGAGGGGTCCAGCGCACGAGCGTCTAGGGAAGTGATTCCAGTGGTGGTTTTGCGTTGCCTTCCACTGATGATGATGAAATGATAGTGAGGACAACATAACACCTAGTCCCTGCCCGGAGAAAACCTCCGACCCAGTAGGGAATCGAACCCGGGCCCTTGGCGTGACAGACCGCCGCGCTGACCACTTTTTTATTCTTTTTTTTCTTTTTTTATTTTCATGTCCCCTGTTGGGTCACAGCACTAAGTGTGCAAAAATCTTACCACAAAACTCCCACTCTCCGATGTAACAAAGACAAAGAAACCTCTTCTCTGAGAAGAAACTGAACACTGATAAAACTTAACAATTCTTCTTGAATCACACAAATACTTTGGAAGTCGAACACGTGTAATTCTGAACAAAATGCTTTGAAAAAAAACACTCGTGTAATACAGAAGTGTCGGAAGCAAGGTAATAGTAAATAATAAGAAGAACACAAGTGACTTAATTTTCTTCTGTTCGTTCTCGTTCAAGCTGTTGTAGTGGTTCCACATATTTAACTGACACACATTCTTTCAAAATTGATCTTCAGCATGTTTCCGTAGTGCTTCTTGTGGTTGCGATACGTGCTGATTTTTGCGTATTCACACTTCATGTAAATGTGGAATTCTATCTCGTTGTCCGACCCAAGTTTGTTGATGACATAACTAACATATTTTCCCAGTAACCAGCTAATGGCGCTGGTTTTTAATTTCGGAAAGTATGTCATGTCTGGTCTCAGGAGGAGCGATGGCGCTATATATTCCGTCGAGGATCTGGTGAGAAAGGCGATTTGTTGCCTGATCCAATTCCAGTTATTCACATTGCCGCCACTGGTGAATCTGTGGATGAGTGTATCCACCAGACTGCATCTTCCATAAAGGTGTGTCATGTTTAAACCTATCCCATATAGTCTCTCGTTGGTGCTAATGACATTGTTAACTGTTTTGTACCATGCCGAAATAGCGTCTGTAGATAGCCCGGCATAGTTGATATTCCGCAATACAGCTTTCCAGTCACAATTAGGGAATATCTTCTCGATTTTGTTTCTGCTCTCATTTAACTTCCTTTCAAGTATGATGTCGCGCGCTGTGATACATGTGTTGCTTCTGATTTTGTCACTAAGATAACTTGCCTCGAGGGAAAAGTTCCTCACATACTGCAGACGGGCATTAATCCTTCGCACATCAATCGGTGCTTGCAGGCTATGGGGTGTCACAGCCTCAAAGAGCTTTGCGGTTATACATTGTGAAAGTTCTCTGAGTATATGGTAAGTCCGTTTGAGGAACAGAGCAGACGCTTTATTTCGAATATCCACCAAAGCGAAGCCCCCGTTTCTGACATCCAGTATAACGGTAGTCGCACCAACCCTGAATATGTCTCCTCGCCGTAAATAATTGGTAACAGTGGACATGATCCCTTTCGCTACTAGTTTGGGGATTGGAAACACCTGTGCAGCGAAATACGCTTTAGACAAAATGCAGGAGTTGATGAATCTGACTTTTTGCACCTGGTCCATAGTTCGATGGATGTTCTCCATTACAGCACCATAAACTTTCCTTCTAGTTTCCGTCCAGTTAAAAGCAGCCACCCTCATCGGACATGCCATTAAGGTTATTCCCAAAGTTTTTTGTTTATTGTCTTGTTTTGCCCATGCCAGTCGGAGGTGATCAAGGCCCCGCAGATTCAATATCTTACTTTTGTTTTGATTTGTTGTCGCTCCCGACGCTAGACAATACTTTTGGATTTCTCTTTCCAGTGTAACTGTCTCCTCCTTATTCCTTATTACAACACCCACGTCATCAGCATAAGCTCGTATGACATTTTTCTCACCACTCAATGTTATGCCTGTTAATCCTGCGTGGACAGTGCGGAGAAAGGGCTCTAAAGATACGGAAAACAAAAACATAGATAAGGGACTGCCCTGTGGAACCCCTCGCCTTATCTGTATGGGTTTAGATGTTTGGCATTTGATTGCTATTTTCGTATTTATACCTGTTACAATATTTCTTAGCATGTTGACAATCTGAGGGTGGAAAGCCATTCATGACAGCGTCGCAAAGAGGTATCTATGACTAACGCGGTCAAAAGCTTTGTTGAAATCTGTGGTGTCACCGCCAGACACCACACTTGCTAGGTGGTAGCTTAAATCGGCCGCGGTCCGTTAGTACATGTCGGACCCGCGTGTCGCCACTGTCAGGATCGCAGATCGAGCGCCACCACACGGCAGGTCTCGAGAGACTTACTAGCACTCGCCCCAGTTGTACGGACGACATTGCTAGCGACTACACGTACGAAGCCTTTCTCTCATTTGCCGAGAGACAGTTAGAATAGCCTTCAGCTAAGTCCATGGCTACGACCTAGCAAGGCGCCATTAACCATATCTGGAGAGAGTCTCACTTGTATTATCAAGAGAAATGTACCACAAAGAATTAAAGTTAAGTATACGAGAAGCTCCGTTCTTTTCTTTATAGCTTTCATCACGTATCCTGTTTCAGACTTAACGCAAGACGGCTTGAGTTGACGCGTGCCCTTTCGGCTACCTCCCTTGTGTCTAGACTGTCTTGTCTAGACACAGCATAAGTGGCGACGAGGATGGGATATGTCATCAATGCCCAAGGCATACATCCGGGTCCAGAGCACCTCCGTGCCATACAAGAATTGCCTTCGCCGCAGACTTTGAAGCAGCTGCAGAGTGTGCTGGGTAAAATAAATTATTATCACCGCTTTCTGCGCAATGCCTCTTCCATTTCAGCTCCGCTTCATCGCTTACGCCGTAAAGGTGTTCCGTTCGTCTGGACGACGGAATGCGAACGCGCCTTTCGCCAGTTGAAATCGGCGTTGCTTTCAAATACTTGCCTTACGCCATTCGATCCCCAGAAACCCCTTTTGTTGATGGTAGATGCGTCGGATTTCGGGATCGGTGCTGTGCTTGCGCACAAAGATGGATCGCATGATCGCCCTATCGCCTTTGCGTCCAAATTGCTCTCACCTGCGCAAAGAAATTATTCACAGATAGAGAAAGAAGCTTTGGCTCTCGTGTTTGGTGTTACAAAGTTCCATGATTTCTTGTATGGTCGTCACTTTACCATCATCACCGACCACAAACTTTTGACATCGCTTTTTCATCCGAACAAGCCTGTACCTCCACGTACAGCGCAGAAATTCATTCGCTGGTCTCTTTTTCTCTCGCAGTACCGCTACGATATCTTGTATCGGTCCACTGCTAAGCACGGCAACGCTGATGCTTTGTCCCGTTTGCCTGTTGCTGAGGATAAAGCATTCGATTCTTCCGAACTTGTTTGCATGTTCATTGATTCGGAAACCGATGACGTGGTCGAATCGTTTCCGATTGATTTTCGTCGTGTAGCTACAGCCACAGCTGCTGACCCTGTCCTTGCTACTGTTTTGCGTTTTGTTGCTACGCAATGGCCCTTGTCAAAGTCGCGGATCGCGGATCCGTTGGTTCGCCGATTTTTTGCTCATAAGGAGAGACTTTTTGTACGACGTGGTGTTTTGTTGTTGCGTTCTGATAATGATCAGTCCAGAGTCGTGGTCCCACGTTCGTTACAGTCCTCTGTCTTACTGCTTCTTCACCAAGGACATTGGGGTATAGTGCGCACGAAACAACTTGCTCGTCAGCACTGTACTTGGTTCGGAATCGACGCTGCGATTACGACTATGTGCTCTTCTTGCATGGCGTGTGCCGAACAACAATCCGCACCACCGCGGAAATTCTTTGCATGGCCGAAAGCCACTTCCCCTTGGCAACGCTTGCACATCGATTTTGCTGGTCCATTCTGGAATGCTCGATGGTTGGTTGTGGTCGATTCTTTCAGTAATTTTCCTTTTGTTGTCCGGATGTCTTCCACGACGTCTTCTGCCACCATCCAAGCGTTATCCGCTATTTTTTGCATTGAAGGTCTTCCGCAGACTATTGTTTCCGACAATGGCTCACAATTCATGTCCGCAGAATTTCAGTCATTCTGCAAGGCCAATGGTATTCAACATCTGACATCCGCGCCGTTTTCGCCTCAGTCAAACGGTGCCGCTGAACGGTTGGTCCGGACTTTCAAGTCACAGATGTTGAAGTTGAAAGAGTCGCATTCTCGGGAGAACGCGTTATTGCTCTTTTTGTCCTCGTATCGCTCTCAGCCCCGCGATGGTCGCTCGCCAGCTGAGTTGCTCCACGGTCGTCCTCATCGAACCTTGATGTCTTTGATGCATCCGCCGCATCAGGTTCCTGTGCCGCGGCAGACTCCTGTTTTTGCTCCTGGCGACGTTGTATTTTATCGCAACTATCGAGGTTCACGGCGTTGGCTCACAGGGCGCATTCTTCGCTGCCTCGGCCGCGCGATGTATTTGGTTTTGGGGGCCTCTGGTGAGGTGCGTCGGCATCTCAATCAGCTGCGCCTCTGTCGTCGCCCGGGTTCTGCCGCTCCCCGTCTGCTTTCAGCGACGGTGCCGTCCGGTCAGCGCCCTGGGGACCCATCTACTGGCTCGCCTCATCCCCAGGTGTTACCGACGATGCCTTCCATTTTTCCCCATGGCGACGCGCCGCTGCCGCCACCGCCGCCGCCGCCGCCTGTTCTCCCGCCGGCGCCGCCCGCAGTGGACGCTTCGCTGCAGCCGCCCAGCGCCTCCCTGGGTCGCGCGCCGCCGATCGCTTCCCGTGACCAGCTGTACTCCGCCATGGAACTCTTGCCCGCTCCGGACCACATGTCGTCTTCGCCCGTCGGGTGCCCCGACCGCATGGAGGTCGCCCCTTCGGCCCCTCCTGTCTCATTACGGGCGCATACACCGCATGTTGACGTGCACCCTGGACTAGGTTTTCAGGCGTTTCCTAGCTCCCCTCGGACCGAATGGCCGGGTGCGGGTGGCGCAGCCTCGCCTGTTGTTAGGCTCCCCACCTCATCGCATACGTCAACATGGGGTCTTCCCCACGGCGGGCGGAAGCCTTATCACACGACCGTTCGCCGATTTGCGGGGGAGGAATGTGGTGTCACCGCCAGACACCACACTTGCTAGGTGGTAGCTTAAATCGGCCGCGGTCCATTAGTACATGTCGGACCCGCGTGTCGCCACTGTCAGGATCGCAGATCGAGCGCCACCACACGGCAGGTCTCGAGAGACTTACTAGCACTCGCCCCAGTTGTACGGACGACATTGCTAGCGACTACACGTACGAAGCCTTTCTCTCATTTGCCGAGAGACAGTTAGAATAGCCTTCAGCTAAGTCCATGGCTACGACCTAGCAAGGCGCCATTAACCATATCTGGAGAGAGTCTCACTTGTATTATCAAGAGAAATGTACCACAAAGAATTAAAGTTAAGTATACGAGAAGCTCCGTTCTTTTCTTTATAGCTTTCCTCACGTATCCTGTTTCAGACTTAACGCAAGACGGCTTGAGTTGACGCGTGCCCTTTCGGCTACCTCCCTTGTGTCTAGACTGTCTTGTCTAGACACAGCAAAATCTATGAAGATTAAAGCACATTTAATACTTGTTACTGAGGTAATTGCAATGACGTCTCTGTATGCAGATAGACTTTCGAATATCGTTCTGGTTGGAGAACAAGATTGATGATGACTCAATATTTTGTTGGAAAAGGCAGAGAGTCTTTTGTTGATAATACGCGAAATTATTTTATAATCAGAATTTAGTAGCGAAAGAGGCCGAAAATTGTTTAAGTTGGTTTTGCCTTTACTCTTAGGAATCAGTACTATTTTACTTTCCTTAAACTCTGCAGGGACTGCTTTTCCATTCAGGACCTCATTCGCCATGGAAGTGATCTTGTCCCCAATTATAGACCAGTAGCGGGCATGAAACTCCACAGGGAGGCCATCAAGTCCAGGAGATTTTTTGAGAGGTGAGTTACGCACTGCCTCATGCACTTCATCTTTAGTAAAAGGTGACAGGATGTCAGCGTTTTATGTTCCCGACACTTATGGAACTAAAATAGTGAGAAAGTCCTCGAGAGCTGCATCGTTCACTGTGGTAGGGGCAGATAAGTTGTCATAGTACCTGTGGACTTCGTCCAGTATTTCTTTCTGGCATGCGAGCCTTGTACCAGTATGCGTCTGGACTTCATCAATAAAAGTTTGACGTCTGTTTTTAGCATGCCGCACCAAGTGATACAGAGAAGCTGTTTCATCTGCTACTACTGACGTGGCTTTCGATTTAATTTTTAGTTCCTCCATCTGTTGCCGTTTAATGCTTAATAACTTGGCTTTTACTTTTTTGATATCATTTAGACGAATTACGTCATCATGAGCCTGTTGATATAAGTCTCTTAAAACTTTATAATAAAACTCCATTGTATTCCTCAACTCCCTTTGCCTCGCTACACTATACTGCATGACAACTTTCCGCTGCCTCGGTTTAGCCCTCCTAGTACACCAGTCAATGACTGTTGGGTGCTTGTCTGCTGTGCGGAGGCACATAGTCCACGCTACTCTTATTTCCTGTTCCAGTTCTTCGTCAGTTAAAACAGAGATATTCAAATTCCATTGGCCTCTGAATCGCCGGGTAGGCTGTACACTTAAATTAAAGCAAGTTAAAAGTGTACTGTGATCGCTAAAATACACGGCAACAGTTTCAACGTTTAATAAAAAAATTTGCAAATTTGGTGACACGTAAATTCTAACTAGTCTGCTCCGGGAGTGGCTGGTTATATACGTGAACTCGACTGACGTCGGGTACTGAAGTTCCCACACATCCTTAAGTTGTAGATCACTTACTAACTTTTTTAATTGTGGCGAGTAGTTGAAATTGGGTTGTTGATCTTTCTGGTTTAAAACACAGTTAAAATCTCCACCTAGTAGAGGAGATCACGGATTTTTCCTCAATAAATAAATTAGTTCATCTTGAAAAAACTTCGCACGATCCAATTTATGGGAATTTCCTGATGGGGCGTAAAGGTTAAGCACGGTCACATCGAAAATTTTTATGCCTACAGCTCTTCCTGATTCTAGACATTCGATTTCAGTCACTGGAATGCCGTCCCTTATAAGAATGGCTGTACCGATATTGGCTTCCGTAGAAACATTAACAACTTCAAAAAAGCCTGGGATCCGAAATTCCGTTACCGCAACTTTTTGTATCAACGCGATATCTGTCCCAGACTGGTACAAGAATTCTTTTAGTGCTGCCAATTTCAAGGGTGACTGTATTTTATTAGTGTTAATAGTAGTAATGCTGTAAGCTTGCATCATAAACATACCAGAAGAACCTATTTGGGATGAGGATCGGTATGATTATAGCAGCAACGTGCTTCTCTACAAGTCACGATCTTTACAAGCTGTGTGCCCATTACATGTACTAACTTCCTAGAAAAATTTTTACTGCTTTTAAACAAAGTGCGCCGGCCGGGGTGGCCAAGCGGTTAAAGGCGCTACAGTCTGGAACCGCGCGACCGCTACGGTCGCAGGTTCGAAACCTGCCTCGGGCATGGATGTGTGTGATGTCCTTATGTTAGTTAGGTTTAAGTAGTTCTAAGTTCTAGGGGACTGATGACCTTAGAAGTTAAGTCCCATAGTGCTCAGAGCCATTTGAACCATTTTTAAACAAAGTGCTTGAAAAGAAAATTATCCTGAAATCCTGACGATGCATTGCTATAAGTCTCTGTGGTCTTTCTCTTTCTCCTCGTCAGTGTTGGCCCTGATGACTTCATATTTAATATTCTTTTTCTTGATATCTTTCTTCTCTGGTGTGGCTTTCGCTTGATGACGCGTGACAGCAAGACCTGGTTTCGGTCGCAGCCTCCGACGGTGGCCGTCTGGCGCAACGGCGGTGGCTTGCGAGTCGTCAATATTTGGCTTCGGCGTGTTGTCTGTTGTGTTGTCTTGCTGGCGAGGCGGTAATGCTTGTTTATTTCCTCCTTCGACGCGGTGTTGCGCTTCGGAGTCAGCAGGTTGTTTACTTGGTACTTCCTCGTACTGTACGCACTGTATGGGCTGCGCACTCGATGCGGTTATTGCCGCTGTGACCTCAGGCTCAGGGTCACATTTCTGTGAAATGTCACTACCAGCTGCGTCACTATCTTTTCGTGGCGGCATAATTCCTTGTGCGGAAGTGGGAGCCACATCGACCTGCATTCCATCTCCTTTTTCCACTTCCAGCAGATCTTCAGGACTGGGCTTCGGCTTCCTGGCAACGGGTGTTTCACAGGAAGAGTCCTCATCAACATTTTTGTCAGTGTCCTCTAGAGGACGCTTTTTAGTGGGAATCTCGCTGTCACGGGACGGAATTTCAGCAGTTAATGCAGGTTTTAAAAGCCGGCCGCGGTGGTCTCGCGGTTCTAGGCGCGCAGTCCGGAACCGTGCGACTGCTACGGTCGCAGGTTCGAATCCTGCCTCGGGCATGGATGTGTGTGATGTCCTTAGGTTAGTTAGGTTTAAGTAGTTCTAAGTTCTAGGGGACTGATGACCACAGCAGTTGAGTCCCATAGTGCTCAGAGCCATTTGAACCATTTTGCAGGTTTTAAAGACGGAAATTCATTAACATTGAGTGCAACATTTTCAGAATTAGTAACGGGATCCACGGCAGCCGCCGGCTCTGTTGTATTACTGGCTGGCAACAAATCATTGAGTGTTAATTTCCGGCGTTGCATAAGGTTAATTTTTAGCACAAAAACACGGTGAGGGCAGTCCTAACGGAGGTGACCAGACTCGTTACATACATGACATGTAGGGGTTTGCCCTGAGTAAATAACATGCGCCTTGTGCCCGTCAACAAAGATGTGGGAGGGAACGTTTGCCTTCACTTCCATCTCCACGGAGCGAATGCCGTTAAAGCACTGCAGCTTGAAATGCGAAG
Organism: Schistocerca nitens; assembly: GCF_023898315.1. Classification (NCBI taxonomy): domain Eukaryota; kingdom Metazoa; phylum Arthropoda; class Insecta; order Orthoptera; family Acrididae; genus Schistocerca; species Schistocerca nitens. The sequence continues at coordinate 775,109,890 of NC_064616.1, read as the reverse complement.
CCCACCTTTCGTTGACAATTTGCGTGACAACACCATACTTTGAAAGGACATCTTTAATTTTCGAGTTGTCTACTTATATAGGAATATTCAAAACCCTAACATTTCTAATTACAGACTCGGAATTCCTGAGTTTTACAGTACTTTTAGTACCATGCAGCTTTACTGTATGATTAAATGATGATGGCGTCCTCTTGGGTAAAATATTCCGGAGGTAAAATAGTCCCCCATTCGGATCTCCGGGCGGGGACTACTCAAGAGGACGTCGTTATCAGGAGAAAGAAAACTGGCATTCTACGGATCGGAGCGTGGAATGTCAGATCCCATAATGGGGCAGGTAGGTTAGAAAATTTAAAAAGGGAAATGGATAGGTTAAAGTTAGATATAGTGGGAATTAGTGAAGTTCGGTTGCAGGAGGAACAAGACTTTTGGTCAGGTGATTACAGATTTATAAATACAAAATCAAATAGGGGTAATGCAGGAGTAGGTTTAATAATGAATAAAAAAAATAGGAGTGCGGGTTAGCTACTACAAACAGCTTGGTGAACGCATTATTGGCTCTGAGCACTATGGGACTCAACATCTTAGGTCATAAGTCCCCTAGAACTTAGAACTACTTAAACCTAACTAACCTAAGGACATCACACACACCCATGCCCGAGGCAGGATTCGAACCTACGACCGTAGCAGTCCTGCGGTTCCGGACTGCAGCGCCAGAACCGCTAGACCACCGCGGCCGGCGAACGCATTCTTGTGGCCAAGATAGACACAAAGCCCATGCCTACTACAGTAGTACAAGTTTATATACCAACTAGCTCTGCAGATGATGAAGAAATTGATGAAATGTATGACGAGATAAAAGAAATTATTCAGGTAGTGAAGGGAGACGAAAATTTAATAGTCATGGGTGACTGGAATTCGTCAGTAGGAAAAGGGAGAGAAGGAAACATAGTAGGTGAATATGGATTGGGGGGAAGAAATGAAAGAGGAAGCCGCCTTGTAGAATTTTGCACAGAGCATAACTTAATCATAGCTAACACTTGGTTCAGGAATCATAAAAGAAGGTTGTTTACCTGGAAGAATCCTGGAGATACTAAAAGGTATCAGACAGATTATATATTGGTAAGACAGAGATTTAGGAACCAGGTTTTAAATTGTAAGACATTTCCAGGGGCAGATGTGGATTCTGACCACAATCTATTGGTTATGAACTGCAGATTGAAACTGAAGAAACTGCAAAAAGGTGGGAATTTAAGGAGATGGGACCTGGATAAACTGAAAGAACCAGAGGTTGTAGCGAGTTTCAGGGAGAGCATAAGGGAACAATTGACAGGAATGGGGGAAAGAAATACAGTAGAAGAAGAATGGGTAGCTCTGAGGGATGAAGTAGTGAAGGCAGCAGAGGATCAAGTAGGTAAAAAGACGAGGACTAATAGAAATCCTTGGGTAACAGAAGAAATATTGAATTTAATGGATGAAAGGAGAAAATATAAAAATGCAGTAAATGAAGCAGGCAAAAAGGAATACAAACGTCTCAAAAATGAGATCGACAGGAAGTGCAAAATGGCTAAGCAGGGATGGCTAGAGGACAAATGTAAGGATGTAGAGGCTTGTTTCACTTGGGGTAAGATAGATACTGCCTACAGGAAAATTAAAGAGACCTTTGGAGAGAAGAGAACCACTTGTATGAATATCAAGAGCTCAGATGGCAACCCAGTTCTAAGCAAAGAAGGGAAGGCAGAAAGGTGGAAGGAGTATATAGAGGGTTTATACAAGGGCGATGTACTTGAGGACAATATTATGGAAATGGAAGAGGATGTAGATGAAGACGAAATGGGAGATAAGATACTGCGTGAAGAGTTTGACAGAGCACTGAAAGACCTGAGTCGAAACAAGGCCCCGGGAGTAGACAACATTCCATTAGAACTACTGATGGCCTTGGGAGAGCCAGTCATGACAAAACTCTACCATCTGGTGAGCAAGATGTATGAGACAGGCGAAATACCCACAGACTTCAAGAAGAATATAATAATTCCAATCCCAAAGAAAGCAGGTGTTGACAGATGTGAAAATTACCGAACTATCAGTTTAATAAGTCACAGCTGCAAAATACTAACGCGAATTCTTTAGAGACGAATGGAAAAACTGGTAGAAGCGGACCTCGGGGAAGATCAGTTTGGATTCCGTAGGAATGTTGGAACACGTGAGGCAATACTAACCTTACGACTTATCTTAGAAGAAAGATTAAGAAAAGGCAAACCTACGTTTCTAACATTTGTAGACTTAGAGAAAGCTTTTGACAACGTTAACTGGAATACTCTCTTTCAAATTCTGAAGGTGGCAGGGGTAAAATACAAGGAGCGAAAGGCTATTTACAATTTGTACAGAAACCAGATGGCAGTTATAAGAGTCGAGTGGCATGAAAGGGAAGCAGTGGTTGGGAAAGGAGTGAGACAGGGTTGTAGCCTCTCCCCGATGTTATTCAATCTGTATATTGAGCAAGCAGTAAAGGAAACAAAAGAAAAATTCGGAGTAGGTATTAAAATTCATGGAGAAGAAGTAAAAACTTTGAGGTTCGCCGATGACATTGTAATTCTGTCAGAGACAGCAAAGGACTTGGAAGAGCAGTTGAACGGAATGGACAGTGTCTTGAAAGGAGGATATAAGATGAACATCAACAAAAGCAAAACGAGGATAATGGAATGTAGTCAAATTAAATCGGGTGATGCCGAGGGGATTAGATTAGGAAATGAGACACTTAACGTAGTAAAGGAGTTTTGCTATTTAGGGAGTAAAATAACTGATGATGGTCGAAGTAGAGAGGATATAAAATGTAGACTGGCAATGGCAAGCAAATCGTTTCTGAAGAAGAGAAATTTGTTAACATCGAGTATAGATTTAAGTGTCAGGAAGTCGTTTCTGAAAGTATTTGCATGGAGTGTAGCCATGTATGGAAGTGAAACATGGACGATAAATAGTTCGGACAAGAAGAGAATAGAAGCTTTCGAAATGTGGTGCTACAGGAGAATGCTTAAGATTACACGGGTAGATCACGTAACTAATGAGGAGGTATTGAATAGGATTGGGGAGAAGAGAAGTTTGTGGCACAACTTGACTAGAAGAAGGGATCGGTTGGTATGACATGTTTTGAGGCATCAAGGGATCACAAATTTAGCATTGGAGGGCAGCGTGGAGGGTAAAAATCGTAGAGGGAGACCAAGAGATCAATACACTAAGCAGATTCAGAAGGATGTAGGTTGCAGTAGGTACTGGGAGATGAAGAAGCTTGCACAGGATAGAGTAGCATGGAGAGCTGCATCAAACCAGTCTCTGGACTGAAGACCACAACAACAACAAGGTGTATAAATTCCGTTTCATAACCAAATTTTTCCAGAAAGCGGTCTACACTCACGGGATCGTTAAACTTTACAAAAATGCAGTATTCATCAGAGTCTAGCTGCATGGAATGAACAGATTCATAATGAAGCCCAATTACCTCGGTAATCCAGTCGTGTATTTCAAGTGCAGAGAGCTGTACTCGACGGGTGTACTTGTCGAAAGTAAAAATCACGGTGTTTTTTCTCACGGAGTTTGCCATGGTGTTCTGCAGCGAAGAAATTTCGGACAACGCCGAAATCCCACCGGCACTACGTAGACAGACGAAACGAACGAAGACCAATATCTCAATTTATAACACTTAATTCACGTGAAAAACGCCAATAAACAATCACGAAACACGAAAACACTAGCGTAAACACTGAACGTTCACGGAGAAAACTTGAGGAGCGTGCGACCGCGGCGATAGCTAAAGCCAGACTGATAGATTTAGATTTTCCATGATATCCCTAAACCGCTCCAGGCAAATGCCCTGATGGTTTCTTTGGTAAAACTCTGTGTTCTGCCTTACGGCAGGTCTTGTCATGGGAGAAGAGTCGTCAAAGGGGTCCCCCGCATGAGCGTCCAGGGAAGTGATTCCAGTGATGGTTTTGCGTTGCCTTCCACTGATGATGATGAAATGATAGTGAGGACAACATAACACCTAGTCCCTGCCCGAAGAAAACCTCCCATTCAGTAGGCAATCGAACCCGGGCCCCTTGGCGCGACAAACCGCCGCGCTGACCACTCAGCTATCGCGGCGGACGTTCCTTTGATAGGGCACGGATGGTTTCCTTCCACTGCCTTAAAACAGTCAGCGCTTGTCTTCCGTTTCTAATGACCTCGATGCCGATGTCCGTTAAATCTCCATCTTCCCTCTTGCTACCTTTACAGTAGGCACCATTGATGAACAAAAAATAGTGTATTTCTGTACGGTACTGTATACGCAAAGTAAATACACTACTGGGCATTAAAATTACTACACCAAGAAGAAATGTAGATGACAAACGGGTATACATTGGACAAATATATTATACTAGAACTGACATGTGATTACATTTTCACGCAATTTGGGTGCATAGATCCTTACAAATCAGTACACAGAACAACCACCTCTGGCCGTAATAACGGCCTTGATACGCCTGGGCATTGAGTCAAACAGAGCTTGGGTGGCGTGTGCAGGTACAGCTGCCCATGCAGCTTCAACACGATACCACAGTTCATCAAGAGTAGTGACTGGCGTATTGTGATGAGCCAGTTGCTCGGCCACCACTGACCAGCGTTTTAATTGGTGAGAGATCTAGAGAATGTGCTGGCCAGGGCAGCAGTCGAACATTTTCTGTATCCAGAAGGACCCGTACAGGACCTTCAACATGCGGTCGTACATTAACCCGCTGAAATGTATGGTTTCGCAGGGATCGAATGAAGGGTAGATCCACGGGTCGTAACACATCTGAAAAGTAACGTCCACTGTTCAAAGTGCAGTCAATGTGAACAAGAGGTGACCGAGACGTGTGACCAATGGCACCCCAAACCATCACGCCGGGTGATACGCCAGTATGGCGATGACGAATACACGCTTCCAATGTGCGTTTACCGCTATGCCGCCAAACACGGATGCGACCATCATGATGCTGTAAACAGAACCTGGATTCATCCGAAAAAATGACGTTTTGCCATTCGTGCACCCAGGTTCGTCGTGGAGTACACCATCGCAGGCGCTCCTGTCTGTGATGCAGCGTCAAGGGTAACCGCAGCCGTGGTCTCTGAGATGATAGTCCATGCTGCTGCAAACGTCGTCGAACTGTTCGGGCAGATGATTGTTGTCTTGCAAACGACCCCATCTGTTGACTGAAGGATCGAGACGTGGCTGCACGATCCGTTACAGCCATGCGAATAGATGCCTGTCATCTCGACTGCTAGTGATACGAGGCCGTTGGGATCCAGCCCGCCGTTCCGTATTACCCTCCTGAACCCATCGGTTCCACGTTCTCCTAACAGTCATTGGATCTCGACCAACGCGAGCAGCAATGTCGCGATACCATAAACCGCAATCGCGATAGGCTACAATCCCACCTTTGTCAAAGTCGGAAACGTTATGGTACGCATTTCTCCATCTTACACGAGGCATCACAACAATGTTTCACCAGGCAACGCCGGTCAACTGCTGTTTGTGGATGAGAAATCTGTTGGAAACTTTGCTCATGTCAGCACGTTGTAGTTGTCGCCACCGGCGTCAACCTTGTGTGAATGCTTTGAAAAGCTAATCATTTGCATATCACAGCATCTTCTTCCTGTCGGCTAAATTTCGCGTCTGTAGCACGTCATCTTCGTGGTGTAGCAATTTTAATGGCCAGTAGTGTAAAATTTCGTCGTTTGCGTTCTCTCTTGGTGTTGCAATTTTAGTGGCCAACATCGCCAGTACGGATTAGAATGCCGTCTGAAGTGTGTGCCACTGACCTCAGTGAGTGCGGGGCTGACGTTTGGTGGCTGCGACTGGTGCCGCAGTGGCGGGGGCAGGTGGTAGGTGGTCCGGGAATAGCTGTCGGCTGCCGGCTGCGGTGTGCGCCAGTCGGCCCCAAGATGCCCCTCCGGAACCAGCCTCCCGCGCTCCGCCGCGCCGCTATGTCCACCATCGCCAGTCACTTCGAGCTGCTGTGCTACGGTGTGCGCAACAGCAAGGAAATGTCCGAGCTCATCCAGTCTGACGCCTACCTCGACATCGACGGACCCTTCCAGCACTTCCGTGAGTATCACGGCTGGCTCCTCCTCCCAAAAATACGAGCGTCCGCGAGCCACTGCCCTTGCCCTTGACACACAGCAACAGCTATTACACGAATAGTCCAAATACTAACGAATCAAAAATAAGACACAATGAGAGTACCACATGACCCAACATGTCACCCATCATATTTCATGCATCATCTCATTAAATGTGACACTCTTCTTCGATGAGATACTAATAAATAATTGTGTGTGTTTACTTTACGTACACGTGTTTCACCTGGTTCCTTCAGGTTTTAGCAGTTGCTTCCTCCGTTTTGAGCAGTAGTTCTCACTGATATCTATTTGTGTAGAAGAGGATGCTACTTTTCATAGAATATCCGTGTGGAGTATGATGTAGTACGGAGTTGTCCTCTTCTAGACGAACTCGTATATACCACGTTTAAGTGCATCTACTGTAAAGAAAGAAAGACAGGAACAGCAATTTACTGAACACCTGAAACAATCTCGTGAAATAATTTTTGGCAAAGTAAATACAAAACAACAGTTCCAAAGTCGTCAGTTATCGTATTCACAGAGAGACAAACATGAATCATAAATAATAAAAGATGTCTCGACTCCAAAATGTAATTAAACGTTGTTCAAATATCCTAATTCTGCAGCTGAAGTTCCCGGCTGCGTGCTATTCCGACTTCCACAGACCTAAACATCAAGTGCACTTAGTCACTGACAAACTCCGCATCACTAACCATACTCCTCTGCAATAAACAGACGTGATATTCCGTAACCTAATGGAGTTATTGGAAGAGCCTTTTGATATAAGGGACTTTCTCGTTGTTGTCAATCTGAGCAAACTGTGACCGTCTCTAGGGATCAGTTAAGCACTTTATGTCCTCTATACATAAACACAGAATTAGTAGCATAGAAGTACCATGTGATTTCCATGCTATTATTCACTTTGCTTAAAATTCTGTCCCTACGATGTCAAGAACATTCAAATAGCATACAGTTATGCAAATATTAATTCACTTCTCATAAATTAATATGTTTAAATTTCCGGAAGAATTAGTACAAAGTTTTATCTGAACTACTGTATTAACGCTGAAACTAGCTACGCAACTCCCAAATTTGTTTTTTCCATCACCACATGCGTTTCATTTCATCCATTCAAGCCAATGTAAGTTGTGAGGTGTCGTCGCCTCTTTCTGCTTCCACGGGGAGATGTATTTGCTTGCATTTATCGGTTTTCTTTTTCTTTTATTTTCAGCCCACATGATTCTCATGTTTCAATACCGCACAGCGACCAAAAGGCCATGTTAGAATTGTTGACGTTTTTGTTTACTGGAGAAACACAATAACAACAAAACAAACGCAGTGGTGTGGACGTGGTATAATAGTTTAACGTGAGCATAATGTGGGAGATGTATATTGCAGAAAATAAAAAACAACCAAGAAAACCAGTGACCAGTACTAGAAACGACAATTCTTACCAAATGTTCACGTTAAAAATAATGAAGCATGTATACAGAAAAGGACGAGGACACGCCAACGCAGATTACAGCTTAACAGAAAAAAAAACAATGAGATGCGTGTAGTGACGGATAAACCATGCAGATGAGGATAGGATAGTATTAGCAATAACAAAGTACTTATATAGAAGCTAAGGATACCAAGGCCATGCATCTGATGAATTTACTTGAAAATCACCGAAGTTTCAGCTCTTATCAGCAATGAAATTGCTATTATTCCTTTCGGATGTTCAGACAGTAGTCTCTTCAATTACGGCAGATATTTTAACTGTAATAAACGCGCCGACCGAAGTGGCCGAGCGGTTCTAGGCGCTTCAGTTTGGAACCGCGCGACCGCTACGGTCACAGGTTCGAATCCTGCCTTGGGCATGGATGTGTGTGATGTCCTTACGTCAGTTAGGTTTAATTAGTTCTAAGTTCTAGGGGACTGATGACCTCAGATGTTAAGTCCCATAGTGCTCAGAGCCATTGGAACCATTTTTTTGTAATAAACGCGGCAGGGTGACAGTCTGCGCCTGACTTTGCTGTGGCTGCAGTGTTGTCCAGGCCCGTGATTTACTTTGGGTCAGTTTGTAGCTGGAGATACCTGAGCTGCAAATGGTGACAACTGTAGGTGTGCAAGGGATTTCATTTTTTTAATTGAACTACCGAAACACAGGACTGTTGAGGGAACTGTGAACCAGTGCCTTGCTACGTAGGCGCGCGACTCACTTATATTTAAACATACAGAACGCAAGCTCTGTTTCACCAAATTCTGCATTTGGCATTGTTGTTGACAGATTCCACAACACAACTTTTATAATCCCGTAGATAGTGCAACTGTTGTAGAATTTTAGAACATGTTTTTTGCTCGAGTATCATGTCGTTTTTGGAAACCCAGAATCTACTATGTAGGAATCAACATGGATTCCGGAAACAGCGATCGTGTGAGACCCAACTCGCTTTATTTGTTCATGAGACCCAGAAAATATTAGATACAGGCTCCCAGGTAAATGCTATTTTTCTTGATTTCCGGAAGGCGTTCGATACAGTTCCGCACTGTCGCCTGATAAACAAAGTAAGAGCCTACGGAATATCAGACCAGCTGTGTGGCTGGATTGAAGAGTTTTTAGCAAACAGAACACAGCATGTTGTTATCAATGGAGAGACGTCTACAGACGTTAAAGCAACCTCTGGCGTGCCACAGGGGAGTGTTATGGGACCATTGCTTTTCACAATATATATAAATGACCTACTAGACAGTGTCGGAAGTTCCATGCGGCTTTTCGCGGATGATGCTGTAGTATACAGAGAAGTTGCAGCATTAGAAAATTGTAGCGAAATGCAGGAAGATCTGCAGCGGATAGGCACTTGGTGCAGGGAGTGGCAACTGACCCTTAACATAGACAAATGTAATGTATTGCGAATACATAGAAAGAAGGATCCTTTATTGTATGATTATATGATAGTGGAACAAACACTGGTAGCAGTTACTTCTGTAAAATATGTGGGAGTATGCGTGCGGAACGATTTGAAGTGGAATGATCATATAAAATTAATTGTTGGTAAGGCGGGTACCAGGTTGAGATTCATTGGGAGAGTCCTTAGAAAATGTAATCCATCAACAAAGGAGGTGGCTTACAAAACACTCGTTCGACCTATACTTGAGTATTGCTCATCAGTGTGGGATCCGTACCAGATCGGGTTGACGGAGGAGATAGAGAAGATCCAAAGAAGAGCGGCGCGTTTCGTCACAGGGTTATTTGGTAACCGTGATAGCGTTACGGAGATGTTTAGCAAACTCAAGTGGCAGACTCTGCAAGAGAGGCGCTCTGCATCGCGGTGTAGCTTGCTGTCCAGGTTTCGAGAGGGTGCGTTTCTGGATGAGGTATCGAATATATTGCTTCCCCCTACTTATACCTCCCGAGGAGATCACGAATGTAAAATTAGAGAGATTAGAGCGCGCACGGAGGCTTTCAGACAGTCGTTCTTCCCGTGAACCATACGCGACTGGAACAGGAAAGGGAGGTAATGACAGTGGCACGTAAAGTGCCCTCCGCCACACACCGTTGGGTGGCTTGCGGAGTATAAATGTAGATGTAGATGTAGATGAACTGGTTATCCTACCGCAGGAAATCTTATAACTAAAATATGAAGATTATCAACGTCCGTTAGACCGCAGATTGTGTCCAGGACTAATAATCACATAATTCCTGTAACTATGAGCTCTGTTTGTATCTTCCACCTCTTTACGTTTTCAAAATTAATGGTCATGTCAACTGCAGGGCGATGCAGCTTCGATCTGTCTTTTACAGGTTAGAACGCTAATGGAAATGAAACATTTTCTAAATGAAAATGAGTAATTATCCATTGCAGGATATATGTTTCTCTTACATTGTCCCTTTCATCGGTTTATATCTAATATTTCTCAACATTTTGATCAAATTTGTGATTTGGGTTCAGCCAGTTTACAGTAACCGCTTAAGATGATTGCAAATGCTTATAGTTCGTAAACCTACACTGTCGATATTGAATCTTCCATATTTGCTGATGGTACGAATGGTTGTCGATGGCACGATCTAATCTTATAATCTACATATGATTACTAAAGAGGAATAAGCTAAAGTTACATTTTTTAGGAATCAGATAGTGGCCAGTGTAAGTCCTCGCAGCTTTGTGATACGGGCATCATAAAGCACATTCTGCAATCAAGTGAAACGACCGCACCACAACTTTAGTTGTGAAATATAATAACGCCAGAGGAGTATTGTACTTAGTTTCAGATGGTTATTGTAGCCATTCCTCCAAGACTGTTTACAGAATGAATGACAAATTCCCGAGATTGCCAAACACATGAGTTTTCGTCATCACATGTTACAGAACGACCACAAAAACCAGTTCTGTGCTTTTGTTCATCCATATAGACGTCATAATCTTTGTTGTCTTTCGAAGTACATACCATAAAACAGCACGAATTCCAGATTACTAAATTTGTGGACGCTCTATGAACGTCTTATACGACTTGTCTACAGTAATTAGACTGATACCGCAGACCTAAATGTACACAATCTGGCGATGCTTACTGATGATACTGATGGTCTGGAACAATAAAAGTAAGTAAATAAAAGTAATTTGGATTTAACTTTCCTTATTATTCAAGTCACGCAGAATAATAATTAATGGTTTTCAAAAACACTCGATAAAAAATCAGCAAGGAACAGAATTGTTGGATGAAGAGACAATATTGGGAGAAGACATGGAAAGAAATACGTGCCTCAGGAGTCCAAACTATTCACTTACTCTGTTCTCAGTATCTTCATATTGTTATTATGCTACGCAAATCACGTGATATAGGCCTGTCAATCCTCTACTGGAAGCTCACCTACATCATTCCCTTCACAATTCCCACCTGAATCCTTAACGTGACCGCTGCACTTTAGCGCAGAGTACAAGTCAGCGATAATGTCGCTAGGACTGTTTTGCTACGGAGCACTCGAGATCTACTTTATTTGGCTTCTAATTCACTGAGAACTGAAGTACCGAAGCTCGATCGGCTAACAACGAGTGAAAAACATTTTACAATAAGGTGGTGTGTCTGTTCTATCACTCATCAAGATCATTTATCTGTAAAACTCTGCATTTGCAGAAAACAGATGTCCGAAGGATAAACGATCTAAAGACTAAAGAAAAGCAGATGGTTCAGAAACAATACCGGATACCGACAATTACATATTTTTTCAAGCTGTACAAGCTTTATCGCAGACATTTTTTTGATTTACCACACCTGCAAAATGGCGAAGCGCTGGTCACGGTACATGATCGATATTTTATCGTCCTTTCCGCAACGTAGCACGACATCGATGCTGGTATCTAAGCACCGACATAGAGGCAAGGATGAGCTTGGCAATCGTGCCTTACCGACGTGCTTGTGGTAAATACGGAAACGTGAACTTTGGCGGCTTTATTACCAATTGCACCCATACAGAACCAACGTGATATTAGTCTTATCTTGGCTTCCGAAAGACAAACACCGGAAGAAATCCATCGGAGAATGAAGAATTTGTATCGGGAAGCATGCCCGGCGAAAACTACCGTTGTGGAATGGTGTGCCAGGTTCTGCGTTGGTCGAGATTCGACACAAGACGCTTCTCGACCTACGAGGCCAGCCATTACTGACAAGTGGGAGACACTTGATCACCCGTCCCATAGCCCCGATCTCTCCCCATGCCATTATCACGCCCTCGATCCCTTAAAAAGGCCTTGAAAGGTCGACGATTCCTGTCATTCGAGGATGTGCAGAACGCAAACAGCAGGACAAGGTATTTTACAAACGGGTATAATCAGCCTTGTGCGGTGGTGGGATGTTTGCCTCAATGGTCATGAACATTTTGCCCGATTGGCATACCGATTCTGGACTGTATGGCTTTCGAAAGCAAACTTTTTTATCGCCCTTTGTACAACCAAATACCTGCATGGAGATACAGAGCTCTATTAACACCGCATGGCAAATGACTAGTGGTGGGATGTTTGCCTCAATGGTCATGGACATTTTTCCCGATTGGCATACCGATTCTGGACTGTATGGCTTTCGAAAGCAAACTTTTTTATTGCCCCTTGTACAACCAAATACCTGCATGGAGATACAGAGCTCTATTAACACCGCATGGCAAATGACTAGTTACAAAGTTACCATTTCTGTTGCACCATCTGAAGTGAACGCTGTGCCTTTTTGTTTAGACAACTGCAATCCTAATACACAGAATTGTTGTAGGAAGCCCAAATATTTCTCTTGTTATTGATCCATCCCATTTTGTCTTAATTATTTCATCGAATTTTCGTATTTGCATTTGAGTGCCAAGTACGGGAGGAACGAACAGCCAACACAGGAACTTCGATTTTGGGAAATAAGACTCTGTAAGTATTACGTGAGCTACTTTTTTTTTTTCAAGATTCGATCGGCCTCGAAATTAAAACCACAGTGAAAATCAAAGGAAACTCTGCTCAGATATGTTGCGTAGTGTCTGTAGTATGACCATCGATCGCGCCATGTCACAGTTTTCAGTTCTGAGAGAATAGTGAGCATGTAAAGATGCCTAGAACAGAGTCTCCCACAAAAATGTGAAGTGCGAGCTGTTATTGAATTTCTTAATGCTGACGGGTTCTTCCTGATTTCATGCAGCCGACATAACGTAACTGTCATTTGTGGCAGCAAAAGTGCGGCAACTGTGCAAGAACTTCGAAGCAGAACGTACAGATGTTCTCAGTCCGGAACCGCGCTGTTGCTGCGGTCGCAGGTTCGAATCCTGCCTCGGGCATGGATGTGTGCGATGTCCTTAGGTTAAGTTAGGTTTGAGTAGTTCTAAGTCTAGCTGACTGATGACCTCCGATGTTAAGTCCCACAGTGCTCAGAACCATTTGAACCATTTTTACAGATGTTCACGTTGGAGGCGGTAAGGGAAGGAAGTGAGTGACAGCCGACGATCTCGTTAAGCTAGTGGATCAGACGATTCGAGATAATCGGCTACGAACGGCAATTCACCACAAGCGAAGAGAGTGTCGTCATCAGACAACGTCCTTCTACGTGGCAGTGCTTGACCTCATACTTCAGCTGCAACAAAGACACGTCTGTACCGTTTTCGATGGGAAGCGTATCATCATCTACAATACAGCACGGACTTCTCTCCCTCTGATTTTCGTCTCTTTGCTCACATGAACCGTTCGCTATGAGGGCAGCGATTTGGCACAGGCAGCGAGTTTTCATACCAATGTTAAGAATTGGCAGAAAGCACAAGCGGCTGTCTTCTACGACAGGGGTACTGGAAAGTTGGTACAACGCTACGATAATATCTACTTAATAAAAGCAAGCCTTCTGGCCTAGACTGTATACCAATTAGGTTCCTTTTGGAGTATGCTGATGCATTAGTTCCATACTTAACAATCATATACAACCGTTCGCTCGACGGAAGATCCGTACCCAAAGACTGGAAAGTGCACAGGTCACACCAATATTCAAGAAAGGTTTAGATTAGATTAGATTAGATTTACTTTCATTCCAATTGATCCGTAGTGAGGAGGTCCTCCAGGATGTGGAACATGTCAGAAAAACAACAATACGTGACAAATATTTACAACTAAAACAAATAAGCTAATGTACCATTCCACAGGTCCCAAGTGGAATGATCGTCATTTTTTAATGAACACTAACAGTCATTTTACAAATACTAATGCACTGAAATTAAAATAAAAAAGTTTTTTATTTATTTATAAGATAATAAACATGTAATACATCTACTGTAATACTTATTTACAATGAACACATTACTGCACTGAAATGGTGCAGAAGTTAGATTATACTTACACACGCACACACACACACACACACACACACATTTTCAATGAACACATTACTGCACTGAAATTGTGCAGAAGTTATGTTGTACTTATATACAAATCAGTTGGTTTTACTAAGAAATTCATCAACGGAGTAGAAGGAGTTGGTCACCAATAAATCCTTTAGGCTTCTCTTAAACTGAATTTCATTGGTTGTTAAGCTTTTTATGGCTGCTGGCAAGTTATTGAAAATGTGTGTTCCTGAATAATGCACACCTTTTTGTACTAGACTAAGTGACTTTAAATCCTTGTGAAGATTATTCTTATTATATTAACAGAATCTTCCGTCGGTTCTTGGTAGAACAACATTATAATAATAAATGAAAAGCACCAGTTTGCTTTTGTTCTACAATATTATTTTTATTGCTAACCGGTTTTCGGCTTACAAGGCCATCTTCAGACATGTAAATGTCTGAAGATGGCCTTGTAAGCCGAAAACCGGTTAGCAATAAAAATAATATTGTAGACAAAAGCAAACTGGTGCTTTTCATGTATTATTATTCTTATTCCTATTATTGATTCCATGAATTGAGCTGTTGGTTTGAAAAAGTGATATATTTTTAATGACAAATTTCATTAAGGAATAAATATATTGGGAAGCAGTAGTTAGTATCCCTAGTTCCCTAAACAGGCTTCTGCAGGATGTTCTTGAGTTCACACCACATATAATTCTTACTGCACGTTTTTGTGCCCGGAAAACTTTAGCTTGGCTTGATGAATTACCCCAAAAAATAATCCCATATGACATTATGGAATGAAAGTAAGCGTAGTATGCCAGCTTTTTCATTTTTATATCCCCTATGTCTGACAAAATTCGCATTGCAAACAGAGATTTGTTAAGACGCTTCAGCAGTTCTGTGGTGTGCTCCTCCCAGTTGAATTTATTATCAAGCTGTAATCCCAAGAATTTAACACTGTCCACTTCTTCTATCTTCTTGTCATCGTATGTTAGACATATACTCTTGGGACACCCCCTACAAGTTCTGAACTGCATGTAATGTGTTTTTTCAAAGTTTAGTGACAAAGAATTGGCTAGGAACCAGTGATTAATGTCCACAAATATTTTATTGGCTGATCTTTCTAAGACTACACTTGATTTGCTATTTATTGCAATGTTTGTATCATCGGCAAACAAAACAAACTTGGCATCTGCTAATGTTTCTGATGAAAGGTCATTGATATACACAAGAAAAAGTGAGGGCCCCAAAATGGAACCTTGTGGGACCCCACATGTAATTAGTTCCCAGTTGGATGATGCCTGATAGCTTGATACATGTCTCTTTCCTAATAACACCCTTTGTTTCCTGCCAGAGATATAAGATTTGAACCATTTTGCAGCGTTTCCTGTTACACTATAATATTCTAGTTTACTTAAAAGGATATTGTGATTTACACAGTCAAATACCTTTGACAGATCACAAAATATACCAGTTGCCTGCAATTTTTGTCTAATGAATTAAGCACATTTTCACTGTAAGTGTAGATAGCCTTCTCAATATCAGAACCTTTTAGAAATCCAAACTGTGACTTTGACAGTATGTTATTTGAGATAAGATGGTTATAAAGACGACTGTACATTTCTTTTTCGAAAATTTTTGAGAATTCTGGCAACAGTGAAATTGGACGGAAATTTGATGCTATTTCTTTATCTCCCTTCTTAAACAGTGGCTTAACTTCAGCATATTTCAGCCATTCAGGAAATATTCCACTGATAAACGACTGGTTACACAGATAGCTTAATATGTTACTTAGCTCAGAATCACATTCTTTAATTAACTTTGTTGATATTTCATCATACCCACTAGATGTTTTTGATTTTAAAGATTTTATGATTTCTGTTGGGGTAGTGAGGGTCAAATTCATATTATGGAAGTTACTTGAAATGTCTGGTCTAAGGTAATCCATAGCAGCATCTACCGAACCTGACAACCCCATCTTTTCAGTAATAGTTATAAAATGTTTGTTAAAAAGTTCTGCAACACTATACACATCTGTCACCAATGTATCATTTGCTCTTAATGCTATTTGTTCCTCTTCATGTCTGGTTCTACTGGTCTCCTCCTTCACTATATCCAATATTGTCTTTATTTTATTATCTGATATGACTATCTTTTCCTTGTAATATATTTGCTTTGACATCCGTATTACAGTCTTTAATATTTTGCAGTATTTCTTATAATGTGCTATAGCATCAACATTGGAAATGTTTCGGATTGACAGATACAGTTTTCTTTTTGTTTTACAAGATACCCCTATCCCTCGAGTAATCCATGGCTTCTTTGTAGACTTTGCTCTAACCTTGGTAAGTTTTAGGGGAAAGCAGTGTTCGAATAAGGTAAGCACTTTATTAGCAAAAATGTTATATTTTTCATTCATGCCATGATCACTGTAAACATCAGTCCAGTGAATGTCTCTGAGGAGTGTCCTAAAATAATCAATTTTTGGCTTACTGATTAGCCTCTTGAGCTCAGATTTAACAGATTTTATATCCTGTTCAGTATTAACATTTAACAAAAGGAACTGCATGTCATCGTCTGAGAGGCCATTGACTATTGGTTTTGTAATATAATTTTGTTCATTGGACTTTTCTATAAAGATATTATCAATGGCTGTTTGTGAGCAAGTGGCTATCCTAGTGGGGAACTTTACTGTGGGAATTAAGTTGAATGGTAGTGTTACTAACTCAAATAAGTTCTTATTGGGAGAGTCTTTAAGGAAATCTACATTGAAATCACCAGCAACCACTATTTCTTTGTTTTTGGTTGTTAAATGGGCCAGTACAGCTTCAAGGTGGTTTACAAACAGATTAAAGTTACCTGCAGGTGCTCGATATACACTTAATATTATGACGGATTTTTTGTGAAAATCTAATTCTGTTGCACATGCTTCCATATGCTGTTCTAGGCAAAATTTATGAATGTCTATGTTCTTAAAATTATGACAGTTCCTGATGAATGTGGCAACTCCTCCTTTCTCCATTTCTGATCTACAAAAGTGAGATGCTAACCTAAACCCTGTAACACTTAAAAGTTCTATACCAGTGGTCACATGATGTTCAGAGAGGCAGATTATGTCAGCTGGGTTTGAAGACTCTAATTCATCTATGCAGATAGTTAATTCATTAATTTTATTTCTCAGTCCTCGAATATTTTGATGCAATAAAGATAGCTGACATTTCACATTGACTGAGTTAAAGTTGGGTGGAGTTAAAATATCTGCTGACAGTTGAAAATTCTTAACCAATGGCTGTTTATGCTGATGTAATAAGCTGGAATTATGTTTCTTGATTTCTTTCTCAAACTGAAGGTTTGTCTCAGTTCTAACCCCTCTTAAAATTTGCTTTCTTTCTGTCCTCCCTACCCTAAAAAAGGGTCTTTTCTGAATCCTATAACCACTGGTATTTTACCACTCATGACAGTGCCACCCCCCTTTAACTTTCCTGCAATTTCCCCAGCCAATTTACCCTTCCCCTTCCTGTTGAGGTGAAGGCCATGCCTAGTATAATCGCACCTACTGAGAGAATCAACATGAACCACACCAATGTGTGACCCCGCACCCGACATGAGCAGCCGTTCCAGCTCCAAATTAACTCTCTTGACAGAAGAGTTCAAATAAGGTCGGTCATGGCGCCCAAGAACAGATACAAACTCAACACTAGTATGCTTCGATGCCGATGCAATCTTCGCCAGGTCACACTCTATACTGTACCCAGGATCTCTGTCAATACTGTTACCTGCCCCACCCACTATAACCACGGTGTCTTCCTAAGTGAAATCTTTGCAAAGTGATCCTAAATCCTCTGTCACCTGCTCCAGACCAGCACTAGGTTTAAAAAAATTGGTGACCTGGTATTCTGATCCTAGGTAGTAGGAGTAATCCACTAAATTACAGGCCCATATCGCTAACGTCGATATGCAGCAGGATTTTAGAACATATATTGTGTTCGAACATAATGAATTACCTCGAAGAAAACGGTCTATTCACACAGTCAACATGGGTTTAGAAAACTTCGTTCCTGTGAAACACAACTAGCTCTTTATTCACATGAAGTGCTCAGTGCTATTGACAAGGGATTTCAGATCGATTCCGTATTTCTGGATTTCCGGAAGGCTTTTGATAATGTACCACACAAGCGGCTCGTAGTGAAATTGCGTGCTTATCGAATATCATCTCAGTTATGTGACTGGATCTGTGATTTCCTGTCAGAGAGGTCACAGTTCGTAGTAACTGACGGAAAGTCTTCGAGTAACACAGGAGTGATTTCTGGCGTTCCCCAGGGTAGCGTTATAGGCCCTTTACTGTTCCTTATCTATATAAACGATATGGGAGACAATCTGAGCAGCCGGCCTCTGTTGTTTGCAGATGACGCTGTCGTTTATCGACTAATAAAGTCAACAGAAGTAACTGCAAAACGATTTAGAAGAAACATCGGAATGGTGCGAAAAGTGGCAGTTGACCTTAAATAACGGAAAGTGTGAGGTCATCCACATGAGAGCTAAAAGGAACTCAAAGTTCGGTTACACGATAAATCAGTGTAATCTAAAAGCCGTAAAGTCAACTAAATACCTAGGTATTACAATTACGAACAACTTAAATTGGAAGGAACCCATAGAAAATGTTGTGGGGAAGGCCAACCAAAGACTGTGTTTTATTGGCGGGACACTTAGAAAATGTAACAGACCTACTAAGGAGACTGTCTACACTACGCTTGTCCGTCCTCTTTTAGAATACTGCTGCGCGGTGTGGGATCCTTACCAGATAGGACTGACAAAATTTGGGATGGACATAATTAAAACAAAGGAGTTTTTCGTTGCGACGGAATCTTCTCACGAAATTCTGATCACCAACTTTCTCCTCCGAATGCGAAAATATTTTGTTGACATCGACTTACATAGGGAGGAACGATCATCAAGATAAAATAAGGGAAATCAGAGCTCGTACGGGAAGATATAGATGTTCATTCTTTCCGCGTGGTATATGAGATTGGAATAATAGAGAATTGTGAAGGTGGTTCGATGAACCCTCTGCCAGGCACTTAAATGTGATTTGCAGAGTATCCATGTAGATGTAGATGTAGAAAATGTGTAAGTCGGAGAGGCTACTACATAGAGAAGTAGCTGGAAGTCGTACAAAGTGTTGCAACAGAAACATTTTTAATTTTCACTGTGGTTTCCATTTTGCGACCGATCGGAGACAGACGAAAACAGCCCTCGTAGACGAGTAAAAATAGATTGTTTGAAACAAATGTTTCGTTTCTTAGCCAAATAACTATCTCATTTATGGCTCTTGGGAATCTGCTCCTAGTAATTGTCGGTTGTGCACAAATGCAAATTACATATAAATGACCTTGATGGCAGGTAGAACAGTCCCATCTTCGTATTTTAAAATCATTTTCATTGAGTGTTATCTGTTCGATCTGAGGTACTTATTTTTGAGATAGGAACTGTGATATAGGCGTATTGGCCAATGAACCGCATAATATCTACATCTTTACTCTGCAAAGCACAGTAAGGAGCAAAGTGCAAGGTATTTTTGTTGTATTGTGACTTCATATACTACAGTTTTTCGGAAAGTAAGTTCAGAATGATTGTAAAATGGAAACCACTGTGATAATCAGAAATGTTTTATCTGCAACAGTTAGCTACAGCTTCCAGACACTTCTCTACACAGTCACCACTGCGACTTACAGATTTGTCGTAGCGTTGTACCAACTTTCCAATACCCTCGTCATAGAAGGCAGCCGCCTGTGCTTCCCTCTAATTCTCTACGCTCATCTATAACTCGTTGTCTGTGCGAAAATGTTGTCTTCATAGCCAGTAGTTAATTTGAGCAGAGATGAAACACAGAGGGAGCCAATTACCGGCTGTAGTGCAGATGATTAAACAGTTCCCAGCGAAAACGCTGCATGAGCATTTTCATTGCCCCTGCACATTGCGACCGAGAATTGTGACGAAGTAGGAACCGTGTGGCAGTTCTGTAATATTGGCTGCATAACATCAGGCGAAATCTCTCACCAGGGCCTCAGGCTTGGCGGGAGACATTATTTTCTACGCATCTTTATCAGCTCACTGTGCGCTCAGAACTGAAAAGAGCGAAGTGATGCAACCGACAGGCATACTAGAGACATTGTCGAACACATATGTGCAAAGCTTTATTAGATTTTCACAGTGTTTTCCATTTCTTGACCGATCGGAACTTACTTTCCTAATATCCCTCGTATTTTCCATTTACAACCACGGAATGTAGTACAAATGAACCTCCACCCAGTGAAGTGGCGCAGTTGTGAGACACAGGACTCATACTCGAGTCGACTCTGGTTTGTCTGGCCACCCACATTTAGGTTTCCTTGACTTCACTAAATCAATTGAGTAGATTGTCGGGATGATTCGTTTTGAACGAGTCGACTCTGGTTTGTCTGGCCACCCACATTTAGGTTTCCTTGACTTCACTAAATCAATTGAGTCGATTGTCGGGATGATTCGTTTTGAAAGAGAACGGCCGATTTCCTTACCAGTCTTTTCCAAAACCGGGTTCTTTGCTCTGTCTCTATCGACCTCGTCGTCGAGGAAACGTTAAACCCTAATACTCCTTCTTTCTTTGCTTCTTTCCTTCTTTTTACGAATGCCTCCTTAAACGTGTATTGTGTCTAAAGCTTCTCTACACCTCATTGCTCAAACTGCCCAAGTACTTGGAGTGACTCTTCTTTTATACGAAGTTACTACTCAATATAGCTTCCATTTAAAGTAGTGAGCTCATTACATTGTTGAACCCATCTCTCGACTCCTCTTTGGAAAAAAAAAGGTAAACAGTAGTACACTGTCGAATTCATGTTGAAACTTCCATTTCATCTGGGTCACAAAACGTTGTCCCTGAAGAGAGTCCCTTATGACAATAAAAATGCAGTATGGGGTGTAGAAAAATATCCGCTACCAGTCACAAAAAAAGGTTATTTATTTGTCACACGACCGGTTTCGTGCTTGCGCCCATCTTCAGGTGTTTATACATTCATGTACATGTTTGTACTTTTGGAGATCACTGTATAAATATAAAACAATTATTTGCTGGTGACTACACAGATACAAGTGGGACAATTGCGAGTGGTAAGGCAGGATTTGACGAAAATATATCTGTAGACAAAAGCGCTTTTTGTTTAATTTGATTGCTTGAATGGTCTTCGTCATCTTGATTTTACATGTTTTGAAAGCATTGACAGTTCGTAATACCTGGCTAGGTAACATTAAATGAATTACCATCCACAAAAAATCCAGTAATTATCGCGCGTACTGAATTCACGCTGTGGAACAGAAGCGTGACCACTGACAAAGCATCATTGCAGAGCATATGATCTGGTACTATATAGTGCGGTTAGTCGAGATGGATAGCTTTCACATTTTTATTCGACCTCTTCCATCCGATAATTGTTCTAATTTTCTCGAATGTCTCATTTAACGCTACCTGATTGATAATACAGCTTTTTTCCAGATAAAACATGAATGACGCCCACTTCATCCATAAAAATCCGCCCCCTTGAACTTTTGCAATGATTGCTGGCACTTAAACTTCTTAGATGTCGTAAAATAGATTTTATTCAATGCCATGGACAAACTGGTTGTCATCTTTTCACCATTGTCTGTGTAGCACAGTGACTATAATTCAGCAGGATCAGTCTTTCGCCGTGGTTACTTGCTGCCGATACGCACAGCTGCCGTGTCCGATTTCTCTGTTTGTTTCTAATGCGGATGCTCCTTCTGTAAGCTTCTTCATCCACCTATGACAGTCAGGTAGATGCAGAAAAAAAGATGCAGTGTTTCTTGACGTCCAAAAGACGTTTAACTCAGTACCACACATACGTTTATCATCTAAAGTACCATTATATGGCCGGCCGTGGTGGCCGAGCGGTTCTAGGCGCTACAGTTTGGAACCGCGCGACCACTACAGTCGCAGGTTCGAATCCTACCTCGGGCATGGATGTGTGTGATGTCCTTAGGTTAGTTAGGTTTAAGTAGTTCTAAGTTCTATGGGACTGATGACCTCAGAAGTTAAGTCCCATAGTGCTCAGAGCCATTTTGAACCATTATATGGGGCGCCAAGACTGATACGTGAGTAGATTGAGAATTTCTTGGTGGGGGGTCACAGCATTTTTTCTGGATGGAGATTCATAGACAGATGTAGAAGTAACTTCGAGTGTGCACCAAGGAAATGTGTTGGGAGCCTTGCTGTTCATGCTGTACATTAATGACCTTGGAGACAATACTAACAGTAACCTCAGACTCTGCTCAGATGACGCAATTATCAATAAAAAAGTAGGCTACTCTTTGAAAAAAGGAGCACACATTTCAGTCACATATAAATAAGATTTCAAAGTGGTGGAAAGATTGCTAACTTGCTTTAAATGTTCAGAAATGTCAAATTTTACACTTAAAGAACGAAATATCAATGAGTCACAGTTGGAATCGGTCATCCCGTACAAATAAGTGGGTGTAACAATTTGCAGTGTTATGAACTCGAACGATCACATAAGTTCAGATGTAGGTAGAGTAGGTGACAAACTACGGTGCATTGACAGAATACTATTGAAATTCAACAAGTCTGCAAAGAAGATTACCAACGAAACACTCATGTGATCCATCCTCGAACACTGTACGAGTGTGCGGGACCCATATCAAATGGAACTAACAGGATATATTGAACATATACACTACTGGCCATTAAAATTTCTACACCAGGAAGAAATACAGATCATAAACGGGTACTCATTGGACAAATATATTATAATACAACTGATATTTGATTACATTTCACGCAGTTTGGGTGCATATATCCTGAGAAATAAGTACCCAGAACAACCAGCTCTGGGCCGGCCACTGTGGCCGTGCGGTTCTAGGCGCTTCAGTCTGGAACCGCGTGACCGCTACGGTCGCAGGTTCGAATCCTGCCTCGGGCATGGATGTGTGTGATGTCCTTAGGTTAGTTAGGTCTAAGTAGTTCTAAGTTCTAGGGGACTGATGACCACAGATGTTAAGTCCCATAGTGCTCAGAGCCATTTGAACCAACCACCTCTGGCCGTAATAACGGCCTTGATACGCCTGGGCATTGAGTCAAACAGAGCTTGGGTGGCGTGTACAGGTACAGCTGCCCATTCAGCTTCAACTCGATACCACAGTTCATCAAGATTAGTGACTGTCGTATTGTGACGAGCCAGTTGCTTGGCCACCATTGACCAGACGTTTTCAATTGGTGAGAGATCTGGAGAATGTGCTGGCCAGGGCAGCAGTCGAACATTTTCTGTATCCAGAAAAGCCCGTACAGGACCTGCAACATGCGGTCGTGCATTATCCTGCTGAAATGTAGGGTTTCGCAGGGATCGAATGAAGGGTAGAGCCACGGGTCGTAACACATCTGAAATGTAACGTCCATTGTTCAAAGTGCCGTCAATGTGAACAAAAGGTGACTGAGACTTGTAAGCAATGGCATCCCATACCATCACGCCGGGTGATACGGCAGTATGGCGATGACGAATACATGTTTCCATTGTGCGTTCACCGAGATGTTGCCAAACACGGCTGGGACCACATGATGCTGTAAACAGAACCAGGATTCATCCGAAAAAATAACGTTTTGCCATTCGTGCACCAATGTTCGTCGTTGAGTACACCATTGCATGCGCTCCTGTCGATGATGCAGCGTCAAGGGTAACCGCAGCCATGGTCTCCGAGGTGATAGTCCACGCTGCTGCAAACGTCGTCGAAATGTTCATGCAGATGGTTATTGTCTTGCAAACGTCCCCATTTGTTGACTCAGGGATCGAGACGTGGCTGCACGATCCGTTACAGCCATACGGATAAGATGCTTGTCATCTCGACTGCTACTGATACGAGGCTGTTGGGATTCAGCATGGCGTTCTGTATTACCCTCCGGAACCCACCGATTCCATATTCGGCTAACAGTCATTGGATCTCGACCAACGCGAGCAGCAATGTTTCGATACGATAAACCGCAATCGCCATAGGCTACAATCCGACCTTTATCAAAGTTGGAAACGTGATGGTACGCATTTCTCCTCCTTACACAAGGCATCACAACAACGTTTCACCAGGCAACGTTGGTCAACTGCTGTTTGTGTATGAGAAATCGGTTGGAAACTTTCCTCACGTCAGCACGTTGTAGGTGCCGCCAGCGCCAGCCTTGTATGAATGCTCTGAAAAGCTAATCATTTGCATATCACAGCATCTGCTCCCTGTCGGTTAAATTTCGCGTCTGTAGCACATCATCTCCATGGTGTAGCAATTTTAATGGCCAGTAGTGTACAATGGTGTCCAAAATTAAAGCAACAAACGGAAATTTTGCAAGGTTGCGGTTATTTTGCCACAAAGCAGTATAAATAGGTGATAGTAAAGTATAAAGAATATAAAGAATACAGAACGTAAACAACTGCAACATGCATAAAGGTAGACAAAAATGTTCTTGGTTTTTTTTCCAACTTAACGGATTTGCACACACATTCCGACAAATGGTTAATGTGCTCAGTATGGGGTGTGACCACCTGTGGCAGCAATACACGCCTGACAACGATGGGGCATGCTGTGAATGATGTCATCAGACTCATGTTGAGGTAACAATGCCCACTCTTCCTGAAGAGCTGCTCGCAATCTTGGAGAGTGATTGGTGGATGCTGATGTGATGCAAGCCGTCTCCCTAGTGCATCCCAGACATGCTCTATGGGATTCAAATTGGGAGAGCAAGCAGGCCACGCCATGCGTGCAATATCTTCCGTTTCGAAGAAAACATCAACGACCCGTACTCCACGAGGTCGAGCTTCATCGTCCATCAGTACGAAGTCTGGGCCCACAGCAGCTCGCAACAACCACAAATGAGGTCCCAAGGTGTCGACACGATACCTGACAGCAGTTAAACCTTGCCGATTCACCCGTACAGTTTTATGAAGAGCGATGTGAGTGGTGCCCACACCATTATGAATCCTTCTTGATATCGGTCTCTTTCCACAATGTTTGAGTCCCGAAATCGTGTTCCACGTTCCCTCCAGATGCGAATGCGAATCCATCGAAAATCGCTGTCCAGCCTATATCAGGACTCATTTTCGAAAAGAACATTGACCCACTATTCGACCCTCCAGGTGGCGTGCTGATGACTAGACGTTCCTTTGGCCGAAGTGGCCGTGCGGTTAAAGGCGCTGCAGTCTGGAACCGCAAGACCGCTACGGTCGCAGGTTCGAATCCTGCCTCGGGCATGGATGTTTGTGATGTCCTTAGGTTAGTTAGGTTTAACTAGTTCTAAGTTCTAGGGGACTAATGACCTCAGCGGTTGAGTCCCATAGTGCTCAGAGCCATTTGAACCATTTTTTAGACGTTCCCTTCTGTGAAAACGCGTCGGAGGGACACATACAGCAGGTCTCCGGCAATAAAGACCACTCTGCCGGAGCCTTCGGCACACCGTTTAGCACCGACCGAGGTGGCGCCTAGCACACTGGACTCGCATTCGCGTGGACGATGGTTCAATCGCGGGTCTGGCCATCCTGATTTAGGTTTTCCGTAATTTCCCTAAATCGCTCCAAATGCCGCGATGGTTCCTTTGAAAAGGCACGGCGGACTTCCGTCCGCGTCCTTCCCTAATCCGATGAGACCGATGACCTCGCTGTCTGTTCTCCTCCCCCAAACAACCCAACCCACACCGTTTGGCTCGTTACAAAATGTCCAGTGGATACTGTGAGCTCACATGGCAGTTGCTATGCAGTACTAATGTGGTACTGTCGTGCCCTCACAGCCAAATAATGGCCGTCTCTTCTGAAGTCACACTTGGTCGGCCCTGCCCTGGTCTTTGGGATACACTTTCTGTCTCTATAAACTGTCGCCACCACATCCGAGAAACAACACAGTGATTCACATTAAGCCATCGGGCCACATCAGTTTGCGACTGTCCTGCTTTCTTTCTTTGGCCCTCCATCGCAGAGAGTATGGTAGGCATGTTCTCTGTGCCATACTGCACCGTCTGTGACTGTGTACACAACGACTGTGGATGTGGGGCTACCCGTCAAACACTACTTCCTTTCATAAGTGCCCTGACTGCATCGTTCGCATGGTTGTCCATTGACCGGAATGTCATCTTCGGTGCAGAACACGATAGTACGGATATCTGGTTGACAGTTTGTATGATTATATCGCGAATTAGACACAGGACCGGGAAATAGCGGTTTGTTGCTTTAATTTTGGACACCAGTGTATAGAGAAGAGCAGCATTTATAGTTACAGGTTTGTTTAACCTATCGGAGAGTAACACGGGAATGCAGAAAGAATTGAACTGGCAAACGCTTAGAAAGTTTCTAAAATTAAAGTGACGAATCTTGGAATTACAACAACTACCTACATATCGGACCCGTAGATATCGCGAAGACAAGATTAGACTAATTACCGCGCACAGAGAGACGTTTAAGAAATTGCAGCCAGTTGTCAAACGTCGCATAAAACTCCGAACAGGATTGACCATTCTTAGGTTGTACACTGTGTTTCTGGACACTGCTCCATATAGGTAAGCCTACCGTCCGCCAAATTTTTGACGTTACAACTAATGTCATTGCCCATTGTGCTAATGTACAGTGTGCGTAAAATATCATAATTATTTTCGAAACCGTTGAAGATTATGAAGCAAGACTTCTCGATAAAAAAAATGGTTCAAATGGCTCTGAGCACTATGGGACTCAACTGCTGTGGTCATTAGTCCCCTAGAACTTAGAACTACTTAAACCTAACTAACCTAAGGACATCACACACACCCATGCCCGAGGCAGGATTCGAACCTGCGACCGTAGCAGTCTCGCGGTTCCGGACTGAGCGCCTAGAACCGCGAGACCACCGCGGCCGGCCGTTCTCGATAAATCACAGTACGCAGTGGGATGAGTCTTTAATTGCGTAGACAACGCCAGTCACTGTTTCATACGCTAACGTACTGCAGCAGCGTCTTTTTATAATGGAAGAACTTACTTTTTTTCAAAGATGTTCGAGAACATATAAAATGGTATGTATAATAATATGTCGTTTGTTACGGTTTGTTGTGAAATCTTTTACAAACAAACAGGCGGGTAATTTGGTAAATATGAAGGTCAAACTTGCGAAGATAAACGGCTTCCGGCCAGCTATCTAATGTAAACTTTTCAAAGCAGTTGAAACTGAACTGTTTTAGCCATCGTATGCAAAACATTGTCATAATTTTTCGATCATTTTAGCTGCAACCACAAAAAGCATCATGTCAGTGTATTCATAGTTTCAAGTTCTCTCGGACACCTTTAGAAAGTAAGTCGTTTCTTTAAAAATACATATATGCTTTAATATCTAAAAAAAATGTTCGTGGATTATATAAACAGAAAAATACTCATTCACCTTCGTAGCACCACGTTCTTCAACGATTCCGAAAATATTGGCGATTAACGGCATGTTCAGAGTGGGAAAAACAAAACCGTCCCAGAAATTGTTTATGTACCTCAAGACAGGCAGCCCAACTTACACAATTTGCCCTGGGTGCGGATGATGTAAGTTAGATTGCCTATCTTAAAGTGTGTGAAATATTTTCCGGGCTAGTTCTGCTTCGCCCACCCTGTATGACATGACCAGTACTAGTCCTATTACATCTCTGAGAAACACGTGAAATTACTTTTCATCTGAAACTTCCTGGCAGATTAAAACTGTGTGCCCGACCGAGACTCGAACTCGGGACCTTTGCCTTTCGCGGACAAGGGCTCTAACAACTGAGCTACCCAAGCACGACGCACGCCCCGTCCTCACAGCTTTAATTCCGCCAGTACCTCGTCTCCTACCTTCCAAACTTCACGGAAGCTCTCCTGCGAACCTTGCAGAACTAGCAGTCCGCTGTAGAGTGAAATATTTCATTCTAGAAACAACCCCCAGGCTGTGCCTAAGCCATGTCTCCGCAACATCCTTTCTTCCAAGAGTACTAGTTCTGTTCGCAGGAGAGCTTCTGTGAAGTTTGGAAGGTAAGAGACGAGGTACTGGCGGAATTAAAGGTCTGAGGACGGGGCGTGAGTCGTGCTTGGGTAGCTCAGTTGTTAGAGCACTTGCCCGCGGAAGGCATAGGTCCCGAGTTCGAGTCTCGGTCCAGCACACAGTTTTAATCTGCCAGGAAGTTTAATATCAGCGCACACTCCGCTGTAGAGCGAAAATTTAATTCTAGAAACAACCCCCAGGCTGTGGCTAAGCCATGTCTCCGCAATATCCTGTCTTCCAGGAGTGCTAGTTCTGCAAGGTTCGCAGGAGAGCTTCTGTGAAATTTGGAAGGTAGGAGAGGAGGTACTGGCGGAATTAAAGCTGTGAGGGCGGGACGTGAGTCGTGCTTGGCTAGCTCAGTTGTTAGAGCACTTTCCCGCGAAAGGCGAAGGTCCCGAGTTCGAGTCTCGGTCCAGTACACAGTTTTAATCTACCATGAAGTTTCATTTCAGCGCACACTCCGCTGTAGAGTGAAAATTTCATTCTTCTTTTCATCTATTGACAATTGATACTCTATGGTAACTTACTGTCTTTCAACTTTAATGCAACCCTCTATCTAACCTTATACCCGGATTGGTACGTCAGGTAACTGCGGTCAATCGTTTGTCTATGTTGACTTCATCACCGACTGATTGCGTACGTATAATACATGAAACTGTGACCATATGGAGGCGTTGGTGCGGTATCACCACTGGTAGCTGATGACTTCAGGCCACAATTCGAACACTGTAACTATTCCGCTACTGAAACGTAACGTTACGCTGAAGCCTTCGAAAGAGTAGTGGACGCTATCCCGAGCTGTCAGTCCGGTCAGAGAGAAAGCCAAATATTCTGGAGCTCGGCCAAGCGGCTGTTTGTACGCTGTCTAGTAAAAGCCCAATTTGCAGTCGACGGTGCGTTGTTTCCGATGAGGGAAGAGTGCGCGGCGCAAAATGTGAAGGGGTGAGCTAAAGCTGGGAGCCCAGCGAATCGATGTGTGGAAGCGGCAGCTGTGGCGCTATTCTTGGCGAAGCAGCTGTGGGCTGTGGACGGCGCGCGGACCTGCTTCCTGCCACCGACACACGAAGCGCCCTGTGTTTCCCACGACCACACACTCGCATATCACATTTACTTTGTCAGTCGATCAGAAGCACGAATGTAGAGTTTTAGAAAAGCCGGCTGCTGTGGACGAGTGGTTCTAGGCCCTTCAGTCCGGAACCGCGCTGCTGCTACGGTCGCGGGTTCGAATCCTGCCTCGGGCATGGATGTGTGTGATGTCCTTAGGTTAGTTAGGTTTAAGTAGTTCTAAATCTAGCGGATTGATGACCTCATATTTTAAGTCCATAGTGCTTAGAGCCATTTTTTTTAGAGTTTTAGAGGTAGGGAAAATTACAGGGACTTTCTAAGCCCGTTGTGAAAAATACATGTCTGAACAAAATTCTGGATTGCCCCAGTAACACTACTAATATTAAAAAAAACTCAGTGCGGTGTGCGTACAGTTCCTTATTTTTCTTCTTGCTGATCTCTTCATACCAAAGTATCACTTACGATCGACATCCTCAGTTATTTGTCGCATTCAGGATGGTCAGAAACAGTCTAGAAAGCAATTTTGTCATATGATGAAATGATGGAGACCGTGGCTGTTGTTTGAAGACAAATGTTGATGGTGTTAGGACAGCAACCAGCCACAAATTTACTTTCAGTTCCTTTATTCAAAGGCTACCGTTACCGGTTTAGAATCGTTGTGATTCATCCTCAGACGGTTTACATGCTTTCTTTAAGACATGTGGTGTGTTTTTTACAGGTTAATTGTCCTAAAATATAAATAATACATAATTATAAACACGCCACACACAGATGGTTGCGTTACAGATTTTCGTTGCATGTGACTTACGTGAAACGTCGGTTTCGAGTGTTTGTTTTCATAAAACTCGTCCAGCAGATGTAAATGCATTCCCACTACATTCTTATTGTTGGACACGTAAATTGTTCTCACTGAACACTTAAGATTTTTCACTGAGATGATTTCTACCACGCACCACATGTTTTGATACAAACAAAGAGCTTACAAACATATGAGTATCATAGATGCTATGATATATCGTAACATTTGACGATGATGTCCTATCTTTGGAAAGGATCATATATTCATTTACACAACTGTAATGACTTTTACACTAGTACAGAGACATTGACTTTTTTTACACTAGTACAGAGACATTGATTTTTTTTTTATTTTTACTTTAGTTGATATTGCTAAAATAATTATAAAGTTATATATATATATATATATATATATATATATATATATATATATATATAACTGTATAGGTAAAATAGTATATTATTTAATTATATTTAGCATCATGAGAATTATAGTAACATATAAATTTGCTACTTGATCTGCAGATATGTGTACTAATATTATTTGTGTTGGAGGCTGGAAAGTAATTTTTGGACAGAAAGCTTATAAGGGTGTTGCAGGGTAGGTAGCGCTGATAATTATTAAGAAAAAAATTCGATACATTGTGCCGTTTCCGAATTAATTAGCATTGAAGCTAGCCAGTCAGGCAGTTACGCGGGCAGATTCGAGCAGCTCGCCAGGTGCAATTAGTGTCAGTTGTTGGGTTGGGTTGTTTGGAGGAAGAGACCAAACTGCGAGGTCATCGGTCTCATGGGATTAGGGAAGGACGGGGAAGGAAGTCGGCCTTGCCTTTTCAAAGGAACCATCCCGGCATTTGCCTGGAGCGATTTAAGGAAATCGCGGAAAACCTAAATCGGGACGGCCGGACGCGGGATTGAACCGTCATCCTCCCGAATGCGAGTCCAGGGTGAGTGTCAGTTGTTCTCATGGTCTAGATGATAGCGCACCACACTGCTCAGCCTTTGGCTCGGGTTCGATCCCTGCTACTGTCCCGTGTCCAATTTTTTTGTATCGCTCTCTATTTCGGCTTTAGGAAACCAAACGAAGAAGGGGTTTGGCTACACCGTCTCTGGCGGGCCGCTTGAATTTACACGCGCAACTGTCTGATTGGCTAACTTCAATGCTAATGAACTTTGAAACGGCTTAACTTGTCAGTTTTGTTCTTAACAATTACTTCTCAGCACAACTTATCCTGCAACACTATTAAAAGCTTTTAAGCCTGCTTCTGACCGCTCTGTATATTCCAGTCTCTGTCCTTTCCTACATTTTTTTTTCCATCTACGACTCCCTCCTGTGTCAATACGGTTATTCTCTGATATATCAACACTGCTCCTGAAATTTTAGTCCTTCTTCTACGCATGAACTTCAGAAAGTAAGCTGTCCCACCCCGGTAGCTGAGTGATCAGCGTGACAGAATGTAAATCCTTAGGGCCCGGGTTCGATTCCCGGCTGGGTCGGAGATTTTCTCCGCTCAGGGACTGGGTGTTGTGTTGTCCTAATTATCATCATTTCATCCCCTTCGACGCTAAGTCGCCGAAGTGGCGTCAAATCGAAAGACTTGCGCCCGGCGAACGGTCTACCCGACGGGATGCCCTAGTCACACAACATCTACGTCTACAAAGTAAGCTACACATGTCGTCCCACGATAAAACCATTGCACAACAAGATTAGTACATTGTCAGAAGAGAGTACATGTTCTGAGTTTGGCTGCAGACACAGTTCTGTTGTGCTACGGGTAACAGGTGCGTCACAGTGCCCGACTGAAATCGCACAGCAACTAGAAACGTACGCCAAAGCTGAAATACGTGGGATAGTAAAATTCTTGTGGACAAAACAACTAAATTGCACAAATACACCGTGAAATTCTGCCGGTGCAGGGACCGAACGCAATGTCGAGCGTCCAGCTGTGATAAAATGGAGCCAACAATAATTTAACCAGGCCCGCACAGAAGTGAGTGATGCTCACCGGGAAGACAAGATTTTGTACCATCCGATTTCCATCTTTTCAGCGAGCTAAGACAACAGCTGTGGACGAAAGTTTTTCAGACAATGAGGACATTCCCACAGTAGTTCAAAATGGTTCAAACGGCTCTGAGCACTATGGGACTTAACATCTGAGCTCATCTAACTACTTAAACCTAACTAACCTAAGGACATATCACACACATCCATGCCCGAGACAATATTCGAACCTACGACCGTACCGGTCACACGGTTCCGGACTGAAGCGCCTAGAACCGCTCGGTCACAGCGGCCGGCCCACAGCTGTTCTCGAATGACTCCGTGACCTAGGATCGGAGTTCTGTCGTCGAGAAACTGAACGATTGGTAGAACTTCCGAACCGTTGTTTACAGGGACTTGGCGACTAAGCTGAAAAAAGTGTCACGTTTCTGTGTTTCTTTGAAGCCTGTTGCAGCATTCGATAAAAGTTACTTGGCACGCCGTAATAATGTGTAACTTATTTTTTGAAGTACCCTTGCAGGTAGTCTATACTGCCTGTGCCTTATCAGTCTAATTCATTTTCCACATCCTTGTGTAGCACCGTATCTCAAATGCTTTGATTCTCTTCTTTCCCGGTCTTTCCCCAGTCCATGGTTCACTTCCATACAAATCTGTGCTTCAAATGTACATTCTGAGAAATTTCTTCCTCAGAATAAGGTCTATATTTGATGCTAATAAACTCTTTATATCAAGGAATGCTCTCGTTTCTTGTGCTAGTCTGCATCTGATGTCCTCTTTGCTTCGTTCGTAGTACGTTATTCTGCTTCAAGCGTAGAACAATTTCTTCATCTCGTCTCCTACGTGGTCCTCAATTTTAGTGATTAGTTTGCCAGTAGTTTCATTTCCGCTGTTCTGCAATACTTTCATCTCTTTGTTTAATCTCAACCCAGATTTTGTGTTCAGAGAACTGTTCATCCAGTCAAACAAGTCCAGTAATTATCCTTCAGCTTCAGAAAGGATGGCATTTTTATAGAAACCAGAATAACGGAGAAAGCGGAATTTGTACTGGCACATAGCCTACACATCTCGAACACTGCGACAGAGCTGGCGACAATAATGTCCTCGTCCAGTGGGACGATCGCACCAATTGCACTATATGCTGTCATTCTATACCATTAAAGAGAGATATGAAATTTAGTGCAGGATTTAGTTTTACAGTCGGGCAATCTGGAACTGACAATGAAAATTTCGTATAGTATGTGTATTCGAACTGATTATCGAGGATTCAAGCATTCCAGAGTCGAGTAATTAAGTGATTTTGAACATGGAGGTGGGCGCCGTTAATACGACTGATATAAAGTGGTTCTCACATTTTGATACAAATGCTCCTTCTGAAGCAGAGTGTGTCTAACAACAAAGATAAAGCAGTGCCTGCGAACCACATGTAATGAATTCATTTCCAAGATGCCATTTGCATGTGTTTACTTGTCATCAAAAATTCTATGTCATTTGAACATTTATCAACAAAATACACAAACTGTACAGTCCTTTGTCGCTGAATTCAGACCCTTGTAACAAAGAAAGTTATGCCTTAACGAGTTTCCTGACTAGGGTTCTCATTGACCGCCGGCGGAAATTCCAATACTGTACACTGAACACTATCACTTTACAAGGAGCATTAAAAGCATCGACTTTGACTTCACTGAAAGAGGCATTGAAGAATTGTAGCGGGAAAATAAAAAGCACCATAATTGAAATCGATGGAGGAAATACCCGTTGCCTACCAGACACCTACTAATTTCGGTCCTGAAATTATCCACCGCAGTATTTACAACAATCGAAACTTAACATGACGTACCAGAGAGACATACACTGAGGAATTAGGAACAGCTAGCGGACCCCTGCGAATTACAACTTAATGATACGTCGTACTTTTTATTGGATAAAATTCCTCAGATATAGTTCAAATGGCTCTGAGCACTATGAGACTTAACTTCTCAGGTCATCAGTCCCCTAGAACTTAGAACTACTTAAACCTAACTAACCTAAAGACATCACACACATCCATGCCCGAGGCAGGATTCGAACATGCGACCGTAGCGGTCGCGCAGTTCCAGACTGTAGCGCCTAGAACTGCTCGGTCACTCCGGCCGGCGGCGACCTCAGATATGCTCTGTTTTTTTTTTCAATAATTATAAGTGCTCAGAAACATCATAAAATTCAATCACAGCACAATGAGAAAGAGTTGACTAATAAGATGTAGAACTGTCAGTTATCAGAGATGGCTCGCCATTGCTGGTTTGATAGGTGTAACAGTAATTGGCTGTTGTTGCTTAGAGCAACTTCTCTCAGTAGACATATGCCTGTTTCAGTATCTAAGTAAGTTGGGATCGTTTTCTGGACGTAGTAAATCCTGATCTTAAATGTAGCTTTAAATGAGTGAAGGAGGCAGCAGAAGCTATAAGCAATCGAAAGCTGATCTTTATACAGATTTCTGCAGAAGGACCGCATTTATTCTTTGTCAGGACGTAGTCTTCCTGTTGAAGAGAGTAGTCTGAAGCCGTCCTATGTGACGTCAATTCGACAAAGAAGATATCTGTGTGACGGTGAATCCAGTAGTGGCTAAGTGGTCTAGTAATACTGAACCACTAATGTGACAGTTAAGAGCTACTTGTTAGCAGATAAGACAGTTGCACGATCTATTTTTGCATACTGCACAAGTGTTTCTGGACCCTAAACATAACTATCAGACAGAAGAGATAGATGTACTTCTGAGATGTGATGACAGGTTCTTCACTAACCGGTTTATCTGTATGAAACTATGAAATAGATCATGAGAGCACAGTCTCTCGGGAGAACTAGTATTTTTGGTAAGATGTGAACACGTCCACTCCTTCCAAAATATATTTCACAGGAGGATCACAAGGACTAAATAATTTAGAGTGCACGAGGATAGATACAGGTTATTTTTCCCTGCTCCAAATGGGAATGGCACATGAGGGATATGACTAATGCTTTTAAGAAGCACCCCCTGCCATGCGCTGCAACGTGGCTTGGGCAGAACTCAAGCATGTTTCTGTTTCGGGTTTACGACGACAAGAGAACAGTAAGACCGTAGCCAGACTGAAGACTTATCAATCCATTATCAGTTTGAAGAAAACCAGAACATGTCATGGATACTAACTGGTGGTAAGTGCCGTTTGTCTTGAAATCTCAGAAGTTTTTCGAAATTCACTATGAAACTAACATGAGCTTCGTCACCCTTCTCACCCCCCACCCTACACCAAGATCTAGTCATGCGTACACTTTTGTATGACAGAATATAAATTGTATTAATTGTGCCAGACTCTAAAATTATACTGCCTGCTCGATATGGGGCAGATGTTCTGTGGCTGAAACCTACGTCTACAATGTCCAGTTATTTCGGCAGATAGAGGAAGGTAAAAGGGTTTCTGTGTATGTGGTGATTATTTTAATAAGGACGATTCCGATTCTCGTAATGACAGCATACTTCAAGGCAACTTGGCAACACAGTTCTCATTTCTCGTTAACAGACGACCCGTGACAGAGTCAGGCGATATTTTTTGGGCAGTTGTGCAACACCCTGGGCACCTTGAAATGAATAATCACCATGGGACTGTGGTGTCTCATTTTGCTGCCACTGCCTCGCATTTTCAGTAATTAGTTGGATATACGAGGGAGTGTTGAAAAATAACGCCTCCGAATTTTTTATGTGAAAACTGTTAAAGATTTTTGAAATAAAGTAAACCATAATAACATTCTAAATTTTTATCCTTCAGGTCTGTGTATTTATTTCTCAACATTGTGTCCCTGGCGACGAATACATTTCACCCAACGAGAGACTAATTTGTTGATATCGTCACTGTTGAATGTTTGACTCTGTTGACGGAGCCACAACCTCTCTTCTGTTTGCAAGGCTTCGTCACTATAAACATCTACATCTACATCTACATTTATACTCCGCAAGCCACCCAACGGTGTGTGGCGGAGGGCACTTTACGTGCCACTGTCATTACCTCCCTTTCCTGTTCCAGTCGCGTACGGTTCGCGGGAAGAACGGTTGCCGGAAAGCCTCCGTGCGCGCTCGAATCTCTCTGATTTTACATTCGTGATCTGCTCGGGAGGTATAAGTAGGGGAAAGCAATATATTCGATACCTCCTCCAGAAACGCAACCTCTCGAAACCTGGACACCAAGCTACACAGCGATGCAGAGCGCCTCTCTTGCAGAGTCTGCCACTTGAGTTTGCTAACCATCTCCGTAACGCTACCACGCTTACCAAATAACCCTGTGACGAAACGCGCCGCTCTTCTTTGGATCTTCTCTATCTCCTCCGTCAACCCGACCTGGTACGGATCCCACACTGATGAGCAATACTCAAGTGTAGGTCGAACGAGTGTTTTGTAAGCCACCTCCTTTGTTGATGGACTACATTTTCTAAGGAATCTCCCAATGAATCTCAACCTGGTACCCTCCTTACCAACAATTAATTTTATATGATCATTCCACTTCAGATCGTTCCGCACGCATACTCCCAGATATTTTACAGAAGTAAAATGTAAATGTATTCGCAATACATTACATTTGTCTATGTTAAGGGTCAGTTGCCACTCCCTGCTCAAAGTGCCTATCCGCTGCAGATCTTCCTGCATTTCGCTGCAATTTTCTAATGCTGCAACTTCTCTGTATACTACAGCATCATCCGCGAAAAGCCGCATGGAAGTGAAGTCCTGGATGGTGCTCATTAAGTTTTGGAAAAAGATGAAAATCAAATGGGGCCAAGTCGGGGTTGTATGGTATGTAATCGATGGCAGTGCACCCAAGTCATTCGACTGTTTCAGATATGACTGCGCTCGTGTGTGGTGTGGCACTGTCATGCTAAAGGAGAGGGTGCTTCATGTGTGGACGAATTATTTGAATTAGTGCTTTCAGTTTTCTGAGGGTTTCCCTCGTAACGACATTACGTTACACACTGTCATGTTACACGTTACTGTTAGGAGCCCTCTAGCGAAACAGAGTTGCAAGTTGCGTTAGCAAAGCATGGAAGTCCACCGAGTAATATGCGTGGCATGGTTCAAATGGCTCTAAGCACTATGGAACTTAACATCTGAGGTCATCAGTCCCCTAGACTTAGAACTACTTAAACCTAAGGACATCACACACATCCATGCCCGAGGCAGGATTCGAACCTGCGACCGTAGCAGCAGCGCGGTTCCCGACTGAAGCGCCTAGAACCGCTCAGCCAGAACGGCCGGCCGCGTGGCATGGAATACCTCATCCGATATTGAGA
Source organism: Schistocerca nitens (assembly GCF_023898315.1). Lineage (NCBI taxonomy): Eukaryota > Metazoa > Arthropoda > Insecta > Orthoptera > Acrididae > Schistocerca > Schistocerca nitens. The sequence goes on along the minus strand of NC_064616.1, from coordinate 775,072,730 downwards.
ACAGAATAAAAAATTTCGGAGGCATGATTTTTCAGTATACCATCGTATATTTATCCCGTTCTGCATTAAAGTGCTTGCAATTGCCTCCCATATCAACGCTGAACATTCCGTAACACGTAAACTACAAACATTCCACTATATATTTTTGCTATCGTAAGCTGCAGAAGTCTATTCCTGATCCTGGACATTTTTTGTTGAAGTTGAATGGTGTACAGTTAATTGCTTATTTCAAACTGCTAATGACACGTAAAAGTCAGCTTTGTGTTTTGACTGTTGGAACGTGGTGGCAAATGAAAGTAATTTATATCACGGATCACTGTCTATTTTGCAGAAACACTCGGTTACGTCGAAAGAAAATACCTTCTGTTATAATCTGAGTTATACAAGCTAGTAACTATGCCAATACTTTCACAATCACACATCGACAATGAAAGTAATTAAAGTAGACAGAGATAATGAAACGCATCTAGTAATCTCTGTTAGAGAACTTAGAGCAAAGTTATGTCAATACTTGACTGTTTCACGAGAAAATATTTAACAGATATTTTTAAATAAAGAATGAAATTCCATATTTTCTCTAATTGGCACAGTAATAAAGGCGAGAGGGAAGCTCAAAAGGTGTTGAAGTGTAATTTTATTCCAACAGCTAATTATATGAAGTTTAAAGTTTACAAAGGCAACGCGTGATGGACGGACATTCGCACGCGACAGGCTTCTCAGCCAGGAACGACATCTGAAGCTGACAAATGAGTACTTAGTAGGCTTTTTTCTCCTGTCTCCGCTTTTATGTCTGTTACAACTAATTAAAGGTCCAAGAGTGCAAAGAGACTTCTCATGAGAAATGGTTTTAGAGTCGTAACAAAAAGCGAAAGCAAGTTACTGGTGCGTAATTAAAAGCCCTACAAAAATTTAACAAAGTCAACATGACTCCCCTATGTAAAACCGTCTTTTAATTCTTTCACGTGTCTTGTTTTCGTGAGCGTGCCTCTGGAATTATCCCGGTATTTGAATTATGTATTCAAAGAAGGCTATAGCAAATTCACCAAATCTGAGATCGGCGATTTTCTCTACTTTGTTGCACTTACTTATTGTCTGTCTGAAATTGAAAAGGAGTATGGTCCAATGTTATCGTTACTGCGGGTTGTTCATTAGAATCAGTGTGGCAAAATACCTAACAACTTGTCCAAACGGTCGTCCTGCAAGCTCACGTTCTCATCGAACCCATGGATTCAAACATTAACTGTAGCTTCCATAGTTTTAAACGTAGAAACAAATTTTGTAGCTATAGACAGCACCTACATTGAATCTCAGTGCTAGTTCGTATAAAAGATGTGCCTGAAAATAGTTTCTTCAATTTCAGATAAAATATTATCCACATTCCTCTTCGGCGATCGACGATTTTGAAGTTCTTGCGCCAACTTCACTGTCTGGCTTTACTACCTTTGATCTTATTGTGCACGCCTCTTTCTGAAACTGTAATTTCGATGCAATAGAAGCGTCACCTGCTACGTGCCAGTTCAGATTAAAGAGATACTTAGATCCCAGACTTACACTGGTCAGACAGAAGTGATACCGTCCAGTGATACAATTCCCAAATCAAGAAGTCCCTGCTGGTAGAGTTTCAGGAAAACCAGATTACGAGCACATCTGCATTTCACATGAATAAAAAAAAAAGGGTAGCCGGAGGCCGAGTAGCCTTTATCGCTAGCCTTTATCGCCAAATTAGAATTTTTTCAAATATTTGCTGTATTAAATTCCAGTTACGTTACATGAGTGTATGATGTTTCTCCAGGCAGGCAAGCGGGGAAAATCTGCTCTACAAACCTGTAAGACTTTTTAAGCTCTCCAGTCTGGAATGGGTCGTGACATAAAGAAACACACTATCAAAATGGGGAGCCCAGGGAGCATGAAATTACTTGCCCCATTCCGATGACTGTGTGCAGAAATCAGTTGAAGACGATGAATCTGCAGCCCACCAAACTTTAGTTAACGGCCTTAGTGGTTCAGTTCCTTTCCAAGATGCTACTCCAGGTGGGTGTAAAATGAATGTGCGCAACGGAAAATACTGAACGCGAAAATCAAGATTTGGCCCTGTCTGCCTACTCCCTGAAGCAGATCTTAGGATCTCTTAATTGTGATATTATTTTCTCCTCCTTGCTCTTTAACATATAAATTACAACATAAACATAAATGAATGATTAAGGGAACTAGTAGCTACTAATTGAAAAATGTTGTTTCTGTTTATACATTTATTGTAGATTAAAAACCTCTTTATATTACAAATGTTCTTATTTCCTAACTAATATTACTGATCAGTTGCCCAAATTTGCCCCTTTTATGGCTACGCGATCTAATATAAATAACGCGAGATGACTGACATCATCTACCTACCAAAAACTAGAAGACACTACTTTCTAAGATGATCTAAAGTGGTGTGCAACCTCAGTGGAAATAAAACTTACGTGATCGCAGCTGTTTAACCTTATAGCCCTAATAAGCCGAAGCAGTTAGCAATATCACCGTATGTACTGCGTCCGGTGCGTCGGAGTGATGGTTCTCGTACACGTCTGCGACGATGGAAGAACTCCAGCCGCAAAATAAATTCTTTCAAACACTAGGACGGCAGAAGGCGGTTCTCTGACTAGTATAATCTAATACTATCTTCTCCTCTCTGTGCTCTACAGACGAGAAACGCGAGCGCCCAGCCACAAGGACGGAATTCAGATAACGTCTCTACGTCAGTGTAGACAGAAGAAGTGCTCTCAATCACTGAACGCTGCGTACTCAACAACGACTCCCTACCCGGAGGCAAAGTCCAGAATCGTATAAGTTCGCAACAGTGCCGTGCCTAACCGCTCTAACTATAATATCTCCTGAGAGAAAAGACAGCAAGTCCGTCTCCACCAACAAAAGCCGATATTGAGCGGCCATCAAACACGGGCGCTCAGAACGGAAGACCTCAACCGCTGGCTTCCCAGCAAAGCTCGGCTCCCCTCCCTCGTAACTGCAGAAGGCGAATCATATTCTCGAAACCACGGAATATTCTCCCTCTCTACAGATTCTTCCGAACGCGGACCAACCATATTTTAGTCTTTTGTCGTCCAGCGCAGAAAGCTTGCGAGGAAATACCTATCCCCATTAATTAGGAATTCATACAATGGCACGCTTCTCAGAGTAAAAATCCTCGGAAATAACCCAGCCTGCGTGATTTCCGAAGTAACGCTTCCTTGTTCCTCTCTGCTGCGTCCAATATTTTCAGAGTTTCCGGTTATCTTTCCGGCCTAGCTACAAAACCGGCCAGCCGCCACTCTATTGTGCTTCAGCGTTCATGCGCCCCGACTGTCCGGCTAGGACTACTTACTCTGTTAAGCTGGACCAACACACCTGTGCGGGCTTTTCCACTCAGTGCCTGAGTTACGCCCGCCGTTTCATTTCCACTGGCGTTCCAACCTCTACTAGTACAGGCAATCATTCATTACGCCGTTTTGATAACAAAGACACTCCATCATTTTTCATGCAGTAAGTGTTAACTATTTGCAAGGTGTACGTGACAATGTCAGTTTTCTTTAAATATTCATATATACCACGTACAACCTATCAAATGATACCTAATTCCGCTATTAAATCAGTCTGATGTCAAAAGTTTTGCAAGTCACTAACGCAGGAGTATTACCAGAGTGGTAACTAACACCTGTAGTGGAGCTCTGAGGGCTGCACGTGTGGTGAGCATGTTCTTGAAGGAGAATCTATCTTTTCGGTACACGATAACTCATATACAAGTACTTTCAGCATAGCAATGAAATTAATATATACGTAGGGATACTGAAAATCAGCATGCTAAACTTATCATTATAATGGTGGACGACTTAAGTCACTTCGTCCTAAAAAGGAGGACAATAGCTGAAAAGCAACGTTAAAATAGCTCTCAAAAATTGCTGAAGGTCAAATTAAGAGCAGTTACGCCAAACTTACATCTCTCCAGGCGAAATAAAAACAGGGGAAAATATTAAGGGGAAGGGTCTGGAAATTACAGAGAGCTTAAATAATCTAGTTCGTTCTATCAGAAATTCTTGCCTCGAGAAAGTAACTTCACTGTTGAGTGGCGTCGGCGTAGTAAAGTTTCTTATGTTGTTTAGGAACCATATATTCACAACGAAATCTAACCGTTGCTATATTTTGTCATGCAATTAGAGGTAATTTAATACACATTATTCAATCCCTAAAATTCTTATCAACCTCATTTATTTCACCCAGGCAACAAGGGCCTGCCGATCACTCAGTTACGTAATCTGAAAATAGACTAAAAGCATTACTTGTAATTTTCATTCACTTGTTGACGCTGAAGCGCCACGTGCTGAAAAACCCTGACTATTGTAAGGTATGTGACAGTAAGGCGTGTTTTGTGATAAATGATATTGAATCAGTATATATTAAATCCTCTAAATCACTCGTCGGAATCAACCTCTTTTACAACGAAGTGACATACGGTACCTCGTATTCTTCAGATTATAAAATCTACAGTCGTGCCATGTTCATATTTACGAATTTTATGAACTACTGACCGGTTAGATCTGTTACATGTTTCCAATAATCCATGCGCCAAGCCGTATTTAATTCAGATGGATCACAAAACATACACGAAATCCCGAACTGTCGGATATTTTAATACGCCAGTCATTTTATATTTCTTTCAAACATCACTCGAACAGTCATTTTTGTGAAAATTCACAATACATTAAAATTGTCTCATTCGAGATACCATAGTTGTCCAACATAGTCATACGATGCACGCTATTCTACTTCCGATCACGAATAACTGAACTTCTCCCGCTGTTCAAACAACCTGCTTCTCCGAGAGACTGTTGACACTTTTTCGATAGACTTCTTGCGCGGCTTCGGACCGTCTCGCACAACGCCCAGTGTTGCGGACGGAGGAGGAAGTCGACTAGAGGCTAAAAAAGTCCTCTCGTGCAACACAAAATTTGAATAACTTCGAATTGGGACTCTAAACAAATGTCAAATGGTTCTGCTGCAGGAAATCGTTCTCCAGATAAGCTGAATGAAACTGGAGTGTCTACTCAAAAGTGGATAGTGTGATTTTAAAATGGAACTGGTAGTAAGTAGTCTTTCATTTCCGAATCTGCTTATTCAAGGCTCTCTGAACCATGAAGTACTGCCTACACTACAAAACTGAAAATTGGGACTGCTTTATTATTTTATTTGTTGAATATGGTGATAAGTTTTTTAATATCTAAGTAAAACCAAAGGTGTGGTTAATATATAGAGTTTTGCTGTTTTCCATCATATTTCACATTTTACAAAATAATTCGGAAAAATACAATAGATGTTTTCACGCCCGATGTTGACTTCAGTTAAAACGTCCGGGTTGCGAGGCATTGTTCGATGTATAAAACTATAGCATGACGTTTCGTTTCCGACTGCAGGAGACAACTTCGGAGTTAAATAGCAACTGCATCAACGACTTGAGGGGACCCGAATTCATAGGGCTGCATAGAGGCCACCACTACTAGCCATGCGTCGCCGAATTCATGATTAACTGCGGCTGGTGTCATCGTAATCTATTAAAGGTAATCGATCGATATTCTGATCAAACTAAGTCGGCATCCACATTTTATTTTACTTAACATCCTCTTCTTTGCTTCCCGCGCCCGGGTTCCCGGGTTCGATTCCCGGCGGGGTCAGGGATTTTCTCTGCCTCGTGATGACTGGGTGTTGTGTGATGTCCTTAGGTTAGTTAGGTTTAAGTAGTTCTAAGTTCTAGGGGACTGATGATCATAGATGTTAAGTCCCATAGTGCTCAGAGCCATTTGAACCGTTTTTTTCTTCTTTGCTGTTAAAATTATCGTGGTGTTTGTAAACCACTATGGCCTGCCTACAAAAGCGAGCATAATAGTGTGTTACCTTTGCTAAACGTTACTCTCACTGTTTTTTTTTTTTTCATGGTTTCCATCTCGGAAAGCGAGTTTCATTACGGCCGATTTGTCAGTTTGTTTCAAGCAGCACTTCCGGCTGAGTGGGTGTTGCTTTCGCGTGTGGCTCCGATGTACACTTGCCGACAACTACGCGGAACTCTGCAAACCACACGTGTCGCTAGTGAACGTCATACATCTTTTGGCATTCTCAAGCGTTCTTTTGTTTTCTATGTGGGTCTAAAGATCGTTTCCATGCCATACAGCGTTGTTGTAATTAAACTTTCGCTACTTGAGAGGGCCCCCATGACAAACGAGAGATCGTAGGACAATGAAACTTTGGTGGAAACATTCGTAAGGATACGCGGAAGAGAAAAGGCAAATAAGCCTGTGAAAGAAACACATTTTAATTTCCACATGAGAGGGTAACATTTGTTAACTGCATCCACGACAGCGTATAACCGCACTAAAGATACCATTTCACAATTGTTCGTAGCACTTTTCAAACGACGGACCATGGAACGTTCTGTTCTCGGGACACAGCTACTTGAAGATCGCACATTGTGTCCAGCATTCACAGCCATGGCAACACTTTTCGGCGGAATTGGCCGTAGGCCACTCACGAGAGGAGTTCCCAAATTGCCAGTTAATTTGGACAACCGAATCATGTTCTTCAATCCTGGTGCGGAAAGAGGACCTCTCCGTATTACTTTGGTTCAAATGGTTCTAAGCACTATGAGACTTAACATGTGAGGCCATCAGTCCCCTAGACTTAGAACTACTTAAACCTAACTAACCTAAGGACATCACACACATCCATGCCCGCGGAAGGATTCGAACCTGCGACCGTAGCAGTCGCGCGGTTCCGGACTGAAGCGCCTAGAACCGCTCGGCCACCGCGGCCGGGGACTGATTATGGCCGCACGACATGAATTAACATAACTTTGATCGCGGGATGGTAGTTGGAGCTAGTCGCACAGGACATTTCATTTCAGAAATCAGGGAATTCAACATTCCGATGTACACAGTGGTAAGAATGTGCCGAGAATACCACTTTTCGGACATTACTTCTCATCACGGGCAACGCAGTGGCCGGCGGCCTTCCTTTACGACGGGGAGCAGCGACGTTTGCGTAGAGTTGTCAGTGCTGACAGACAAGCAACACTACGTAAAATAACCACAGACATCAATGTAGGACGCACGGCGAACGTATCCGTCAGGAAAGTGCGGTGAAAAGTGGCGTTAATGGGGTATGGCAGCAGACGACCGACGCGAATGCCTTTACTAATAGCACGACATCGCCTGCTGCGCCGCTCATGGATTCGTAACCGTATCAGTTGGACCCTAGACGACTGGAAAACCGGGCACTATGGGACTTAACATCGGAGGTCATCAGTCCCCAAGAACTTAGAACTACTTAAACCTAACTAACCTAAGGACATCACACACATCCATGCCCGAGGCAGGATTCGAACCTGCGACCGTAGCGGTCGCGCGGTTCCAGACTGAAGCGCCTACAACCGCTCGGCCACTCCGTCCGGCGTGGGCTGGTCAGACGAGTGCTGATTTCAGTTGGTAAGAGCTGATGGTAGGGTACCAGTGTAGCGCACGTTCCACGGAACCATGGAGCCAAGTTGTCACCAAGGGACTGTGTAACATGTTGGTAGCTCCGTAATAGTGTGTGCAGTGTTTACATGGAATGGACTCAGTCCTGTGCTACAACTGAAGCGATCATTGACTGGAAATGGTTGTGTTCGGCTACTTGGAATCGTTTTGTAGCCATTCATGGACTTCATGTTCCCAAAAAATGATGGAATTTTTGTGAACGACGATGCACCATGACACTGGGCCTCAATTGGTTGCGATTGGTTTGAAGAACATTCTGGACAATTCGCGAAAATGACTTCACATTCCAGATTGCTCGACATGAATCCCATCGAAAATTTATGGGACATAATCGAGAGGTCAGAAAATTTGAAATTTGTGGTAATTTTTATGGGACGCAGCTTCTGAGGTCATCAGTCCCTAGGCTTACACACCACTTAGCTTAACTTAAACTAACTTACGTTAAGGACAACACACACACACACACACACACACACACACACACACACACACACACACACACACATGCCCAAGGGAGGACTCGAACCTCCGAAAGGGGGGGGGGGTCAGATTTTGGACAAATCTGGAACTCTGTCGCAGTTACGGCTATGGAGGCAGCATGGCTCAATATTTATGTAGGAGATTCCCAACGACTTGTTGAGTCCATACCACATCGAGTTGCTGCAAAAAGAGGTCGGACGCATCTACATCTACATCTAAATGGATACTCTGCAATTCACATTTAAGTGCCTGGCAGAGGGTTCATCGAACCACCTTCACAATTCTCTATTATTCCAATTTCGTATAGCGTGCATAAAGAATGAACACCTACATCTTTCCGTACGAGCTATAATTTCCCTTATTTTATCGTGGTGATCGTTTCTTCCTATGTAGATTGCTGTCAAAAATATATTTTCGCATTCGGAGGAGAAAGTTGGTGACTGGAATTTCGTGAGAAGATTTCGTCGCAACGAAAAACGCCCTTCTTTTAATGATTTCCAGCCCAAATCCTGCATCATTTCTGTGACACTCTCTCCCATATCATAGTAGGAAGTATCCCATGACTTTTGTCACTGCATTGTAGAAAATGTGCATATTTCAAATAATATTTTAATTATGTTCACAACAAACTTACTTAGTATTAAAATGTTCACTTTCAGAGTATAAGGAGTTTTGTGAAATTACAGAAACAGCGTCACAAAACACGACAGAAATGTGTAAACAGTTGCACATTAGTTTTGCTCCGAAATTTTCTTAATTTTCTTGGTGTGTGATGAAGTGAATAGCACAATTTTATTCCGTGAACATATTCAGGTGGCTTTGCTGTTACTCATAATACTATTTCTTTTCAGTTAACGTTACCTGTAGAAATATTCGTAAGGCAATAGTGCCCGGCGTCAAAATATCACCTGTAACCATTACAAGAATAAGGAAACAGGAAAGAAAGCAGTGGCAAACAATAGCTGTTTTGTTGGCTGCGCACTGAACCATAATCAGAATGAAGCCTTACAGTACGTAATTAAACTACATGGAACGTACTGGTGCTTCGTTTCCGTTTCGCTATAAGCAATATTTTAATTCGTCTGAAAATCTTTTGAACAAGTTAATTTTGCAGCAAGAGCAGTATTAAGAAACAGCACAGTAAACGATCTTTAAAGAAGTAACACATGAGGAAAACTTGAATACATATAGCTTTGTACCCTAAACGAAACGTTCTAAAATGAACCTCAGATTACATAAAATGAATGTACTGTTTCTAAAACAGTTGAAAAATTTCCAAAAGTTTAAAATATTTCTTTCGAAATATCACCACAAACTTCAAAAATATTATATAGTTCTAGTGTAAGTAACACATAGTGATTCTAAGCGTTCTGTTACAAGTTAAACAATGTTCATTATTCGAGCGGAACACACAATCGTGTTGACCTTTACTGTAAGGACGTTATTTTTCATCCACATCTGTCTACGAAATTCCAGTTGTGTAATAGACGGGAACAGTTCTGCGCAACGATAATAACTACTACTGTCGATCAGTTTTTCGACGAATGTAAGCTTTGACTGTCCTCCCCAATGACATGGTTAAGTGATACTATGGCTAGAAGCATGCGACAGCTATTGCAGTGAATATAGTGTACTCCAAAGATTATGAAAGCTCATTCTGCTGGGTGTATCTGGTGAGACTCGTAAGACTAAAGGCACATTCAAGTGATTGTCGAGCATAATATACGTCACAATTACAAACAACATATGGCTCTGAGCACTATGGGACTGAACGTCTGAGGTCATCAGTCCCCTCGAACTTAGAACTACTTAAACCTTACTAACCTATGGACATCACACACATCCATGCCCGAGGCAGGATTCGAACCTGCAACCGTAACGGTCGCACGGTTCCAGACTGAAGCGCCTAGAACCGCTCGGCCACACCGGCCGGCTACAAACAACATAAACCGATTAGGCAAAACATTTGACCACTTGCTTAACAACATGTTGCTCCACCTTTGGTAAGCAATACAGCAGCGTTTCTGCGTGGCAGGTATTCGACAAGTCCGTAGTATGTTTCCCTAGGTATGTGATATCAGATGTCTACACACAATTCACTCACTTCCCGTAAATTACGGGTCGGTGACGCGGAGTTGCCGCCTGATATCGCCTCAGGTGTTTTCCACCGGATTTAGGTCTGACGAATTTAGTGGCCAAACAGTCAACATGAATACATTATTATGCTCCTTAAAGCACTGGAGCACGATTTAGGCGTCACGGAAAGGACAGTCATTCCTACGAAAGATGGCATCATGCATGAAGGAACGCAGGTAACCCGCAATAATGTTCAGGTAGTCCACTACTGTCATGGTTTCATCAGTTACTATTACAGGTCCCAAGGAAACCGAGGTGGATGTGCCCCATAGCATAATACTGTCCCCATCGGCCTGCGTCCGTTGCTTGCGCGGTGCATGTTTCGAGCAGGCTTTCGCCGGGAGGACTGGGTACCCGGAGACGACCGTTGACTTACAACGGAAGGACACAACGTTTGAAAGGCGGATTTACTGTAAACTTCGTATACTCGTAGTACTCCATGAGGACAACAAAATGTGTAACTAGTAGCGCGTACTTCTCAAGCGTTACTGAGAAAATCGCAAGATAATTTCGGTTGTCAAATATATATCTGTGCGTGGCCATTTTTACCATGAAGCGGCGGCAGCCGAGTGATGCTGGCACAGTAGCTCAGCGTGTTCGTTCAGAACGTTAGCTACTCTTTGTAATAAAAAAAACCGAGCGAACGGATCAACGAACAAACTGAACGAGTGTCATCGGACGTCCACCCTGAACACATTCAATGAACAATATAGAACAAAATGAAATAAAAAAAAAGTGGCGTTCAAGTCCCGTAATCGCTGGATCGAGTTCCGTTCGTCAGTTTTTTTTTATTTTTATTTTCAACACAGTCATTTTCTTTATTATTTGTAATACAATTGATATAATGGGAAAAATACGTGTAATCGGATGAACTTTTATTAAATTTACAATGTTATTTGGCAGTCTACTAATTTTTATTATCACAAATAATATAATATTCATAACTATCGACTAGTAAACGACCTAACGCATAAAGTGATACTGAAAATGTATGTTTGTCCGTGTCTTCAAAATTATTCGTATTTAATCGAAAGAGAACGAGAAATTGCTTCTCGGAAGACGCTATTAAAATACACTCGATACTGCATAACCAATTATCAGCGCCGATTTTTAAGGAAATACCGCGCTATTCATGGTTTGCTTCCAAATTATCGTCTGAAAGAGAGGTTTTTGAAAATGTTAACGAGGTTTGTTTTTCCACGGAAAACCTCGAAAGACCTTGCGTATGTGTAAACATAGCACTTATTCAATGCAGCTGGTGCAGTTTAACTTTATGTTTTCCATGTTTTTACGAAAAATACCATCCTGCAACTTGTAATCGTAATGTTGAAAGCGACGATTAATTGTACATCCTTCGAAAGCCGTCTGTGTCGGTCAAAACTTGGAGGCAACTAGTCGTTTCGGGCTCCTTCCTGGTATAAGGGATTTCTCAAATCACGTAGCATATATTTTCAGTATCACTTTATGCGTTTGGTCGTTTACTAGTCGATAGTTATGAATATCATATTATTTGTGATAATAGAACATAGTAGACTGCCAAATAACATTGTAAATTTAATAAACGTTCACCCGATTATACGTATTTTTCCCATTATATCAATTGTAATATAAACAGTAAAGAAAATGACTGTGTTGAAAATAAAAAAACAGACGCACGAGGCTCGAGCCAGTGATTACGGGACTCGATCCAGTAATTACGGCGCTTGAACGCTAACCGATATTTTTTTTCCATTTTGTTCGTTGTTGATCGTTGTGTTTGGTCGTTGCGGACGACACATGACATCCGTTAAAGTTCGTTTGTTGATCCTTCCACTCAGTTTTTTTTATTACAGAGGCCAACCATCTCTCTGACCGAACACGCTAAGCTACCATGCCGGCTCTTTTTTTTTTTTTTTTTTTTGTCAAATGGACCAGTCGGCTGCCGCCGCTTCATGGTAAAAATGGCCACGCACAGGTATATATTTGACGACCGAAATTATCTTGCGATTTTCTCAATAACGCTTCAGAAATACGCGCTACTGCTTACATATGTTGTTGTGTACGAAGTTGGATGTAAATCCGCGTTCCAAACGCCGTGGCCTCCCCTTGTTATTGCAACAAAAAACGTGATTCGTCCGATGGGCGACAAGTTTCCATTGATCAACAATCCAGTCTCCACTAATGGTGCCTACTGCAGTCGTAATTGACGAATTCGTTGGGTCAACAGTGGAATACGTAGGGGTCGTCAGCTGTACAGCCCCTGTTCAACAACGTGCGCCGAAAGGTGTGCAACAATGTTGTTGTCTGTTATCAGATCTGCCACAGATGGCTGTCAATCCTACTTTACAGACCGGGAAAGCTTACGGCCTTCATTTTCTGTGATGAGGTGTTGACGTCTAGTACCTTGTCACCTACTCGTGGTTTCACTGTCCTTCAGCTACTTTCCGCAGATACAATGGTCGCGTGTGAACGGTTGACCAGCTTCATCATTTTCGAGATGCTCGTTCCCAGGCACTGGGCGGCAACGATATGCCCTTTGTCAAAGTCGGCTTCGTACTGGATTTCCTTAGTTACGGCCCGCATCATCGCTAGACTGAGTCCCTATGTGTCTCTGCTTTGCTTATACACTTTCATTACCGTTTCATATGCCCGAAACGACACAACGCGGTATTCAATCTCCCGGTGGATAGCAATCATAACATTTTGGTCCGTCTGTGTATAACGATAGTGCCTCACAAGAGGCAATTGGTTTTGAAGCTGTCGCCACTCATGAAAACATCACATTGGAACAGTTTTCATGGAGACAAATGGGCATTGACAATGTTACATAGGCAAAAATCCAGTCATGTAGTACATCTTCCTCGTAAAGGTGGAGCACAGCCAACTTCAGGCGGCTGTAACATCACAACTACCGTAAGCTGAACCCATATTTGTACATTAGCTTCTACGTTAAACTGTCCGTCTTGTCTTTCAAGACTTCCACATCGATCTACACAAATTCTGTTCCAGTTTCGTAGATTGCATCATGTTGTTACTCAAAAGACTGCCACTTTAATAATCGAAAGTCCTAGGTTTTTAATCTGTTGAAGAACTTGTTCTGGAATTTAGCTTTGGATCCACCCGTGGTAGCACTTTCTATGCGCTAAGGTATTACACACAGGTCTCAGACGGCACATTATGTTACACAATAGGTAACTACCACAACAAGATGTGTTGGAGGCGGGCAAAGACATACCACTTTCATGCCTTATAAACAGTTTTGAAACTAGCCTTTAGGTTAACGACTGTTGAGCTAGATTGCCTCCAGATCTGTGCCTCAAACCAGATGCTACAGATCTGTGGTTTGATGACAGTGTGGTAAAGTACCTGATTACAAATCCATACGTTCATGGATCATTCCCCGGTTGATTGCGCGTTTGTTTCTGTCGCTTATATCTTTTGTTCGTTTCGGGCAACATTTGTTAAGGAGCACTGTGATTCGGATTCAAGATTAAACTGTACGTCCCCTATAACTGGCTGGATGTGTCAGTTAAAAGGTAGGAGGAATGTAAGGGTATACCGCCTCCGATAGGATTATACCTTGCAAAGCATTGCGATGTTCCAACCAACATTACGGTTAACGAACACATGCAATGTTTGTGTAAGTATATGGGGCATTAACTATGACCAGAAACTGAATTTACATCAGGCTGAAACATCTCCGTGACAAAGATGGTTGATGATATAAGCGATATTCGAATCGACCGCTACAACAAATACTGATAGACAACATGGAGCAAGTGCGATAGCTACTGACACAAATCTCATGATTGTCTCTGAGAATCTTCTTCTTTCGCTTACGCCATAGTCCCGCAGCGATCGCAGGGTCGGCGTGGTTACAACGGATTTGGCAATGTTAGTGTTAGGGATGGCCGGATGCCCTTCCTGCCGCCACCCCGTACCCCCCAGGCCGGAAACAGTGTACCCCAACTACCTGCATCTAGTGTAAATCGTGAAATAGTGCGGATGTGTTGCAAATGTCTGCGACGCGTGTAACTGAGGCGGAACGTGGGGACCAGCCGGTATTCACCTAACGGGATGTGGAAAACCGCCTAAAAACCACAGCCAGGCTGTCCGGCACACCGGCCCTCGTCGTTAATCCGCCAGGCGGATTCGATCCGGGGCCGGCGCGCCTACCCGAGTCCAGGAAGCAGCGCGTTAGCGTGCTCGGCTACACTGGCGGGTGATTGTCTGTGAAAATGGTACCGCAGAAATAAGGAATCAGCGAGTACAGTGCTTCGGAAAGTGGAAATCACAAAAATTGACTTCTGGAGATTTCATTGATAGGGTTCACAGAAATGCAGTATTTCTGGAAACCATCACTGCAGGGAACGAGAGAGCTCGGCATCAAGACCAGGCTGACCCCCTTTCTCGAAATCAGTACCATGATCGCCAATGCGTATTTGAAAGTCGAACTCTCTTGTCAGGTTATACCAGGGGTGCATGAAACAGCTGCTTCTACTCATCCGAGTCAACTAGACTGGTGATGGATTGGGAAAAGGCGTCTGCTGCATGACTCTTCCTGCTCGCACATTACTCATCTCCAGCAACCACCGTACTCCCCGTTCTTAGCATATGTAGATTTCTCTTTGTGCCCCGTCTCAACGTGTTCCAAAACGGCGCAAACTTTGCAGAGATACTGGATGTCCGAAGGAATGCAACATCTACATTACAATCTACTCCGAAAGACGTCTTCATTGACAGTTTCCAGAAGCTTTGTAAATCCTGCGAGTAAGGTATTCAACATTTACATAATACTTTATTTGTCAACTTATTAGTTAATTTATATTTATTAATTTATATATTCAGTGCTTTAAAATTAAGCCACGCAGCAGTGCCTCAGCATTCTAAGTTCTATTGAGATATCTGCGTTGTACTGGCTTGTTGAATTATCAGAAACGCAGTATAAGGTATAGGGAAATTGGCTTCATTATTTATTGCAGTCGTTTTGAATTATGTGCATTTACTCGTTTGATTCCACACCACGTTGCATGTAACAGTAAAGTGAAGTGCTTTGTGGTGTTACGACGGTAGATTTGCCACGGTAACGGAAAAAGTACTTCCCTCAGTTAACAATTAACTAAATCCATACAGATGTCTCTATGTCTTTTCTTTTATCGTCAGTTAGTTATCCCACTTTATTTGCATTCTTTATCGCTTGCTTTTTTGCATCCTTCTGCTTCGCCAATTTCTTCAGCCTCTCTTCACGACTTGTGTTGCCATACCTCATTTACCTTAAACTATTGCTACTACTACTACTACTACTATTACTACTACCACTAGTACTGATTAATACTGCTACTACTGATAACATTAACAATTACTACTACAGTAATAATAATAATAATTACTATTATTACTCGATGTAAGTAAGGCTTTTTTCTCAATCGCCTGATCTTCGTCCTTATTGTCACTGGTTGAGTTATTTACATTTTCCTTAAAACTATAACTAATGATTATTGTATTTAGTGAAAATGTTATTTAACGTTTTGGTCTGGGGACATATCACGATTATAACTTGTAGAATAAGTTATTGTGTAATAACAACAAACTTGTAAGTGCTCTGGCTGTTCTTAAACTCTGAGTACATGTAAGAATGCCTACAGAAAATTATCCTAATTAAAATACTTACTTACAAACAGAGAATATTTACCGATGAAAATTTTGACTTTAAGAACAAGTTAACACAGTTAACTTACCTTGAACAACAGTTAATCAATGGGCTTAAATGAATATTTAAATACATTTTATTGATCCAGTTTCCTATCAATGAATTCATAACTTTACTTACGAAACTTATAAAATGCTCCAGCTTATAGGCAAAATATGTACTATGAGCATGCTTGACTCACAATTTTGTCTTAACTACCTTTGCACACAAAGACTGAAAATATTGAATAACAAAAGAACACCGAATGGATCCTGGAGTATCATTAACTGCTCTGAAGATCTCGAAGTAAACTTAATATTCTGCAACCTGAAATAATTATACGGAAACGTTACTGGCAATCTTGTGCTGGGTGAATGAGTGTCGTATACGCTAGCAAGTCTCAGTGAATAGATACCTTAGCTGATCATGGTAGAATCCCCACTAAAGTATAATTTATAAAGTCCATGAGCACGTGACTTACTAAATATAACCGTTAAAGGAATACTGTAACTTTAACAATGACAAGGAGCTTAAATTAATTCAGAGAGATCGTGTGAAAGTTACTTATTATTTCAACTCAGAACACAGCTCACAGTACATGGAAGAACATTGCTGGTTTTATGTGAACCACGTGGCATTCTGTACCACAGCACAACAAAGAATTTACTCACAACGTATTCCAGAAACCGATGAAAATACCAAGAACCTTTAGATGAATGAAGGAAGGATTTATGTTGTTCGCCTACGATTCATATATATATATATATATATATATATATATATATATATATATATATATATATATATATATATATATATATATATATAGAGGAAACGAATTCTGGTCTGCGTGAATCGAGACTGGATGCCCTGCGTTACAAAACATAATGATTAGTATAACTCGTAATGGCTCAGTACAGACGTGAATTCTTTGCACTAATATAACACACCAAGCTGCTCTAAGCAATATAACAAACCTAGTAACATGCAGATGGCAACCACAGAATGCAGGAAGCAAATCTTGTAAGTTTTCTCGCCAGTCAACCTGTCCGACTACATCCATCAGACCAGCCACAGACCAAGCACAAGACACTTCGTGTCTCATTCGAATACCGACCACACGGTCTCGGCGCAGTCTGCGCTGATCTACTGTTGGCCAAAACACGTCGCTCGGCAAAGAGCGTCGTTAGACCACCCATCTTGGGTGAGCAAAGATTGTCTTCACTACAGACATCAATTAGTGGGCACAGTGCTCGCGGGTTAGCAGACGCAGAAAATATGAGAAGCTGAAAGATGACGTACGTTACAGGCCACTTTCAAGCTTTTACTATCCACTCTACTTTTTTTTTCAATGTCTGTCAAAATTAGGAACTTAAACTCCATTCTCCAGGCTGCATTCAGGTTTTTAGCTGTGAATCTGCTTTAGTCTTGCTGAAGGTGGTTATTGGAATTACGACAGCTGTTCATTTTGAGACAATATAGTTTCAGATGAAATGTAATACAAAAATAATCCAATAAATGTAAATATGCAACGATTACCTACTCTAAGAAATCTAACAGTTCCGCCTTCACACTTAACACGTTAGGGAAGTGGGTATTTTATTCATAAACTGCAGGACTCAAACACCTTCTCACATTTTCGTATCCCCATTTTCAGATTTAGGTGTCCACGGTTTCTGTAAATTTCCTCTGGCAAATACTGGAATAGTTCCTCTGGAACTCTAATGGTCGATGTTCTTCGGTATTCCGAATCGGTACCATGTCTCTAATCACTTTCATTTCTACTTGAAGCATCTTCGTCAGCTTTCGTCTGAGGTGCCATAAGGGGAGGTTCCACCCTAAAACTTCAATTATTTCAAAAAAATTTAATGGATATTTCAGGTCCTTGGAGTATTTAATCTTAGATCCCAAAACGATGTGGCTGTATTCGAATTACGTCTAATAGATATTTGAAATATGGACTGTGTGAGGGGCCATGGCACACTGACAATTGCTGCCAAAGTGGTCGAAATAGGGTACTGATGGTAAGACACAAAATGCAAATGAAAGTTTGCATAGTGTCATTTGGTCCAAGTATCCTAAACAAAAAGAAGAAAAGTTACTTTTAGGTCTCCCAGAACCTGTTTCTCTGTTCAGTATGGTATGTTTGATGACTGAAGAAAGCAGGAGTGGCTGTATTCCCTTATCACTCTCACAGAAGAAAATCTGCTTATGGGTCTTACAGAAACTGTTTCTCAGTTCAGTGTGGCGTGTTTGATAACTGAAGAAAGCAGGAGTTGCAATGTTCCCTTATCACTGTCCCAGAAGAAAATCTCCTTATCTAGAGATCAACGACAGATCAAGTAGTCTATATGGTGCTGCCTGAAGAAGGAAAAATTCAAGAGAAATGCTGCCCTGGTCTTGAAATTACAAGAAGAAGCTTACAGGATCAGGAAGGGAAAACTTATGGTGCTGGTGAATTTTTATGGATATATGTCTTGTCCTAGCATTCATTTTAATAAAATTTTAAAATCCATTTTTCCATAAGTATGTCGTCCTAAGTTCAATTCCCACTTTTTTTATCCTAAATATTAACCAATTTCAATGCAATTTTTGCAGTAAATAGTTTTGAGGTAATAATATGATAGACATTGTAGTTTGTCTATTTTGTTATCACATTTATTAACCGGTAATTAAAGAAAATTTCAGTTTGAAACTTGAAAAAATTATTGAAAGTAAATCAGCAACATTTTTCATAAAATGAATGCATAGAAGTGTTGAAAAATGTCTTGTGGAAGCACCTAAAAAGTTTCAAACGTGAAAATTGAGGTGTGAGTACCCAAAGTTGGTTTTCAAAAATACCACTAAAATCATACCAAAAATTCAAAACTCAGAAACCAATATAGCTCCGGACTTCAAAGCTAGGGCACTGGTACATCTTTACGTAATAGACATGATTTTAAAATTCAGCTGAAATCCGCAGAGTATAAGACAATTTAATTTTTTCGTGGTGTATCCCCGAAAGTGTAACTGTAACAGTAGCATTTTGCATTAGTGCCTGTAGTAACAGTGTAACATCTCATGTATAGTGAAGAGCACATACAAAAACAGCAGTATGAAGCCTCTTTTTGACTATACTTTCCCTCAAAAGTCGAAACTTCACCTGTTTTAACTTAGCCTGCTGCTGTGAAAAAGTGTCTTTTTTTTTAACTAATACCAAGAATGCAACTACTTAATTCTTCACCTTTAAATTATGGTGTAAACCATCGAAACTCGTAGTGGTGTTATAAAGAACTGTGTTATTTATATTCCTTTTGGAGGTAACTGTAAGTAAAATTATTCATTTTAGCTGTATCACCGGTGAGCTTTTTTCAAAGAGAAATTCTTCTCCACCACTATCGTGTTAATGACTGCATGAATCAACCCACACTCTCTTCAGCATCTGATCCCATAAGGCACAAAGAAGGAAACAGAGTCAAGTGTTTCTTGTAACCCGAAAATCACCCAGTAGTGAATTTTTGCTAGCTCTAATGACCAGTAAATTTTACGTTTGCGATATGTCAACAAACAAGTAACCCAAATTTATCGTTCTTACCTCAGCCCTAAACAACAGAAATGCATAGCCCGCGGTAAATATTCCAAGTTTCACTTACCACAAAAAATTAAAACACATATGAATCTTTCTAAAAATATGTTTAATTTAAACTTTCGTGTTGAGATGCACTTGATAACTCGTTGATGAACGACGAATCCCTGCTGTGGAGGCTCTAATTGTACGTGAATGTTATCGGCACTCTGAAACGAGGGTCACGTATGCAGTGTTTACAAGAAAATTTAAATGTCTTATGGAATTGTTGGGTAGGATATCCCACGGAGAGTGTTCAGCCGCCTGCCGGAAATGACGTTCTTCGGCCCCTATCTTTGCGAAATGTGAGACGTATGTCATATGTGTGTTTGTAGAGTGTAGATGAGTGTACTGGATGCGTATATAGTGTATGGTTCAAATGGCTCTGAGCACTATGGGACTCAACTGCTGAGGTCATTAGTCCCCTAGAACTTAGAACTAGTTAAACCTAACTAACCTAAGGACATCACAAACATCCATGCCCGAGGCAGGATTCGAACCTGCGACCGTAGCGTATATAGTGTAGTTTTACGTCTGTGTTGTATGATGGTGATGAGATAAGAGAGAGGGTGAAACCCGGTGCCGGCACGTAGCCCATTCCTCTCAAACAGCACCAAAGAAAGCACCGAGCTTAACGTCCTTATCCGACGGACGGATCACCAAGAACAGTCAGCCGCCTCTTGTCTATCCATGGCAAGCTTCAGGTCGTCTGCCACCCTTATTAAGGTAGATGTTGTGCTGCGATGTTTACAAAAACCTTATTCGTGTCTTTCTTGTACGTTGTTTGTAGTTAATTAGTTGGTGAGTTGGTCGTAGATTATATATTCTAAGGCCTTAAACAGCGCCGGACGGCTGCACATTGGCCGCCAATCAGAGGGTGCTGTGGCAACGTCCTTTTTGGATAGTGGCTTAACTAGTTCCATTTTCTAGACCGCAGGAAAAACACTTGTGGTTAAGGAGTGGTTGAAAAAACTGTTATAGTGGGCAGTAGTGGCTCAGTAATAAGGTTCATCATTTGCACTGTGATGTCATCGTGTCCAGTAGATGCTGCTCTGATACGCATGAAGGCCCCTTTGTTAGTATTTCAAGTAACACGCTTTATACAGAATTTTTCGTAGCTACAATAGTTTATCCCATGAAGTAATCAGTAAGTCTCCGTTTCATTTGCGGTTCAGTTGTGGTTGTAGGAAATGTGAACTGTACGTGCACGTCCTATGGGCACGTTTTGTTGTCATCTCCACAGGAACAGTTCCAACAACGACTCACAGTAACTATCATGTACTCAAAGTATTCTTCAACACTAGAAGTGACTTTTTTCTGTACTGAAAATAAGTTCGTATTGGGATAAAACTTTAGTTAGCGTATCCCGCAGGCATGGAAATACCATAGAATCAGTTTGGCAGTGTTTGATCAAGGTGTTCATGGTATAACACTTTCCGTTGTTGTCACTGCACGTTTTGTTAAACTAATAGTGCAGCAAAATGTGCTTACCTGTCAGGACTTGTATACACTGTGGGAAGGGGAGGAGCGTAGTGAAGTCAGAAGTTTGCAAGGTTGCAGAGTGCGTACAGCGCTGCCAGCATACGGCTGCCAACTCGCAATCTAAATTTACGGCTGAGTCTTATCCCTGTGAATCATCCGTCGGTAGACGACTGACGGTACGAAGTACCAGCCGATGCAGCTTCTACACAAACAAGGAACAAGCAAAGTGTTTACACGCTTCTGCACATGCACTAGCCATTTGTTCTACATTTAAGTTCTTTGTAAAGCCTATATTCCGGATTGTATGAAACGGTTTATGCCGTTTCTGCACAGTTTATATGATGGAGCTAAGTACATAGCACCTCATTCTCCCAAATTTTGTAAACTGAAGTTATACAGCACCTTTTGATACTTAATCTCTCTGACTGATTTAATTGATTGTCCATCGTATGGCTTCTCTGGGACGTAACAGCAATGATTTCTTCTTTCTCGAACCGCTGATAAAACATCAGTGATCTTTCCTAAGCTGGTGATGTTTAAGACAGCGATAATTTACAGTCAATTCATTACATCGACTTCCACATGCGAACGTAACCTACAGTTGCTTCTTTAAAAAAATAGTCAAATTTTATTTATATTCGTGCAAAATTTTCTAGTTAACATATGTGAATTTAGGTACGGGAATCGTCGAGGATACTGCCATGAGAGTTGCACGCTAGACACAAGAGCGTGCGAATTGCTTATGTGAAAACTTTTAAGGCTTTTTAAGTAAGACAAACGTTATTAACATTTCCACGTATTTGTTCTTCATGTCCACATATTTGCAGCAGTCTGCCCCTAGAGGGATCCAAATTGTAGCGTGTAACATGGCGGTATGTAACGTAACTACACTACTGGTTATTAAAATTGCTACACCAAGAAGAAATGCAGATGATAAACGGGTATTCATTGGACAAATATATTATACTAGAACTGACATGTGATTAGATTTTCACGCAATTTTGGTGCATAGATCCTGAGAAATCACTACCCAGAACAACCACCTCTGGCCGTAATAACGGCCTTGATACGCCTGGGCATTGAGTCAAACAGAGCTTGGATGCAGCTTCAACACGATACCACAGTTCATCAAGAGTAGTGACTGGCGGGTTGTGAAGAGCTAGTTGCTCGGCCACCATTCACCAGACGATTTCAATTGGTGAGAGAGTTGGAGAATGTGCTGGCCAGGGCAGTAGTCAAACATTTTCTATAACCAGAATGGCCCGTTCAGGACCTGCAACATGCGGTCATGCATTATCCTGCTGAAATGAATGGTTTGGCAGGGATCGAATGAAGGGTAGAGCCACGGGTCGTAATACCTCTGAAATGTAACGTCCACTGTTCAAAGTGCCACCAGTGCGAACAAGAGGTGACCGAGACGTGTAACCAATGGCACCCCATACCATCACACCGGGTGATACGCCAGTATGGCGATGACGAATACACGTGTCCAATGTGCGTTCACCGCGATGTCGCCAAGCACGGATGCGACCATCATGATGCTGTAAACAGAAACTAGATTCATCGGAAAAAAATCACGTTTTGCCATTCGTGCACCCAGGTTCGTCGTTGAGTAAACCATCGCAGGCGTTCCGGTCTGTGATGCAACGTCAAGGGTAACCGGAGCCATGGTCTCCGAGCTGATAGTCCATGCTGCTGCAAACGTCAAAAAATGGTTCAAATGGCTCTGAGCACTGTGCGACTTAACTTCTGATGTCATCAGTCCCCTAGAACTTAGAACTACTTAAAACTAACTAACCTAAGGACATCACACACATCCATGCCCGAGGCAGGATACGAACCTGCGACCGTAGCGGTCGTGCAGTTCCAGACTGTAGCGCCTAGAACCGCTCAGACACCCCGGTCGGCGCTGCAAACGTCGTCGAACAGTTCGTGCAGATGGTTGTTGTCTTGAAAATGTCCCCATCTGTGGACTCAGGGATCGTGACGTGGCTGCACGATCCATTACAGCCGTTCGGATAAGTTGCCTGTCATGTCGACTGCTAATGGTACGAGGCCGTTGGGATCCAGCACGGCGTTCCGTATTACCCTCTTGAACCCACCGATTCCATATTCTGCTAACAGTCATTGGATCTCGACCAACGCGAACAACAATGTCGCGATACGATAAACCGCAATCGCGGTAGGCTACAATCCGACCTTTATCAAAGTCGGAAACATGATGGTACGCATTGCTCCTCCTTACACGAGTCATCACAACAACGTTTCACCAGGCAACGCCGGTCAAGTGCTATTTGTGTACGAGAAATCGGTTGGAAGCTTTCCTCAGGTCAGCACGTTGTACGTGTCGCCACCGGCGCCAACCTTGTGTGAGTGCTCTGAGAAGTTAATCATTTGCATATCACAGTATCTTCTTCCTGTCGGTTAAATTTCGCGTCTGTAGCACGTCATCTTCGTGGTGTGGCAATTTTAAAGGCCAGTAGTGTATATTGGTGATTGAGAAATAGCGTGCTATAATCGAGTTTCGAATTCGAGAATTTCGTTCACACACGTAGCACCCTCTTCTTTAACATGACGGTACCAAACTACATACGAGCGCTACGACATCTGCAACAATTCCACGTCTTAGGTTTACCGCCATCATTCATCCTCCATACAGTCTGGACTTGGCACTATCAGATTTTCGTCTGTTTCCAAAACTAAAAGAACACATTCGAGGACTTCATTTTGATAGTGACGAAGCAGTGTAAGCAGAGGTGAAGTTCTAGCTCCGTCAACAACGTCAAATATTCTACAGTGATGGCACCAGTGAAATGGTCTCTCATTGGGAGAAATGTGTTCGCCGCCAGTGCGACAATGTTGAGAAGTAAATATGTAGACATGAAGAATAAAGATTTAGAATGTTAAGAACTTCATTTACTTGAAAAGCCTTAAGGGTTTTCATACCAGGGGCGTTTGAAAAGTCTGTGCAAAAATAAAAACTACTTACGTGTTTGGGGTAACCTTTTTTATTTTTCGACATAGTCTCGTTTTAGACTTATACACTTCGTCCAACGCTGTTCTAATTTGTTGATCCCTTCCGAATAATAGGAATTGTCCAAGTCTGCAAAATAGCTATTAGTTGCTGCAATCACCTCTTCGTTTGAATAAAATTTTGGTCCCACCAGCCATTTCTTCAAGTTGGGGAACAAATGGTAGTCCGAGGGAGCCAAGTCTGGATGATAGGGGGGATGTGAAACGCGCTGTAATCCTATTTCCATTAATTTTGCGACCACAACTGCTGAGGTGTGTGCTGGTGCATTGTCGTGATGGAAAAGGACTTTTTTTTGCAGCCCAATCGCCGGCGTTTTTCTTGCAGCTCGGTTTTCAAACGGTCCAATAACGATGAATAATATGCACCTGTAATAGTTTTACCCTTTTCCAGATAGTCGATGAGGATTACTCCTTGCGAATCCGGGAAGACAGTCGCTGTAACCTTTCCGGCCGAAGGGATGGTCTTCGCCGTTTCTGGTGCAGATTCTCCCTTGGTAACCCATTGTTTAGATTGTTCTTTGGTCTCAGGAGTGTATCCATGTTTCATCCACAGTGACGAAACGACGCTTAAAGTCCTGCAGATTCTTCCTGAACAGCTGCAAACCATCCTTGCAACACTTCATACGATTCCATTTTTGGTCAAGCGTGAGCAATCGCGGAACCCTTCTTGTGGATAGCTTTCCCATGTCCAAATGTTTATGCAAAATATTATGTACACTTTCATTCGAGATGCCCACAGCACTAGCAATCTCACGCACCTTAACTCTTCTGTCATCCATCACCATATCATGGGTTTTAGCAATTATTTCTGGAGTCGTAACCTCCACAGGGTGTCCAAAACGTTCAGCATCACTTGTGCTCATATGGACACTCCGAAAATTTTGAAATCACTTATAAATTGTTCTAATCGAAGGTGCAGAGTCACCATAATGTTTATCAAGCTTCTCTTTAGTCTCCTGCGGCTTTTTGCCGTTAATAAAGTACTGTTTAATCACCGCACGAAATTCATTTTTCGTCCATTTTTTGACAATCACTCGACTTCCTTAATTCACACGAATGTCAAACACAAAGATATAGACCAATATGGCTGAAACTGGGTGTGCGTTCTTTCCAGAGATGCTGATGACTAAACATGACCTCGATACGCGCCGGTGGAGCCATCTCTCGGACTTTGCACGGACTTTTCAAACGCCCCTCGTATAAAAAATTCGGAGGCATTACTTTTCAACATACCTTCGTAATACCAGACATTCACGCCTGCTATTACAACTGAAGAACCAAATTATAGAACAAATAGCTACAGTTTCGCAGAATATAGTGAAAACCAAGCACCAAATTGCCCGTGCCAGCAATGGAGATTTCAGAGCACCACTGCACGCTTTGTACATGTTTCATAATGTCATCTTTAATGCCGTAGTCCGTTCTGGAGCTAATATATAACAACGCCGAGAGAGCTATAGGACCTCTCTGACCATCCTCCTCTGATTCATCGTAGTTGTAGAACAATATTGTATGAAGTCTTGTTTGTGATTATTCTAGTATGTGCAGCCAATGAAGCCACAGACATATGACTGCACGGAGATAAAAAAGATTTGTATAACTGCGTAGGCTTCCGCGGCCAGAGTCAGTCGACATAAAAGTTTTCTGGGTTTGGTACCGCGTCATAATGTAAAAACTACTGCCAACGTTTCGGCCACGATTGCAGCGGCCTTCTTATGGGTCTAGTCCCAGAAGAAGGTCGCTGCAATCGTGGCCGAAACGTTGGCTTTTCTATAGCAGCAGTAGTTTTTACATTATGACGCGGTACCAAACCCAGAAAACTTTTATGTCAAAAAAGATTTGCTTACTCCTTGATTGTCAACATGCGTATTTGGAACAAGTTTTTCTTTGGCAACTGCAAGGCAGTACTGAAGTGATAGTGGAAGCATGAAAAACGAAATCAGTACGATGACAATGACAGCCAACAACTCCTAGTCTCGTTGTTAGAGCTGAACCTGACGTCGTTATTTTTCATTGTGTAAATAAGCTGACGTTTGAATGACCACTATCCAGAGCTACAGTGTTGGATAGTGAAGCGGTTCCGATTTACTTCCTATGTAATAACGGAATGTGCCGTCTGTCAATTACAAGTTGCTAAAATATTTAATTAGGTCGCAGGTTCTATCTTGATGATTGATCGTCGGGGGCTTAAGTTTTTCCTCGTTCATAGCAGTGTAGTATTTGAGATTTTAAAATCCCCTATTACAATTTTGTCTCGTTGATAAACTACGAGTATCTCACAGTTATTGACGTCATGCGAGTCCGAGGCAGTTTACTATCTTTAGCTCTCCAATACTCAATTCTGAAATAGTCTTAATTAATTTGCGAATCATAAACTGCATTAATCTGTACAGTCGGGTTTAATAAATGCTCTGACTCTAAAAAAAATTACCACAGTTCGCTCATGAGTACGCTGACGTTACACAACAATATTGCATTTGTCGTTATTTATAACGTACAGAGATACTAGTATTACTGTTGCTTACTTCAGTTTCCCTTCGGTCGCGAAGATTATCTCTACTTACCTATTTACTTACTGTCACTTGGATAATTGATTCATTGATAACTTTATATTTATCCTTTCCATAATTATTACCAAGTCTTTTTAGGCCTGAAAAATTTTCCTGACTATCACTTCCACTCAGCTATCGTCAAATGAAGTCATCTCAAAATCAATAAATTAGTTAATTTCAATAAACCAGAGCTCCTACTATCGCCCATCAGTTCTTGTGAAACGTGCGAAACAACACTTAAGCTCCAAGAAAACTTCACTCAAACTTAAAGAACTTTTTTCCAGATCAATAATTCATCAAGTTATTCTTCCAACAGAATTCCAAATTCTTCAAACATATTTTCGTTCACTCTTTAAAACTTTATTACAGCAACATTACACACGTCTCGAACGTTAACAACGTATATTAAGAGATTTCAGCCGGTCGTGGCCAACTCTGAACAAGAACTGAATACAAATTTTAATGTATTACAACTCGAAGTTACAATTTTCTTTTGTCATCATTACTGGCGTAGAGTTGGGCGAGTCGCTTCAGGATGTTTTCTTTGGAACACGGCCGTTGATTCGACGCCAATGTAGTTCAGCAACGATGGCTGCGTTACGACAGGAAGACTGTTACTGCCGCCATTGCCACGCGTAACGCTCGTACCATGAAACAGAAGAAACAACATACAGTTTTTAGAGTATCATATCAAAATAAAAAATATCAAAGATCTTTTCTTTTTTATTAAAGTTATGGAACTAAATGTCCATGTACCGTCGGTCGGAGGAAGATCGACCGTACAGTCTATAAACCACTGTATAATCACAATACTTATGGTTACCCAAAAAGAGCTGTGTGGACGTGAAAGTAGCGTAAACTGCTTACTGTAGGGTCACAGTTGCAGAGCGCAAAATGCACAATGCATAATCATAAATTTTTAATTAGAACTACTTAAACCTAACGAACCTAAGGGCATCACACACATCCATGCCCGAGGCAGGATTCGAACCTGCGACCGTAGCAGTCCCACGGTTCCGGACTGCAGCGCCTAGAACCGCATGGCCACCGCGGCTGGCTGTCCCAAAAAAAAGCTACGTAGTGAATTTTTTGTTTCTTCGCACGTACATATCTGCTGTCTTCATGCATATTGGAGCTCCTGCGCCACTGTATCTTACCATGCTGCAAGAGGAGCCAAAACAAATTGGAACAGGCCGTTGCTAAAGCGCAGTATCGTACGGTGATTCGTTTCCGGCAACAGCGGAAATGTCACAGTTGTGCTGGGCCAACCTATGTGACCTATTTAGCCATTGGGCAGACCTTCAGCTCTTACGATGTTTCCGAAAACAGATTATTGCACGATCTGAATGGGTTGTGCTGTTCCGTTTTCCTTGTTCCAGCTGCGTGTTACAGCATTGTGAAGCGTGGATTTTATTGCATACCTGGTCTGTAGACATGTACCAGTAAACAAACAAAAATTAATAATGTAACTTCATTTTCTCGAGGCACCAATTAAAACTTTATTACTACGCGTCGTACATTTCACGTCTCCTGTATTCGACGAATGACGACGACCCGTATGGAATGTTTAAGTGCTATGAGTGATTAGAAAGCATGAGTCGCAAGAATGAGAAATTAACCGTAAAAGTGACATGGTGTCACCAGCCATAGTGGATACTGAATGGTAATGTAAACTGCAACGTTGGTGTGATGTAGGTTCCCGTAACGTGGCGTGTTGACACGCACTGTGTTGCAGACTGAGCTCAAGGAAGCTCTACAAGTATAGCAGTAGTTAGCAATACCTGTGGGTAATTATCCCCTGAGGAGTAAAAACAAAAGGGCTCGGTTGTGTTCCGGTCACGAAACTAAAATAGTTTTAGAATATCATTAGGATAACCATTATTTCTTAAGAACGTAATGCTGATTATATAGCAAATAATACATTTTTTTCTATACTAGCATTAACGCATGACATAATGTGGTGTGTGTCAGAGCTTTCGAAACGAATCTACGGACATCTTCCTCACATAGTTCACCCACTACACACATCCCCTGTACACTGTACGACGAGTCTGTGACAGTAAAATTGAGATATATAGACTAAAGAGACAAAGAAACTGGTACACCTGCCCAATATCGTGTAGGGCCCCGCGAGTACGCAGAAGTTCCGCAACACGGTGTGGCATCGACTCGACTAACGTCTGAAGTTGTGCTTGGGTGAACTGACACCATGACTCCTGCAGGGCTGTCCATAAATCCGTAAGAGTACGAGGGGGTGGAGATGTCTTCTGAACAGCATGTTGCAAGGCATCCCAGATATGATCAATAATGTTCATGTCTGGAGAGTTTGGTGGCCAGCGGAAATGTTTAAACTCAGAAGAGTGTTCCTGGAGCCACTCTTCAACAATTCTCAACGTGTGGGATGTCGCATTGTCCTGCTGGAATTTCCCATGTGCGTCGGAATGTACAATGGACATGAATGGATGCAGGTGACCAGACAGGATGCTTACGAACGTGTCACCTGTCAGAGTCGTATCTAGACATATCAGGGGTTCCACATCACTCCAACTGCACACGTCCCACACCGTTACAGAGTCTCCAACAGCTTTAACGGTTCCCTGCTGACATGCTGGGTCCATGGATTCATGTGATTGTGTCCATACCAGTACACGTCCATCCTCTCGATATAATTTGAAACGAGACTCGTCCGACCAGGCAAAACGTTTCCAGTCATCAACAGTCCAATGTCGGTGTTGACGGGCCCAGGTGAAGCGTAAAGCTTCCTGTCGTGCAGTCATCAAGGGTACACGAGTAGGCCTTCGGCTCCGAAAGCCCATATCGATTATGTTTCCTTGAGTAGTTCGCACGTTGACTCTTGTTGAAGGCCCGTCCGGAACCGCGCTGCTGCTACAGTCGCAGGTCCGAATCCTGCCTCGGGCATGGATGTGTATGTCCTTAGGTTAGTTAGGTTTAAGTAGTTCTAAGTCTAGGGTACTGATGACCTCAGATGTGAATTCCCATAGTGCTTAGAGCCGTTTGAACCATTTGCTGATGGCCCTGCACTGAAATCTGCAGCAATTTGCGGAAAGGTTCCACTTCTGTCACATTGAGCGATTCTCTTCAGTCGTCGTTTGTCCCGTTCTTGCAGGATATTTTTCCGGCGGCAGCGATTTCAGAGATATGATGTTGTAATGGATTCCTGATATTCACGGTACACTCGTTAAATGGTCGTAAGGGAAAATCTGCGCTTTATCGCTCCCTCGGAGATGCTGTGTGCCATCGCTCGTGCGCCGACTGTAACACAGCGTTCAAACTCTTTTGAATATTGATAACCAGCCACTGTAGCAGCAGTAACCGATCTAACAACTGCGCCGGACACTTGTTGTCTTATACATCCTATAGGCTATGCCGAACGCAGCGCCGTATTCTGCCTGGTTACATATCTCTGTATTTGAATACGCATGCCTATACCAGTTTCTTTGGCGCTTCGGTGTATATCTCATATGCTTATATACGAGTATCTCGTTACAAAGCTTTGTCCGAGTTGTAGGTAGCTCCCGCAACAGACCAGAAATTAGTTTAGTACTCACTTCGTAACAATGAAAGAACATAAAACACAACAGAATAGTAATTATATGATGCATGGCTTAACAATTCGCTGATTTTGAGTGCGAGCACTCACACCTGTTTCACGCTCTTGCTTGCGAGCAGAGCGGTTGCAGTGTGGTGAGGAGTGAGGGAAATGTGCGCGCATCTGTTGTCGCGATGACAAGGGGGAAGCGCTAACTGTGAAATACGGGGTCTGCTTTGACAGCGGTGTCCTTTTACAGCAGCAACGGTGAGTCAGCGTTGTGTAACATCGACAATGTTTTCGCATTTAAACCTGCAATTCGAGGAACTTTATTTGCTTACACAAAAAGATGTGTTCGCAAAATGCTTAGTGCATCATAAAACAGGTAATACATGGAAACGGAAAATGTGAAGGACCTGAGCGTGTACAAGAGATTTTAAAACTTAAAAGGAACTTCTCGTATGAAAGTGAATTAAAATCACACGAGTGTTACGTTTGGATGAAATACAATATTGCAATATGCTATTTTGTCGAAAAATGTCATTCTGAGCCTGTGGCTCTGTACAAAATACAGGTTGACTCTTATAGAGAAGATAACAACAACCATCCACTTTTTACAATGCTA
This sequence comes from Schistocerca nitens, assembly GCF_023898315.1. Classification (NCBI taxonomy): domain Eukaryota; kingdom Metazoa; phylum Arthropoda; class Insecta; order Orthoptera; family Acrididae; genus Schistocerca; species Schistocerca nitens. The sequence goes on along the minus strand of NC_064616.1, from coordinate 775,042,044 downwards.
TTTATTCATTTAAATAGCGCCGTTGCCGGTTTCGAACCGAGAGGTTCATCTTCAGACTCTTAGTCACGTTAAGATCTAAAATGTATTGTAACGTGAAATAGGCGTCTGAAGATGAGCCTTTCAGTTCTGAACAGGTAACAGCGCTATTTAAATAAAGAAATGGCGTTGTAAAAAGTGGCTGTCTGCTATTGTCTTCTTTTATTTTTATTTGCACGTCAAGTTCCGTAGGACCAAACTGAGGAGCAAATCTCCAAGGTCATGGAACGTGTCAGCACATGAAATTACAACATAAAAGTAAAAACAGATAAAAATAAAACGTTTATGAACCGGAAAAATGTCAAGCCATCAGTTTAAGTAAACGCAATCAACAATACAACAAGAATCAGCTTAATTTTTCAAGGAACACTTCGACAGAACAGAAGCAATGACCCATGAGGAAACTCTTCAATTTAGATTTGAAAGCGCTAAGATTTTTGTATTTAGTGGTAGCGTATTGAAAATGGATGCAGCAGTATATTGCACACGTTTCTGCACAAGAGTTAAGGAATTCCGATCCAAATGGAGGTTTGATGTCTGTCGAGTATTAACTGAGTGAAAGGTGCTTATTCTTGGGAATAAGCTAATATTTCGAGTATTAATTGCGTGAAACCTGCTTATTCTTGGGAATAAGCTAATATTGTTAACAAGAAATGACAGTAAGCAATATGTATATTGAGAGTGTCAAAATACCCAGACTCGTGAACAGGGGTTGACAAGAGGTTCATGAACTTACAAAACTTATTGCCCGAACCTCCCGTTTCTGAGCCAGAAATATCCTTTTAGAATGGGAAGAATTACCCTGAAATATAATACCACACGACATAAGCGAATGAAAATAAGCAAAGTAGACTAATTTTCGTGTCGAACGATCACTCACTTCAGATACCGTTCGAATAGTAAAAATGGCAGCATTAAGTCTTTGAATAAGATCCTGAACATGGGCTTTCCACTACAGTTTACTATCTATCTGAACACCTAGAAATTTGAAGTGTTCAGTTTCACTAATCATATGCCCATTCTGTGAAATTATAACGTCAGGTTTTGTAGAATTCTGTGTTAGAAATTGTAAAAACTGAGTCCTATTATGATTTAGCGTTAGTTTATTTTCTACAAGCCATGAACTTATATCATGAACTGCACTATTTGAAACCGAGCCAATGTTGCACACAACATCCTTTACTACCAAGTGTCATCAGCAAACAGAAATATTTTAGAGTTATTCATAATACTAGAGGGCATATCATTTATATAATTAATGAACAGGAGTGGCCCCAACACTGATCCATGGGGCACCCCACACTTGACCGTACCTCACTCAGAACTCACATCACATCCATTATCAACTCTGTGAATAATGACCTTTTGCTGTTTGTTGCCAACATAAGAGGTGAATCCGTTGTGGGCTACTCCCCGTATTTCTTAATGGTCAAACATCTGGAGCAATATTTTGTGATCAACACAATCAAATGCCTTCGTTAAATCAAAAAATATACATATCGTTCGAAACATCTTGTTTAACCCTTCCAATACATCACATATAAAAGAGAATATAGCATTTTCAGTTGTTAAACGACTTCTAAAGCCGAACTGCACATTTTATAGCAAATCGTGTCATACTCGTATAAAACGATCAATTATCCTTACATACACAGCCTTCTCAATAACTTTAGCAAACACTGATGGCGTAGAAATAGCTCTAAAATTGTCTACATTATCCTTTACTCCCTATCTACAAAGCGGCTTTACTACTGGGTACTTTAATCGTTCAGGAAACTGGCAATTCCTAAAGAAAAAGTTACAAATATGGCTAAATACCGGGCTAACATGTGCAGCACAGTATTTTAATATTTTGCTAGGTACTCCATCATATCCACGAGAGTCCTTAGTCTTCAGTGATTTAATTATTGACTCAATCTCCCCCTTGTCTGCAACATAGAGGAGTATTTTAGGCGCCAATCTCGGAAAGGCATTTGCCAAGAGAGTTATATGATTCCCTGTAGAAACTAAATTTTTATTTAATTCACCAGCAATGCTCAGAAAATGATTTTTAAATACTGTACATATATCTGATTTATCAGCAACAGAAATATTTTTACTGCGAACTGACTTTATATCGTCGACCTTGTGCTGCTGATCATATACATCCTTTACAACTGACCATATGGTTTTAATTTTATCCTGTGAATTAGCTGTTCTATTTGCATACCACATACTCTTTGCCCCCGTAATAACATTTTTAAGCGCCTTACAGTACTGTTTGTAATGGGCTACTGTAGCTTCATTGTGACTACTTCTAACATTTTGATATAATTTCCGCTTTGTTCTACATGATATCCTTATCCCACTATTATGCCTCCCAGGCAGCCTTTTACTGCTAGTACCCGGTTTAGAACGTTATAATGGAAAGCAGCTTTCAAAGAGCATGAGAAATGTGTTAAGGAAAGCATTATATTTGTCATCTTTGTTATCAGCACTATAAATATCCAGCCACTCTTGTTCCTTGACGAGGTTTAGAAAACTCTCTGTTGTTGTTGGGTTTACTTTCCTACATAGTTTGTAACTATATGTGACATTCGTTTGAGTACAAAAGTGTTTTAATGTTAAAATTTGTGCGTCATGGTCTGAAAGGCCATTCACTCTTCTACTAACAGATGCCGATCTAGTAATGAAGAATGAATAAAAATATTGTCTATGGCTGTGCTACTTTTACCCTGCACCCTAGTTGGAAAAAAGACATTCTGCATCAGATAATATGAATTTAGGAGATCTACCAACATCATTTTTCTTGCACCACCATATGCAAAATTTATATTGAAGTCACCACATATAACCAATTTCTGGTACTTTCTATAAAGTGAATCAAGAACACTCTCTAGGTTGAACAGAAATGCTTGTAAGTCAGAGTTAGGGGACCTACTAACAACAACAATTTGAAGTTTAGTTTCATGAAATTCAACTGCCCCTGCACAGCATTCAACTATCTGTTCAGTGCAGTGTCGTGATACATCTGAGGACTCAAATGGAATACTATTTTTTACGTAGATGGCCATTCCCTCACACTGCAAGGAACTCCTTGAAAACCAGCCAGCTAAAATATGTTCTGGTAAAGGAAGCCTCTGAATCGTCAAATTAATTAAGTGGTGCTCCGATATACCAATAATTTCAGAGTTAACATATGTAAGCAGTTCACTAACATTATCTCTAATACCTCCTATATTTTGATGAAATATGCTAATTCCTTCTCCACTTGGAAACATGACGTCCTCTGAAGGTGAGCCCTTAGTTAGAAGGACTTCCTTTAAGTAGGTGTTCCTATCAGCTAACTTCAATCTAAAAATGGTGCAGCTCTAACATCAACTACTACAGGAGTTTTTCCACTAGTGATCCCACCACCGCCGGCCGAAGTGGCCGAGCGGTTCTAGGCGCTACAGTCTGGAACCGCGCGACCGCTACGGTCGCAGGTTCGAATCCTGCCTCGGGCATGGATGTATGTGATGTCCTTAGGTTAGTTAGGTTTAAGTAGTTCTAAGTTCTAGGGGACTGATGACCTCAGAAGTTAAGTCCCATAGTGCTCAGAGCCATTTGAACCATTTGATCCCACCACCACTCAGTACGCTGTCACCTATAAGATTTGACCGCCTCCCCTTCCCAAAACTATTGAGGTGCTGGCCATTCTTAGTGAAACCCTATCTACTGATAGACTCAACTGACACCACTGAAATGTGACCCATGCCCACTGCCATCAGACCCCTCTCCAGCCCCATGTTAACGCACCTAACAACCACATTAAGATGGGGCCGATCATGACGCTGAAACAGTTGCATGAAATGCACATTAGTGCCACCAGTTTGTGTAGCTATCTTTACCAGGCCGCTATCTACATCATATTCCCCGTCCCTATCAAGAATGTTCCCTGCTCCACCATCACTACCTGATCCTCCTTCGTAAAATTCCTACATACTCGTAACTCTCCTAGGCTGTCAGTCACCTCAGCCAACCCTGCACTAGACTTCACAATGCTGGTGACCTGGTACTCACCCCCAGCACTTCCTGCAACTGCTTGCCCACATCTCTACCGTGCAAACTACCTAGCAGCAGAACCGTCTTCTTTCTGTTAGACTTTACAACAACCCTAGGCCTCCTAACTGCTGATGACTGCTACTTGTTCACTACACCTACAGCCACAAGAGGCTCCTCTCCACTCAACTCTGACAGTTGCTCAAATCTATTGCATATACGCAAAGTATAACTATCTGAATACCTAATCCTCCTAGTTGCCTTCTTGCCAACTGCCAGTTCCCATTCCCCACCACCCTTCACTCTCCTCAACCTATCTAGTTCCTCCTTTGCGTGTTGTAACTGCACCTGAAGGCACAGATTTACGCTCCAGCTCCTCTTTCAACTTATTTCTACTACAGACTCTCCATTCCCAGGAGAGGATCTCGCTAGAAAGCCCAATGGCTTCCCCACTGCATCCCCCCCCCCCCAATGAAAATACTTTGAACAAAACCCACACCGTAACCCACTACTCACAAACCTACGACACGGCCCACACTTCTTACTCATGGTAAAATTTTACAGTTACTGAAAAAAAAACTATACATCTACATTACCTTAGTGCACTTACACCAGTAGAACTATTTATAGAATTAGCACTAGCGGTCCCGAAATCCTCTCTCTACTAAGAAAGCAACTACTTATATTAATGCTACTATACCACAACTAATACCAATACCAACAACAATTAACAACATTATTAGCTAAAACCGAAAATTCAAGCGGACACTGGAACACTCAAGTTAAAACACCGAATGAAAATTTTACTGAAATATTTCACTAGAAACAATAAGAAACGTCAGCTGAAAACTTAAGCACGAAATTTATTAAACGATTTCAACACACAGAAAACTCTACAAAACACAGCGACAGAACGTTTCCAAAAGTTTGTTAAATCGTTATTCAGCCACAAAAAGCACGAAACACCGCTGAAAACTATTAAGTTTAATAAATGTATAACAGGGCACAAATAACTTTGTCAGTACTTAGCTTTATAACCACAACAGCTGCAAGTGCACGCCGCAAAATGTACACTATTGGCCATTAAAATTGCTACACCAAGAAGAAATGCTGATGATGAACGAGTATTCATTGGACAAATATATTATACTGGAATTGACATGTGAATACATTTTCACGCATTTTGGGTGCATAGATCCTGAGAAATCAGTACCCAGATCAACCACCTCTGGCCGTAATAACTGCCTTGATACCCCTGGGCATTGAGTCAAACGGACCTTGGATGGCGTGTACAGGTACAGCTGCCCATGCAGCTTCAACACGATACCACAGTTCATCAAGAGTAGTGACTGGCGTCTTGTGACGAGCCAGTTGCTCGGCCACCATTGACCAGACGTTTTCAATTGGTGAGAGATCTGGAGAATGTGCTGGCCAGGGCAGCAGTCGAACATTTTCTTTATCCAGAAAGGCCTGTACAGGAACTGCAACATGCGGTCGTGCATTATCCTGCTGAAATGTAGGGTTTCGCAGGGATCGAATGAAGGGTAGAGCCACGGGTCGTAACACTTCTGAAATGTAACGTCCACTGTTCAAAGTGCCAACAATGCGAACAAGAGGTGACCGAGACGTGTAACCAATGGCACCCCATACCATCACGCCGGGTGATACGCCAGTATGGCGATGACGAATACAAGCTTCCAATGTGCTTTCACCGCGATGTCACCAAACTCGGCTGCGACCATCATGATGCTGTAAACAGAACCTGGATTCAGCCGAGAAAATGACGTTCTGCCATTCGTGCACCCAGGTTCCTCGTTGAGTATACCATCGCAAGCGCTCCTGTGTGTGATGCAGCGTCAAGGGTAACCGCAGCCATGTTTTCCGAGCTGATAGTGAATGCTGCTGCAAACGTCGTCGAACTGTTCGTGCAGATGGTTGTTGTCTTGAAAACGTCCCCATCTGTTGACTCAGGGATGGAGACGTGGCTGCACGATCCGTTACAGCCATGCCTGTCATCTCGACTGCTAGTGATACGAGGCCGTAGGGATCCAGCACGGCGTTGCGTATTACCCTCCTGAACCCACCGATTCCATATTCTACTAACAGTCATTGGATCTCGACCAACGCGAGCAGCAATGTCGCGATACGATAAAGCGCAATTGCGATAGCCTACAATCCGACCTTTATCAAAGTCGGAAACGTGATGGTACCCATTTCTCCTTCTTACACGAGGAATCACAACAACGTTTCACCAGGCAACGCCGGTCAACTGCTGTTTGTGTATGAGAAATCGGTTGGAAACTTTCCTCATGTCAACACGTTGTAGGTGTCGCCACCGGCGCCAACCTTGTGTGAATGCTCTGAAAAGCTAATCATTTGCATATCACAGCATCTTCTTCCTGTCGGTTAAATTTCATGTCTGTAGCACGTCATCTTCGTGGCGTAGCAATCTTAATGGTCAGTAGTGTAAACACACTACTGAAGCGTGAGGCTTGTAAGAGTCAGCCTGTAAAATTGCAGTACTTTTAGCAAAGCCCTTGCGCCTTTTCATAGAACGTGAATTAATAAAATAACACTTGGTTTATTACAACTGAACATTTATGTCCACTTCAAGTGGACGATTCCACTTGGTACCGTTATCAAATACGTCTATCAAACGTCTCACAAGGGTTATGGCAGCCAACGTACAGTGCCAACTTGCAAAATCTTTGTAAAGAGTTTGTTGCACATTCTTTAGAACCCTATAAAAATGTATACGTCACAGGCACACAGCTGGATGTGACGTTATGGCGTTGAAGAAAGTGTAGAAAACGTAGGTTGCCATGGAATTTATAGGGTTATGTGTCTACAAACAGAGTACAAGTTATGTTCGGAAATGAATAAGGAGTTGTAGCACTACAGAAAGGGTAAAATGAAAAAGCTTCCAGCATTGGTCTACAGGTTGAAGTAACTGGTGTGCAGGGCGACAGGGAATATAAAAAGATCGAGATTTATGAAAACATTTCTTCAGGATCGATTAGCATGTTTACATAAGTCTCCCCACCCTGCTCCCTGTAAAGCCCTTTTTTCACGATGAATTAAACTGTTCAAGAAAGATTATAATCTACTACGCTCTAAGCTTACTAGGCCCGAACTATAAACTCGTACAAAATCTTGTCGCAGCATCTTTAAATCATAAACGTAAACACAGCGTCCTGCTACTAGCATAACAGTGCCAAAGTCGTGATTTCACATTGTTGTTGTTGTTGTTGTTGTGGTCTTCAGTCCTGAGACTGGTTTGATGCAGCTCTCCATGCTACTCTATCCTGTGCAATCTTCTTCATCTCCCAGTACCTACTGCAGCCTACATCCTTCTGAATCTGCTTAGTGTATTCATCTCGTGGTCTACCTCTACGATTTTTACCCTCCACACTGCCCTCCAATGCTAAATTTGTGATCCCTTGATGCCTCAAAACATGTCCTACCAACCGATCCCTTCTTCTAGTCAAGTTGTGCCACAAACTTCTCTTCTCCCCAATCCTATTCAATACCTCCTCATTAGTTACGTGATCTACCCACCTTATCTTCAGCATTCTTCTGTAGCACCACATTTCGAAAGCTTCTATTCTCTTCTTGTCCAAACAAGTCATCGTCCATGTTTCACTTCCATACATGGCTACACTCCATACAAATACTTTCAGAAACGACTTCCTGACACTTAAATCTATACCCGATGTTAACAAATTTCTCTTCTTCAGAAACGATTTCCTTGCCATTGCCAGTCTACATTTTATATCCTCTCTACTTCGACCATCATCAGTTATTTTACTCCCTAAATAGCAAAACTCCTTTACTACTTTAAGTGTCTCATTTCCTAATCTAATTCCCTCAGCATCACCCGATTTAATTTGACTACATTCCATTATCCTCGTTTTGCTTTTGTTGATGTTCATCTTATATCCTCCTTTCAAGACACTGTCCATTCCGTTCAACTGCTCTTCCAAGTCCTTTGCTGTCTCTGACAGAATTACAATGTCATCGGCGAACCTCAAAGTTTTTACTTCTTCTCCATGAATTTCAATACCTACTCCGAATTTTTCTTTTGTTTCCTTTACTGCTTGTTCAATATACAGATTAAATAACATCGGGGAGAGGCTACAACCCTGTCTCACTCCTTTCCCAACCACTGCTTCCCTTTCATGCCCCTCGACTCTTATAACTGCCATCTGGTTTCTGTACAAATTGTAAATAGCCTTTCGCTCCCTGTATTTTACCCCTGCCACCTTCAGAATTTGAAAGAGAGTATTCCAATTAACATTGTCAAAAGCTTTCTCTAAGTCTACAAATGCTAGAAACGTAGGTTTGCCTTTTCTTAATCTTTCTTCTAAGATAAGTCGTAAGGTTAGTATTGCCTCACGTGTTCCAACATTTCTACGGAATCCAAACTGATCTTCCCCGAGGTCCGCTTCTACCAATTTTTCCATTCGTCTGTAAAGAATTCGCGTTAGTATTTTGCAGCTGTGACTTATTAAACTGATAGTTCGGTAATTTTCACATCTGTCAACACCTGCTTTCTTTGGGATTGGAATTATTATATTCTTCTTGAAGTCTGAGGGTATTTCGCCTGTCTCATACATCTTGCTCACCATATGGTAGAGTTTTGTCATGACTGGCTCTCCCAAGGCCATCAGTAGTTCTAATGGAATGTTGTCTACTCCCGGGGCCTTGTTTCGACTCAGGTCTTTCAGTGCTCTATCAAACTCTTCACGCAGTATCTTATCTCCCATTTCGTCTTCGTCTACATCCTCTTCCATTTCCATAATATTGTCCTCAAGTACATCGCCCTTGTATAAACCCTCTATATACTCCTTCCACCTTTCTGCCTTCCCTTATTTGCTTAGAACTGGGTTGCCATCTGAGCTCTTGGTATTCATACATGTGGTTCTCTTCTCTCCAAAGGTCTCTTTAATTTTCCTGTAAGCAGTATCTATCTTACCCCTGGTGAGACAAGCCTCTATATCCTTACATTTGTCCTCTAGCCATCCCTGCGTAGCCATTTTGCACTTCCTGTCGATCTCATTTTTGAGACGTTTGTATTCCTTTTTGCCTGCTTCATTCACTGCATTTTTATATTTTCTCCTTTCATCAATTAAATTCAATATTTCTTCTGTTACCCAAGGATTTCTGTTAGTCCTCGCCTTTTTACCTACTTGATATTCTGCTGCCTTCACTACTTCATCCCTCAGAGCTACCCATTCTTCTTCTACTGTATTTCTTTCCCCCATTCCTGTCAATTGTTCCCTTATGCTCTCCCTGAAACTCTCTACAACCTCTGGTTCTTTCAGCTTATCCAGGTCCCATCTCCTCAAGTTCCCACCTTTTTGCAGGTTCTTCGGTTTAAATCTGCCGTTCATAACCAATAGATTGTGGTCAGAATCCACATCTGCCCCTGGAAATGTCTTACAATTTAAAACCTGGTTCCTAAATCTCTGTCTTACCATTATATAATCTATTTGATACCTTTTAGTATCTCCAGGATTCTTTCAGGTATACAACCTTCTTTTATGATTCTTGAACCAAGTGTTAGCTATGATTAAGTTATGCTCTGTGCAAAATTCTACAAGGCGGCTTCCTCTTCCATTTCTTCCCCCCAATCCATATTCACCTACAATGTTTCCTTCTCTCCCTTTTCCTACTGACGAATTCCAGTCACCCATGACTATTAAATTTTCTTCTTCCTTCACCACCTGAATAATTTCTTTTATCTCATCATACATTTCATCAATTTCTTCATCATCTGCAGAGCTAGTTGGCATATAAACGTTTACTACTGTAGTAGGCCTGGGCTTTGTGTCTATCTTGGCCACAATAATGCGTTCACTATGCTGCTTGTAGTAGGTAACCCGCACTCCTATTTTTTTATTCATTATGAAACCTACTCCTGCATTACCCCTATTTGATTTTGTATTTATAACCCTGTATTCACCTGACCAAAAGTCTTGTTCCTCCTGCCACCGAACTTCACTAATTCCCACTATATCTAACTTTAACCTATCTATTTCCCTTTTTAAATTTTCTAACCTACCTGCCCGATTAAGGGATCTGACATTCCACGCTCCGATCCGTAGAACGCCAGTTTTCTTTCTCCTGATAATGACGTCCCCTTGAGTAGTCCCCGCCCGGAGATCTGAATGGGGGACTATTTTACCTCCGGAATATTTTACCCAAGAGGACACCATCATCATTTAATCATACAGTAAAGCTGCATGTCCTCGGGAAAAATTACGGCTGTAGTTTCCCCTTGCTTTCAGCCGTTCGCAGTACCAGCACAGCAAGGCCGTTTTGGTTAATGTTACAAGGCCAGATCAGTCAATCATCCAGACTGTTGCCCCTGCAACTACTGAAAAGGCTGCTGCCCCTCTTCAGGAACCACATGTTTGTCTGGCCTCTCAACAGATACCCCTCCGTTGTGGTTGCACCTACGGTACGGCCATCTGTATCGCTGAGGCACGCAAGCCTCCCCACCGACGGCAAGGTCCGTGGTTCATGGGGGAATTTCACATTAGTGAATAATTAACTGTTGTCGCACTGAGTGGCCGCGTGGTTAGAGGCGCCATGTCAGGGATTGCGCGCCCCTCCCGCTGGAGGTTCGAGTCGTCCCTCGGGCATGTGTGTGTGTTGTTCTTAGCATACTTTTTTATGTTTCTTTAGTGTGCCGTTGGCAGCGGTAAAGTCCACCGCACTTCAGCCGAACGGTTGTACAACATACATGAAAGGGAGATGCTTACAAAAATGGGGTGTTGAAAGGGGGACATAAAAAGTACAGCAAATGGAGATGATGTGATTAAAATATACACTAACACAGGGACATGCACAGGGGGGACAGTTAAAAAGTCGACATAGTTAAAAGAACACAGCTGGCAATTCGTTCTGCACTTAAAATCATGGGAGTCAAACACAAGTTAAAAGTCGGCCACAGTATAAAAATCACACAGAAAGAGACACTTAAAAAACAAAACCACTGGAAACGATGGAACACTCACAAAGAATAAAAACTGCCGGAGGGACTGGTGGTCAGAGAGGAGGGAAAAAGAGTGGAGGGGGGGATGGGCGGCGGGAGGAAGAGGAAAAAGGGGGCACAGGGGGCTCACCAAGAGGCAGGAAACGGGCAGGGCAGAAAATAGAGAGGGAAGACAAGGCAGGAGGGAGTGCAGAGACACAGAAGGGGAGTACGAGAGATAGATGGGCTGTAGGAGAGGAAAAGCTGCTCAGGGGAAGGGAGGGGGAGGAGAGGGAGCCCTGAGGTGGAGGGAGGAGGAAGGTGGGGTTAGAGTTGGTAGGAGGGGTAGATGTCAGGGCAAAGCTCAACATCCAGGAGGGGTAGTTGCTGGAAGTTGCATTGGGCAAAGAGGTGGAGGGTGTGGAGATGGAGAGAGGGTGGGATGCAACGGTAAAGGTGAGGCAATGAGTTGGGAGTGGAGAGGATCGAGTCAGCAGACAATATACGGGGTTTGGATGTCCTCAAAGAAAAGGAGAAGATGGGGAAAGGGGATGAGGTCATAGAGGATGCACGTGGGGGATGGAAGGTGGATACGGAAGGCAAGGCGGAGTGCATGGCGTTCTAGGATTTGTAGGGCTTTATAGAACCTGGGAGGGGCGGTCATCCAAGTGACGCTGGCATAACAAAAAATGGGGCAGATCAAGGATTTGTAGGTGTGAAGGATGGTGGAAGGATGCAGTCCCTATGTCCGGCTGGACAGGAGTTTCAGGAGGTGGATTTGTGGGCTTTGTGTAGGAGATGGGGAGTCCAGGTGAGGTAGCAGTTGAGGGTGAGTCCAAGATATTTGAGGGTAGGAATGAGGTGGATAGGACAGCCATAAATGGTTAGGTAGAAATCATGGAGATGGAAGGAACGGGTGGTGCGGCCTATGATGATCGCCTGGGTCTTGGAGGGCTTGATACGAAAGAACCACTTGCATCAGGTAGTGAACTGGTCATGGTGGGTTTGGTGGGTACGTTTGGACCATGGAAGGGTAGGATAAAGCTAGCATAAGTCTGGAGACCGATGACATCAGCAATTTGGTCCCTTAGGACATCAGCAATTTGGTCCCTTAGCAATTCACACACACATCCTAAATATTTATGAAATTTACAAATATTTAAAAATTTCCGTGAAAAGTTCACTATACTCACTTGCTCATAAAGTTCCTTGTGATAACGAAACGACCATAAACAGTAACAAAAGTCAACATAACGGTCAGTGCACCAGAAAGCAATATGGCAGACTCAGCACTCAGCAGAGACGTGACCACAGCAGACAGCTACTAGCTCGCGCATGCGCAATGAGGCCACGAGTACCGAATTTAGAACTGGCCCTATTCCTTTATCCCTGGAATTATCGCGCGTTGCTACTAACGCGATCATAACAGTCAGCCTGTTCACACGACTGACGGCTGCCATTCACGCAACTGGTTGTTAATCGATTACAAGTTCGTTCATCGAGAAAAACGGGCATAACGATCGAGGAGATGCAGTACCCGCTGCTCATTGGCACGCGCTCACTGCGTTTGCTGTGGAGGAGATTAGCGTTTAACGTCCCGTCAACAACACCGTCATTAGAGACAGAGCAGAAGCTCGGATTCGGGAGGGATAGGAAAAAAAAAGCGGCCGTGCCTTTTCGAAGGAATCAGTCTGGCATTTGCCTTATGCGATTTAGTGTAATCATGGAAAACCTAAATCAGAACGGCCGGACGCGGTTGGAACCGTCGTCCTCCCGGATGCGAGTCCATTGTGCTAACCACTACACTATCCTGCTTCGTACGTTTGCTGTGAAGCCCTGATATAATGGTTATCAACTGCTGTAGGCCATATATAGGGCATATGTATTATTATTATTATTATTAGTGGCAGTGGTCAGACACAAAATATTTGCAGCCTAAAGACTTCCGGTTTGCGCCAGTTCCGATGTAAGGAATCCAGTAATCAACTAATTTAAAAACAGTAAGCATAGTGCACGCATTCTACCTTGCTTAATTTTGATGAGTGGCAGGGTGAGGATGAAGCAAGGTTCACTGGCGAGAGAATTGGTCCAAAGGAAGTATGTTTAGTAACAGTTATCTGCTCTCATTAAATTTTCTAGGGAGGAGTTGTAGGCAGCGGTGCACTGATAATTGCTTCATCATTCCATAAAAAAAATTGAGAGAAATAAGCGTTACCAATTGTTTCATTGACTCATAAAACACCTGCAAAACTGATTATTATTTACCTTTGATTATTTTAAAAATGAGAGCGTTCAAAATATTCTTTTCCACTCTGAAGCTTAGTTAGGCACTAGCGTTCATGACGTGAGGGGGGGGGGGGGGGGCGTTCAAAATATCCAGTACCTGAAATAACCGATTTTCGGGTTTTTATTACTATTAGTTTTAGCAGTAAACATATATTTCGAACTTGAAACTTTAAATTAAAAATTCTAATGGAGGAGATGGAGTAGGAGAGCTCGATCGATGTGAGGTTGAGGCTGTGCCAGAAATCGTCCTCAGTGCCTCCAGTAAAGATGGCGAAGATTATGGAGACGGGTGCGGCGACCGCGAGAGAGAAAGGCCACAAGTCGATAACTTTCCTGCACCGTCATTTTTGGATCATATAAATTTTTCAAGCTAAAGCAACCCCAAAATTAAAAATTCAGTTACTATCCCAAGTTTATAGCACGTCAATAAAATTATGGGTGTATGAATCAAATTCACCTACTCTTCCAAGGATTATTGTGGATAATTTCTGTTTATAAGATGCCGGAAGTTTGTTGTGTCTCCTTCCATTTTTAATCTTTTAAAGGACATGAAACATTGTGATTCATTCACGTACGTACTCACACAAGTCGTTTTTAATTTATTTGCATTATGGGACAGCTACAGCGTCGTCCTGCTGCCAACAGAGAGCACCTCAATGCTGACGCATTAGAGAAAGCAAGCAGGAATTTATTTCAGTAGTGATACAAGTTAGGTTAGGTTGTTTGGGGAGGGAGATCAGAGAGCGAGGTCATCGGATTAGGGAAGGACGGGGAAGGAAGTCGGCCGTGCCCTTTGAAAGCAACCATCCCGGCAATTGCCTGGAGCAATTTAGGGAAATCACGGAAAACCTGAATCAGGATGGCCGGACGCGGGATTGAACCGTCGTCCTCCCGAATGCGAGTCCAGTGAGTGGTACAAGTCCGTGTGCTTTTGTGCATTGCAGCGTATTGCTATTTATTGCGAAGATGATGGATTTGCAGGTAAAAAGAATTTACTTACTTTTCTCTCAGCATTATAGAAATTTTGTTCCAAAAAAAAGAATATGCGATGATGAAGGTCATGTTGACAATAACAATGGAAAATGAGGGTGTCCATCTTAATGCATTTCACATATACATATGTTTTCAGTCATCTGGTGCTGTATAAATCATAACTTGCGTTACTTTCTATCTAGATACCAGTACCGATGACGATGAAACTTCCTATGAAAGTGCAAAAAATGACGGAACAGGATACACTGGTACTTATGCCTGTGCGAATGTCGCAGCCGCAAATATGCAGACAAAAAGGAAGCGTACTCGAAACAAGGAGGGTGCAAGGAAAACGGGTACATATAAAAAGGGTATTCGAAAGAATAAAAGAAACACTGGGGAGTTATACGTCACAGCAACTGGTAAAATAATTCCTCCAAAAACATTTCGCAATGTGGACTGCAGGTGTGCACGTAAATGTTTCAATAAAATTTCAGAGGATAAGGAAGACGTTATTTGAGAATTTCTGGGCTATGGGTGATATTAATCGCCAAAATAGTTATCTGAATGGTTTATGCACGTATCATTCAGTTAACCGCCGACAACCAAGAGATGGCTCATTTAACTTTAGGACTCTGTATCTCAGAATGAACAAAAATGGACTTGTACCACTATTGAAATAAGCATATGCTGTAGTTTTAATGTGGACAATGCCCAGTGTGGTTGTGAGACATTTGAAAAGCTGACATTCAAACTGCCTTCTGCGATCAGTAGTTGTGATATGAGGCACGCCAAAACGGGATATTCGTCTTGAGGCTATGGCTAATGAAAATGCTTCTGCTGTGATGTCAGCTAATGGAACTGCTTCTGGCCATCGGGGAAAACGATCAATAATTGTTAGCAAATAGCGATATCCTTGTGGTGGAGACAGGGACCCAGCCGTGCCCACGTTAATGTGACCGTCCACGTTAATGTGACCGAATCTTGTTGTCGATTGAGGATAACGTCCCACTGCGCTGTTGATGTGTCTCCAGACTTTAATTAGTTGGCAAGGAATACATGCTGAAGTCCAGGCCTTCACGTCTTTTTTTAGTTATGGCCAAATGAAATGCTGTCTCACCAAATTCATGGCTGCTTGAACACTAGGGTGAGTTAGATTGTATAGCGAGTTGAAAATTGCTTGTCATAGTTGTTGGGCCGGCCGAAGTGGCCGTGCGGTTAAAGGCGCTGCAGTCTGGAACCGCAAGACCGCTACGGTCGCAGGTTCGAATCCTGCCTCGGGCATGGATGTTTGTGATGTCCTTAGGTTAGTTAGGTTTAACTAGTTCTAAGTTCTAGGGGACTAATGACCTCAGCAGTTGAGTCCCATAGTGCTCAGAGCCGTTTGAGCCGTTTTAGTTGTTGGGGTACATATGGACGAATCATACGTCCAGCTATGTCACATACAAGCTCTTTACCATTTGGCAACATTATTGTTTGAAGTGCAAGGGACGTCGTATTCTTGATGTGTGGAAGCTCATCGTCACATCGTTGGCTTTCCGCAATTTGTTCCATAGTAACAGTTGGAGGTATAAGTGACTGAAGCAATTCGTGAACAAGCGTCGGCTGCGAGGTTCTCCTTCCCCGTAGTGTAACGTATGTCTGTGGTGAACTGTCCGATGAAACTAATGTGTCGGATCTGACGTGGAGGAGCTTTGTCTAAACGTTGATTGAACTTGAAGGTGAGTGGCTTATGGTCGGTGTAAATTGGAAAATCATGTACTTCAAGTATGTACTGAAAGCGCTTCACTGCTGAGTTGGCAGCGAGGAGTTCTTGTCATAGGTTGAGTAATTCCTGTCTGCAATTGTCAGTTTCTTGGAGAAGAATGCTACTGGTTGCAGATTATTGTCTTTGATTTGTTGTATAGATGCACCAATAGCATAATCTGAGGCGTCAACCATTAAAATTAGAGGTAAATTTGAAGATGGATGAGCCACAAGTGCTGAATTGGCCAAGCTCTTTTTAGGTCATTAAAGGCTTGCCGAATATTTTCTGTCTAATTTTCCTGTTATCTTTTTTCTTAGTCCCATGGAGTAGGATCAAATACTCTGCTTCTTTACTGGCTACTCTTCGGTAAAAATTAATGAGGCCAAGAAATCGGCGCAGTTCTTTTATTGTTATAGGTAGCGGATAGTCAACAATGGTTTATACTCGATCTGGTAGTGGTCTAATTCCCCCTGCAGTCACCACATATCCCAGGAAAGGTACTTATATTGAACCGAAAATGCATTTGTTCAGATTGATTCTGATGTTGAATTTACTGATGCGTTCGAAAAGCAATTGAAGATGCTTCTTGTGTTGTTCTTCATCTTGTGATGCCACTAGAATGTCATCTATCTAACAATACACGAAATCGAGATCTCTCAGTAGAGTTGGGCAACACGATTCTTTTCTTTTTCACGATTCGACTCCTACGATTCAATATCACATTGCGAATCGATTCCTACGATTCGTTCACAATTCTTTCACGATTCATTCTTGTCTGCGATGACACGATTCTTACGGAATGCAAAAAGTTCTACATCTTACTCACAGATAGCGGGACATGTCTGAAATTGTCAATGGGGCTAGAATCGAACTGTGTCATGATAAGATATGCCAGAAATAGTTTATTTATGAGTAAACATGCATATGACGTTACAAGTGTGCTTCTCGATTTATACGTGTAATGCCTTAATTTATGAAAGGTCACATTTGATTTGATTGCATCTATTGTTTTATTTCAGTATGCCAGGAAAGAGGAGTCGATTTGTGCGAAAGGTGGTGCAAAATTACGTGGTATGCCAGTTTGGTTGTATGGCTTGAACGTATCTAACTACAGACGTCTGTTTTATAGTTCAAAATCTAGCAGTGAGGCAGACGTGGTTTGGCTCATATCATCCTATGTTTTCCTGTGCTAAGATGTCTTTCCAAGTCCACATCACCCTTTTCATAACGCTGCTGACAGCCGTCCCACAAGGCAAATTTAGCTTAACTTTCATTTCTTCTAAATACAAAGCATAGGTATTTTGCTTTTAATTTGTCTGAGAACTTGCCGCTGTCACTACTATTTACGTGAGAAGACGACACCGCCAAGTGTCGGCGTGGTTTTCACGAGTAATATTACGGCCCACGAACTTCGTTTGTTCGTTCCCAGCTTCCCTTGTTCACACGCATCCTCCACTTGACTGCCATCTGGCGGTCGTAATTATTCGGCACGACTCGGCATGATTCGGAAGTTGCCTTCGAAGCACAGCGTACTAAGAATCGATGAATCGTTGGAACTTGGAATCGTCACGACTCGGAAAAGCGCAATCGTTCTTACGATTCTTTTGAACGACGATTCGTCCGTATCACGATTCGATTCCTACGATTCTTTATTTTGAGTCGTTCAAATGAACGACTCATTCACGAATCGCCACAACTCTATCTCTCAGTATATTATCGATATACCTTTGAAAAGTTTGTGCTGCGCTTCGGAGACCAAACGGAAGTCGCAAAAAGTAAAAGAAACCAATTCGAGTTATCACTGCGGTCTTAGGTATATCCTCTGGACGTACAGGGTTGTGATGATAATCTTTGACTAGATCGATCTTTGAAAATATTTGTTTTCCATGCAGGTGGCTGTTAAAATATTGAAGGTTAGGAACAGTATACCTGTCAGGCTTGGTGATTTTGTTGAGAGCGCGGCAGTGTCCGCAAGGCCTCCAGGATCCGTCTTTCTTGGGAAATAAGTGGAGGGGGCTTGCCCAGGCGCTCTTTGTCGGATGGCTGATTTTCATGTTAATTTCTGTTGGAACTCTGCTTTAGCTGCGTTAAGTTTGTCTGGTGGGTGTCGTCGTGCCTTTGCTACTACAGGATGTCCTTCTGTGACAATCTTGTGAAAAACAATGGTATCTGGAATGTCAAAATGGATATTTTCTTGGAGCAAGTTGGGAAATTTCCTTAGAGTGGCAGCATATTTTTGACTTGGTGGCATTACATGAAGTGTTTCTATGCACAAGACCTTAATCAATGTGCCAGATCTTGCTTCTGACGTTACCAGGTCAATGAGTCGTCTGTTCTTGAGGTCTACTAAAAGATTATAATGGTGAATGAAGTCGGCTCCGATAATCGGCGACTGCACATCTGCAATTAAGAAATTCCATGTGAACTTGCGCCGTAAACCCAAGTTGAGTAATAATAGACACTCTCCGTAAATATTAATACCAGTGCCACTTGCAGCATAAAGTTTACGATCTGGTTTCTTTCGGCGATCACTATTCGAAGGCGGACTCACAGAAATATCAGCTCTGGTGTCAATTAGGTGACGACTTCCGCTACTTCTGTCTGTGAGAAATACACGGCGTGAAAGATGGCTCTGATCACGTGCCGCAGCTAGTGTGGAGCGTTTGAATTTGACTGTTTGTTGGAATTTTGGGTGGAAGATGGTCGAAACGAGCATCGGCTCTGACATTTCTTTGCCCTGTGGCGGTATTTAAAGTGATACCCACATAGTGCTCCATTAGGATTAAAGCGCTGGGCTGCCCGTGACCTGTCTCATGATCTACTTGGTGAGGAGCGAGATGAATGTGAGCTGCCTCTTGAGTGTGACAATGTTTTCAATTCATTGATTGTCAGCGTTAAGTCAGCAATCAGCGTTTCTAGTTTTCAGATTCTATCGTTACTGGTATCATTTACTTTACTGACTGCAGTAGTGGATGATGCCTGCAAGGTTTGAGCACATATATTCGACCGCGTTTGTGAAAATTCGACAATTTTGTCAGCCATAGTGGCTCTGGTGTCAAGATCATCTTTACTTGTAGCTAGTATAGAACGTGCGGTGACAGGAAGCTGCTGCAAAAATATGTTTTTCAAAAAATTGTTCTTGTCTTGCGTACCAGCTAAAGTTCGCATCTCACGTAAGAGCTGAGTTGGCTTATCACCTAATTCCATTTCTGTTAATAATTTCGTTACTTTTCTATTTTTTGATTCATCAAATTCCTGAATTAGTCTCGTTTTAAGCTCTGCGAACGGAGTGGTAGATAATGGTAGAGTCAAAACTTCGAAAATTTATTCTACAACATCCGCTTCCCGTGACGCAACAACATGATTGAATTTCGTCATTTCGTTAGTGATACCCAACGTGGTAAACTGTGCTTCAACTTGAACAATACCAGACGGGCGCAATTTCCACTGAAACACGATCAATATCCGCTTCGTTCCGTACTGATGCGGCCGTTGGATTTGCGTCGTTGCTGTTGCCGATTATTTTTACACTTCACTAATCACAAATGCGTCCCGCTTCTTATTAATCACGTCGGAGTCAGAAATATGGTTTATGGTAGAAGGACCACACGTCGGAGTCACCAATATGGTTTATGGTAGAAGGACCAGAGGTGATAACAGTTTCTAAGTAATAATAACGTAAACAAATTTCAGAGATATAATTTACAAATATTAACACTCGAGTCCGCCACGGTCCCATCTTCTTTCATCTGACGCTGACTTCAGCGCGTTACTTTGCCACCATTTTGAAACCATTTGTGGCAGCATTAGCGGACGTAGAAAAGACCTACAGTTAGTTCCAACAGGATGAAGCAACCGCCCATACAGCCGGCCGAACCTTGGAGCACATTTATACAATCTTCACGCCTGACAGAGTCGTTAGCAGAGGTCAGTCTGGTTGCGGCCCTAGTTGGCCACCCATGTCACCTGATCTGTCAGTGTCGATTACTTTGTTTGGGGAGCCCTCAGTCCAAGATGTATCGCAACAACCCTCACAGTCTTCAAGCATTAATCTCGTACAATGGACACTAAGGAATTTCGTGCACAGTACCATATTGGCTTTCCAATTGCCTGATGTAGAATCTCAACAAATTTCGGATGAGACTGCAGCAAATCCAGCAGTCCAGCTTCGATCTGCCTTCAGCAGCTTGCTGACCAGAATCCAAAAGTGCCAAGAGATGAGTGGTGGCCACATTCAACATCTGCTATAGTCGGGTTAGAATCGTATTTCCTTTCCTCTGCTGTGTTTCTTTGTACCCTGGAACTCTGTTCTCCGGGCCACTTTTATTTGCCCCACCCCGTATATTGCAAGGTATTAAGAAAAAATTAAAAACTGATACACGTGAATCCAAGTTATGGAATTTTGGTCTTATGAGTGACTTTGATCCGTATCCTCAGCATGTTTTGAGAGTAAAGATACAGTGCTCAGAAATAAATGCAACAATGCGCAGTGGTCGGGACTTGTGCGTATATACTAGAGATGGGTCGAACTCGTTCATTCCCGTGAACTACTTCATTCATTTCACTCTTTGCCGTGAAGCGTTCAAATGAAGTAGTTCGTTCATGAAGTACAGAAGCCTGGCGAAGTTGCCCAGTTCGCCGCTCAGCCGCGGCTGCGCTCGCTTCGCCTCGCTCGTACAATAAAGCTTCGTAATACTTCATAATTTTACCAACAGATGGCCGAACTATGCAGTAACGTGCACGCAACGTTTTACGCTCTTACAGCGTCTGAGTCAACTTAAATAGAGCATGGTCGAGTGGGACAAAGGAAAGATAAACAGAGGAGCCTGTCACATATAAAGAAGGTATTACATTTAATCTTGCTCGACATTTTCTCATGAAGCGCCCAAAAAAGTCTTTATCTGCAAAATTAAACATTATTTGTTGTATTCATGGACTGAAAACTAGGGCTACCAACGAATTGCAGTCCAATTTTATGTTCCTTTTAAAACTTAATCCAAAATAGAATGAGTATGTTTACCACTGTCACAAAGTCTATATACCTACGTTAAGTAATTATTCAGAAGTTTTCCTGTAGATTTTATTTTTGTTGAGAGTAATAGCCCTCCAGATTCAAAACGTAAACTGTCACCTGTAGTCACTGGTACGATTTCACGTAAAATCCCTCTTTCAGTGTTATTAACAAACCTCTTATTTTCATGTTGGCTGTGCGTGCTCACACAGCCAGCCTCTTTGTTTGTATCTTTAATATTCATTTGTCTGCAAGCGCTGCCAACGGTAGGCTACCCGTAGACGCGAAGTTTAACCTGCACAAATAGTCACGGGTAATGATGTCAGCACTGTAGGAAGCAGCTGACGCTACATTCTCTACGCACCTCACCTCCCCAGCCACTCGTAAACCTGTCGTTCCCCACAAACACCGCGCGATTCCTCCACAGGCAGTAGAGGGAGAACTGAAGTGAAGGGAGAAAGAGTGACGTAGCGCCGGTGTAGTGGGAGAGGGAGAGGGGGGAGAGAGTGAGTGAACTAGAAAAAAGTGTGGAGTGTGCTATCTGTGAAGAGTTTGAAGTACCAGTTCATTGAAATTGAGTGGTTAGTTCACACTTCACTGGAGCGAAGCGTTCATTTGAACGACTCATTCACGAGCTCCCCATCACTAGTATATACACTCCTGGAAATGGAAAAAAGAACACATTGACACCGGTGTGTCAGACCCACCATACTTGCTCCGGACACTGCGAGAGGGCTGTACAAGCAATGATCACACGCACGGCACAGCGGACACACCAGGAACCGCGGTGTTGGCCGTCGAATGGCGCTAGCTGCGCAGCATTTGTGCACCGCCTCCGTCAGTGTCAGCCAGTTTGCCGTGGCATACGGAGCTCCATCGCAGTCTTTAACACTGGTAGCATGCCGCGACAGCGTGGACGTGAACCGTATGTGCAGCTGACGGACTTTGAGCGAGGGCGTATAGTGGGCATGCGGGAGGCCGGGTGGACGTACCGCCGAATTGCTCAACACGTGGGGCGTGAGGTCTCCACAGTACATCAATGTTGTCGCCAGTGGTCGGCGGAAGGTGCACGTGCCCGTCGACCTGGGACCGGATCGCAGCGACGCACGGATGCACGCCAAGACCGTAGGATCCTACGCAGTGCCGTAGGGGACCGCACCGCCACTTCCCAGCAAATTAGGGACACTGTTGCTCCTGCGGTATCGGCGAGGACCATTCGCAACCGTCTCCATGAAGCTGGGCTACGGTCCCGCACACCGTTAGGCCGTCTTCCGCTCACGCCCCAACATCGTGCAGCCCGCCTCCAGTGGTGTCGCGACAGGCGTGAATGGAGGGACGAATGGAGACGTGTCGTCTTCAGCGATGAGAGTCGCTTCTGCCTTGGTGCCAATGATGGTCGTATGCGTGTTTGGCGCCGTGCAGGTGAGCGCCACAATCAGGACTGCATACGACCGAGGCACACAGGGCCAACACCCGGCATCATGGTGTGGGGAGCGATCTCCTACACTGGCCGTACACCACTGGTGATCGTCGAGGGGACACTGAATAGTGCACGGTACATCCAAACCGTCATCGAACCCATCGTTCTACCATTCCTAGACCGGCAAGGGAACTTGCTGTTCCAACAGGACAATGCACGTCCGCATGTATCCCGTGCCACCCAACGTGCTCTAGAAGGTGTAAGTCAACTACCCTGGCCAGCAAGATCTCCGGATCTGTCCCCCATTGAGCATGTTTGGGACTGGATGAAGCGTCGTCTCACGCGGTCTGCACGTCCAGCACGAACGCTGGTCCAACTGAGGCGCCAGGTGGAAATGGCATGGCAAGCCGTTCCACAGGACTACATCCAGCATCTCTACGATCGTCTCCATGGGAGAATAGCAGCCTGCATTGCTGCGAAAGGTGGATATACACTGTACTAGTGCCGACATTGTGCATGCTCTGTTGCCTGTGTCTATGTGCCTGTGGTTCTGTCAGTGTGATCCTGTGATGTATCTGACCCCAGGAATGTGTCAATAAAGTTTCCCCTTCCTGGGACAATGAATTCACGGTGTTCTTATTTCAATTTCCAGGAGTGTAGTACATCCGCTAGGAAATTAGTCGTTTTATGCATTGTGTACCACCTTATAAGGGAAGCAATGCTAGTGTCGTCGATCGATGTAACAATACATACTATCGACATTAGAGATCCTTAATTTCGTGCACGAGCTCTTACTTTATGTGCCTATACCAGCAAGAATCGCGTTTAATAGCCACAATAATGAGGCCGATTCTGAATGCATGTTACTGATACACCTGAAGATAGGAGAAAGACAAGCGCAACATAGAGACATAGCATTCACAGCATTCCTTGAACCCATTAATCATTTAATATTTCTTGTAAGTAAATTTTTTACTTTTAATTTGAATATGCGTGTTTGGTTTGACCACAAATTTAATATACATGGTAGATTAGAATTAGAGCGATCAATTTTCACGGACATGAACATTCACGTGGCTTCGACACACGAAGAAAGTGGCAGAAATCCAGAAATTTAGGAATAGTCACTAAGGTTTGAACATATGCCAAAGGAGTAGCAAAACTTGAAAGTCTTTTAGAGATAGCCTAGAAGCCTTCAACGTGATTAGAACAGTAAAAAATGTAAAGTATTCACATCATCTGAGTGTCCTTTTTTAATTGGAAGTGGATTTATGTTAATTCTATTTCATATTATGTATGAGAGTTATTGCATTATTTTAAATATTTTTGTCTTATTGTAAAAAAAGCATTAATCTTGTACAATGAACACTAAGGAATTTCGTGCCCAATACTATGTCTTTCCAATTGCCTGATGTAGAAACTCGACAGGGCAGGACTTCGTGAAACGGCTGTAAATGAAGGTTACTATTCTGTCACAATACGAACACTGTACGAGAGATAAGCATTGCTCCTAGTGATGTAAGTGTATTCAATCATTAATTTGGCACGTCGTAACTATAGTGAATGTTTTCATAACAGTAGGGACCGTTCCTTTTTATCGAAATATGTCATCGCAGAGCGTTACGTCAGGCCTACAACCACAAAATAAACATCAAACACAAGAATACAAATGAAAGGTAAGCTTGTTATCTATTCTCGGACGATGTCGGATGCCAGACACTTAAGGAAATTCGCCCGCAAAGGATATCGACGAATCCCTCCGACGCCATTTTAACCCATTGTTCAACAGGTTACTACCACAGTATTTCAGATCTGTTGTTGTGTGGGACTACCGTAACAGCTTATGTTTCCCTTTTGTGCGTCTAGTTTCTGTCTACTTCCCAGAGGCAGCACGGAGCTCTTAGAAATACTTCATCAATAACACAGCAGACCTATCAATAATCACAAACTGACTCCTGTAATTTGAAACAGTTATACCACCCACCCAACACTTCCCCTTCTGTGTCGAAGATGCAATATATTCCTAAATGATAAACCTAAACTTTTTATGATAACTTAAAATACATTATATATTATCTGACCAAAAGTAACCTGACACCTATTAATGGACATTAATATAACGTGTGCCCGCCTTTCGCTTTACTGACGGTTTAAACTTTACGTATGAACAATTTTAATGTCGTGCCTTAGTGTCTCTAGAGGAATGGCAGCCCATACTTGCTTCACAGCCGAAAGCAGAGAAGGCACTGATGGATTCTGGGGCCTGAAATGGAGTCGACATTATAACTCATGTGAAATATCTTGCACTGCTTCCAGGCAGGGATTACGGGCAACCCAGTACATTTTAAGAATGTAATTTTGTTCAAAAACCATTGCCTCACTGACAGGGTGCATTGTCATGATATTACAGTGGATCATCGTCTCCGAAATTTTCCACTATTGTAAGCAGAAAACAGTGTTATAAAATGTGTTCATATCGTTCCTCACTTAGCGTTTCCTTTTTGCATGTAAGATGGCATTCCCGTCAACGGACAGCCACGCGAACGATGACGTCAGGGCATCTATCAAACGGGGGTGTTTGCCTGGTAGTCCCACATCCACAATCAAAAATAGTTCAAATGGCCCTGAGCACTATGGGACTTAACGTCTGAGGTCATCAGTCCCCTAGAACCTAGAACTACTTAAACCTAACTAACCTAAGGACATCACACACATCCATGCCCGAGGCAAGATTCGAACCTGCGACCGTAGCGGTCGCGCGGTTCCAGATTGCAGCGCCGAGAACCGCTCGGTCACCCCGGCCGGCCCACATCCACAATCGCTGTGTACACAACCACAGAAGGTGCTGTATGGCGCAGAGAAGACGCCTACCAAACTCTCTGCAGTGGAGGGCCATAGGAAGAATGGGAGCTGAATAGTCGCAACCTGATGTGGCCCGATGACTTAATGTGAATCGTTCTGTTCTTTCTCGGATGTGGCGACAGTTTACATGACCGAAACTGTATTCCGAAGACTAGGACATGGCCGACCACGTGTGACATCTGAAAGAGAAGACCGTTATTGTCCTGTAAGGGCAAGACAGTATCGCCTTAGAACTGCACGGCAATTGGCAGCTGACCTCACAGAATCCACTGGACGCCTTGTATCGAGCCAAACGGTTTACAAAAGGCTTCAACAGAGTGCTCTTTATTCTCGGAGACATGCTATATGTGTACCTCTGACGCGTTCAAATGGTTCAAATGGCTCTGAGCACTATGGGACTCAACTGCTGTGGTTATCAGTCCCCTAGAACTTAGAACTACTTAAACCTAACTAACCTAAGGACAACACACACATCCATGCCCGAGGCAGGATTCGAACCTGCGACCGTAGCAGTCCCACGGTTCCGGCTCTGACCAACACCGACTTTGAGTCGGTGTTGCTCTGACGCGTATTCACAGAAGGGAACGTCTACAGTGGAGTCGTCAACATGACACCTGGGTGGTCGAACCTTGGGCCAATGTTCTTTTCACAGATGGGTCCTGATTTGGTCTCGAGAGCAATTCTCGACGGATTCACATCTGGAGGGACATGGAATACGGTTTCGGGATTTAAACTTCCAAGATGCTACTCCAGGCGGGTGTAAAAATGAATGTGCGCAACGGAAAACACTGAATGCTAAAATGAAGATTTGGCCCTGTCTGACTACCCCCTAAAGCAGATCTTAGGATCTCTTAATGGTGATATTATATCCTCCTTGTTGCACTTAAACATATAAATTACATAAACGAATGATTAAGGGAACTACTAAATGATAAATGATGATTTTGCTTATACATTTATTGTAGATTAAAACCCCTTTTATATATATCAAACGATTATATGCCAATGTCCAATGGACATAAAGAGACACAAATGAATTTCCTAACTAATATTACTGATCAATTGCCAAAATCTGCCCCTTTTCATGGCTACGCTATCTAATAAAAATAACGCGAAATGACTGACATCACCTACGCACCAACCACTAGAAGACATTACTTTCAAAGATGATCGACAGTGGTGTGCAACCTCAGTGGAAATAAAAGTTACGTCATCACAGCTGTTTAGCTTTACAGCCCTAATAAGCCGAAACAATTAGCAATATCACCTTATGTACTGAGTCTGGTGCGTCGGAGTGATGGTTCTCGTACACGTCTGCGACGGAGGAAGAACTATAGCCGGCCAGTGTGGCCGAGCGGTTCTAGGCGCTACAGTCTGGAACCGCGCGACCGCTACGATCGAAGGTTCGAATCCTGCCTCGGGAATGGATATGTGTGTTGTCCTTAGGTTAGTTAGGTTTAAGTAGTTCTAAGTTCTAGAGGACTGAAGACCTCAGAAGTTAAGTTCCATAATGCTCAGAACCATTTCAATCATTTTTTTTTAACTATAGCCACAAAATAAAAACTCTTTCAAACACTAGGACGGCAGAAGACGGCCCTCTGACTAGTATGATCTAATACTGTCTTCTCCTCTCTGTGTTCTACAGACAAGAAGCGCGAGCTCCCAGCCAGAAGGACGGAATTCAGATAACGTCTTTACGTGAGTATAGACAGAAGAAGTGCTCTCAATCACTGAATGCTGCGTACTCATCAACGACTCCCTACCCGGAGGCGAAGTACAGAATCGTATAAGTTCGCAACAGTACAGTGCCTAACCGTTCTAGCTATAAAATCTCCTGAGAGCAAAGACAGCAAGTCCGTATCTACCAACAAAGCTGATACTGAGCGACCGTCAAACACGGGCGCTCAAAACTGATACATCCTTCTCTCCACAGCCGGCTTCCCAGCAAAGCTCGGCTCCACTCCTTCGTAACTGCAGAAGGCGAATCATATTCTCCTTCTCTACAGATTCTTCCGAACGCCGATCAACCATGTTTTAGTCTTTTGTCGTCCAGGACGGAAAGTTTGCGAGGAAATATCTATCCCCATTAATTAGGAATTCATACAATGGCAGGCTTCGAGAGTAAAACTCCTCGGAAATAACCCAGCCTCCGTGATTTCCGAAGTAACGCTTCCTTGTTCCTCTCTGCTGCGTCCAAGATTTTCATAGTTTCCGGTTATCCTTCCGGCCTAGCTACAAGACAAGCCAGCCGCCACTCTATTGTGCTTCAGCGCTCAGGTGCCCCGACCGTCCGGCTAGGGCTGCTTCCTCTGTTAAGCAAGACCAACACACCAGTGCGGGCTTTTCCACCCAGGCCCTGAGTTACGCCTGCCGTTTCATTTCCACTGGCGCTCCAACCTCTCCTAGTATAAGCAATCATTCATTACGCCGTTTTGATAATAAAGACACTGTATCACTTTTCATGCAATAAGCGTTAACAATTATTTACAAGGTGTACGTGACATTGTCAGTCTTCTTTAAATATTCATATATACGATGTACAACCTATCAAATGATACCCAATTCTGGTTTTAAATCACGACAAAGTATGTAGATGAGTGCTTGTAAGGTGCGAAATTATAGCCACCTTCCACATTGTGGAAATAGAGCGATATCGAGGAGGATCCGTAATGGTGTGAACAGGGGTTATGTTGACTACACGAACGCCTCCCCATGAAATTCTACGACTGAATCGGCAAGCTTTAACTGCTGTCAGGCATAGTGACGAGATCCTGGGACCACATGTGTGGTTATGGCGAAGTGCTTTGGGCCCAAACTTCGTACTGATGGACGATAATGTTCGACCTCATAGAGCACGGGTGTTGATGTTTTCTTGGAAACGGGAGATGCTGCACACATGGCGTGGTCACCTCTCTTTCCCGCTTTTAATCCCACAAAGGATGTCTGGGATGCACTAGGATCACAGGCTGTATCACGTCAGCATCCACCAACCACTCTCCAAGACCTCCGAGCAGCTCTGCAGAAAGAATGGGCGTTATTGCCTTAACATGAGACTGATGACTCCATTCACAGAATGCACCATCGTTGTCAGGCCTGTATTGCTGCCAGGGGTGGTCGCATCCCATTTTGAGCACATTAACCAGTTGTCGGAACGTGTGTGCAAATCCGTTAAGTTGGAGAAAACTAAGAATGTTTTCGTCTACCGCTATGCATGTTGCTGTTAATTACGTTCTTATTCTTTACGTTGTTTCTATTTTACTATCACCTGTCTATACTGTTTTGTGCCCAAATAAACGCTACCCTGCAAAATTTACAACCTGACACCAGTGTATGTCTAAGATTTCATGCCCATTGGTATGGTATCCTTTAAAGTACTTTAGAAACAGTATGGTATTGTATTAACTACCTGTATATGCACACCGCATGATTTCACATTTTTAAATTCCCAGATGGTTTTTGACACATTTCCTCACAAGCTACTTCTGATCAAATTGCGTTCCTGCGGAGTATCGTTTCAGTCGTGCGACGGTATTCGTGATTTCCTTCAGAAATTCGTAGTAACCAACGGAAAGTCATCGAGTAAAACAGAAGTGATATCTGGCGCTCCCCAAGGAAGTTTTATGGGCCATCTGCTGTTCCTGATCTATATAACCGACGAAGGAGACAACCTGAGCAGCTATCTTACATTTTTTGCGGATGATGCTGTCATTTACTGTCTCGTAAAGTCATCAGGTGATCAAAACCAATTGCAAAATTATTTAGATGAGATATCTGTATGGTGCGAAACGTGTAAGTTGACTCTAAATAATGAAAAGTGTGAATTCATCCGCATAATACGAAAATAGTGAACAGTGTGGCGTTATACACACGAATATTAAAAGAAATTCGCTAAATTTCGGTTACACTATATATCACACAAGTCTAAAGGCTGTGTATTCAACTAAGTACTTAGAGATTACAGTTAGGAATAACTCAAATTGAAAAGATCACGTAGATAATGTTGTGGGGAAGGCAAACCTAAGACAGCGTTTTATGGACAGAACTCTTAGAAGATGCAACAGGTCTAGTAAAGAGACTGCCTACACTACGCTTGTCCGCCCTGTTCTGGAGTACTGCTGGGATGGGAGGGGTAGGGCGTGTTCTGCATCACCAGATCGGATTGATGGAGGACAGAGACGGGCAGCTCGTTTCGTACTATCTAGAAATACGAGAGAGAGCGCCACGAATATGATACGTGAATTGGAGCGGCAATCATTAAAACAAAGGCATTTTTCAGAGCGGCAGGATCTTCTCATGAAATTTCGATCACTAAATTTCTCCTCTAAATGCGAAAAAATTTTGTTGGCACCCGCCTACATAGGGAGAAAGGATCATCGAAATAAGATAATAGAAATCAGAGCTAGCACGGGAAGATTTAAGTGTTCGTTTTTCTCCGCGCGCTGTTCTAGAGTAGAAGGGTGGAGATTCAGCTCGAAGGTGGTTCGATGAACCCTCTGCCAGGCACATTAGTGCGAATTGCAGAGTAGTCATGTAGATGTTGATATGGACCGTACAAAAGTGACTAGGTATCTCCAGTAGACATCAAAACTGTTCAACACCGCTTCTAGCCTTAATAAATGCCTTAATTAGGCGAAGAAGAGAGTCCACAAGTTTCTTCAGGTATGCCATATGCAGCTGAAGCCACTCACTGATGATTAAATTCTATAGAGCTACCGCATTCCGTGTATGCCAAGTGTTACATTTCAAGAATTGTTACAAATCATGAAATTTCCTATGGCATTAAGATCGAGTGACTTAGGGAGCCAATCGAGGTGCGATAGCGTGCCATGCTGTTCGTTAAACCAGGAACGAAAGCGTGAAGCCCTGCGAACACGATTGTTGTCATCTTAGAAAACTGGTGTGTTGACGGCGTACTCATCATGAACATATAGAAGAAAAGGCAACATTTGGTCATCGAGAATCTTGAAATAAACTTCCAAGTTCATATTCACGGTAACTTGCACGAGTGGGCCCAATTTATGGTACGGAAAACACCTCCAAAACATCGCAGAACCACACCTGCCCTGAACTCAAAAAATTGCTCAAATGGCTCTGAGCGTTATGGGACTTAATTTCTGGGGTCATCAGTCCCCTAGAACTTAGAACTACTTAAACCTAACTAACCTAAGGACATCACACATATCCATGGCCGAAGCAGGATTCGAACCTGCGACCCTAGCGGTCACGCGGTTCCAGACTGAAGCACCTAGAACCGCTCGGCCACAACGGCCAGCATCCCTGAACTAAACCCCCATCATACTGAGGGTTAAACGCCTCATTGAAGTGTCAGTGCACTCCACGGCATGCATCATTTGAACAGAGGCAAAATCGTGACTTTTCTGACCACACTACATCCATTTTACTGCCCGTATTCTTTATTTCTTGGCCCACTGAAGCCGTGCAGCCCTATCTGCCACTGTAAGCAACGGCCTTTTGCGAGGTACACGCTCCCAGATGTGCATCGGAAGAAGGTTCCATCGAAGTTTTTGCTCTAAAATTGGTTGAGAAGGACTTGTAGTCACTGACAGGAGGGTTTGAAACCGACTGTCATTTTCAAGGGATGACATTTATCTTCGCTCCGCTCGCGGTTTGGATATGCATACGTCCACTGATATTACGTCTTATTGCATGGCTCTCAGAGATACACCATTCCTTGTAGAGATGTTGGACAGTACGCGGTGATACATCAACAAATTGGGCAACTTTACTCACAGTGTGGTCAGAGGCACGTCCAAACACTATAGACGCATTCTGCCACTATGTCACGTTTACACGACTCATCTTACTGCGCTGACCTATACGACCGACTGGCCTAGATGCACATTTCATTGTCATGACTTTAGTTAGCGGTGGAGTGTCACAGGACCGCCTGATACCACCGATTCACCTCATAGTGAACACTGTGCTCTTTCGAGGTGGTAATTAATGTTTTGTCCGGTCGAACGTCGTTGCAGTAGTAGACGCTATTATTTTACCATATAAAGTCTCCTTCTTTTTACATCTGCCATTATCGTTCTATATTAGAGTCTTCATTAGTATTAATTTTTTGTAATTATCAGGGGCGATCAAAAAGTTTCCTCTCGAAGGCCGTATAGTCCAGAATCGGCACGCTAATTAAACAAAAGCCGGCTAGTGTGGCCGAATGGTTCTAGCCGCTTCAGTCTGGAACCGCGCACCCGCTACGGTCGCAGGTTCAAATCCAACATCGCGCATGGATGTGTGTGATGTCCTTAGGTTAGTTAGGTTTAAGTAGTTCTAAGTTCTAGGGGACTGATGAACTCGGATGTTAAGTCCCATAGTGCTCAGAGCCATTTTTTTAATTAGACAAAATCGCCGTAAACATTGAGGCAATCATCCCATTGACGTAACAGGTTCAAGATACCCGTTTGGTAAAACACCGTGTGCTGCTGCGTAAAAAAGTTCGTAACTGCCTGCTGCACATCTTCGTCCGACAGGAATCGTCGACACTTCAAGGCCTTTTTTAAGGATCCGAAGGTTTGATAATCGTGTGAGAAGAGGTAAGGACTATAGGGTGAGTGCTCGAGTGGTTCCGACTTACGTTGGCGTGACTTCTGCGTTACGACATCTGTGATATGGGGACGTCAGTTATCATGAAGCAGCAGCACCCCTTCTTGCACACAATTTCTCAACGGTGATTTTCAACAGACATGCTGCAGCAGACATACTCTTCATTATCAGATTGGTCTACCAGTGTTTGTCCTTCGGCAGCCAAGAAAAGAACAACAGCACGTCGGTCCTGTTGGACTATTTGAAAATAACTTCGCCATAGTTCACGTTTTCTCATTTACCGCTTGAAAATCGGAAAGACACGAATTCCACATTGATCCCTTGCCTATATGTCGGTGCTTAAATACCCCTATACGCCGCACCAACGCCTCAAACGGAAAGTTTTTGATCGGACTGTACATGAAGGACTCTGAGCAAAATTTTATTCTCGCTCATTAATTCGTGAGGCAGATTTTTCTTTCTTATCAATGGAATCTGCATTGAAATAACACTGCTACAATTTCTCCAGTACTGCAAAGACGGGGGGGGGGGGGGGGGCATTTAATGAAGTGGGTGGTATGTTGTTACAAGGAACGGGTGACGTGTTGTGAGAAAAAAAAAAATTCTTCGCTGCGCTGAGAGGCATTCTCACAGAGCTCATTAGGCTGAGTGCTAGCGGTCAACTTCAGGCCTCCGCGTTGAATTTGCAGCCCGTAAACATTTTTAACACTCCTAATCATTTATCTTTGGACTCTTTCCGTCTCTGCCGACTGTTTCTAACATTTACGCTTCTCTCCACGCAGTCAGAAAATGGTAGCCTAATATTATGAAACGACGAAAAACGAGCTTTATGTCCCATAAACGAGGAGTTCTGTGAGTATCGGATTTCACAAGCTACTTTAATCTACGTTTGAAGCTACATCTCAGTATACTGGGAGTACTATTATTGAGATAACAATCTGCAATTATAGTCGGCGAAACGGATAGTTTCTTGAAAAGCGGTTACAAGACGAATATCAACAAAAGTACAACTAGCGCAATGGAATGCAGCCGAATTAAAAAAGGCGATGCTGACGAAGTTACATTAGGAACTGAGACACTAAACATAGTTGAGTTTTGCTATTTAGAGTGCAAAATAACTGACGATGCTGGAAGTAGAGAGGATGTAAATTGTAGATCCGTAATAGCAAGAAATGCATTTCGGAAAAAGGGAGATTTATTAAAGCAGATATAAATTTGAGGGTTAGGAAGTCTCTTCTAAGGGTATTTATCTGGAGTGTAGCCCTAGGTATAAATCTGGAATTATTTTTTTAATTTTGTGGTAAGTTTCTATGGGACCAAACTGCTGAGGTCATCGGTCCCTAGGCTTACACACTACTTAATCTAACTTAAACTAACTTACGCTAAGGACAACACACACACCCATGCCCGAGGGAGGACTCGAACCTCTGACGGGGGAACCGCTCGAACCGTGACAATACGACAAAGACCGCGCAGCTACCTCGCTCGGCTATTTATCTGGAGTGTAGCCTGTACGGAAGTGAAACTTACACAATAAGCAGAACATACAAGACGAGAATAGGAGCTTTTCAAATGTGATGTTAGAGAAGCATGGTGAAGAATAGCTGGGTAGATAGGATAATTAATGAGGAGCTACTGAAAAGAATTGGAATGAAACGCAATCTATGGCACAAAGGAAGTGATTGGTTGACATATCATTCTAAGGCATCAAAGTATCAAAGAATTTGGTATTGGAAGGAAGCGCGAGAGGTTAAAATTTTAGAGGGAAACAAGGGTTTGGCTATGGTTAGCAGGTTGCAGTAGCTACGCAAAGATGAAGAGGCTTGCGCAGGATAGACGAAGGTGGAGTGCTGTATCAAACCACGCCCGCTGCATGAACTGTGCAATATCCCGACTTGGGGGACATTCAGATGTGGTAGTGGCCCGATGTTCGACCGCTTGGGAACATGAGGGCAGGCATACATGTTGTCAAGGTTCCAGGGCGACCACGCTTGACCACCACAAGGGAGGACCGCCGTATTGTGCACCAAGCCCGTCGTAACCACATCTACGCCCGCCATCCCAAAACATGTAATGCGCTCCCTGCAACCTACTACGTTATTCCGCATCATTAGTCGGATACCAGTAGGGAACTGCATAATATGTGTAAACAAAGCATAGAGCTAGAGAGTTGCTAAATGAAACGCGTTTGGCTGTCAAGAGAGCAATGCGCGAAGCGTTCGATGACTAGCGTAGTAGAATACTGCCAAATGATTTTTCACAACACATAAGAAATTAAGGACCTATGTAAACACTGTTAGTGGCACCGAAGTTAACGTCCAGTCATTCTTGGATGAGAAAGTAATAGAAATTCACGTCAGCAAATCAAAAATAGCAATGCATTACTCCGTTTTCAAATATTGCTTTACAAAGAAAAGCCCAGAAAAATTGGTTCAAATGGCTCTGAGCACTATGGGACTCAACATCTTAGGTCATAAGTCCCCTAGAACTTAGAACTACTTAAACCTAACTAACCTAAGGACATCACACACACCCATGCCCGAGGCAGGATTCGAACCCGCGACCGTAGCAGCCCCGCGGTTCCGGACTGCAGCGCCAGAACCGCACGGCTCCCGCGGCCGGCAAAAGCCCAGAAGAACTGCCTTAATTTTACTCTCGTACAACTGAAAAGCTGAATGAAATGAATGTTAGTGCCAGTGATGTTGAGAAAAAGCTGAAATCATTAATCAGGGTGGACGCCATTAGAACCGTTGTGCTCTACGACTGTGATTTAATCCAGAACAGGGAGGAAGTCTGCAATCAGTCGCAATTCAATCTGTACTTTAATGCAGATCTAGATTTCAGCTACAGAATAGCTTATCACCAGTGCTAAAAAGATAAATACATAGGAATCAGACAGTGAATGGCATAAAATGAGATCAGTATCACAGTATATATAGAACTGGAGACTCCATAGTAAATAACATACCGTCTGAAGTGAGTCACGTATCCTCAATAGGCTTATAACTGCACATGTTATTACACGACCTTAGCATGTACGTAGTTTAATTCTGAGTCTGCTGTTTACACATTTATACAGCCAGTCGCAGTGCACTTTACAGAGGATGAATTGCACCCTCAATACCACTGACAGCTGACACATATGTACAACCAGCAGTTTCAAACATACTTTGTTATAATGCTATCCCGGATGGCCATCATTTGTCACTATGGCGGTGACCTGAGGAGAGTTCCATTCTTACACTGTCTCGGTAAGGCAAAGAAAATCCTGGCGCCATTTTTCAACAGGACAAAGATCGCCTACCCATGGTACGTGTCTCTACAAAGTGTCTGCATGATGTTGAAGTACTCGGGTGGTCAGCAAACTCTCTAGATCTTCAATAGATCAAGTGTGGAACCAGCTAGGTTGTCGGCTCGGTCCCAGTGGCAGTATGCAGGATATCAAGGACCAGTTCAGCTTGCCTTAGGAGAGGATACTTCGGCTTTATGACACCCATCCCAACATCAGTGTATATATCCTCCCAGACGCGGTGCAACGCCATATTGTTAAGTGTGCTCATGTTTCCAAGTTCTTTGTAAATTTGTTTTCAATGCTACAGTCATTGAAATAAAGTCACATACCCTCTCAACCCACGAAGTTTCATTTCGT
The DNA here is from genome assembly GCF_023898315.1 of Schistocerca nitens. NCBI lineage: Eukaryota > Metazoa > Arthropoda > Insecta > Orthoptera > Acrididae > Schistocerca > Schistocerca nitens. The sequence continues at coordinate 775,006,495 of NC_064616.1, read as the reverse complement.
CATGTCCTCCACTTTTGAGTCCTCCACGCTCTTTATTAGGCAGTGCATATACACTGAAGATCCAAACAAACTGGTACACCTGCCTATATCGTGTAGAGCCTCCACGAACACCAGAAGTGTCGCAACACGACGTGGCATGGACTCGACTCATGTCTGTAGAAGTGCTGGAGGGAACTGACACCATGAATCCTGCGGGGCTGTCCATAAATCCGTAAGAGTACGATGGGGTGGAGATCTCTTCTGAACAGAACGTTGCGAGGCGTCACAGATTTGCTCAATAATGGTAATATCTGGGGAGTTTGGTGACCATCGGAAGTTTTTAAACTCAGAAGAGTGTTCCTGTAGCCGATCTGTAGCAATTACGGTCGTGGTGGGTGTCGCATAAACCTGCTAAAATGCACAATGGACATGAATGGATGCAGGTGATCACACAGAATGTTTGCATACGCTTCACTTGTTACAGTCATATTTAGACGTATCAGGGTCCGATATAACTCCAACTGCACACGCCCCACGCTATTACAGGGCCTCCACCAGCTTGAACAGTCCCCTGCAGACATGCAGGGTCCATGGATTCATGAGGTTGTCTCCATACCCGTACACGTCCAGCCGCTCGAAACAATTTGAAACGAGATCGTCCGACGAGGCAACATGTTTCCAGTCAGCAACAGTCCAATGTCAGTGTTGAGCAGCCAAGGCGAGGCGTAAAGCTTTGTGTCGTACAGTCATCAAAGGTAAACAAGTGGGCCTTCAGCTCCGAAAGCCCATATCGATGATGTTTCTTTGAATGGTTCGCACGCTCATACTTGTTGATGACCCAACACTGAAATCTGCATCAATTTGCGGAAGGATTACACTTCTGTCACGATGAACGATTCTCTTCAGTCGACGTTGCTCCAGTTCTTGCAGGTTCTTTTCTGGGCACAGCGATGTCGGAGATTTGATGTTTTACCGGATTCCTGATATTCACCGTAGGCTCGTGAAATGGTCGTACGGAAAAATCCCCATTTCATCTCTACCTCGAAGATGCTATGTCCCATCGCTCGTGCGCCGACTATAACACCACGTTCAGACTCAATGAAATCTTGATAATCTGCCATATTAGCATCAGTAACAGATCTAACAACTGCGCCAGACACTTGTTGCCTTTTATAGGCGTTGCCGACCGCAGCACCGTATTCTGCCTGTTTACATATCTCTATACCACTTTCTTTGGTGCTTCAGTGTGTATTAATGATTCAATGGTCCTGTATCCTTTGCGTTTGTGTTTGTTTGTTTTTCTTAGCGCGTTTGTTAGGAGTGGGGCTGAGGGGGAGGGGAGGGGGCAACGTGGGAGAGGGGCGGGCGACGCGATGGAGCGCTTACAGATCGACGTTTCGTCCACAGTCGCGGAGCGGAACTCGCTCCCCAAGAGGCCATAATAATATTGGGGTCGACGGACATCAGTGGGCGACAAGCCATGGAACGGTGCTTACTGCAAGGCGAAACGAGAATGGGTGCCAAAACCTGTCGCAGCAAATAAAAAAATTGTGGTGTGCGTACTGTAAGACCTTCGGTACACACACCATCAGATTATTTGACTTGTCGCTCTAGCGAAGTAGGCGAGTGTCAGCAATATGTCTCGTGGTCTTATCGTGGCGTGTTTATCTTCTGCTGTTAGGTGAGACGATAGAAATGCCACTTGCATGCTCAGAGTAGCAGATTGACAGTGACCAACTTTAAACAGAACTTCATTAATTTTCACACATATTTATTAAAATAATAAATAACATAGACATTACGTAACTTGATTCTGGATGCTGTTTATAATTGACAATCTGAAGTTCCTTTGGTCTTGGTACGTTAATCTTATTCTCACATATCTCTGATACTTGACAAAGTGTCTATACATTTCTCTTCATGGCTATGTACAGGAATATGGTAATCTTATTAGGCGCAGACTGAAACTTGACTATAGACTGGTACAGACATATGCAGACTAATGCAGACTGACTAATCGGAGGTCTGTACACTCGTTATAATACCTCGAGCGTTCAGGTATCACTGCGCGAGTGTGATCTGCGAGGAGAAAAGGTTCTACGTTAGCAGCAATCTCATTGGCTGCGAGACATATTAATACGCGGATCGGCGGAAGCAGAATTTGGTCCGTCTCTAAGACAGCGCCATCTCGTAGTGCGGAGATGGACGGGCGCTTCGCCTGCGCTGTTGTGCTTAGCGGGGCGCGCTCTATTGGGAAAGTTGTGTACGCGCTGACTATGTGGAACTATGTACACAACAAAAAGAAAAGAAAAAACAGAGATAATTGGAGGTATGTATCAACGATTACAATTAAAGTTTATAAAGAGAAATAGAAGCTTAATATTGAGACAAGTCTTATAGACATAAAAAACTGCTTTAATATATTCCAGTGCTGAAAAGTATTATCAAAAGTAGGCAGCAGGAGCAGAGAGGGGAGGGGGGAGGGGGGAGGGGAACAGCCTTCCTAAGGCTGGCGCTTCTGAAGAAGTGCTTCGCTACCAGGAGGTACCATAGACCCATGATTCGCTCTCATCACTTCCAGTCGAGACGTGGTCAGTTAACTCCCTATCTAGGCTTGGTGCCGTTCACGTCCAGTAGAGACATTTAGGACTGCAGGTGATAGGTATGTGGTGTGACGTCTTCGTTACTGACAGCGATGTTGCAACTCTTTTCTGCCAGCAAAGTTTAACCACCTTTTATATTTCAGCTACAGCTGTGAAATGTTTGTCCGTATGTATCAACGATTACAATTAAAGTATATAAAGAGAAATAGATGCTTAATATTGAGACAAGTCTTATAGACATAAATACTGCTTTAATGTATTCCAGTACTGAAAAGTACTGTTGTTACCAGTAACGTACAAATATTCAAAGATCCGAAGTCCGTAGTATCGTTCCAATCTTATGCGTTAGTATTGATTAATAAATGAAATTGTAACGAATCACATGGTGTACTTGAATGTTCACAGTGTGACGTTCCAGTCATGATCATTATATGAACATTAATGGCACTGTCCTATTTTTAGCAAGCACCCTTTAAGTTGCGCGGCGGCTGCTTCGTACAGGGGCCAATCTAGATTAATACATATACTCAGGTGCAAAATATTTCGACCAGAATAACGAAGTATTATACACCATCCGTCCAAAATATTCCGAGACTACTTTTCTTCCTGACGTACAAGCGACATCATCACAGTAACTACCGTGGCAGCTTGAACGAGAAACTGTGAACAGACGAGCATTTGACCAATTTGACCAAGTCGTTGTGAGCAGGAGGTGTTAAGTAATGTACGTGCGGTCTAAGTGTGTCAACAGTGTTGTGTCACAAATCACAATAGTGCAACGTCTGTAAATTAAGTGTTCAGTACATAATATAGAATGTTTTGAAGGAGAGAAGTGTGTGAAAATTTTCTCCCACACACCTTGGCTCTCGAGTAAGAACAATGACGAGTGGACGCCTGTCGCGATTTGATTTAAATGGAAAACGTGGACAATTATTTGCTATGAAGAATCGTCAGGGATGACGAGATTTATTGTTATGAATACCAACCTACCCACAAAACAACAAAGAGCAGAAAGTCATATGCGGGGTCAACGTTCTAACGACATAACCCATATTCAAGGCACTGTGATGCGCGAGTTGAACAGAATCCCGAAGAACGACATTTCTCACGATTTCACATGGCTGTACGAACATACTGTGGGTTATGATCATGTGGGGGGAGACTAAGTAAAACAGCTGAAACATTAAAACCATCTTCTTAATTTTCCTCTACTTTGTATTAATCACTCCGCCGTCAGGCCACGAGTGGCCTACCGGGACCATCCGACCGCCGTGTCATCCTCAGTTGAGGATGCGGATAGGAGGGGCCTGGGGTCAGCACACCGCTTTCCCGGTCGTTATGATGGTATACTTGACCGAAGCCGCTACTATTCGGTCGAGTAGCTCCTCAATTGGCATCACGAGGCTGAGTGCACCCCGAAAAATGGCAACAGCACATGGCGGCCTGGATGGTCACCCATCCAAGTGCCGACCACGCCCGACAGCGAAGTTAAGCAACTTCGGTGATCTCACGGGAACCGATGTATCCAATGCGGCAAGGCCGTTGCCCACTTTGTATTAATCCAGTCTCAAATTCTTTTTGGACTCGCGAATACTGTCTATTATTGAAATAGTGAGCGGTTTTCTGCACTGTAAGCCTATACTGGCTGTAACAATCTGCCGTAGTCGACGGCGAACGCTGTCATCAAGACGTCTTTGCCTCTGCAGTAGCTGTCTTTCACGAATCCAGGCGCTCACGTTTCACCACTGGCACGTGAAGGCTCTACGGTGGTGTGTCCTACTCGCCGGGGACTCAAGATCTAACAATGATATCACGCGTATTACCTGTCCTGGTTTCCCGAATGAGACGCAATACTCTAACTGACGGATTGCCGTGGCGGCAGTAACGTTTTTTTTTTATTTTCTTTTACTTTTTTTTTTAACACTGCAGCTACTCTGGTATACAGAACTTAATGACGAAAGTAACTTTCTTATGATGTGTCACTGCCAAGTGACTTAGCTCGAATGAAACTTGGACCACAAACAGTAAGAACTGTTGCAGTCTAGCACAGAAGGCAACGGAAATAAATACGCAACGGCACGAACAGAAATGACATTTTTATTCAAAGACAATAATTACACTGAAGTCATCGTGATTCGTGATGGGCCCCGGGATATTACAAATAGTTCTAGGCAACGGCCTTGCCGCAGTGGATACACCGGTTCCCGCGAGATCACCGAAGTTAAGCACTGTCGGGCGTGGCCGGCACTTGGATGGGTGACCACCCAGCCGCCATGCGCTGTTGCCATTTTTCGGGGTGCACTCAGCCTCGTGATGTCAATTGAGGAACTACTCGACCGAATAGTAGTGGCTCCGGTCAAAGAAAACCATCATAACGACCGGGAGAGCGGTGTGCTGACCGCACACCCCTCCTATCCACATCCTCAAATGAGGATGACACGGCGGTTGGATGGTCCCTATCGGCCACTTGTGGCCTGAAGATGGAGTGCTTATGGACATGGTTATAATTAAAGTATGTGTTAACCACGGATGGCAATGTATGGTTTCTAAGGCGCTGGCCACAAGATTGATAAAGTGTTCTTGTGATAGGGAGTTCCATTCCTACACCAGCGCGATTAACAGTTGCTGAATGGCCGTTGGTGCATGTAGATATACTGCAAGAAGTCTCCCCACCACGTTGCACACGTGCTCAGTGGAATTGAAGCCGCTGCCAGGTCAGTCCATTCGCCGAATATCCTCTCGTTCCTAGAGCTACTCCATCGCAGCTGTTCGCTGCGATCGCGCATTCTAATCCATAAAAAGGAAGCCAGGACCGAGTGCACCCCTGAGAATGGGGAAGAAATCCAGTGCCACAATAGCGTTGACTGGGTGATGTACCGTATCCAAACGGTTGGAGGTCAGTACGTCCACGCAACATTATGACCCCCCACACCGTAACTACTGGACCTGTAAAGCGATCATGTTAAACCACATTCCTGGTTGAATTACGTGTTCCCACATCTCTCCATATGAGGGTACGTAATGCACCCAGGAATACCGTCTAACATTATCGTTTTGGTGCTCCAGATGTTATGATTTGGGGAGGTATAACGTTGCATTGGAAAAGGTACACTCGCCTGTCAGCATTATTGTACTCCTTACCCATACTCGTCGTTTCAGGTGTACATTCGGTTCGTCTTCCTTTTTATGGATGACAATGCGCTACCGCATTGAACAGCGCAATGCACCAGTGATCATCGAACAGTTGTCTACCACGCTGGTGCTAAAAGGGACGCACTACCGCAAGAAATCGTTACCATCCCTGTGGCCAGCATGTGAGCACGTTGCAGGGCATGCATGGTGGAATATCTCAATGTGGGCTTGAAAGCTTATATGGCTCTGAGCACTATGGGACTCAACATCTGAGGTCATAAGTCCCCTATAACTAATTAAACCTAACTAACCTAAGGACATCACACACAGCCATGCCCGAGGCAGGATTCGAACCTGCGACCGCAACGGTCTCGCGGTTCCAGACTGAAGCGCCTAGAACCGCTCGGCCACTCCGGCCGGCTTGAAAGCTTATAATCTGGAACTAGGGGTAAAGGGCGTAATTACCTTGTTTAGAAAGGTAGCATTAGGCTGAGAGCAGCGGAGTGTTTTGTTGTCATTCTTGCGTGATATTTCTACACCTAGAGTGTTAGTGGTAGTATCCAGTGCTTCAGGCGTCTGTACTACCGCTTTTGTTATTAGAGTGCAGCAATCCGCTTTAAGAAGCGTGGGATGTGTTTTTCTGGAACCGAGCCAGTGGCCTTCCTGTTTCAAATACCCGTGCTGTTTATAAACACCAGCGTCTATTTCTAAGCGTGGTACTCAGTACCTCTTTCATTGCGTACCCTGTAGCTATTATTTGGTTTGACAATCCTTTTAATTATGAATGTCGTGATTAAATATGGATCCAAGGTTCTCACATATGTAAAACACAATCAAACTCATTTCCTCCAAAGTACACCTCTTTCAACATCAGAGGTTGATACAACACATACAGAAAACTAGAGTTTTCACTGAAGCTTCGTTGCAGATTGAAACTGTGTGCCGGACAGGAACTCTAACGCAGATCCTCTCTTTCGAGGGCATCTTCTCCTGGGGGCCTCCTTCCCATCTCTTACAGCCCAGACTTGCACTGTCTATTCCACAGTTGTCTCCTATAAACAGAAACGGTGTGAACGTTGACAAACTTTCTCCGATTTGACATCTTCTTCGTCAGTATTCTATGCAATAACTGTTGTCAGTAAAGAGAAACGGTGTTAACGCAAGCAATGATCGTTTTGGACTCACAGCCTTCATTAATTGGCCTCTATGGTATAATTCATATCAAGCAAAATAGAACAGTGATAACGTAAACAAAATCTCCTTGGACATCTTGTAGCATAAATAAAGAGAAGGAAAGCGTGGATATAGGGAATAACTGAATATGAACATATTTGTGAATTTACTTTATTTGTGAATAAATGTTACTCTTTGATATTTATTCTTTTCTGTTCAAAAGTTCTTGTATCTGGTTGTTACTATACTATGCAATATTGTCTATTCCAGTAGTACAAACTGGTGTTCAGCTTGAGTTTAATATTTTGTCTTAATGTGGCATTGTAACTATTATGAATCATACTTAATGGGTTTTTGTACTTCGGACATTGTATTAACGTGTTGTGCTCAGTTGTTAAATATTGCCAATAAACGTCCAGAGTAAGAGCTCCCCCTTTTAATTATGACGTTATTCGTGTAAATGGATAATAGCCAGTGGTATTCCAGTGCTATTTTGGAAATGATGTATGGCCTGCTCTAAAGTTTATAGGTGGAGGATCCTGAAAATAGCCGTGTGACAAATTTATTTTAGCCAGGAGATATTTGAGATTATCTAGTTGCTTCTGCTTCTCGGCCTTAGGTATTTGCCTTGAAGTGACTGTTCTTTAGCACTACCCAGAGGACACATGTGACTTAAGGAATGTCAAGGACGTGAACATGTTGTCTGTGAGTGATACGAGGATTGTCCAGAAAGTAAGTTCCGATCGGTCGCGGAATGGAAACCACAGTGAAAACCAGAAACGTTTCATTTGCAACAGTTAGGTACACCTTCCACCTACTTCTCTACATAGTCGCTCCAACTTCGAGTGTTGTCGTAGTGTTGTATCAACTTTCCAATATCCTCCTCATAGAAAGCAGCCGCCTGTACTTTCGGCCAGTTACCTGCGCTGGTCTGCAGCTCGTTGTCTGTGGAAAATTTTTGTCTTCATAGCCAGCGGTTCTTGTGAGCAGAGATGGGACTCAGGGACAGCCAATTACGGACTATTTTGGGTGATCATACACTTCTCATCGGAAGCACTGCAGTGTGCGGCCGAGAATTGGCATGAAGAAGGAATTGCTCGATAGTTGTGTTATGTGGGCTGCATGACACAGGCGAAATCTCTAACCAGGCCCTCATACTTGGCGCGAGACGCTATTCCCTACGCATCTTTACGTGCTCACTGTTCACTCAAAACTGAAAAGAGAGACGAGACACGATCGACGGGCATACTAGAGACCCTGTCCAATACATCTGTGCAAAGCTTTACCGGATTTTCCCAGTGGTTTCCATTTCGTGACCGATCGGAACTTACTTTCTGGACAACCCTCGTATATTATTTGAGGTGCATGCATTTCCTTCTGTTTCAGCTATAATGACCTCTATTTCCCTAGTCTGTGCCGGCCGGTGTGGCCGAGCGGTTCTAGGCGCTTCAGTCCGCAACAGCGTGACCGCTACGGTCGCAAGTTCGAGTCCTGCCTCGGGTATGGACGTGTGTGATGTCCTTAGGTTAGTTAGGTTTAAGTAGTTCTAAGTTCTAGGGGACTGATGACCTCAGACGTTAAGTCCCACAGTGCTCAGAGCCATTTGTACCCTAGTCTACCGCCACATTTCCGGTTTTCACAACATGTAAACCTATGCACTACAGTATCTTCTAGTTTAATGTTGAAGTACACAGTCATAAGGCATAAACCTTCTTGGCGAAGTTGTATGTTGCTAGTGATTTTCTATGCCATAGTAAGTGCGCGTTTGAGCTGATTAGTGAATTGTGCAATTTTTTCCAATTTACATGTTTGTGATCGCTTTTGATTTTACAGACGTTCTCTTTTTGCAATTCATTGTCTATCCTACTAGTTGTGATTTTGTATCTGTGTGTTTCTTCGTGTAGTTGCTCCGCACAAGAAACCTCCCGGAAATTCTGAAATTGGGTGCTTTTGTAGCCGAATTTAACTGGAGATTCCCTTCTTTGTGGCTGTATTTCGTATTTTAGTGACACTTGGATTTCTCATGTTACGATGTATTAACATATCGCGAAGGAAAATCGGCAAGACATTCTATTTTATGTCGACTAATTTCAAAACTTATCTTTCATAGCCATTTTCTGAAATTTAAATAGCTCTCCTACCTGCACGATTCTTGGTGACTTGGATACCCGATATTTTTATTTTTTCGCAGGGCTGGATAACAGTTCTGCATCGTGGCCGACATTCATCAGTTTCGATTTCCAATTATTTACCTTCGTGGTTGAAACGCTTGAGTAACAAGTTACGGGTTCTCCAATATTTTATGTGTCCTTATTTTTGGTAATTATAATATTTACATCATCCGCATATAATGTCACTGCTAATTTTTCGTCATAGGATTTTATTTCATTGGTCTCCTGACAGCGGACAACAAGGATACAAATGCGAAAGCAAACAGTGCTGTAGACGGGGGCGGGAGGGGGAGCGGAACCACTCTTGTCCCACTGATCTCATTTTTGGTGGTCTGATTTGGATTCAATTGAATAAGGCCTTGGAAAACCGCCATTAATCACGGCGTGCACTGTTTTATAGTGTCGGAAGTTCCATGCGGCTTTTCGCGGATGATGCTGTAGAATACAGAGAAGTTGCAGCATTAGAAAATTGTAGCGAAATGCAGGAAGATCTGCAGCGGATAGGCACTTGGTGCAGGGAGTGGCAACTGTCCCTTAACATAGACAAATGTAATGTATTGCGAATACATAGAAAGAAGGATCCTTTATTGTATTATTATATGATAGCGGAACAAACACTGGTAGCAGTTACTTCTGTAAAATATCTGGGAGTATGCGTGCGGAACGATTTGAAGTGGAATGATCATATAAAATTAATTGTTGGTAAGGCGGGTACCAGGTTGAGATTCATTGGGAGAGTGCTTAGAAAATGTAGTCCATCAACAAAGGAGGTGGCTTACAAAACACGCGTTCGACCTATACTTGAGTATTGCTCATCAGTGTAGGATCCGTACCAGATCGGGTTGACGGAGGAGATAGAGAAGATCCAAAGAAGAGCGGCGCGTTTCGTCAAAGGGTTATTTGGTACCCGTGATAGCGTTACGGAGATGTTTAATAAACTCAAGTGGCAGACTCTGCAAGAGAGGCGCTCTGCATCGCGGTGTAGCTTGCTCGCCAGGTTCCGAGAGGGTGCGTTTCTGGATGAGGTATCGAATATATTGCTTCCCCCTACTTATACCTCCCGAGGAGATCACGAATGTAAAATTAGAGAGATTAGAGCGCGCACGGAGGCTTTCAGGCAGTCGTTCTTCCCGCGAACCATACGCGACTGGAACAGGAAAGGGAGGTAATGACAGTGGCACATAAAGTGCCCTCCACCACACACCGTTGGGTGGCTTGCGGAGTATAAATGTAGATGTAGATGTAGAATGTGTCACACATTCCTCTTCTTTTTGAAGTTTTATTTAGATGTTAGTGGTTGACAAGATCAGAACCCTTGTAAAAATCTCATGAGTTAATGGCCACTTTCACTTTCACAACGCTTAACACTGGTAAGTTGTCCCCGAGGTTCGTTAGTATGCTCAGCATAGATCTAACCGTGCCTACGCAAGTTTGTTATGTGCGTAGAATTTTATTCGTGATGTTGTCAATCTGATTGTTACTATACGACTAAACGTTTTGAAGTCGGAATTCAGCAAGGTTATTAGTCTATTATTTTCTATATCTTTCTTGTCTTTTTCTTTTGGGGTCGTTACTACTGTCTCTTCTCGGATCTGTGATACAACTGATATCATACGTTATATCTCATTGTTCATACATACCAGCAGCTGTTTCAAAAAATTCCTGTACGTTAGATAGAACTATCTTGGGCTTTTCCTCATCGCATCTAGAGTCTCTTTGTTCTGCTACTGGCTCCGTCGTTCTGTTGTTTACTTAACTGCCTATGTTTGTACGTGTATGTGTCAGCAGTTTCTCATCTACCTGTTCATTTGCCTGTTATTCTGTGAATAAGTTTCATTCATGGATTGCAGTGGCTTGCAGTATCTCCTTTTGTTTTTAGAGTCTACTCCCATCGGTAGTTCAGTAACTAACTCCTTTGCGTCCCCCATTTTTTGACTATGTGGAATGTAAACGTGAGTTCATCTTTGGGTATAAATTCCACTTTCGTTCTCAATATAAAGCCTACGGTCTGCTGTCTCCTCAATTTTAATATTTTGTCTTTTGTCTTCTTTGCTTCGTTAGGGTATTGATGTAGATTTCCTTTACAATGAAGGTGTCTCGATGATTTGAATAATAATTTCTTGGCTCTGTTTTGTCTTTCTCGTGCTAACGTTCATACTGACATCACTGTTTTTCATAATTTTGGCTTCATGCATTGTGACCACCATTCGGTGACAATGCCACATCTGTTCACCTGCCTTTTTGTTTGTGTTGGAAGTGTGAGATACCTTGGTTGCTACTTCCATAGTCTTAAAAAACTCCTGCATCCAGTTTTCAGTAACTTTGTAACACCCCACCCATCACTTATTTGGTTTTGGTGTGTGTTCACCACAGGTAATTGACTAACATATCAAAAGAGAGAGCAAAACTGCCGCAATATCGGATAACGCAAAGAAATTAATAAGGCCCTGTGATTCCTGATTGAACTGCGGTGGCAGTGTTGACATTAATTGATTCAGAATTGATCCCTTTTAATTAAAAAGGGGTGCACATTGATGTTATATTCATCTATTGAACACCAGATGCAAATGTTGAACATAAAATTAATTAAGAAAGTGACTTGGGATTTCAACTACTTGATTGAAAACAGGTGCAGTCGATTAGCACAGATTTATTTTTAACTCATGACCTTCAGTCATCACATTACATGACTCTCCTAACAGGCAGTGGTAATAAATTGCGTTTGCGTGGAGTAAAGCGCGATAAATCAAAAGTAATTTCTATCGACTGACCCAGGCGTAATGCGAAGTGCAAGAATAATTCTACAATACACGGCCCATGAAACCCCCGTGGAAACTTTGCTGACGTGATCCGACAAATTAATCAGTCGCCGGAGCGGGCGCAATATCACCGAATTCAGCGTGGCAGAGCGGCGTCGTTGTGTGGACGTCGACCGACCTCGTGGTGCTGCAAGGCTACGCTCGTCTATTCACTCCTAGCTATCTTGCTCAGTATATAGCTGAACCAAAACTTCCTATCTGCAAGCTCAATCGTTCCGTTTGCTAGGTCCTAAACTGCAGAGATGCTCACTATTTCCCAGGCAAGCTGAGTAAAGAATGCCACATCCGCACTCTAGGCAAGCTGGGAACGGAAGACCTCTACGGAGACTTCTGCCAGTCTGCTCTTCGCCTTGGTTTCCCCTCCAGCAAAATCACTTACGCCAATTGGACTGCAAGTCGCGTTAATTATGCGTCGCTCCCCAGCGCCGACCAATGCCTGCTCTGGGAAGTGAACAAATTCCCACAAAATTTCCCTTCCTCTCAACGTATGCTACTTAGCTCCTCCCAGGCCACCCATCAAGGTTAGCGTCTGCACAACACCAAGTTTTCCGGAATTCTGACTTCCAGGAGAGTACTTAAAATTCCTTGGTCCTACGTTCCCATCGGAGGCAGGCGTATTTCATTCTGTCGCTCTTCACTTGATTTGCTTCAGAGTCTGTGGACCGTGAATTCAGCGTGAAGTTGCTATAGTCACGAACACGCATATTTTGACCTCTGTTGACCGCTCCACCGTAGCTTTGCACGGCTTTCTCGCATCTTTCACAGCAAACGGGACGACGGACATTTATCAACAGGCGTACAAGTTCTCCGCCTGTTTCCCGGTACACCAGCATGGAGTCGGGGTCAACCACCCACTCACTGTCACTCATCTTAAGGCGGCTGGAGGCCGCGCCCCGTTACCGCTTTTTCAGAGCTTGAGCCGCCCTAAGCTGCCTATTGTCGCTTCCCTTAGCCACTCCCCCGGCGGCCATGGTCAATTCTGAGTACTTGCCTGGGGTAAACTAGCCTCCAGTAAATCGACGCGTTTCCACAAAGTTTTCATGTAGTGTGAATTACTTTAAAACCATCACCCGACATTAATTATTCCAATACGTCCATACTATACCCTCTACAAGATGCATTGTGCCTTGTCAGTCATTTTTGTCCAGCCGTACTGTTCGCTCAACGTGAGTTAGGTGATATTTAATGACTTCATGTGAGGGGCATAGTTCTTGCCATCTTACAACTTCACTTTCTGCAGATTTACTGGGATTTTAGACTGATTTTAATCTATTAAGCGTTACAGCCTGAGAAGCAAATGGGCCATACCTCGGCTCCAATCAGGTGGACTTTTAATTTACTGGTTACTTATATCCTGTCTATTCAGCTAGCTTTTCTGTTACAAGATTATATCCTGACCTGGTGTTGTTAGTTAAATCCCACTAGGCCTCTTGATCTACGGTGTGTATAAGATAATCCCGATCTTCGCTTTTATTGAATCTTGAAGTTTTGTATTTAGTTGCTAGTATGCAGACAAAATGACTTACTAGGGTAAGGTTTTCGTAATTTTCCCTAATGTAATGGTTCAGAATAATTTCTTTTGATTTCCTCTGTTTTTATTTCCTGGTAAGCCACAAGTAATAGTGACGTGAATTCCGTCATCTTGAAAGCTATTCTGCGACCGTTTAATAACACTTCTATCTCTGTTAGTTTGATTTCATCGTTTTTGGTTCAAATGGCTCTGAGCACTATGGGACTTAACATCTGTGGTCATCAGTCCCCTAGAACTTAGAACTACTTAAACCTAACTAACCTAAGGACATCACACACATCCATTCCCGAGGCAGGATTCGAACCTGCGACCGTAGCAGTCGCTTCATCGTTTTTCATAAAAGCAGTGCCAGTAGTGCAACCAGTAGCATAGTTGGATACTGGCATTGGGGCAGAGTCGCCTTAGCTGGTCCTACACATGTTCTATCGGAGACAGGTCTAGTGAGCTTGCTGGCCACCCAAGTACATCAGCACCATGATAATAGCTCATAGAGACGCGTACCATGTGCGAAAGAACATTGCCCTGTTCAGAAATGTCGTGTGAGGGATAACACATAAGGACGCGAGAAATCCATGACACCGTAGTGCCGTCAGAGTTCCTCAATCACTACCAGCCGCTACCGGAAGTCATATGCAAGGGCTCCCCACCCCATGATGTCTCTCCAAAACATAGGAAGACTGCCAGCTCCCCCTGGTCGCCGCCATCCTCGCCGATGATGATCATCCGTGGTAGTGCAGAACAGCGATTCATCGCTGAACACAATGCGACGTCATTTATCAGCAGTCATGTTTCCCTGCCTCAGCGCCTCAGCAGTTTATGTTGTGGTGTTAACGACAGTCTACGCATGAGAGATGTTTCTCGGCTCTGGCTGGTGTGAATCTTCGATCATTGGTGCGGGACGAAGTAGAAAGTTGCAGACTCCATTACTTGCTCTCGGGTTGCAGACGCTGATGTGAAGATGTTTCGATATGCTTGATGCACAACTGGCGATCCTCCTTTGTGGTAGACAGACGTGCTCGGCCAGAACCTTAACGACGAGTATGCCTGCTTTCTTGTTCCCATGCAGTCCAACATCGGGCAGCTGCCTCATCCGAATGCCCCACAAATCTGAATACTGCACGATTCGACCAGCTGACTAAATGCAGATCCACAAGGAGGCTTCTTACAAATTTTGCCAGGTGCCGATAACGCTGTCTCACACGTATACACGACATCTCCGTGTCTTTCACAGTGATCACTCAACATCTGAAGCTGTTCACCCCTTTTATACACCCTATGAAGCCTGGTAACATCACTAAACACGAACAACACTAATGCACTCTGACAGCTGTTCTACCTGTCACAGAGAATTACAGCTCTAATTACTTTTCATACCCGCCAATGGTGTGCACGTGTAGGAAGCTACAGGGTAGCAATTATTGAACTATGTGAAATAAAATCGTCATAACTTTTGAACGGTTTGTGTTAGGATGTTCAAACTGCACGGTTGTCCGCGGGGCATGGTGGGAATTAGTATGGATCAGTTTTGCGATGAAACACACTTTCATTTGGATGGGTTTGTCAATAAGCAAAACTGGCACGTTTGAGGGACTAAGAATCCGCATTTCGCTATCGAGAAGTCTCTTCAACCTCAACAGTTGACTGTGTGGTGAGCAATCTCCAGTCACGGAATAATCGATGCGATATTCTTTGATGGCACGGTGACTACCGAACGTACGTGAAGGTTTTGGAAGATGATTTCATTCCCACTATCCAAAGTGGCCCTGATTTCGACAAGATGTGTTTCGTGCAAGACGGAGCTCGACCCCACCGAAGCAGGAGAGTGTTTGATGTCCTGGAGGAGCACTCTGGGGACCGCATACTGGCTTTAGGGTATCCAGAGGCCACCGGTATGGGCCTCGATTGGCCACCGTATTCTCCGGATCTCAACACATGCGACGCCTTTTTGTGGGGCTGTATTAAAGACAAGCTGCACAGCAATAATCCCAAAACCATTGCTGAGCTGAAAACAGCCATTCAGGTGGTCATCAACAGCATCGATGTTCCGACGCATCAGCGGGTCATACAGAATTTCGCTTTTCGTCTCCGCCACATCATCGCCAATGATGGCAGGCAAATCTAACATGTCATAACATAAATCTAAATATGTGCAGTGACATTTACATGTTGAATAAAGTGTCCGCACGCCCTAGTTTGTAACTAATTTATGTTTTTTTTTCACATAGTTCAATAATTGTCACCCTGTACATTGACGACCGACTGTGTCTTCTGGGTGCTTCGGTTTTTTTGTAGGACAGTGTAAGTCAGGGCTTCACAACATATGTGCTCGCGGAGCAAGCTGTGAGCAGCCAGGCGCGAGCACGGAGCAGCGCGAGCACGCTACCCCCACTACCGGACCAGAGCGGAGAGTGGGGAGAGTCACGTGGGGCACACAACAGCTGCCGCCAGTCAATGTAAATCCGCGGCCACCTGCAGGGATATCACTCACCAATTATTACTGCGACAAATGAAACAAATAAAGGAGAATGTACACGTGCCACATAATTTTATTAGCTTAGTGTATGCCTCTACATTCGTATTAATTTGTGAACTGTTACACAATAAAAGGTGTCACTGAAGTGTGGGGTTCTCGGTTATCTTGTACTTTCTGCCCTTTACAATTGCGTCTATGTTTGGAGTAATTGTTCTTGTGCACTGTAGGCGCAGCGTGCACTTTAAATTTCGACCAGACAATGCGTTTCTCAGGCGCGTCCTGTTACATTTCATTCCAGAGAACAGTTGTTCACAAACATACGTGGAACCGAACATTGATATTATTGTAGCCGCCAGTTTGTGCAAACGAGGAAATCTATCCTGAGGGTAGTGTCTGCAGAATTCCAAAATGTTTTTCTTGTTCTGAAATTTGTCTCTGTATTCTCTGTCACACTGCAGGTCAATAAGTTCTAGTTGCAGCTCAGGACGAATCTCTTCAATATTCGCTGAATATGGAGAGGAGAACAGATCAAAATCACTGTCTAGTGCTGTCAGATCTTGAAAGCGGTGATCAAATTCTTCCTTAAGGGCAACTAAACTATGTGAATAACGTTCACAGTCTTTGTGAACATCTTGCATGGATGATAATTTAGGAAAATGAGCTAGATTTCCTGTTTCCAGCTGACCCACCCAAAGTGTCAATTTCATTTTAAAAGCTCGTATTCGATCTACGAAATGGGTAATTAGCAGATCTTTACCTTGCAGTGAAATGTTCAAAGCATTCAGATGGCTAGTTAAATCTGCTAAGAACGCGAGATCACATTTCCATGAAGGCTCTTTCAATTCAGGAACACACACGTTATTTATTCCCATGAACATATTTATCTCATGTAATAGGGAAAAAATCGATTTAATAATTCGCCATGACTAAGCCAGCGGACCTCGCTGTAATAAGGCAGGCTACCATACTGGCTTTCTACATCCTCAAGAAAGCTTTTAAATTGCCTGTGTTGTAGCCCATGCTTCCTTATATAATTGGTTGTAAGAACAACAACACTCATCACATTTTTTAGAGTGATACTCTTTGCACATAAGCTTTCTTGGTGGATCACACAGTGAACGCCCCTTATTTCATTCGGCACGGTCAGTTTTTTTCATTTTCTCCTTCAACAGCGCAATGAAACCTGATTTTGTGGTGTCACCGCTAGACACCACACTTGCTAGGTGGTAACTTAAATCGGCCGCGGTCCTGTAGTACATGTCGGACCCGCGTGTCGCCACTGTGGGATCGCAAACCTAGCGCCACCACAAGGCAGGTCTCGAGAGACTGAGGAGACCTCGGCCCCAGTTGTACGGACAACATAGCTAGCGATTGGACGTGCTAAGCCTTGCTCTCATTTGCCGAGAGATAGACAGTAGAATAGCCCTCTGCTAAGTTAAATGGCGACCACCTAGCAAGGCGCCATTTGTATCAGTGCCAATAGCTTACGAGTATGCAGGAGAGATGTATTCCAACAAGAGAATAAAGTTAAGTATTAAAAAGCTACGTATTTTTCTTTAGTGCATTTATAAGTCTCATGTTCCAGACTTCACGCCCGTCTGCGTTAGCCTTGCGTGCCCTATCGGCTACAGCATTGTGTCTGGGCTGTATGGTCTAGACACAACAGATTTGTTCCCTGTCATCGCTGGTGCACCGTCTGTAGACACTGAAACTAAAGAATTCCACGACAATCCTATATTTTCAACACTTTCTTCAACACTACTTAAAATATCACCTCCGGTTGTAGTGTTCTTCATGGCTACTACATCGAGGAGCTCCTCCCTCACCTGAAGATCTCTATTAACACCTCTAATAAACATGGCAAGCTGCGCTGTTCCAGTGATATCAACACTTTCGTCCAGAGCTAGAGAATACGCCATAAAATCTTTACAGATATTTGCAAGCTGGCTCTGGACGTCGTCTGCCATGTCCTGTATGCGACGCATAATGCTCATGTTAGATAATGGCACAATCCGAAACTGTTCAACTTGAGATGGACGCAAATGTTCCGCTACAACTACCAAACATTCTTTTATTAAATCGCCATCAGTGAAGGGGCGCAGGGATTTTGCTAAAAGCAAAGCAATTTTGTAACTCACTCTGAGAGCTGCCTCAGTTGATTTTTCTTCGTCGTCCAGATCTTCTTCGGATAGCTTCCTTTTAAGTTTAATAACTTCTTGTGCACGATCTGGTCCATCACATTTTCCACTTCCGTAGTCTTTCGCGTGGTACGACATATAATATCGCTGATAATTAAATTTCCTAAAAGAATTCAGCGTTTTGTGACGTACTAAACATTTTGCGACACCATCTTTTACTGTAAAGAGATACAATTCCTCCCAATGGGGGTTGAACTGCGAAAGCATGGTTGGGGTTACACAACGGCGACTTGACATGATTCGTAACCTGCGAAGTGACTGTTATAGCTGATCATAGTACTTTAAATGTTACACAGTTGGCGCGAATTGAATAGGCACGCTGCGGCCCTGTTCAAACGTGCGCGCGCATTTCCCCTCCCTCCCCTCCCGCCCTACTCGGCGACCTTGCACCTGCTCGCGAGCACGTGCCTGAGCAGGCGCGAGTACTCGCGCTCAAAACCGGCCAGTTGTTAAGCCCTGGTGTAAGTAAACTCTTTAGGAGACAATTTGAGCAGCCCTTTACTACATCTACATCTACACCTACATGGATACTCTGCAAAGAGTTCATGGACGACCTTCACAATAATTCTCTATTATCTCACTCTTGAACAGTGCACGGATAAAACTAACACCTATATCTTTCCGTGTGAGCTCTGATTTCCCTTACTTTATTATGATAGTCGTTTGTCCATATGTAAGTGGGCGCTAACAATATATTTTCACATTTTTTTTAGTGATGTCCGCCCCAAAACCTGTATGATGTCCGTGACAACTCTCTCCCCTGTTCCTCGATAATACAAAACATGACGCCTTTCCTTGAACTTTCTTTACGTACTCCATGGGCGCTATCTGGTGAGGCTCCCACACCGCACAGCAATACTCTAAAAGAGGACGAACGAGCGTAGTGTAGGCGGTCTCCTTAGTAGATCTATTTCATCTCTTAAGTGCTTTGCCAATAAAACGCAGTCTTTGGTTCATCTTCCCCACAACATTTTCTATGTGTTCTTTCCAATTCAAATTGTTCATAATTATAATTCTTGGTATTTTGTTGAATTTACGGTCTTCATATTTGATTTATTTAACGTGTAACAGAAGTTCAACGGATTTCTTTTAGCACTCAAGTGAATAACCTCACACTTTTCATTACTTAGGGCCAATTTTTTCACCATACAGATATCTTTTCTAATTCGTTTTGCAATTTTTTTGAACTTCTGGTGACTCTACTAGGCGGTAACCTGCAACAACCTAACGCTGCTGCTCTCGAGTAGCACGTGGTAAAATTAACACCTAAATCTTCACGTCAAAGGTCCTATTTCTCTGATTTTGTTACGATGGTCTTTCATCCCTTTGAAGACGTGTGTCAACAACGGAAGAGAAAGGTGGTATTTGGAACTTCTTAAAAACATCTCGCCGCAACGAAAGACGCCTTTGTGTTAATTCTCTTTAATATTTCCCAATAATAGAAAACGAGCTGTCCTTCGCTGAACTTTTTCGATGTCCTCTACCCATTCTATTTGTTAAGCTCCCATAGCACGCAGAAATACTCCAGAAGAGGTTGGACAAGCGTAATGTAGGCAGTCTATTCAATAGATGTGTTGCACATTCTAAGTGTTCCTCCAATGAAACGCAGTCTTTGTAGCGGAACGGTGGAGAAATAGTCTGAAAGTTTTTGAAAGAACTTTCTGCCTGGCGCTTAGGTGTGAAATGTAGTGTAGTCGTGTAGATATAGATTAGCAAAATTACCAAAAAATGGTGAGGATTATTTTTTTGTGTCTCGTATTGACACTGGTGCACTCCAGCTGCTGGTCATTGAGGCGGTTTGCTGGTGGTTTTGTATGCAGGCTACAGCGAGAAATTGCGCGCAGCTGCGGCGCCTCTTTGACTGGCGGCGTGGAAGCTGAAGGCGCTGCCTCAAATAGCCCCCTCCATCGGCAGCGGCCAATAAACCGACGCGTCCGCACCAAGTCACTGTCGCCGCTACCGCTCCAAGATCACTTTTCTCTGCTGGTGGGGTCTCTAAACTTCGCGAACATGCACAGTTTCTGAACTGAGCATTTTACAAGTATTTAAAACTGGTTGTTACTACAGTATTAAGAAATCCCGCATAGAAATTAACGGCTTAGTCCCCAGCGCGTTTTTTTTCCCGTTGTTGACCACGATCTCGAGGAGAAGCTGCTTCCAAAATTAATCGCTTTTGAGACTGCGGATTTAGAAACTGTTCCTCTAGTCTGTATTACGCGTTCGTTCTTCTGTCCTCTTTAGAAACATATGTTCGAATCTAAATATTTACTGCATCCCTGATGACGGTACTTTCGACCAATCAAGCCATCAACTGCGCAAAGGAAAGAGGCAAGGAAATTGGGGTATAGCCTCCCATTGGCGATAAGACTATTACAAACATATGTTCGAATCTAAATATTTACTGCATCCCTGACGACGGTACTTTCGACAAATCAAGCCATCAACTGCGCAAAGGAAAGAGGCAAGGAAATTGGGGTATAGCCTCCCATTGGCGATAAGACTATTACAAACGGAGCACAAGATATCGCTGTGCAAGATTAGGTCAGGAGACTCATGAGTGCTTTTCAAAAGAGCCTTCCCTACTTCGGCTTAAGTGATTTAAGAAAACTTACATCTGAATGGTATTTCAAACCTGCTCCTCCCGACTGCTTCTTCAGTACCTGAACAACTACATCTCTTAGCAGGATGTCCGCAGCTCGTGGTCGTGTGGTAGCGTTCTCGCTTCCCGCGTCCAGGGTCCCGGGTTCGATTCCCGGCGGGGTCAGGGATTTTTCCTGCCTCGAGATGAATAGGTGTTCTGTCGTCTTCATCATCATCAGTCATCCCCATTACGCTCGGAGGAAGGCAATGGCAAACCACCTCCACTAGGACCTTGCCTAGTACAGCGGTGCGGGTCTCCCGCATCGTTCCCTACGCTCCTCGAAGTATGGGACTTCATCATCATTAGCAGGATGGCCGCGCGGTTAGAGGCGCCATGTCACTCATTGCTCGGCCCCTTCCGCCGGAGGTTCGAGTCCTCCCTCGGGCATGGGTGTGAGTGTTATTCTCAGCATAAGTTAGTTTAAGTAGTGTGTAAGTCCAGGGACCAATGACCTCAGCAGTTTGGTCCCAGAGGAATTCACACACATTTGAACGTTTTTTCTTAGCAGGACGTTAACTACGAGGGCTATTTTGTTCTATATCCAAACGGTCGTGAAATTAAAACTTTGTGAAAATGCAGTGAAGTGCAGATGTGTCTGTAGTATGCCCATCGATCGTATTTGTCGCACTTCCAGTTCGTCTACAAAGGACAGTTCACAAAAAGCGAATAGGAATGTTGGCACCGGGCACTGTCCTTCATGATAATGCTCGGCCGCACACTTCAGCTGCAACATAGGCGCTCCTGCAGCGTTTTCGATGTGATGTATTTGATCACCCACCATACAGCCCAGATATGGCTCTTACTGATTTTCATCTCTTTACTCACATGAACCACTGACTTAGAGGACAGCATTTTGGCTCAGAAAACGAGCTATAGACCAATGTAAAGAACTGGCGGAAAGTACAGGCGGCTGACTTCTGTGAAGATGGCACTGAAATTTGGTACAACCTACGACAAGTGTGTAAGTCTGAGTGACGACTAAATAGAGAAGTAGCTGGGATCTGTAGCTAAATACTACAAATACAGTGAGGTGAAACAAGCTATGGGGTACCTAATACCGTATCTGACCTTCTTTTCCCGGCATAGTGCAGTAACTCAATGTGGCATGGACTCAACAATTCGTTGGAAGTCCCCCGCAGAAATATTGAGACCTGTTACCTCTATAGACGTCCGTAATTGCGCAAATTTTTCCGGTGCAGCATTTTGTGTACGAACTAACCTATGGCTTAAGTCCCATAAATGTTCGATGGCAGGCTAAATCGTTGACTCTAATTGTCCAGAACGGTCTTCAAACTAGTAGCGAACAATTGTGGCCCGGTGACGCGGATTGACATCGATAAAAATTCCGTCCTTGTTTGGGAACCTGAAGACCATCAATGGGTGTAAATGAACTCCATGTAGCCGAACACAACCAATTCCAGTCAATGTTCGCTTCAGTTGTAGCAGAAGACCCAGTTCATTCCGTGTAAACACAGCCAACACTATTATGGAGCCACCACCAGGCTGCACAGTCCCTTGGCTCCATGGTTTCGTGGGGTCTACGCCGCACTCGAGCCCTACCATCAGCTCTTACCAACTTAAAACGGGACTCGTCTGACCAGGTCATTGTTATCCAGTCGTCTAGGGTCCATTCGATATGGTCACGAGTCCAGGAGAGGCGCTGCAGATGTCGTGCTGTTAAGCAAAGGCACTCGGGTTGGTCGTCTGCTGCCGTAGCCCACTAACGCCAAATTTCGCCGCACTGTCCTGATTTCTGTGGTTACTTCACGCAGTGTTGCTTGTCTGTTAGCACTAATAACTCTGCGCAAACGTCACTGCCCTCGGTCGTCAAGTGAAGGCCGTCGGCCACTGCGTTTTCTGTGGTGAGAGGTAATGCCTGAAAATCTGGTATTCTGGCATACTCTTGACACTGGATCTCGGAATATTGAATTCACTAACGATTTCCTAAATGGAATGTCCCACGCGTCTAGCTCCAACTATGAATCCGTGTTCAAAGCCTGTTGATTCCCGTCGTGCGGCCATAATGACGTCGGAAACATTATCAAATGAATCACCAGAGTGCAAACGACAGCTCCTTCAATGGATTGCCCTTTTACACTGATCAGTCAGAACATTAGGATCATCGACCTACTGAAACTTCCTGGCAGATTAAAACTGTGTGCCCGACCGAGACTCGAACTCGGGACCATTGCCTTTCGCGGGCAAGTGCTCCACCAGTTGAGCTACCGAAGCACGACTCACGCCCGGTACTCACAGCTTTACTTCTGCCAGTACCTCGTTTCCTACCTTCCAAACTTTACAGAAGCTCTCCTGCGAACCTTGCAGAACTAGCACTCCTGAAAGAAAGGATAATGCGGAGACAGCCGGCCGCGGTGGTCTAGCGGTTCAGGCGCTCAGTCCGGAACCGCGCGACTGCTACGGTCGCAGGTTCGAATCCTGCCTCGGGCATGGATGTGTGTGATGTCCTTAGGTTAGTTAGGTTTAAGTAGTTCTAAGTTCTAGGGGACTGATGACCACAGATGTTAAGTCCCATAGTGCTCAGAGCCATTTGAACCATTTTTTTTTTAATGCGGAGACATGGCTTAGCCACAGCCTGGGGGATGTTTCCAGAATGAGATTTTCACTCTGCAGCGGAGTGTGCGCTGAGATGAAACTTCCTGGCAGATTAAAACTGTGTGCCCGACCGAGACTCGAACTCGGGACCTTTGCCTTGGAGGGTAGGAGACGAGGTACTGGCAGAAGTAAAGCTGTGAGTACCGCGCGTGAGTCGTGCTTCGGTAGCTCAACTGGTAGAGCACTTGCCCGCCAAGGCAAAGGTCCCGAGTTCGAGTCTCGGTCGGGCACACAGTTTTAATCTGCCAGGAAGTTTCATATCAGCGCACACTCCGCTGCAGAGTGAAAATCTCATTCTGGAATCATCGACCTACTGTCGATATAAACTCGCCCAGGAGATAGCAGCGTCACCTGTTGAGGGATGACTGCTAGTCAGACACACGCGCGGAGCATGTGAGCGTGCTGTCCGTGCAGAATGAGGAAGGCACGCGATCTATCTGAGTGTGACCGAGGGCAGATTGTGTTGGCCCAGAGACTTGGCTCGAGCTTTCCGAAAAATGCTCGCCTTGTCGGGTGTTCGAGGAGTGCTGTGGCGAGTATCTTCAACACATAGCGAATGTAAGGCGAAACCACGTCCAAACGTCGTGGGGTTGGGTGGCCACCCCTCATTATAGATGTCAGACGTCGTAGGCTCGGCAGGACAGGCGGCGAACTGCGACGGAACTAACATCAGACTTTAATGCTGCGCAGAGTACAAGTGTGTCTGAACAGACGGTGCACTGAACACTCCTAATGATGAGCCTCTGCAGCCGACGACCCGACATCGGCAACTGCGACTGAAATGGGCACGTGACAGTCAGCACTGGGTGTTGGCGCAGTGCCAGAGCGTTGCATGGTCTGATGAATTCTTCATCATGCCGATGGGAGGGAGTGGATCCATCGTCCTCCGGATGAACACCTCCTTGGTATCTGTATTGCTGGACGAAGACAAGCTGGTGTCGGCCCCAATATGCTCTAGGGAACATTCACGTTGGAATCCATGGTTCCAGTGGAGATCCTGCAGGGCACCATGACGGCCAAGGAATATCAAACACTGGTTGCAGACCACGTACACTTCTTCACGACGATCGTGTTTCCCAACGATAGTGGCATTTTCCAACAAGATAATGCGCCATGTCACAAGGCCATTAGTGTGATGGAGTGGTTCGAGGAAAACAGTGGCGAGTTCCAATTGATGTGCTGGGCCACCAAATCGCCAGATCTGAACGCAGTCGAACACATTTAGGATGGCGTCAGAGCTCATCTCTCCCCTCCCAGGAATTTACGGAAGTTAGGCGACTTGTCTGTGCAGATACGGTGACAACCCCCTTCAGCGACCTACCAAGATCTCACTGCCTCCATGCCTCGACACGTCGCCGCTGTTATCTACATCTAGAGCGTGTTACAAAAAGGTACGGCCAAACTTTCAGGAAATATTCCTCACACACAAATAAAGAAAATATGTTATGTGGGCATGTGTCCGGAAACGCTTAATTTCCATGTTAGAGCTCATTTTAGTTTCGTCAGTATGTACTGTACTTCCTCGATTCACCGCCAGTTGGCCCAATTGAAGGAAGGTAATGTTGACTTCAGTGCTTGTCTTGACATGCGACTCATTGCTCTACAGTGCTAGCATCAAGCACATCAGTACGTAGCATCAACAGGTTAGTGTTCATCACGAACGTGGTTTTGCAGTCAGTGCAATGTTTACAAATGCGGAGTTGGCAGATGCCCATTTGATGTATGGATTAGCACTGGGCAATAGACGTGGCGCGGTACGTTTGAATCGAGACAGATTTCCAGAACGAAGGTGTCCCGACAGGAAGACGTTCGAAGCAATTGATCGGCGTCTTAGGGAGCACGGAACATTCCAGCCTATGACTCGCGACTGGGGAAGACCTAGAACGACGAGGACACCTGCAATGGACGAGGAAATTCTTCATGCAGTACGATAACCCTAATGTCAGCGTCAGAGAAGTTGCTGCTGTACAAGGTAACGTTGACCACGTCACTGTATGGAGAGTCCTACGGGATAACCAGTTGTTTCCGTACCATGTACAGCGTGTGCAGGCACTATCAGCAGCTGATTGGCCTCCACGGGTACACTTCTGCGAATGGTTCATCCAACAATGTGTCAATCCTCATTTCAGTGCAAATGTTCTCTTTACGGATGAGGCTTCATTCCAACGTGATGAAATTGTAAATTTTCACAATCAATATGTGTGGGCTGACGAGAATCCGCAAGCAATTGTGCAATCACGTCATCAACACAGATTATCTGTGAACGTTTGCGCAGGCATTGTTGGTGATGTCTTGATTGGGCCCCATGTTCTTCCACCTACGCTCAATGGAGCACGTTATCATGATTTCATACGGGATACTCTACCTGTGCTGCTAGAACATGTGCCTTTACAATTACGATACAACAGGTCGTTCATGCACCATGGAGCTCCTGCACATTTCAGTCGAAGCGTTCGTACGCTTCTCAACAACAGATTCGGTGACCGATGAATTGGTAGAGGCGGACCAATTCCATGGCCTCCACGCTCTCTTGACCTCAACCCTCTTGACTTCCATTTATGGGGGCATTTGAAAGCTCTTGTCTACGCAACCCCAGTACCAAATGTACAGACTCTTCGTGCTCGTATTGTGGACGGCTGTGATACAAAACGCCATTCTCCAGGGCTGCATCAGCGCATCAGGGAGTCCATGCGACGGAGGGTGGATGCATGTATCCTCGCTAACGGAGGACATTTTGAACATTTCCTGTAACAAAGTGTTTGAAGTCACACTGGTACGTTCTGTTGCTGTGTGTTTCCATTCCATGATTAATGGGATTTGAAGAGAAGTAATAAAATGAGCTCTAACATGGAAAGTAAGCGTTTCCGGACACATGTCCACATAACATATTTTCTTTCTTTGTGTGTGAGGAATGTTTCCTGAAAGTTTGGCCGTACCTTTTTGTAGCACCCTGTATATCTACGTGATTGCTATTCACAATAAAGTGCCTTGCAGAGGGTTCAATGAACCACCATCAAGCTGTCTCTCTACCGTTCCATTCTCGAACGGCGCGCGGGAAAAACGAACACTTAAATTTTTCAAACAAATGGTTCAAATGCCTCTGAGCACTATGGGACTCAACATCTTAGGTCATAAGTCCCCTAGAACTTAGAACTACTTAAACCTAACTAACCTAAGGACATCACACACACCCATGCCCGAGGCAGTATTCGAACCTGCGACCGTAGCAGTCCCGCGGTTCCGGACTGCAGCGCCAGAACCGCTAGACCACCGCGGCCGGCTTTAAATTTTTCTGTGCGCGCCCTGATTTCTCTGATTTTATCGTGATGATCATTTCTCCTTATGTAGGTGGGTGCCAACGGAATGTTTTCGCAGTCGGAGGAGAAAACTGGTGATCGAAATTTCATGAGAATATCCCGTCGCAACGAAAAACGCCTTTGTTTAAATGATTGCCACGCCAACTCACGTATCATGTCTGTGGCACTGTCTCCTACCTACTTCGCGATAATACAAAATGAGATGCCCTTCTTTGTCTTTTTTCGATGTTATCCGCCAGTCTCATCTGATGCGAATCCCACACTGCACAGCTATACTCCAGAATAGGGCGGACAAGAGTGGTATAAGCAATCTCTTTAGTAGACCTGTTGCACCTTCTAAGTGTTCTGCCAATGAATCGTAGCCGTGGTTTGCTCTACCCACAACATTATTAATGTGATCGTTCCAATTTATGGTATTTGTAATTGTAACCCCTATGTATTTAGTTGAATTGACAGCCCTCAGATTTGTGTGACAAAGGTAGACATTAGGTAGGTAGTCATAATGTTGTGGTTGATCAGTGTATACCTTGTGTACGCGACACTACCTCCATCTGTGTATGTGCATATCGCTACCCCATGTCTTATGTTACCTCAGTGTAAAATGTTGTTGATTTTTCACTGTGATTAGAAGCTGAAGATCTCGTTTATTGTAAGGTAACAATGATGAAACTTCATACTATAAAAATGTGAAATCCCACATATCAATACTCGGTATTATTTTGTCCTCTGGTTTGAGCACTACATTCGAAATACTTTCTGGACCTCTTATTGTTTCCTGTCAAAGCAGTCTTCCTTGGGCAACTGTGGTAAGTTTTACAACCCTAAACTGATTATTGCTAAATTAAGTTTTTCACAGTGATTAGACATTGGGCTCGGATTTAGCTCCGCTCCTTGTCATCGTAAGTTAGGTTATCTGTGGTTTCCATAACTCACATCAGGCAGATGACGGAATGATTTCTTTGACAAACCACGGCTAAAATCCTTCCCCATCTGACTGAGCTAGTGCTCTGTCTTCGATTATGTCATTGTAGACGAGACATTAAACACTAGCCTTCTCTCTCGTTTCAGGATACAAAAGCTGCTCCGACGTTAAGTCAGGTGATTAAGTAGAAAATTATTGCGAGGAACGTGTTTTCACGTGCAATAAACATACAAGGGGCAGTCAAATGAAAACGAGGCATATGGAAAAAGTAAGCAAACATTTTATTATTTCAAAAGTAATTGCAATAACTGTTAGTTCATTTATCCCACTGTGAGACAAGACGCTCAGTGCCTTTAGGAGGAAATATTTGCGGTTGTCAACAGAACTATGATTGTACCCGGGCGTGCACCTTTTCGTCCGAAGCAAATCGACGGCCACAAATCTATATCTTCACGGCTCCAAAAGCTGTAAATCGCATGGGGAGAGATCTGAACTGTATGGAGGATGTGTAACAGCTTCCCAGCGAAACTTCCGCAGCGTGTCGAAACGACTTTGGCAACATGTGGGCGGCCAGACCTGCTTCGCCATTTCCGAGATGCTAATTCCCAGGCTCCGGGCCATAATGATCCGCTCTTCGTCAAAGTCAGTTACATCAATGGATTTCCTCATTTGCGGCCCGTATTATCACTAGAATGATTCCCCATTCACCTCTGCTCCTCTCATATACTTTCCTTATCACGCCACGTACCCGCAACGCCACCAGGTTCAAAATTGGTTCAAATGGCTCTAAGCACTATGGGACATCTGAGGTCATCATTCCCCTAGAACTTAGAACTACTTAAACCTAACTAACCTGAGAACATCACGCACATCCATGCCCGAGGCAGGATTCGAACCTGCGACCGTAGCAGCAGCGCGGTTCCGGACTCAAGAGCCTAGAACCGGTCGGCCACAGCAGCCGGCACGCCACCTAGCGACATTCGGGCTCACAATGAGCATTGGTCACAACATCTCGGCTCATCAGTGTATTTCTGTGGGCTACAGCGTACCTTGAGACAGGTGGTTTGTAACTGACCTCATAAGTGGTCCTACTGCAATAAATCAGTTTACGGTGGTTGTCTCGCCTCTGAAAACCAGTTGCGATTGTGGTGTCCATCACGTTACACCATCTTTACTAAGCGAGATACACACACTACTAAATTGTCAGAAAAGACTGCTAAGAGTATAAGGATCTCAGTGTGCGAGATTTTTCCGATCTCCAACTGAGTACTTAAGTTGGAACAATTTTCAACAAAATCGGCCACGTCAGTGGCCAGCGGTCGAGAAATTCGCTACAGACATTTTCTTGCGCTAGATTTACATATTCCGCAAACCACCGTAAGATGCATGGCAGAGGGTATCTTGTAGCACTCCACCGTAAGATGCATGGCAGAGGGTATCTTGTAGCACTACAAGTCATTTCCTCCCCTGTTCGACTCCCGAATGGAGCGAGGGAAAAACAACTGTAAGAAAGCCTCCGTACGATCCCTAATTTCTATATTTTATCTTCAGGATCCTTAAGCGAAATGTACGTTGACCTTAATAGAATCGTTCAGCAGTCGGTCTCTAACGCCGGTTCGCCAAATTTGTGCGATAGTGCCTTGCGGAAAGACCATCGTCTCCTCTCCAGGAATTCCCATTTAAGTTCACGAAGCATCTCCGCAATACTTACGTGCTGATCGAACGTACCAGTAACAAATGTAGCAGCCCGCCTATGAATTGCATCGTATCTTCCTTTAATCCGATCTGGTGGGGATCCCAAACATTCGAACAGTGCTCAAGAATGGGTCGCTCTGGCGTTCTCTATCCCGTCTCCTTTACAGATGAACTACACATTTCAAAAAGTCTCCTAATAAAACGAAGACGAGCATTCACTTTCCGTTCTACCAACCTGACATGCTCATTCCATTTCATATGCTTCACAACGTTATGCCTAGACACGAGGGTTGGAACTTTAATAGTGGCAACTATTTATTTACAGCTCTTACGAAATAGACTGACCTTCAAAATAGTCACTAGCATTGTGTATAAGCCGTTGCCAGCGATGTGGAAGTCGTAGGATACTCTTAGCAGCGCCAGTTGTGTTAACAGTTTGAGCGGCGCGGTCTATTGCCCAACGAATTTGTAGCAATTCTGAAGCGAATGTCGTGAAGTGTTTCCTTCAATTTGAAATCGAGTTGAACTTACGAGGGCTTAAGTCAGGCGTGTGCAGTAGGTGTTATAGCACTTAGCAACCCCATCAGTCAAACAGATCAGCAACAGCTTGCACTGTACGTGCTTGAGCATTGTCCTGCAAAATGATGGTCAGGTCCTGCAGAAAGTGTCATCACTTCTGTCTCTAAACTGGTTGTAGGCTGTGTTCCAAAAATGAACAGCATAGAGAAAGAAGTGATTATATGCCTTCGGGAAAAATTATGGCTGTAGTTTCCCATTGCTTTCAGCCGTTCGCAGTACCAGCACAGCAACGCCGTTTTGGTTAATGTTACAAGGCCAGATCAGTCATCATCCAGACTGTTGTCCCTGCAACTACTGAAAAGGCTGCTGCCCCTCTTCAGAAACCACACGTTTGTCTGGGCTCTCAGCAGATACCCCTCCGTTGTGGTTGCACCTACGTTACGGCTATCTGTATCGTTGAGGCACGCAAGCCTGTCCATCAACGGCAAGGTCCATGGATCATGGCGGGGGGTTGCTTATATCAAGAATTTTCTCGGATTTTCGCCAAGATCTTTCACTAACGTATGGCAGTGGAAGTTATTGTATGCTTAGCTTATTGCTCTTCTTACGGACGCATGAATTTCTACTAACTTTAGACTTTCAGCATTTCAGCGCTCTTTTTTAACCTAATGTGCTAAAATCACTGATTTGTCACTGTTTTCCGAATTTGATCATTAAACCACTGAGAATCGGTTCAATCCTTAATTCACTTACTTGGCACATACGTCTCCAGAGTACGATTTGTGATCAGTTTAAGCTTTGCCAATAACCCCTCTACGTCCGTCATATTGGAACTAAATGATCTCCACTCATTGTTGAAGTGGGACGTTAACAACCACTTGTCTGCGTTAACACTCTTCTGGCCTTCTTGAAGGATTTATTAACTTCAGTAAAAATCATCGCTACGATTACCTCACGATCACTAATGTCTGTTTCTATACTAAAACTGCCGTTAAGCTCAGGCCTGTTTGTAGCTACAAGGTCTAAAATATTTCCATTGCGTGTGGGCTACCAACTACTTGTTCGAGGTAGTTTCGGAAAACGTGTTCAGAAGTATTTCACAAGACTGTCCGTACCACCTGCAGTGAATCCACAGACGTTCCAGTCTATGCTCTGTAGGTTAAAGACGCCCCCAACTAATATTGCATGATCTGGGTATTTTCGTGATACTGACCGTAGATTTTCCTTGAATGACTCTGAAACTGTCACAGTGGAATCGGGTGGCCGGTTAAAGCATCTAACAATTAACTTGATTTCGCATTGACCTGTTGTTCACTGTCACACCCAAATTCGACCTTAATATAGACAATAGTTTTCTCAACTGCAAATGCAATTGCACCAGAAAACAAAAAAAGCGGTGGTCTTGCGCAGCATCATGGATTAAAATGCGCAGAAATGTTTACGCAGGGGAAGAAACGAATGCAGACGTATATGGAATCAAATGGGATCTAATTTGAAAGTGACCGCCAGTGAATGAATAGATTTATTAAGTGCACTAATTTGTAGCATTACTCTCGTTTATTTTGTTCCAGACCTCGCATACAATCCCAAATGAAAGTTCACTTTGTAGGGGAGTGTGAGCTGATATGAAACTTCCAGGTAGATTAAAACCGTATGCAGATGAAAACTGGGTTCGATTGCCTCTCAGGAACGCAGTTTCAATCCAGCAGTAAGTTTATCACATTCGATATTTTCCGTCAGTTACAGCAGCGGATCCGATTGAATTGCATTAGCCACTTGAACCAATTTCCACATTCCACGCCGCGCAGGGTAACCGCGTGGTCTGGGACGCCTTGTACTTGTCCGCGCGGCTCCCCCAGTCGGAGGTTCGAGTCCTCCCTCGGGCATGGACGTGTGTGTTGTCCATAGCGCAACTTAGTTTAAGTAAGATTAAGTAGTTCTAAAGCTTAGGGACCGATGACCTCAGCAGTGTGGTCCCATAAGACCTTACCACAAATTTCCAAATTTCCACATTCCACACAGCACCAAAATACTGTCTGCGATACTAATGAAGTAGTAACAATTTAATTCACTTCTTCATCGACATCAAAACGCAAATGTTGTCGTCGTGAAATGTGAGCATTTTTCAGTCGACACAACAAGCCTTTGTACCAGTTTTGCATTTAATTTGGATTTTTACGTTCTGAATGGGGAATTCGCATTCACATGACCATTAATTCACTCAATTTTTTCATTCTCATAAACCTCACAAATCTATTGGTGTAAGCATTGTTAAGGTTTGCACGTTCCGAAACGTATCACGGTCAGACTCTCACTTGTGTAGACTGTGTCTGTTCCTCTTTATAAACGCTGTACACACCTGTTTTCACTCGAACATTCATTTATAACCCAAGCAACATCCTTTGCGCGGAGCATTCGCAAGGTGTCAGCCGCACTGGAGTGCTCCTATGATTTATCAACGCACATTAACTTACCAGATGATCTATCTTATTACTACAACCACCAAAACGCAGCGGAGTAGGGGACATACACTATGTGATCAAAAGTATCCGGACACCCCCAACATACGTTTTTCATATTAGGTGCATTGTGCTGCCACCAGCAGCCAGGTACTCCATATCAGCGATCTCAGTAGTCCCTAGACAACGTGAGAGAGCGGAATGGGGCGCTCCGCAGAACTCACGGACTTCGAACGTGGTCAGGTGATTAGGTGTACATGTGTCATACTCTGTACGCGAGATTCCTAAAGTCCTAAACATCGCTAGGTCCACTGTTTACGATGTGATAGTCAAGTAGAAACGTTAAGGGACACGTACTGCACAAAAGCGTACAGGTCGACCTCGTCTGTTGACTGATTGAGACCGTCGACAGTTGAAGAGTAATGTGTAATAGGCAGACATCTATCCAGACTATCACACAGGAATTCCAAACTGCATCAGGATCCACTGCAAGTACTGTGACAGTTAGGTGGGAGGTGAGAAAACTTGGATTTTATGGTCGAGCGGCTGCTCATAAGCCACACAGCAGGCCACTAAATGCCAAACGACGCCTCGCTTGATGTAAGGAGCGTAAACATTGGACGATTGGACAGTGAAAAAACGTTGTGTGTATTGAGTAACCACGATACACAGTGTGGCGATAAGTTGGCAGGGTGTGGGTATGGCGAATGCCCAGTGAACGTCATCTTCCAGTGTGTGTAGTGCCAACAGTAATATTCGGAGGCGATGGTGTTATGGTGTGGTCGTGTTTTTCATGGAGGGAGCTTGCACCCCCTGTTGTTTGGCGTGGCACTATCACAGCACAGGCCTATATTAATGTTTTAAGCACCTTCTTGCTTCCCACTGTTGAAGAGCAATTTGGGGATGGCGATTGCATCTTTCAACACGATCGAGCACCTGTTCATAACGCACGGACTGGGGCGGAGTGGTTACACGACAATAACATCCCTGTAATGGACTGGTCTGCACAGAGACCTGACCTGAATCCTATAGAACATCTTTTGGATGTTTTGGAACGCCGAATTCGTGCCAGGGCTCACCGACCGACGTCGATACCTCTCCTCAGTGCAGCACTCCGTGAAGAATGGGCTGCCATTCCCCGAGAAATTTTCCAGCTCTTGACTGAACGTACGCCTGCGAGAGTGGAAGCTGTCATCAAGGCTAAGGGTGGGCCAACATAATACTGAATTCCAGCAATACCGATGGAGGGCGCCACGAACTTGTAAGTCATTTTCAGCCAGGTGTCCGGATACTTTTCATCACATAGTGTACCTGGATGTGACAGGATAATGCAAATAGTGAAAGGAGACACAGAAGTGAAATATTGGGGTCGTTTTATTGATGAATTGAGTTCAAAAACACGCATAGTCGAACAAATTTACTTTCTTAATAATTTTTTAAGTCACTTCAGAAAAATATCGTACGAATATTTCAAGAATGTCACGGATGTTTATTTCGACACTCCTTGCCAAAAGCGTCTTACTTCTGCTACACTAATGACTCCGCTGGTCACAGTAGGTCTTAAGAAAAAAGAAATTGCTGTGAAACTGACCAAGTACCAGAAGTAATGTATGGCCATTGCTGAAGCGAATGCGTTCCAGGGGAAGAGCAGTTGATTTGTATAGAGATAAAGATGAGGAGATTACGTCGGCATAGGGCGTGGCAGCGGTGCAGGATATCATTTGACTGGGGAGAGGATGTGGTTTTTTCTGTTCTTGTTTAACAGAGGTACAGCTATTTCGAAGATTTTACAGGAATCTGAGTTGTGGAAAAAACTTCGGTAACTGGCAGAGGGTACATATAGAAGCGGTAAGTCGGGGAGGGAAGTGATCCGCAGAGCATTGCCGTTGTGTACATGTAGGGAGTGGTTGAATTTAGAAATGGCGATCACCCATGCAAAGCGAACCAAGATAATGATACACAGAATGAGAAGGTGTGGAAAGAAGAAAGAAATTATTCCACGCTCAGCCAGTTATCAGTTGATCCATTGCAGTAGTCCTTTTTAATATTAGCAAATGAGGTTTGCAGACCAATTCTCGTTCGAGGGCCAGTTAAGAATTTTGAGTGTGATAGAAAGCTGTTATCAATGACTATGAATGGTGAGACAGAATTAGATCTACAGGGTGGTCGGAAATTCCCGTTACAGACTTCTAGGACTTGTAGACGGGAGTGAGTACATCGTATTTTGAACAGGAACCCATGTCCGGAAACGTCATCCAACGAGACTACAGAGCATCAAAGTTATAGGCGCGGTCGTCTGTAAATGTACATATACCCGGGGTGATTCCGTGATGATGTTACAGACTTTCTAGGATGATTGAGAACGATAAATTTATTAATTTGAAGTAAGGATCCCTGTACCGGAAACGAGCGAGTCGAAAGTTATAAACGAAAACCCTTCTGATATCTCAGACAGTTGAATACATGTACCGGTTCTTGTGTTGCGAAGAGTGTAGGACTGGTAATTTTCAGTGGTAGTAATTTGGACAAAAATGAGAAAAAATGTCCAATAATCATGGGCTCTAAAGTGCGCACCTTAACAGCTATGAACACTTGCTCAGTAGAGGAGATGTGTTTCACATTAGCGATGATGAACGAAAGGTCATCGCTCCTCAGGTATGCAATTTAGAGCCCACGTTTATTGGACATCACGGAATCACCCCGCGCCTATAACTTTGACGCTCTGTAGGGTCGTTGGATGACGTTTCTGGACATGAGTTCCTGTTCAAAATACGATGTACTCACTCCCCTCTACAACTAAAAGTCTGTAACGGGAATTTCCGACCACCCTGTGTATCTTGAAAACCACTTAGCTTGCGTTATTTGACCAATGAAACAAAGAATCAATGAGACATGGTTTATATGTCGTCATTTTCCAGTTTTGGCTGTAACTGTTTTTATTGTGTTATTGACATTTCGGCTTATGTGACACTGTCGAGCATCTCCAAAAATATAATACAGTTTGTCAAGATAAACGTAATAGGAGAACAACAGTGTGCAGATCAAAATTCCACAATAGAATCAGTGACAACCAAAATCTGAAAATTACGTCATTAAAGAATTTATGGATGATTTCGACCCAAACTACAAGAATATAATTAAATATGGATTGCAAATAATGTACAGTCCATTATTACGACTATACCTCAAACGAGTCGATCCAAAGCAAGAAGAAACTACTAGAATGAGGCAAGCTCACGACTACCATAACACCCTGTGTACTGCTTTTTGCAGCAGCGCCATCCATAAGTCAGTGTTATTCAGTGACAAGGAAATAAGCGAATATTACATTGTCCGTCTGCGATATTGTAGACAAATGTGTAACTACAACGAAATTAGTGAAATAGACAGCCACATTAGCACAATTATGTTACTTACAGTGCTCGTAAGGACGTAGGGTCTTCTGACGACTGAGACGATAATCTGGTCCATGTTTTAGATAAAATACAGTTACAACACGATTCGTTTACTCTCCTCCATGTTTAATGCAGTTTCACTAAATGGTTAAGGGCGAAAGATTTCTTCCTCTAACGAAATCCGAGCTAGTGTTTCACAACATTGATAAAGACTTTAGTGCACAACATTAATTTTCTCAGCTACAGTAGCTTGTAGTGATAAGGTGCAGAGTTGTACGTAGAAGCCGTATTTAGTAACGTATCTGTATTGGGTCTTCCAATACTTTAGGGTGAAAGTTATACAGACAGTAGAAGATCCCAAACTGTGTACTTTTATATTTTCTGTAAACTGTGCAGCACAGCTTCACTGTACATAACGAAAGGCATCACGAAGCCACCAAAAGCTGTTTTATGGACGAACAGATCCCACCAAGCGACCGTCTCCAAGTCTCACAGATATCACCGAATGTGTTTCAGAAATACTATATATCCAAAGCTGGAATGTTTTATATATTTATTTCTTATATCTTTTTGTCAATCCATGTGCGACTTGCAGATAGTTGCTTAACCGAAACTCGTACTCCATAAATAAATGCACATTACAGCTGATTTTGGCGGATTAGTGATACCGTTCTTTGAATATTTTGAGATAAGGAATCAATGGTCGGAAATGAATATTTCAAGTCTTGAACAAGAAGTGCGTGTGAGGCACTTGTTTTCAATCAACTCTTATATCGCTACCTTTTTCAGAATCTTTTGTGTTGGGTCGAGTGCAGATTCTTTTCTTATGGGGTCAAGTGGTGTCTTTGGTGTATCAAAGCTCAGTAAAACCTCAAGAAGACTAAGTCCATAGGGCCCTAGCTAAGTCCCTCCTTGCACAACAGACACCAGAGAGACTGCTGAACATCATGCGACATTGTAGTGCATGCATTTAGACCAATGGTCATCACTTAACAGCTTCTACGTGCTGAAACTGTTATTATAAAACGTAAGTTGCTTATGTTAAACTAAATATTCAATAAATTCTTCATTTGCTTGGCCATGATGCCCGTAGCTACCGTATAATTACTTAAGGTATTTTAGATCCTTCTTTGTAACTTCTGAAAACGCGTATTTATTCTGCCATACATATTTCGTTTTATTCATTTAAAATATCGTCAGTGGTTGTGTTTTTATCTGCTTTCTGTTTACATCAGGTGTCATCTGCATGGACATTTTACAGGTATTCTCGCATTTGGTGCAGGTCTATTCGACGTTTTTCTTTGACTTGCAGCACTACCTATTCACCGACGTAAAACACGATTAAGTATGCGTCACTAATGTTTATTTGTGTTTATCTGACTAATGTATGTATGTTTCAGACCTGAAAATGTTCTTAAGTATCCACACAATTACTCTAGGGTCAAGGGCTCTTAACAAGTCACTTACGAGGGCTATCCAGAAAGTAGGTTCCGATCGTCCGCGAAATGGGCACTACTGAAAAAATCAAAAATGTTTTATTTGCAACAGCTAGCGACAACTCCCGGATAATTATCTAAATAATCGCAACTCCGACTTAGACATTTGTCGTGGCGTTGTACAAATTTTCAATACCCTTGTAATAGAAGCCAGCCGCCAGTGCTTTCTGCTAATTCTCTACGCAGGTCTACAGGTCTCTGTCTGCGCCAAAATGTTGTCTTCATAGTCAGCAGTTCGAGCGAGCAGAGATGAAACTCAGGGTGTCAATTGCGGTCTGTATTGTGGATGATCAAATACTTCCCACTGAAAACGCTATAGGAGGATCTCCGTTGCCCCTGAAGAGTGCAGCTGAGAATTGTCATGAAGAAGGAACGGCGTGACAGTTGTGTTATGTGGGCTGCATAGCTTCAGGCGAAATTTCTCACCAGGCTCTCGTACTTGGAGGGAGACACTATTTTCTAGGTACATTTAAGTGCTCAGTGTGCGCCCAAAACTGAAAAGAGCGATGTGACGCGATCGACGAGCTTCATCAGATTTGTGGTTTCCGTTTCGCAACCGTTCGGAACTTACTTTCTGGATAGCCCTCGTATAAAGGCTAGATTTCCTGACGAAATCGAAATCGTTATATTCAGTACACAACATTTGAACCAAACAAATTAATTTGCACTACATCTGGTTTTTCTTTGGCAGTATAAGAATATCCTGCCACAAGAACCCAATTATCTTACACTGAGGTGAAAAAGTTCATGGGATGCCTCCTTATATCGCATCGGACCTCCTTTTGCCCGGCATACTGCAGCAACTCGGCGTGGCGTGGACTCATTAAGTCGTCGGATGTCCCCTACA
The DNA here is from genome assembly GCF_023898315.1 of Schistocerca nitens. Lineage (NCBI taxonomy): Eukaryota > Metazoa > Arthropoda > Insecta > Orthoptera > Acrididae > Schistocerca > Schistocerca nitens. The sequence goes on along the minus strand of NC_064616.1, from coordinate 774,968,512 downwards.
GAAGTACTGAGCCATGTTGTCTCTATAGCCGTCCATAATTACGAAAGCGTTCCCAGTACAGAATTTTCTGCACGAACTGATCTCTCGATTACGTCCCATAAATGTTAGATGGAATTCATGTCGGGTGATCTGAGTGGTCAAAACATTCCCTCGATCTGCCCACAATGTTCTTCAAACCAATCGCGAACAACTGTGTCATCCATAAAAATTCCGTCGTTGTTTGGGAACATGAATCTATGAATGACTGCAGATAGTCTACAAGTAGCCGAATAAAACCTTTTCCAGTCGATGGTAGGTCCATTTGGACTAAGGGACCCAGTCCACTCTATGTAAATACAGCCCACACTAGTATGGAGCCACAACCAGGCTGCACATTGCCTTGTTGGCAACTTGGGTTCATGGCTCCGTGCTGTCTGCGCCAGACTCGAACTCTACCATCAGCACTTTCCAACTGAAATCGGGACTCATCTGACCAGGCCAACTTTATCCAGTCGTCTGGGGTCCATCCGATATGGTCACGAGCTCAGGAGAGGCGCTGCAGGTGTTGTCATGCTGTTAGCGTAGGGAGTCGGGTTGGTCGTCTGCTACCATAGCCCACTCACGCCAAATTTCGCCACACTGTCCTAACAGATATATTCATCGTACATCTCACATTGCTCTCTGCGGTTATTTCACTCAGTGCTGTTTGTCTGTTAATAGTGACAACTCTACGCAAACGCCACTGCCCTTGGTCGTTAAGTGAAGGGCGTCGGCCACTGCGTAGTCCATGGTGAGAGGTAATACCTGAAATTTGGTACTGTAGGCACACGCTTGACACTGTGGATATCGGAAAATTGAATTCCCTAACCATTTCCGAGACAGAAAGTCCAATGCGTCTAGCTCCAAATACCATTCCGCGTTCAGAGTCTTAATTTCTGTCGTGCGGCCACAATTACGGTGGAAACCTCTTCACATGAATCACCTGAGTACAAATGACAGCTCCGCCAATGCACTGCCATTTTATACCTTGTGTATGCGATACTGCCGCCATCTGTATATGTGGATATTACTATCCTATGACTTTTCTCACCTCAGTCTAAAGCTCCCCTCGAACATCTGACTGAGAGACTGCAGCATTCGATTTAATTTGTCTCGTTGATCTTTCCAAACACGGTTACTTATAAGTAACATTGTATAAACAGTGATTGCGGTATCTCATCAGACATTATGTCTGTTTTTGCAAAATTTATAAACAGGTTTGTAACAATTTTTTAAAAATCGTGCTAATACTTAGGTGTCCATGGGGTATTGCAAGAAATTTTGGGTGTATTTCATTTTTCTGAGACACTTTTACAAGACATTTAACTAGCATGGGACATTAAGAAGACTATAAATTAAATTCGCACTTTGTCAGTATGTATGCATGTGCAAAAATTACTTTAAAACCGTACAATGAAGGGTGGGAGAGAGGTCAGAGATGCAAGACACTGAATTTTTGTACACTTGACTCTGATGGTACCGCTGGTTAACGGAAGGGTATAGATCTACTCGCGTTGACATACACTCCTGAGTCCGCCTTTCTTAACAGGTACCGAGCGAGGTGGCGCAGTAGTTAGCACACTGGACTCGCATTCGGGAGGACGACGGTTCAATCCCGTATCCGGCCATCCTGATTTAGATTTTCCGTGATTTCCCTAAATCGCTCCAGGCAAATGCCGGGATGGTTCCTTTGAAAGGGCACGGCCGGCTTCCTTCCCCGTCCTTCCCTAATCCGATGAGACCGATGACCTCGCTGTTTGGTCTCTTCCCCCAAAAACAATCCAATCCAACAATATAAACAGGTATTACTTCTCTCGAGTCTCATTGGCCGTGACTGTCGTAGGCTTTGGCTCTCACAGTTTATCCATGTTAAATGAGCTTAATTATCCATTAATTTTTGTCTAATTTACTCTAGTCTTCGGTGTACATAACACGTCTTACACTCAATAGAACTTCAACGCTTTACCAACTGCTGACACTACCTCTCCTTCCTATATCCCTCCTGGATATTTCACTGAACACCAGATTCATTCTCTGTGGAAGAAACTCTAAAGCACTGTCAAATAGTAGAATAGAGAACGGCAGGAGGGGGAGGGTATTGGATTACTTATTTTTTATTTTAGTTCCTTAGAATGCGAGTTCGAAATTAGTAACAATGTACGCCTAATTCAGTACCGGTATGTAGCTAGTTTACTATGGGCACCGGATTGCTGGAATGTGGGGAATAAAGAAAAATTTAGTTTATAACTCTTTTTCATAATGTTATAACCCATTATTTAACCTGGGTACGCTTTATTCAACAAAGACTTTGTAACGATTCCTCGTCACTCACTTCGATTTTTGTATGGAGGGCGCTTGCTTGGTGTGGGTGGAAAGTGAAATATTTGTCACAACATAAAAGAACAAAACTTATTTCGATGTGCATATTTTGCAGTACACTGCCTTTTATAGTATCATGCGTCCAAATAGCTATCTGAAAACAGATTTTGGGCTCCGTCATTTTACAGAACAATCAATTAAACACGCTCTTACATACAATGCAAGCAGGAACGACTTTATGCTCCCAAACTAGAAGAGCAATCAGAACAGGAAGATACAACGTGAAAAACAGGGAAAAAGAATCCCTGACGGGTGACTCAGTTTTATCGTGATTTCCAGGTAAATATTTGATGTTTCTCAAAAAAATGGCTCAAATGGCTCTAAGCACTATGGGACGTAACATCTTGAGGTCATCAGTTTCCTAGACTTAGAACTACTTAAACCTAACTAACCTAAGGACATCACACACATCCACGCCGAGGCAGGATTCGAACCTGCGACCGTAGCAGCAGCGCGGTTCCGGACTGAAGCGCCTAGAACCGCTCGGCCACAGCGGCCGGCTGTTTCTCAAAACGACACGAGGTAACCTATTTCACCATTTTTAAAATAACCAAAGGTAGTGCTACCTCTGTACTAAAACAAAACACTGTATAAATCAGTTCAAACTTTTGTGACTGGTTCAAGCCGGCCATTTTTCCTAATTTATTTATTGATGAACTGTACGTTCTTTTTTCAGATGTGTACATCTTGTGTCCTAGTTGCTGCCCTGTATTAAAAATTATACTTATACTCCTACGAGTAAGTGAATTACACCTCTGCCACTGCGAGTGCAGTAGATTGAAGTGTTGCGTGACCGTCATATCACGAGACCTTCACTGCCTACCTCAGTGGCAGTCACAATGGCAGCGGGCAAAACATTAGCTCTCAGAGGGGCAGGTCGTTGTAGATAACGTACAGAGAGAACTCACCTGGAAAGTCACGCATGTGGTGTGCCTTTACACGCCACAAAGTGGCCATTAGGGTAAACTGGTGCGGCATACAGTGTGTAGATGATAAGGGCCACCTGTTGCGGGCTAGGATTACACGAGGGTTGCCCAGAAAGTAATACATTAAATTTTTTTCTTCAACAATTCTTAATGGAACACAATGAGAATTACACACACGAAAGAATGGTGTTTTATCTACACACCCTATTTTCCCACGTAATCTCCATCCAGTTCTACGATCTTCTTCCAGCGAGAAACAAGGGCGAGTACGCCCTGTCGGTATCAGTCTTTCTCCTGGAGGTGGAGCCAATGCTTGACAGTTTGAAGACGATGAGGAGGAGATTCACACAGTCTTCCACGAGTGGCATCCTTTAATGGCCCAAACAAGTGGAAGTCAGAGGGGGCTATGTCAGGGCTGTAGGGTGGATGGGGTAACACTGTTCAACCGTGTTTTGCGATGTGTTCAGCAGTCCTCAGATTTGTTTGGGACCTAGCGTTATCGTCTTGCAGCAAAACATCTCCTGGATTGTTGTGACGCCAAAGTCGCCGGAAGCACGTCTATAGTTTTGTTAATGTGTTTACATGCGCTTCTGAATTAATGGTACCGCCTCTTGGAATCACATCAATGAGAATCACACCTTCACAGTCCCAGAACACGGTGGTCATGACCTTACCGGCGGAAGCAGTTGCTTTGAATATTTTCTTCTGTGGGGAGTTGGAATGGCGCCATTCCATCGACTGTCGTTTTGTTTTGAGCTCAAAACGGTGAACCCAGGTTGCATACCCTGTCACAATCCGGGACAAGAAGACCTCCCCCTCAGCTTCAAAACATTCCAACAAATAAAGGCAAATGATTTTTTCTGTGCTATTTGTGAACCACCATCACCGCGGGACCCATCTTGCATACACTTTTGAATATCCAAGAGTGCGGATAATTGCATCCACACTTCCTTTGCTGATTGGCAGATGCAGCGCCAACTACCGAGTGGAAATGCGTATGTCCTCGCGAATGACATCATCAGCTCGCTGCAACGTGTCAGGTGTGGCTGGTCTCCAGACCGCTGCAAATCGTGGAGCTCCGCCGAACCGCCTTCTGATGACCTCACACTCCGTGCCCAGCGACTAACTGTATTTCTGTCGACAGCAGATGCTCCATAGACTTTGCACAAGTGTTTGTGAATTCAATGACGGCACGCTGCTTGTAACGTACATCGCCTACAGACGTCACTTTGAAACCGTCTTGCAACTGCGCCATCTGTCCGAAGTGACGGAAACTTGGCGCACACACTCAGTGGACTTCAAATAATACATATGTAACATTTCGCATTCGTAGTATCGTTTTCGGCTGAGGAAAAAAATGTGGTGCATTACTTCCTGGGCCACCCTTGTAGTTGTGTATCGAAGTGTCACAGTGCAGAGAGTCACTTGGAGATTCAGTGTCGAAACGCTTAAGCAGTCATACCGTCTCGTTGCTACTACTTAAGAACGCCATGATACCACAGTTTAACAACTGAAAATGCTATATTCTCTTTTCTCTGTGAGGTACTGGATGGGCTAAACAAAAGGCTTCGAACGCTTGGTATATTTTTTGATTTAACTAAGGCATTTGATCGTGTTGATAACAAAACATTGCTCCAGAAGTTGGACCATTACGGAATACGGGGAGTAGCTCACAGTTGATTCACCTCTTACTTTAGCAACAGACAGCAAAGGTGATTAGTCACAATGTTGATAATGGCTGTGATGTGTGGTCTAAGTGGGGTACTGTCAAGTTGGGGTGCCCAGGGATCAGTGTTGGGGCCACTCCTATTCCTTATTTATATAAATGATATGCCCTCTAGTACTACGCGTAACTCTAAAATATTTCTGTTTGCTGATGACACTAGCTTGGTAGTAAATGATGCTGTGTGCAACATTGGCTCGGTTTCAAATAGCGCAGTACATGACGTAAGTTCATGGATTGTAGAAAATAAACTAATGTTAAATCACAGTAAAACTCAGTTTTTACAGTTTATAACACACTATTCAACAATACCTGACATTTTAATTTCAGAGAACGGGCATATGATTAGTGAAACTGAACAGGTTCAAATTTCTAGGTGTTTAGATAGATAGTAAACTGACGTGGAAAGCCCACTTCAGGATCTTGTTCAAAGACATAATGCTGCCATTTTTACTATTTGAACGGTATCTGAAGTGAGTGACCGTTCGACACGAAAATTAGTCTACTTTGCTTATTTTCATTCGCTTATGTCGTATGGTATTATATTTTGGGGTAACTCTTCCCATTCTCGAAGGATATTTTTGGCTCAGAAACGGGCGGGTCGGGCAATAAGTAAGTTCACAAACCTCTTGTCGACGTCTGTTCATGAGACTGGGTATTTTGACATTGGCCTCTCAATATATATATATTCCTTACTGTCGTTTCTTGCTAGCAATATTAGCTTATTCCCAAGAATAAGCAGCTTTCACTCCGTTAATACTCGACAGAAATCAAACCTGCATTTGGATCTGACTTCCTTAACTCTTGTGCAAAAAGGTGTGCATAATACTGCTGCATCTATTTACAATAAGCTACCACTAGAATTCAAAAATCTTAGCAGTAATCCACGCGCTTTCAAATCGAAACTGAAGAGTTTCCTCGTGGGTCACTCCTTCTATTCTGTCGAGGAGACTTGAAAATTAAGCTGATTCTTATTGTATTGTTGATTGATTTTATTTAACCTTATGGACTGACTTTTTTCTGGTTCATGAACATTTATTTTTATCGATTATTACTTTTACGTTGTAATTTCATGTACAGACGCGTTCCATGACCTTTGAGATTTGCTCCTCAATTTGGTCCTACGGAACCTGACGTGTAAATAAATAAATAAATAAAAAGTACCTACCACTCACACCAGCACGTCAAATTTCACAGTTAGTAACGTCAGTCACAACCACTGCCACTGAATGCTCGAAACACGAGAAATTACCTTCTCAATTCGAGAAAAGTGTATTACGAGAGGCAGTAAAATGAAACCGAACACTCGCCACAGCTGTACCATGGAATGGATTCATTCAAAAGTAATCATCAGACGCTTTAAGACATTTATCTGACTGGAAGATGAGACGATCAGTTCCTGCTTCGTAAAACGCGGTCAGCCGCTGACGGATGCACAACCGCACCCACTCCTGCGCGTCCTCGTCCGACTGAAGCCGACGTCCACGTATGACGTTCTTCAGGTCGCCAAGGATGTGAAAAACACACGATGAAAGATCCGAGCTGCACGGAGGATGCTGCAGTGTTTCCCAACTAAATCGCTGAATCGTAGCCTTCGTCCGACTGTCATTGTGGGGGCGGATGATTAAGTTCGATAGCATTCCTAGACGTTTTGACTACATGGCGCGTCGCAGGTTCTCCAAAGTGTCCTCATATCGCTGCTCAGTGATTGTGGTTCCTCGATTGAGGAGCTCGACGGGTAGAGGGCCCCTGCATTTGAAGAAGAGGGTCATCATGACCTCACCAGAATTTGTGTAAACAGCTTTGGATTTCTTTGGAGGGGGAGAGTTGGGATGATTCTGCTTCAGCGATTTGGTAGAAACACTGCAACGTCTTCCGCACAGCACGGACCTTTCACCGTGTAATTCTCATATCTTTGGCAACTAGAAGCATGTTATTTTCAGTTGGACAAGGAAGTGCCAGAGCGTGTGCGCTTGTGGATCCGTCGGCGGTCGACTGCGTCCTACGAAACAGGAATTAATCGTCTCGTCTCCAGTGGGATAAGCGTCTTACCGCGTGAGATGGAACTATTCCACGGCGCTGTTGTGGTGGGTGTTCGATTTTCATTTGACTGCCCCTTATACGAGAAGAGTCACTCTTGCTAGTTGACTGCAGCTCAGTACAGTAATACAACCCATAGATGAGAAGTGTTTACATGAAGTGAAGAGGTATCATGATACGTCTTATATCGTCGCCACAAAACGAACGGTACAGTATCCTGCCGGCAAATAACATGTACCCATATACAGGGTGTTTCAGAGCCTTTGCTGCAAACATCTAGGGGTATTAGATCGTGTTATGGGGAACAATTGTTGCCACAGACAAAATGTTTGCTGGCGCTCCCTGGCGACACAAGACATGATTTAAGACTGCCCCTGAGAGTTGGCAGGACTTAGGCACTGCGGTTTTTGCATGCAGTGTGTGTTGCCCATCATCTAATAAACTGCTCCACATGAAAGGCAATAAAGCCGTGCAAAATAGAAATTCCTGATTCGCTTCTGAAACGTCACTCTCCGCCTAGAGACACACGTTCTTATCGTTTCCTTGTTGAAAATCGTGCTATCAGTTTACTAGGTAGGTAATATGTAGAACAGCTGGTTAGTATACGCTGCTAGTTCGGTAAAATATCATCGTGCCAGGGCCGGCGAATGCTAAAGGACGCCTAGCGTCTCTGGTTGACGTCAGCGAACATTTCGCCTGAGAGTTGGCAGGACTTAGGCACTGCGGTTGTTCCACGTGGCGTGACCTATTAGTCCTAGACGTTTGGCGCTATGATTTTGAAACACCTTGTATAGTGGCACACAAGCGGAGACATGGTGCGTTGTATTGCCGTGTTGGTGAAAACTTACATAACAAGAAAGTACTTTTCTGGCCTCCAGAATTACGTAGTGTCAGTGTATATCAAGGATGCTGTCTAGAGGGATGCGCGCACGTTGGAGATTGCTCAGACCAATCTTAGCGACTTGTGAGCGGCTGTTGCATGATCACAGTTTTTTATTTATTTAAGTGTAATTACAGGTTGTCCGCCCCCGATAGCTGAGTGATCAGCGCGACAGAATGTCAATCATAAGGGCCCGGGTTCGATTCCCAGCTGGCTCGGAGATTTTCTCCGCTCAGTGCCTGGGTGTTGTGTTGTCCTAATCATCATCATTTCATCCCTATCGACGCGCAAGTCGCCGAAGTGTCGTCAAATCGAAAGACTTGCACCCGGCGAACGGTCTACCCGACGGTAGGCCCTAATCACACTACATTTATTTTTAATTACCGGTTTTGGTAAAATTACGCCACCTTCAGATCTAAAAGTAAAATTTGAGGAGGGCGCTTGCGGCCTTCAGAGTTAGCCGATGGGCACTGTAACGACGCGCATCAGAAGCTACCGTTGGTAGCATAGCAACCGCCCTCCTGTATTTTCATTTTCCGATAGACTAATTCGAACAGAACAGGCAAATACAATTAACTATAACCGTAATGTAGACTATTTTGATCACAAATTAACAAAACATCACTGCTATCTGCTGCCAAACAATGACACCTCTCTGATAATAAATTGGTGAGTAACAACTTAGTATCTCGTGGTGTCCATTACTCAGATGGTCATGACTAACAATATACCGACTGAAGCTACCTACGCCGGATGTCAACTTCGTTCCGTGACGTAGTGATAGTGTGCAGTTTAATGTTATACATGCTCAGACTGAGAGATAATAGATTACTCACAATATAGTTTTTCGCGTAAATCTTGTTTTCTATACTGTAGGTTGTGGTAACAGTCTGATCAGTAGCGTAGCACGAAATGTGGATTGGGTTGTAGAGTGACAATCTGGTTGTGAGTTGACGAAGCCAGCGAATGTTAATACGAAATCTTAATTGTAGTTTAGCCCGAGGTCTAAGCTATGTTGAAAGGTGATTGGTTGTGAGTAGGCGAAGCGATACCGAAGGCTTCAGTTAATCCAAATCCCATACGCCACTTTCTAGATGCCTAACTGAATTTCTCATTAATTTATCTTTTCCTAAATAGGTTTATGGTGTGACAAGTAAGATGAAAGATGTGTTAACACAAAAATTATTCATTCACGTAAACGATAACTACACAGTACACGGTATGTTTTGTTAGAATGCTGGTTCCAATCCCGCTGACACATTGATCACGGCAACTAGGTGTGAACGAGATAGATCTTGTTATAATCCCCATTATTGCATAATTTTTGATGAAACCGACTCAGACAGCGAAGTGGAGTTATCACAATTGTTCGAAATCGATCCATACTTGCCGCCTGCACCCCCGTAGGCGCTGTAAGCTGAGAGTGGCCGTCACAAGACAAACGCCGAAAAGAAGCCACGCCTTCGAGGTGGTGCCACGCCACCTGGTGGTATCCCGTGACCGAAATTCCTGATATAAGCGGACACTCCCTCGGGAACGGCAGTTCTTGTTGGCGTTTCATATGATCCAAATATTACGCAGGCCGCCTTGTAATGGCAACTGCCGCCTAGCACCCGGACTACTCTTGGACTGTGAGATTCTGTATTTCTTGTTCAGCGTTTGTCTATCCAGTGAATATGGAATAAAGAGTGTTAGTAAGTATAAAGCTCAACACTTCTATTCGTACTCAAATTTCTGATGGTGAGAGAACATAGTGAACCTTTTTCATACACTCACTTATCCGAAAGTAGTCGTGAATGAATGCTGAAGTGCCAAATAGAATGGGATGCTCGAAGTATGAGTGCATTTCTGCTGCAACCTGCAGTGCTGTCCAGTCGAACACCAGAGATATACAAAAGCAAACGGGAAAATGTTAGGGAAATAATGAAGAATAAATGAACGTAATTTTCCAGTTATACACTACTGGCCATTAAAATTGCTACACCACGAAGATGACGTGCTACAGACGCGAAATTTAACCGACAGGAAGACGATGCTGTGATATGCAAATGATTTACTTTCCAGAGCATTCACACAAGGTTGGCGCCGGTGGCGACACCTACAACATGCTGACATGAGGAAAGTTTCCAACCGATTTCTCATACACAAACAGCAGTTGACCGGCGTTGCCTGGTGAAACGTTGTTGTGATGCCTCGTGTAAGGAGGAGAAATGCGTACCATCACGTTTCCGACTTTGATAAAGGTAGGATTGTAGCCTATCGCGATTGCGGTTTATCGTATCACGACATTGCTGCTCGCGTTGGTCGAGATCCAATGACTGTTAGCAGAATATGGAATCGGTGGGTTCAGGAGGGTAATACGGAACGCCGTGCAGGATCCCAACGGCCTCGTATCACTGGCAGTCGAGATGACAGGCATCTTATCCGCATGGCTGTAACGGATCGTGCAGCCACGTCTCGATCCCTGAGTCAACAGATGGGGACGTTTGCAAGACAACAACCATCTGCACGAACAGTTCGACGACGTTTGCAGCAGCAATGACTATCAGCTCGGAGACCGTGGCTGCGGTTACCCCTGACGCTGCATCACAGACAGGAGCGCCTGTGATGGTGTACTCAAAGACGAACCACGGTGCACGAATGGCAAAACGTTATTTTTTCGGATGAATCCAGGTTCTGTTTACAGCATCATGATGGTCGCATCCGAGTTTGGCGACATCGTGGTGAACGCACATTGGAAGCGTGTATTCGTCATCGCCATATTGGCGTATCACCCGGCGTGATGGTATGGGGTGCCATTGGCTATACGTCTCGGTCACCTCTTGTTCGCATTGACGGCACTTTGAACAGAGGACGTTACATTTCAGATGTGTTACGACCCGTGGCTCTACCCTTCATTCGATCCTTGCGAAACCCTACATTTCAGCAGGATAATGCACGACCGCATGTTGCAGGTCCAATACGGGCCTTTCTGGATACAGAAAATGTCCGACTGCTGCTCTGGCCAGCACATTCTCCAGATCTCTCACCAATTGAAATCGTGTGGTCATTGGTGGCCGAGCAACTGGCTCGTCACAATACGCCAGTCACTACTCTTGATGAGCTGTGGTATCGTGTTGAAGCTGAATGGACAGCTGTACCTGTACACGCCATCCAAGCTCTGTTTGTCTCAATGCCCAGGCGTATCAAGACCGTTATTACGGCCAGAGGTGGTTCTTCTGGGTACTGATTTCTCAGGATCTATGCACCCAAATTGCGTGAAAATGTAATCACATATCAGCTCTAGTATAATATATTTGTCCAATGAATACCCGTTCATCATCTGCATTTCTTATTGGTGTAGCAATTTGAATGGCCAGAAGAGTATTTACATTTTACATAATTTATTTCAATCTGCAACATAATGTTTGACATAATTGAGATTTAGTTTTGGACCCTCTCTTCGGTTATTAGCACTGTATTTATTGCCAAAAAAATAAGAGAAAAAATTCTTAATCATTTCATTTGCACAACGACAATTCGAACAGATACTAATATAAGTGTCAACAGAAAAATATGTTTATATATTATGTCAAAAAGGTTCATTTTATGTATGTTAGCAACTGATTAATTGCAATTTAACTTTGGCCATAAGTGTCTCGCCCCAATCTATTGATGTATCTTCAGTGGCTTTATCAAATCCATATGAAACTTGGTTATTCAGTTGTACACGTACATAACCCAAAATCATTAATACAATACTACTAGCAATTGAGTACTGACAGAACAACAACTGTAAAGATAGATATTTGGACTTAAACCATTTTACCCTCCCAGCTCTTGAGGAATGCCTCTTTTGTGCAGCACATGAATGGACTGACAATGTACAAGGATACCCAGGTTCCCATAGCAGTTTCCCTGATTTATTTGTTAAGTCTGGTTGTCGCATGTGAAGCAGTAATGAATCTGGCTGAAGTTGGGTAACGTGACAATAATCAAGGTTTTAGAGAGACTATCAGGTGGGTGTTGGGAGAGATAGTGTTCTAAGGCTGGGGGGACATGTTCGTGGTTGATGGTAATGTAGAATTAGATCACATCAGTACTTAGAAGGAGGTTTCCAGGGCCGAGAACGGTAGGATCGATTTGAAAGGTTCCAGGAAATTTAGGATTGGAGGCACTGTGTGATGGGTTGGAGCGCTTGATTTACCGAAAATGAGATGCCTTTGGTGGGGACCTTGAAGCCTGCTACAATGAGACAGACTAGGTGATTGATTTTGTGTACTTTAGGAGGCAGGTAAAAAGTAATGGTGCATGGGTATGACGAGTAAAGGGTTCTATGCAGGCAGTTGTAAATCAGAGGCTTGGGGTACTAGGAATTCTCTGCAGCTCAGTCTAGATGGAAGGAAATGGGTCTTTAGGAATTGTTTTCAACTGACAAAGACCATCTACCATGTATTACCCATGATCAGATACCACAGGAGTTTGTCTGCAGGGAGTATGATGTTACAACAGTTTTCGTTTGACTCTTTATTTGCATGAGGAGAATGGTGTACACAAAATGTTTGTTTTGTGGATCCATACAGAAACTAAAACATCAAAGCTGAAAGTTACAGCTCATGCCAAACAGTAGTCGTATCACATTTCTCGGCGTTCTTTTCGTGTTGTATTCACCAAAAAAGTCTGATGCCCAACGTCCAACTTACCAGGAAGTGAACCCCTTAGTACAGAAAACTAGTTACTGAGCAAGATAGCTGGTTTGCACGCTAGCAACCGATGCGCTCACAGGGCGTCATAACTAAAACACACGTTCATATGGGTAACAAAATGAAATAAGTAATAAACATGTACGAGCCTTAACACTATGTACAATGAAATACTCACCTTGGAGTGGCTCAGTAGTAGAAGTTCTACTAGCTAATGTAATCTAATACAGTGAAAGAGAACTATCTAATCTACACTCCTGGAAATTGAAATAAGAACACCGTGAATTCATTGTCCCAGGAAGGGGAAACTTTATTGACACATTCCTGGGGTCAGATACATCACATGATCACACTGACAGAACCACAGGCACATGGACACAGGCAACAGAGCATGCACAATGTCGGCACTAGTACAGTGTATATTCACCTTTCGCAGCAATGCAGGCTGCTATTCTCCCATGGAGACGATCGTAGAGATGCTGGATGTAGTCCTGTGGAACGGCTTGCCATGCCATTTCCACCTGGCGCCTCAGTTGGACCAGCGTTCGTGCTGGACGTGCAGACCGCGTGAGACGACGCTTCATCCAGTCCCAAACATGCTCAATGGGGGACAGATCCGGAGATCTTGCTGGCCAGGGTAGTTGACTTACACCTTCTAGAGCACGTTGGGTGGCACGGGATACATGCGGACGTGCATTGTCCTGTTGGAACAGCAAGTTCCCTTGCCGGTCTAGGAATGGTAGAACGATGGGTTCGATGACGGTTGGGATGTACCGTGCACTATTCAGTGTCCCCTCGACGATCACCAGTGGTGTACGGCCAGTGTAGGAGATCGCTCCCCACACCATGATGCCGGGTGTTGGCCCTGTGTGCCTCGGTCGTATGCAGTCCTGATTGTGGCGCTCACCTGCACGGCGCCAAACACGCATACGACCATCATTGGCACCAAGGCAGAAGCGACTCTCATCGCTGAAGACGACACGTCTCCATTCGTCCCTCCATTCACGCCTGTCGCGACACCACTGGAGGCGGGCTGCACGATGTTGGGGCGTGAGCGGAAGACGGCCTAACGGTGTGCGGGACCGTAGCCCAGCTTCATGGAGACGGTTGCGAATGGTCCTCGCCGATACCCCAGGAGCAACAGTGTCCCTAATTTGCTGGGAAGTGGCGGTGCGGTCCGCTACGGCACTGCGTAGGATCCTACGGTCTTGGCGTGCATCCGTGCGTCGCTGCGGTCCGGTCCCAGGTCGACGGGCACGTGCACCTTCCGCCGACCACTGGCGACAACATCGATGTACTGTGGAGACCTCACGCCCCACGTGTTGAGCAATTCGGCGGTACGTCCACCCGGCCTCCCGCATGCCCACTATACGCCCTCGCTCAAAGTCCGTCAACTGCACATACGGTTCACGTCCACGCTGTCGTGGCATGCTACCAGTGTTAAAGACTGCGATGGAGCTCCGTATGCCACGGCAAACTGGCTGACACTGACGGCGGCGGTGCACAAATGCTGCGCAGCTAGCGCCATTCGACGGCCAACACCGCGGTTCCTGGTGTGTCCGCTGTGCCGTGCGTGTGATCATTGCTTGTACAGCCCTCTCGCAGTGTCCGGAGCAAGTATGGTGGGTCTGACACACCGGCGTCAATGTGTTCTTTTTTCCATTTCCAGGAGTGTATATATGTTCATCCTGGATAGATAAATACACACACATATATATTAGACACCTGGCTTTTACCGTCAGACAATCACTCGTTTGTATCGGCAAACGGCAGCAAATCATGATCTCAATTAGCTGGAACTGCTGCAGACAACGGACTGTGACAGGAATTGCAGCTGTGTAAACTGCAACAGGCTGGACTGTGACCAAAATTGGCTGAGTGTGACAGTGTGTCTGCAGTTAGCTGATAAAGGCAGTACGATGTTCATGTGTGCTCTATTTTGCGGAAGAAGGAAGCACTTACAGGTATCAGCGCCCTCTGTGACGACTGACATCGCAAGCGGCCGACGGAGCGGAACCTTTGAAGATCTTTTAACGGGAGCATAAATAGGTGCCAGGTTATGAACGCCATCTAGGTGGTGAACTGAGAGGCGCCTGACATGGAGAGTGCCAGTTTGGTGGCATCCGCTGGTGATGCCGCTGTATACCGTGTGTGACTGCGTACACAGCAGTTCAGTGGGGTTTACTATCCCATTGACAATGACGTCCAGTTCATGAATTTGTTGCACATCCATTGGGGCATGGCTATCTTGCAGGAATTCTGTCAGAATATGAGGAATATCCTGTTAAAATTAGAAGAAAATTGAAAGGCAGTAATTAACAGATGAGAAACTACAGTGTCCAAAATACGGAGCTTATGTTTTTGCACACTGATGGCATTTCCCCCAAATCAGCCACAATATTATTATCAGCCACTTGCCGTGAAAATGAGTGCTACTCAGTCAGTTTATGACAAATATACAAGAGGTACTGGATACACAGAGAAGTCACTTACTCATGTGCACAGAAAGAGAGAAACCTCTAATTTAATCGATTTTGACAGAGGAAAAAGGTGATGGCCTGGTGGCTCGGAGTAAATATCGTGAAAATAAGCAAGATATTCAGACGTAAATACGTTGTGGCCATTAGTAGGCACAGAAAGTAGCCGAATGCAAGTGAAACCACATGTAAACGACAAGACGTTGTAAGTATGCATCTCACTCAAGACTGCAGTCATCGGAAACTCATAACTCATATAAATGAGAACAATAAACAATATCTGGTGCTACTAACAGCGGAGTTAATACGAAGGCAATTTTTTTCGATCTCCGATCGATTGTGAAATGGAAACCATAATGAAAATCAAAACTATTGTACACTCCTGGAAATGGAAAAAAAGAACACATTGACACCAGTGTGTCAGACCCACCATACTTGCTCCGGACACTGCGAGAGGGCTGTACAAGCAATGATCACACGCACGGCACAGCGGACACACCAGGAACCGCGGTGTTGGCCGTCGAATGGCGCTAGCTGCGCAGCATTTGTGCACCGCCGCCGTCAGTGTCAGCCAGTTTGCCGTGGCATACGGAGCTCCATCGCAGTCTTTAACACTGGTAGCATGCCGCGACAGCGTGGACGTGAACCGTATGTGCAGTTGACGGACTTTGAGCGAGGGCGTATAGTGGGCATGCGAGAGGCCGGGTGGACGTACCGCCGAATTGCTCAACACGTGGGGCGTGAGGTCTCCACAGTACATCGATGTTGTCGCCAGTGGTCGGCGGAAGGTGCACGTGCCCGTCGACCTGGGACCGGACCGCAGCGACGCACGGATGCACGCCAAGACCGTAGGATCCTACGCAGTGCCGTAGGGGACCGCACCGCCACTTCCCAGCAAATTAGGGACACTGTTGCTCCTGGGGTATCGGCGAGGACCATTCGCAACCGTCTCCATGAAGCTGGGCTACGGTCCCGCACACCGTTAGGCCGTCTTCCGCTCACGCCCCAACATCGTGCAGCCCGCCTCCAGTGGTGTCGCGACAGGCGTGAATGGAGGGACGAATGGAGACGTGTCGTCTTCAGCGATGAGAGTCGCTTCTGCCTTGGTGTCAATGATGGTCGTATGCGTGTTTGGCGCCGTGCAGGTGAGCGCCACAATCAGGACTGCATACGACCGAGGCACACAGGGCCAACACCCGGCATCATGGTGTGGGGAGCGATCTCCTACACTGGCCGTACACCACTGTTGATCGTCGAGGGGACACTGAATAGTGAGCGGTACATCCAAACCGTCATCGAACCCATCGTTCTACCATTCCTAGACCGGCAAGGGAACTTGCTGTTCCAACAGGACAATGCACGTCCGCATGTATCCCGTGCCACCCAACGTGCTCTAGAAGGTGTAAGTCAACTACCCTGGCCAGCAAGATCTCCGGATCTGTCCCCCATTGAGCATGTTTGGGACTGGATGAAGCGTCGTCTCACGCGGTCGGCACGTCCAGCACGAACGCTGGACCAACTGAGGCGCCAGGTGGAAATGGCATGGCAAGTCGTTCCACAGGACTACATCCAGCATCTCTACGATCGTCTCCATGGGAGAATAGCAGCCTGCATTGCTGCGAAAGGTGGATATACACTGTACTAGTGCCGACATTGTGCATGCTCTGTTGCCTGTGTCTATGTGCCTGTGGTTCTGTCAGTGTGACCATGTGATGTATCTGACCCCAGGAATGTGTCAATAAAGTTTCCCCTTCCTGGGACAATGAATTCACGGTGTTCTTATTTCAATTTCCAGGAGTGTATTTGCAACATTTAGCTCCACCTTCCAGCTACTTCTCTACATAGTCACAGCTCCGACTTAACACTTTGCCATAGTGCAAAGTAACCTTCCTACTGGTGGTGGTATAGTTAAAGTTATAACTCGACCTGGTGGGAAGATTACCATCGCTTGTCATGTCCTACAGCTCCTGCAAGCTACTCTCTGTAGTAATGATTTATAATATTCGTGTGGTCCACGAAATTACAGGCCCCTGCGAGTTACTGCCGGGGTGTAAATAATTTCTAGCCGGAAGGTTTAACCAACCGGCAAAAATTTGAACGCAACGGGTGACGCAATATTTTTTGGAACCACTACAGAAGGCACCTATGCAGGGCTGAATAGGGAGCATAGAGCCATTATTTAATTTCATGACCCAGCATTCAACTGTGGTACTGACTTTCACCTATTCTTTATGATGAAGGGAGGAAATAATCAGTTGAGGGTATAGGTTAATTGATATTTATTCAATACCGATGGCATTTCAATAACTAGCCATGTGTCTGTTGGAATATACACCATCACAACTGGTCTCTCTAGTTAACATGATTCACTTTCTGCACGTAATTATGGAAAGGGAGAGGAGAGCGCAGACCTGGATTCAATGTAATTTTATGCAGGCATGCAATTCTACCTAAACCCGTGCTTATTACAACCAATTACTAGAGGTCACGCAAAACAAATTCAGCAAAGACACAAAAAGCTAACTCGGTCATGATGGAAGAGTATTTGCTTAAATATTTCAATTTTTGTCAAAACGTACGTTGAAGAAATGCTAGCAAGTGGTGCACTTAATTATGACTGAATCTTGCTTTCACGTCACTGAGCTGGGGGGGGGGGGGGTAAACATTTACTATCACATGGCGGGAAGAATTTGCAACTCTTTATTCCATCAATAGGGATTAGAATCTGAACTTTCCTAGATACAAGAGTTTAAACGGTGTATTTTACATAATGCACTTCATTGTAGGCGAATCAAATAGTTATCGGGGGGGGGGGGGGGAGGAGAAGAAAGAAGAAACATTAACTACCCATCACATCAGTACTATTCCACACACGTGGCCAAGTTGTGGTAGCCAACAGAAATGCAAAAAATACGGACACACAACTTTGTTCCTTCCCTATCTTACACACACTCACTACCGTATGGTTATTCACTCGTCTACTATACATTTTCAGGGCAAAACTGCACTTTGCCAATGTGGCGGTTGCTCCAACCGACCACGTGGCGTGAAAGCAAGTACACAAAGGAAACATATAAAAAAAAATTTTTAAAAATTCCCCAAAATATTACTGTAAAAGAAAGACCACATTAAAGTACATTAAATGAGTGAACTTACGTTTAACACAGAGCAATAATACGACCGTGAGCTTAAGGCCCATCGTGCGAGGCCTGACCGAGGCACAAACACAAAGTTCTTACTGGAATTTGACTAAATTATGAAATTAAACTCCCTTATGGGGGTTTGGTGGTAATCGCACACCTGATTTCAACATCTGGACTTTATTATTAGCAGTTTTGCGACATTCTGATACCTTTGTTAATATTACCGAAATCGAGAGCTGCGTCTCCACGTCTGTCCAGCGCCGCTACCCAGGAACAAGTGCGCCTGCGAACACCTCGCCTAACCGCTGTTCGTTCAAAAGGTGGTGGAGGGGATGGTTCGCCTGCCTGACAGAGCTAATACTCGTGGCTTCGCAACCTCTCTGACCTGACTTTCACACTATCTTTGCCAAACTTGTTCGCGTCTAGGGGTTGGTACTATCCTATCACAGAACCACTCTACTCATGTAATGCTACGACCTCTGACCAAAGCTTACTGCTACTTCACATAACATCTCATTCATACAGTCCAAGGTCGCGTAGGGGAGAGGATGCAAGGAACCGTGGCACACAAGAATTAAAAGAAATCAATGAATAAATAAATAATCAAAATATCCACGGGTGTACTGCCGGTCTACAGTGTCCAACGGGCACAATATTTCGGCGATCATACATGTCGCCATCATCAGGTGAACTGACGGACTGAGCTCCTGTGAACGTGCCGGCACGGAGATCTGTACACTATGGCTGCTCAGGGGGAACTGGGTTCGGTCCCGCGTGGATCTGCACGGAGATAACTTGTCCTCCGATGTGTGATGGAGTTCGCAGCAGTTATTGCTTTGCCTCCCATGCATGCGGATGTAATGCGTCTTCATATGTGGATTGTCTCCTTGGGTGTCTCCTCAGCACAGTTCTGCAGAGCTAGCTATGTAGCGAGCAGGTGTGGCCAGCGGGTGGCGACGCTGCGCGGCAGTTTGCGGCCCAGCGTCCGGATTTGGGCGTTGTGCGACAGGCCAGCACGGTCGTAAAAGGTGCGGGCGGTCGTCTGGAAGAGGTCACGGAGCAGAGGTACTTCCGCGACGTCGTGAAGATGAGCGGTGGGGAAATCGTAAGGCAGGTGTAAGGCCAGCCGAAGGATGCGATTCTGTAGTGTCTCCAGCTTCTTCAGGTTCGTGTCGGCGGCGTTCCCCCAGACGACGGCGGCGTATTGGAGTACAGGGCGGAGCAGCGCCTTGTACAGGGTGATGTCCAGCCGCGGTGGTAGGTGGGAGCCGGGGTTCAGCACCGGGTACAGGATGCGGAGCCTTTTCCGCACTTTGGCCTTCACTTCGCGGATGTGCGGAACCCACGTGAGTCGGCGGTCGATGGTGACGCCGAGGTAATGCGCCGTTGGACGCCACGGGACATGAGCGGCCATAAACCCCAACACACACACGCCACGGGACAGGGCTTCCACCGACGGTGAGCGGTTGCAGACCTGCAGGAACGAGTCGCCTGGTCACGATCAGGAACTGGGTCTTGGCACCATTGAATCGGAGACGCCACTTGACTGCCCAGGCTGCCAGGGTGTCAACGGCGAGCTGCAGACGGCGGCGCATGACGGCGGCATTGAGACTCCTCGTATAGAGAGCCGTGTCATCTGCGTACAGGGCGAGCCGCACACGGTCGATCTTCGGCGTATCAGACGTGTACAGCGAGTACAGGAGTCGCCTCAAGACCGAGCCTTGTGGCACACCGGCGTTGATGCGGCGGACGGAGGACAAGCCCTGCGCGGCCCGCACATGGAAGGTCCTATCGGCAAGATCGGAAGCGATTAGACGTACGTGCGACGTCGGCACCCCAAGTTCAAAAAGTTTGAACAAGAGGCCGCGGTGCCACACACTGTCGAAAGCACGCGACACGTCCAGGAACACCGCGCCGAAGAACTCGCGCTGCTCGAGGGCGACGAACGCATCTTCCACTAGCCGAAGGAGTTAGTGAACGGCCGAGTGGCCCCTGCGAAATCCGAACTGCTCTTCGGGCAGGAGGCCTTCCTCGTCGACGTGGCGCTGCAGCCGCCTGATGTACACCCTTTCAAAGACCTTGGAGACGGCCGGCAGTAAACTAATAGGTCTGTAGTTCACGGGCTGCCGCAGATCCTTCCCCATTTTCGGAATCGCCACGATCTCTGCATGCTTCTAGGACTGAGGAAAACTGCAGGACCGGAGGATGACATTAAAGACGTCGGCGAGATGAGTGACAGCCACGGACGGCAACTTCTGGAGTAGGGCGTTGGAAACTTCGTCTGGGCCCGCAGCTTTCCTGGGGTTCAGGGCACGCAGGATGGACGACACCTCCTCCGCCGTCGTCTCTTCAATGACGTCATCGTCGTCGCGTGCCTCCAAGTAGCGTGGGAGCCGGTCAGCAACCAGGTCGTCGTGGACAGCGTCGGTCGGGTCTTCGATCGGCGTACACGCAGCCTCAAAGACGTCTGCGAGGGCATCAGCCTTCGCAGCTGGTTCGCAGACAGCCTGACCATGGACCAGCAGCGGAGGGATACGTTGCGTGCGGCGTAGGAATCGCTTCGTCGTCTGCCAGGCCGTACCGTCGTCAAGACAAAGGGTGGCGACCTTGTTATTCCAGTCGCGATTGCGGTGGTTGTCAATGGCGGCCCGGATGTCCCGACGCATCCTGTTGAGGAGGCGCTTGGTGTCGGCATTTCTTGTCCTCTGCCACTCCCGGTAGACCCGGTTCTTCTCAGTGATGGCCGCAAGGATGTCCAGCGGCAGCTGTTGCGAGTAGTCAGGCGGAGGGCGAGGGCGGGGCGGCGTTGCTATAGTGGCAGCGTCGATCGTGGTTGCCGCGAAGTGCAAAAGTGCTTCGTCCGCTCCAGCTTCCGCAGGGGGCGGCGCGGCGGCGAGTGAGTGCGTCACGGCTGCTTGAAACCTGTCGCAGTCGATGCCAGCAAGTGAGATGCCTCGCCTGGGCTGTTGGAGGGCGTCTAGGTCGATATCAAAAACCACTGGGACATTATCAGAAGATAGTGCCGTCCTCGTCGTGGCGGTGATCTGATGAGGGATGCCCTTGACGACCGCGATGTCGATTATATCTGGGAGGCCACGGTCAGGGAAGATTGTCGGGTCGTACGGCCCCACCACAAGCGCATGGTGACGTTCCACTACCCGGAGCAGGCAGCGGCCAGCGGCATTGGTGATCCTGGAGTTCCAGGAGACATGTTTACCATTGAAGTCCCCGGCGACGAACACCTGCCCCCTCAAGGAGAGCAGAGCATCGATGTCAGCAGGGTCCAGGGGACGAGACGGCGGTCGATAGGCAGCGACGAACGTGATGACGCCCGCCGAGGTGTGAACGACGACACCAGTGGCCTCCAGCGTTGCCAGTGGTGGAAGTTGTATCACATGATGACGAATGCCATTGCGGACGTAAACGGCTGTCCCACCACCCGCCGTCAGTCGATCGGTGCGATAGCTGGAGTAGTTTGCCGCCCTGACGTCGACCCCAGGCTTCAGGTGTGTTTCGTTGATATGGCACACGTCGACGGCTTCATCTCGAAGAAATTGGCGAAGTTCGCCAGCTCGAGTGCGGACGCCGTTGGCATTCCACGCGACGACCGTGAGCCCTCTAACGCTGCCCATGGTGCAGCTGGTGAGTGTTGACAGCGGTCGGGGCCGGAGAGGCCAACGGCACTGCAGCGGTGAGTTGCTGCGACAGGACTTCAATCAACTTCGTAACACTGGTCACCAGGGCTGTGAGCTGTGCGACGAGGTTGGCCAGGTCAGCGGTGGAGGCAGCCGGCGCGGCCCCGGCGCTGGAAGGGGGAGGCGTGGCTGCTTCGCTGTGAGAGTCCACCTGGGGCTGCTCGATTGACGGTGCCGAGCGCTGGGTACCCACAGGGCGGTGACCCCCGCGCCGGCGGTTGGCGGGGCGCGGTCCGGCCGACGTCCCGGGAGAGGCAGTACCCGGGTCCGCCACGAGCAGCTGTGGTGGAGGCGCAGGAGCCTCAGGTGTCGGCACGGCCTCGGATGCGGCAGGAGCAGGAGCAGCCGACGCAGCCGGGACGGCGGAGGGCGCCCCTGACGTTGCCGCCGCGAAAGAGACGCCGGGCCGTCTCGTTGCTGGCTTCTTCGGACGCGGCGCTGGTGTTTGGCCACGTTGGCGAGCGATGGCACGCTTCCACACCTCACACCCACGATAGCTGGCCACGTGAGCACCGCCACAGAGTGCACATGTCGGCTTCTCGGTGGGCGGACGAGGGCACGCACGTCCTGCGTAGGCGCCGGCGCATTTAACACATCTGTCCGGCATAGAGCAGTGGCGCGCGACGTGATTGATCCCCTGGCAGCGAAAGCACTGCACAGGGCCTCTCCGGGAGCGAAGGTCTTCGGTCTGAACCGGAACGTCGGCGACCCGCGTCAATTGGTATAGTTTGCGGTTCTCCACGGTGTCAGAGCAGACGACCAGGAAGAGCGGCATATCATCGCGTGATTTTGGCGACTTCATCTTCACGACTGCCCAGATGTAGAAGCCCAGGTCAGCGATTTCACGATGCAGTTCGCCGGGCCGGGACAAAACCGTCGGCATCAGGGGCGAAATCTTGCTTGGCCCTCTTCTCGATCGGCGAGCTCCGAACAGCGGACGTCGCGGCTGTTACCCTCCTCTTCTGTTTCCCGCTGCGTACGCGTGGCTGAGGGGCGGTAGAGCTCTCATCTTCAGAGTCGGGAAGCGGAGCAGACAGCGCCGTCTTCAAGGTTTCCGGAGCTGTGTCCATCAAATCCATAGCCATAGCATTGGTCGTCATAAGTGGGGGGCCAGATGGGACCGCCGACGGCGCAAGCGCGGCCGGACGGCGATCTGCCACACCCTTCGCGTCGCTAGCAAGCGCAGGTACGTCCTTCTCGCGGCTGCACATCTCAGCGACTGCGTGTCGTGGGTTCGGTCGCGGCGGCGGCCGATTTAAATACCTTCCGCCCGCGGCGCGCTCACTCCGCCGTCCGCGCCTCGCGCCACGGTCGCGCGGTAGAACAGATTGCGACGGCGTCTGAGATGACGTCGGTGTGATGGCTCTGTCCGCTGTGGTCGTCACAACTATACATTTGCTCGATTTACTCTTGATTAACCCAATCGCTGGTTCCCAAGCCTTGCTATGATTATAGCCACAGTCACGGCTTATGAAGTCGACATTGGTGCGAATTTCGATGGCCTCTCTAACAACGCTATCCCAGTATCTCGACGTCTGTACCAGAATCCTCGTGCGTTCATACTCCATAGCGTGATTTTCCGACAAACAATGTTCAGCGACCGCCGACTTGCTCGGATACATCAGTCGAGTGTGCCTCTGGTGTTCACGGCATCGATCCTCAACGGTACGCATCGTCTGACCAATATACGACTTGCCACATTGACACGGAATCTGGTACACGCCGGCCTTCCTCAAACCGAGGTCATCTTTGGCGCTCCCCACCAGTTCACGAGTTTTATTCGGAGGACAAAACACAGTTCCGACCCGGTGTTTCTTCAAAATGCGGGCGATTTTCCCCGAGAGTGCGCCTGTATATGGGATAAATGCAGTGCCTACCTACTCCCTCGTGATTTCATCCATTTCCACAGGTTGTGCTGTAGTGGTTGGGCGGAGAGCACGTTGAATCTGCCACTCTGAGTACCCATTTTTTCGAAATACAGTTCTCAGATGTTCCAATTCCTGAGATAGATTCTCTGCGTCAGAGATAGTGCGCGCCCTATGTACTAGAGTTTTAAGTACCCCATTCCTCTGTGAAGGGTGGTGGCAGATGTCTGCGTGCAAATACAGATCAGTGTGCGTTGTCTTCCGATACACCCCATGACCTAGGGTGCCGTCACGCCTTCTCTTGACCAAGACGTCAAGGAAAGGTAGTTTACCCTCCGTTTCAGTCTCCATTGTGAA
The DNA here is from genome assembly GCF_023898315.1 of Schistocerca nitens. Taxonomy (NCBI): domain Eukaryota; kingdom Metazoa; phylum Arthropoda; class Insecta; order Orthoptera; family Acrididae; genus Schistocerca; species Schistocerca nitens. The sequence continues at coordinate 774,944,327 of NC_064616.1, read as the reverse complement.
TTTGAAGTTGGGGTGTATGGAGTTTAGATGTGTAAGGAAGTCAAGGGGTTTATCCATACCATGTGGCCAGATGACGAACGTGTCGTCCACGTAACGGAAAAAGCAAGTAGGTTTCCATTCGGATGACGACAGGGCTTCCTCCTCGAAGTTCTCCATGTACAAATTCGCTACCACCGGTGAGAGTGGGCTACCCATGGCGACTCCTTCCGTTTGTTCGTAGTATTCTCCATTAAAAAGAAATAACGTGGAAGTCAAGACATGCCTAAAAAGTTCAGTGGCCTTCTCGTCAAACTTCTGACTAATCAATTCTAGTGACTCTCGCAGGGGTACCCTCGCGAACAAGGAAACGACGTCAAAACTCACCGTGATATCTGACTCACCCAACGTGAAGCTATCAAGGCGTTTAACAAAATCCACGGAATTACGGATGTGATGAGGGCATTTACCCACATAAGGACTTCATATTCCCGTCAGCATCGATGCCGTGAACACCAGAGGCACACTCGACTGATGTATCCGAGCAAGTCGGCGGTCGCTGAACATTGTTTGTCGGAAAATCACGCTATGGAGTATGAACGCACGAGGATTCTGGTACAGACGTCGAGATACTGGGACAGCGTTGTTAGAGAGGCCATCGAAATTCGCACCAATGACGACCTCATAAACCGTGACTGTAGCTATAATGTTAGCAAGGCTTGGGAACCAGCGATTGGGTTAATCAAGAGTAAATCGAGCAAATGTATAGTTGTGACGACCACGGCGGACAGAGCCATCACACCGACGTCATCTCAGACGCCGTCGCCGTCGCCGTCGCCGCGGGGCGCGGACGGCGGAGTGAGCGCGCCGCGCGCGGAGGGTATTTAAATCGGCTGCCGCCGCGACCGAACCCAGTTCCCCCTGAGCAGCCATAGTGTACGGATCTCCGTGCCGGCACGTTCACAGGAGTTCAGTCCGTCAATTTCACCTGATGATGGCGACATGTATGATCGCCGAAATATTGTGCCCGTTGGACACTGTAGACCGGCAGTACAACCGTGGATATTTTGATTATCAAATACGCCGGGAGAAACTCAAGAATCACAATAAATAAATAAACACCGCTTGGTCCATTCTCTCCTGCCTGTTACCCACGGATTTACTTCTGCAGAGTAAAAACACTCGCTATAATTCTCCTGTACCGGAATTTATTGAGAAAAATACATAACGGGACAAGAAGTTCCATTTCAGTAGTATGGTACCAACATTCCAATACCGTCATAGAAGGCAGCTAACTGTGATTTCCTCCAAGTTCCTACTTTGGTCTGTAGCTCGTTATCTGTGCCAAAATGTTATCCCAACCACCAGCGATTCATGTGTACGATGAGATGAAGATCAGAGGGAGCCAAGATCGGACTGTATGGTGAGTCATCAAACACTTTCCATCCAAAACTCTGCAGGGTTGCCTTTGTTGCACGTGCAGTATGCGCTTGAGAATTGTCATGAAGAGGTAAACGCGTGGCAGTTATCTTACGTGGAATGCATGTAAACAGATAAAACTCTCAACAGACTTTATGTGCTCCCTGTGTGCTCAGAACCGAAGAGTTCAACGTTAGCGACAAAAGGGCATACTAAAGACAATGTGCAACACATCTGCGCAAAGCTTCACCGGGTTTTCACTGTGTTTCTTATTTCGCGACCGATCGGGGGTTGAAAAAAATAGTCCTCATAAATACAGAATTTCTCGGAGTATGTATCTCATCAGACATTATACAGGATGGGGTTCTGTTTGTACTACTTCGAGCCAATGCCATCGTCAGTTGTGACTGCAATGACAGAAATACGTCGCAATAAGACTATGATTCAACGATAATATGATTCCTCGTCAACAGACTCACACTTGCTGTTAGGTAATGTTGGGGGTCGTGTCACACACGCTGTCTCCCGGGACAATGTCCACTTTATACAAGGTCAGCGCGACCTATACTGCCAGCAGTGTTAGTTTTACGCTACGGGTACATTCACTGAACTACCAGGGAAACTGTGAACCGCGTCAGTGACCGTGACACCATCTTCGCTGGCTATAGCACATTCCACTAGGTCATTCGTCCATATTAAAAGCCTCTAATTGCGCCACAGAAATTAAAGGTACGTGACACTCTTCTGGTTGATCAGCCTGTGTTGATATACACTCCTGGAAATGGAAAAAAGAACACATTGACACCGGTGTGTCAGACCCACCATACTTGCTCCGGACACTGCGAAAGGGCTGTACAAGCAATGATCACACGCACGGCACAGCGGACACACCAGGAACCGCGGTGTTGGCCGTCGAATGGCGCTAGCTGCGCAGCATTTGTGCACCGCCGCCGTCAGTGTCAGCCAGTTTGCCGTGGCATACGGAGCTCCATCGCAGTCTTTAACACTGGTAGCATGCCGCGACAGCGTGGACGTGAACCGTATGTGCAGTTGACAGACTTTGAGCGAGGGCGTATAGTGGGCATGCGGGAGGCCGGGTGGACGTACCGCCGAATTGCTCAACACGTGGGGCGTGAGGTCTCCACAGTACATCGATGTTGTCGCCAGTGGTCGGCGGAAGGTGCACGTGCCCGTCGACCTGGGACCGGACCGCAGCGACGCACGGATGCACGCCAAGACCGTAGGATCCTACGCAGTGCCGTAGGGGACCGCACCGCCACTTCCCAGCAAATTAGGGACACTGTTGCTCCTGGGGTATCGGCGAGGACCATTCGCAACCGTCTCCATGAAGCTGGGCTACGGTCCCGCACACCGTTAGGCCGTCTTCCGCTCACGCCCCAACATCGTGCAGCCCGCCTCCAGTGGTGTCGCGACAGGCGTGAGTGGAGGGACGAATGGAGACGTGTCGTCTTCAGCGATGAGAGTCGCTTCTGCCTTGGTGCCAATGATGGTCGTATGCGTGTTTGGCGCCGTGCAGGTGAGCGCCACAATCAGGACTGCATACGACCGAGGCACACAGGGCCAACACCCGGCATCATGGTGTGGGGAGCGATCTCCTACACTGGCCGTACACCACTGGTGATCGTCGAGGGGACACTGAATAGTGCACGGTACATCCAAACCGTCATCGAACCCATCGTTCTACCATTCCTAGACCGGCAAGGGAACTTGCTGTTCCAACAGGACAATGCACGTCCGCATGTATCCCGTGCCACCCAACGTGCTCTAGAAGGTGTAAGTCAACTACCCTGGCCAGCAAGATCTCCGGATCTGTCCCCCATTGAGCATGTTTGGGACTGGATGAAGCGTCGTCTCACGCGGTCTGCACGTCCAGCACGAACGCTGGTCCAACTGAGGCGCCAGGTGGAAATGGCATGGCAAGCCGTTCCACAGGACTACATCCAGCATCTCTACGATCGTCTCCATGGGAGAATAGCAGCCTGCATTGCTGCGAAAGGTGGATATACACTGTACTAGTGCCGACATTGTGCATGCTCCGTTGCCTGTGTCTATGTGCCTGTGGTTCTGTCAGTGTGATCATGTGATGTATCTGACCCCAGGAATGTGTCAATAAAGTTTTCCCTTCCTGGGACAATGAATTCACGGTGTTCTTATTTCAATTTCCAGGAGTGTAGATATGGTCAAGTTTTTATGCACATTTCAGTTTGCTAAATGCATTTCTCATGTGCGTCGCCTACTACCAATTACACACATTTATTTTAGACAAGTTAGTAGTCGGAAGCTGCGAAATAAGGTTACAGTGTTGACAATATACGAAATCCAGTATGTGTAGTATATAGACGAGCGTTGTACACTTAAGCAGTCTTGGAAATGATCCATGTCTGTACAAAAGCAATAACAAATTTGTGAGTTCGCATTTATGCGAACACTTTGCTCATTTACACCAAACTAGCGATAGCTTATCATCATCAGTGGTTTTGGTTTGAACGTATAAAACTCATACATTGATAAACCAAAACATTATGACCACTGCCCACCGAGACGATGGATACCATCGGATGGCGTTGTGGGCACGTGACGCGGTAACAAACGTATGTAAGCGGTGCAAACACGGACGGGGGATCACCCTAGCGAAGATATGGGCTGCAAATGGGGGAAATCCATTGTGATAAGTGACTTTGACAAATTACGCAGTGTCTGTGAACGAGCATCTCGAAAACGGCGAAGCTGGTCGAATGCTAACGTGCTACTGACGTGAGCACCTATGGGAAGAGGCAGGACAGCGAAACTACAATTAGACGCTAAATGGTTGGACGTCCACGAGCCTGTGGGGTTCGCAGGCTTGTTTGCCCTGCAAAGAAGATTTCCTAGATAACGGAACGCAGCATGTCATTCTCAATGGAGAGAAGTCTTCCGAAGTAAGAGTGATTTCAGGTGTGTGGCAGGGGAGTGTCGTAGGACCGTTGCTATTCACAATATACATAAATGACCTTGTGGACAACATCGGAAGTTCACTGAGGCTTTTTGCGGATGATACTGTGGAATATCGGGAGGTTGTAACAATGGAAAATTATACTGAAATGCAGGAGGATCTGCAGCGAATTGACGCATGATGCAGGGAATGGCAATTGAATCTCAATGTAGACAAGTGTAATGTGCTGCGAATACATAGAAAGAAAGATCACGTATCATTTAGCTACAATATAGCAGGTCAGCAACTAGGATCAGTTAATTACATAAATTATCTGTGAGCACGCATTAGGAGTGATTTAAAATGGAATGACCATATAAAGTTGATCGTCGGTAAAGCAGATGCCAGACTGAGATTCATTGGAAGAATACTAAGGAAATGCAATCCGAAAACAAAGGAAGTAGGTTACAGTACACTTGTTCGCCCACTGCTTGAATATTGCTCACCAGTGTGGGATCCGTACCAGATAGGGTTAATAGAAGAGATAGAATAGATCCAACAGAGAGCAGCGCGCTTCGTTGCAGGATCATATAGTAATCGCGAAAGCGTTACGGAGATGATAGATAAACTCCAGTGGAAGACTCTGCAGGAGAGACGCTTAGAAGCTCGTACGGGCTTTTGTTGAAGTTTCGAGAACATACCTTCACCGAGGAGTCAAGCAGTATATTGCTCCCTCCTATGTATATCTCGCGAAGAGACCATGAGGATAAAATCAGAGAGATCAGAGCCCACACAGAAGCATACCGACAATCTTTTTTTCCACGAACAATACGGGACTGGAATAGAAGGGAGAACCGATAGAGGTACTCTATGTACCCTTCGCCACACACCGTCAGGTGGCTTGCGGAGTACGGATGTAGATGTAGAAGTAGGATAGATGTTGATATGTGGTATCTCTGCCGAAAAGAGCACTATGCTGGTGCACGCACTAGTCTTTCGGAGCACACCGCTCATCATAAATTGTTACACATGGAGCTCCCCTACGTGTGGACCTGCTGACCCGACAATATCGTCAGTTACGATTGCAGTGGGCACGGGACCATCAGGATTCGACCATCGATCAATGGGAGCATGTCGGCTCTTCTGGTGAATCACAATCTTGCTACACTAGGTCGATGGTCGTCTCCACAAACGCTGTCATCTAGGTGAACAGAGGCTCGAAACGTGCAGCGCGCCACGCACGCAGGCTGGTGGGAGCAGTAATATGCTATGAGACATATTCTCCTGCACTTGCATGGGACCTGTGGTAGTAATCGAAGACACTCTGACAGCTGCGAACCACCTGCATCCCTTCATGCTTAACGTCTTCCCCGACGGCGATGTCATCTTTCAGCAGTATAATCGTCCGCGTCTCGGTACTAGAACCGTGGTACGGCGGTTTCAGGGGCATTACAGTGAATTCACTTTGATGTCTCGGCGACCAGATTCGCCTGATGTAAATCCTATGGGACCCATTTGGGTCGCTATCGGGCGCCATGACCGCGTACGCAAATCAGCGGCCCGTTATTTACTCGAATTATATGACATGTGCTTAGATATCTGATGCCACATGCCTCCACAAACCTACCAACAAACTGTCGGTTCCCTGATACGCAGAATTAGTGATGTATTTCGTTCCAAAGACGAAGAAACAAACTACTGCACAAGTAGTCATAATGTTTTGGATCACTAGTGTAAATTGCCACATAGAGAAACACCTTAATTTTTTATTGTTGCTTTGAATTAGTTATTGCTAATGTTCAACAGTGTTCCTTTTACTTTCTATATTTATTATATGTCACAACTTTGGTGGTCTGTTAAGTCATTCTCAAACAGCAAGCCATCTGCAACATGAGCGCCTTACTATTAATGATATTTATCTATAACTTAACATAACATCTATGTTCCTAAACCGTAAAATTACCGCTGTAACAAGAAGGTTCGCTGAAACTTAAGAGAACATATTATGTATTAAGTCGCGTTTAAGCGAAAAGTAATTCATACCAATATTTAAAAAAATAAAATGTTCAGTTTTATAACAGACACTATTCACGTAATATAGAATAAAAGAAGACCCCCGATTGTGGTATACTATCACCAAAAACTATTTGGGGAAGAACAAATAAAGTGTCTTTTTCAAGGAGGATCCATTAATTTCATAATCTGATACATGCAGTAATCACTTGGACCAATAATACGGTCGGTAGTTTCATAAGAGCGAATTTCATTTTTGCACATCCTTAACATTCTACCTGGCTATCTTACATCAATGAAAATACTTTCCTTTATGCTGTTTTAAGAAGTATGCTCATCCCTTTTGTTTTTACTTGTATTGCTAAGGAGCCTTCTGTTGTGTGAAAAGCTTTTCACAGACATGAGTATTTGATTTTATTATATGTAATGTCTGCTGTCACCATTAGTGAGATTTCGTATTAGTTTAAGCAGCATAATAGTTGAAAAATCCAAACTTCAGAAATGACGGCTTTTATTTGTTACCTAATCAGGTGTCAGTAAGTGTATTCACACGGTAGTTGACAGATTTGTAAATAACTTTTAAAATCAGAGGATTCATACGAAACAGAAGCTCTTTAATTCCCATAGTTTCAAGTGTGTATTTTCCCAATCGTTATAAAATTTGTGATTTTATTTACGGTGTTTCTGAGATCACATATTCTGTGGTCTTGAAAGGCATCTACTATTCAAGAAATATTATTTAATCATAGGCACATATTCGTTTTCACTTAAATGTGCGATCATATTGCTCTATATGAAAATTGAGTTCAACTGACCATTTGTAGAAATAATTTACGTAGAAACATTATGTGAGACAGAATCTCCGGTAAGTGCTCAAAACAATACCTTCCATTTCAATGATGGAAGTCCTCTAATGGGTGCTCCAGTCCCTACGCACCATACGAGCATAATGACATTGGATGATCAGAAATTATGACCAGCTGTTTAAAACATTCTTGAGCCCTATTTACGTCCTGAAATGATCCTGTGTGGTAATGTTTTGAAGAGCTACACAAGTACTCTGTAGGTCTGAGACCTATGCATCAGGCTCCACAATAAACAGTGGAAGTCACTGTGTTTCAAGAAACATTCGTGAGCAAGATGTGGGTGACAGACATGTGGTTTGTTGTTCTAAAATGCAGTATTGGCAGATGCTTTCAGCCATAAGGTTATAGGAATACTGTAAACCAAAAGTGCATTCTACTGTGGATATGTTCACGATTACCATTTATACATGTACCCGATTGCATTCGAACACTGCAACGGCGACAGAGTATCATGTGCTAATGTGCTACAGCACACTGTAAATATCGCACTAAAATTACGCTCTTTCTCTTCGAATTCGAACTGGAAATAGCACAAAAATTACGGTATTTCTATTCGAATGCGAGCTGTTAATAGTACTAAAATTATGCCACTTCTCTTCGAATGCAGGCTGATATACAAACAAAGCGGAGGAAAACGTTTTGTAGCACTCTCTCTGCGATAATTAAAAACCAGTGTCCAGTGCTCAAATGTTGGTCAGTCGCATTACGATCAACTCAGAGAAAGGACACAGTTGTGTGTTTCTGAGTGGATATGTTCTGATGCGACGTCACGCACAGCACCAGGTCAGCGTTTTTCTTTGAAAGTACAAGGCTAGAATATGAGGGATTTTTGAGTAGCAGTTGACATAATGGTGAATGGTCCTGTGGTCAAGTGCATGCCGGCATGGTAGCTCAGCGTGTTTAGTCAGAAGGCTGGAACTGAGTGTGGTATTCAACGATGAACTTGAAGGGATGTCACGTGGGTCCTCCTAGACAACATGCCGAACATAATGACGAACAAAATGAAGGTAAAAAAATGCACTGACTGGCAATTTTGTCAGCTCTAGTTCGATTCCCATTGCCAGCACTTTTTTATATTCCTCTAAATGTTAAACTATTAATTATAACATTTAAATATATTTAAACAGTTCAGTGTATATACATAAAAGTAATATATTCAGTTAAGTTACAATTGCTATCCTTGTAAGTCAAAAGGCTATGCCATCGCATTGTGGCACATTGATAAATTTTTGCACGAGCTGCCACTGGAGCACTGACATCGTATGTTTTGTGGAACCAGGATGTACTAGTCCATTCAATGAGAATTATGCAATGGGATCTTACTCCCAGTTGTTAACCTTCCAATAGGCATGCAGCACGGGGTTTGCTTTCGATTATGAACTCACATTCACTCCATGAACAAGAGAAAGAATGTGAGTTTGTTTTAATACTAGCCATTAAGATTCCAGCATCATGAAGGTGGCGTGTAACAAGCGCCAGTTCGACACTGAATGTGTTACACATGTGGATATAGAAATGTTCAGCACAACCACACGAAGCAGAAGTAACGTCATCTAGATTCTGTATATAAGGGAAGACAATGCAGCGGGTTTCTCATTTAGAGGTCACTTTGTTTCTCGTGAGAAATCGTGTTATGGGTCGTGTAAGAAGGAAAACCATCTCTCAGCATGTGTCGGAATTCGACTGTCTCAGGATCATGGGCTACTGAAATTGCCGTTTATTGTGCTGTTCCCATTGGTGACGATCTCTCGTAGGCGCCACTTAACTAACCCCCGAGAGGACAGACATTTTGTTCCCTCGGCCGCGCAGGATCGTACACCCACGTAACGAACCTTGAGTTAAGACATGGGCTTATTTTCAGAGAGACAAGTCTACGCACGGACAGTGTGTCGAATGTTGTAGCACCATAGTGACAACTGTTGCGGTTTCCCTTGACGTGGTAGCGGAAGGACGTATGCCAACGGTGATGCCGCCACAGACAACAATGGACACAGAATGGGCTCCACGTTGTCTCCCGGTTCTGTGCGCAGCGTCACTATTTAAGGTGCCGTATGTGGAGGCTGCAAAGAGAATGAACGTGGCCAGATCGCTTGCGTCATCGTTCATGTGGGCCAAGCACCTGGCGTGATGCTATGGGGTGGCACTACGTACAGAACATGATCACATCTGGTTCACGTACCAGATAATTTGGACAGCAGGTATTACATTTCTGACGTGTTGACGCCTCTCTTCGAGGCCTCCGTGATGTTATCTATCAGTGATACGAAGCAATACCACATGCTGTCCACCTACATATAGAGAGCGTTAAGTTGTTGCCCTGGCCAGCCAGGTGTCCAGATCTCTCATCCATTACAGATACCTAGTTTTTTTTTTTTTTTTTTTTTTTTTTTTTTTTTTTTTTTTTGCCTGGAGATTGGTACACCGCCCCTCGTCCACCACTACGAGACACTTTTGCAGCAGCGTGAAATGACGTATCCATATATGTCACTGAAGCTCAGCTGGACTGGATGTCCAACCATGTTAGTGCGTTGTTGCTGCTAGAGATCTAGCTCTGTTTCCCAAATTTCGCTCCCTGTATATCCCAAATCACCTACAGATTTAATCATGTGTTCTTCCTATTGTGCTAAAATTTCCCTATTTGTATCCTTCCTGGTAATTTTTAATTTTAATGACCAGCATGGTAGATTGTAAGATTGATGGTAACCTTCTGGAGCATGTCACATAACTTGAATCACTAAAATTAATGACAGTAATGGAATGTAGTCGAATTAAGTCGGGTGATGCTGAGGGAGTTAGATTAGGAAATGAGACACTTAAAGTAGTAAAGGATTTTTCTACTTGGGGAGCAAAATGGCTGATGATGGTCGAAGTAGAGAGGATATAAAATGTAGACTGGCAATGGCAAGGAAAGCATTCCTGAAGAAGAAAAATTTTTTAACATCGAGTATAGATTTAAATGTCATGAAGTCGTTTCTTAAAGTATTTGTATGAAGTGTAGCCATGTATGGAAGTGAAACGTGGACGATAAATAGTTTAAACAAGAAGAGAATAGAAGCTTTCGAAATGTGGTGCTACAGAAGAATGCTGAAGATTAGATGGGTAGATCACATAACTAATGAGGAGGTATTGAATAGAATTGGGGAGAAGAGGAACTTGTGGCATAACTTGACTAGAAGAAGGGATCGGTTGGTAGGACATGTTCTGAGACATCGAGGGATCACCAATTTAGTATTGGAGGGCAGCGTGGAGGGTAAAAATCGTAGAGGGAGACCAAGAGATGAATACACTAAGCAGATTCAGAAGGATGTAGGCTGCAGTAGGTACTGGAAGATGACGAAGCTTGCACAGGATAGAGTAGCATGGACAGCTGCATCAAACCAGTCTCAGGACTGAAGACCACAACAACAACAACAACAAATGATACGAAATGGAACATACCCATGAAGTCAGTAATAAGTAAGTCGAATATAAATCATATTTGTTGAGAAGTATCTGGAGAAAAACGATGAATCTGTTACGCAAACAGCATACAAGAGGCTAGTGTGATCGATAATAATTCCAGTTCTGTGTTTGGTAGCCTTACGAGGTAGATCTGGGAAAGAATGTCGAAAAAAATCAAGTCTGTATAATCCAGATGAACGTACAACAAAAGGTATTAAACGGGAATCTTTGAATGAAAGATGTCGTTCTCGCGGAACCCTATAGGATAAATTTAAAAAACCTATATTCGTCGTAACTGCAGCTAGTGCTTACATAGTATGTCTGCCACGGACCCCATGACTGTAAGGTAAAAGAGATCATCTTGCGTACGGAGAGATACAAATTGTCACTTTCCTCTCGCCCTTTACGAGAATGGAATAGATCAGTGAGCCGCTCAATTTCGTACGAGGTAACATGCGATATATTCTGAATAATGGCATGCCGGGTAAACATGTAGTTGCAGATATAGAGATCCTGGAACGCAGCAGGGCGTGATTAGTGGCGTAGCTCATGGAGGTGAATAGCGATTACGTACAATTCTCTCGAAGTATTCAATAATACTGATATCTGTTGACTGTGGTGGCCAGGGAAGATACGATAGGTCATCCTCGTGCTCACAAGCCAGCCCTGGACATAGGGTACCGGTACCCATGGACCCATGGGACCCATGGAATACCACGATATGGCCGCCAACATCATCACCGAACCCTGCCACGTTTCACTCTTGGGATGTAAAATTGGACAGAAGTTGGAAAGCGTGTGAAATAAATCTCGTCCGACAACGTTCTTCCCTTGCTCCATAGTGGAGGGATTATGCCTTGGGCACATTTTCTACACTGATGCTCATAAATTGAGGATAATTGCACAACGTGGCACTACACAAAACTGGCGCTAATAGCATAGGCACATAGGGAACAAACACGACACAGATCTGTTAGTCCACCGTATTGGTGATAAGTTGAGAAAACACTCCCGAAACACATGTGCTACAAAACGGCACTGTTTCCTGCGCATGTACCCCGACATCAATATGGGATATGATCTCCGCGCACACGTACACATGCCGCACAACGGGTTGGCATACTCTGTATCAGGTGGTTGAGCAGCTGCTGGGGTATAGCCTCCCATTCTTTCACCAGTGCCTGTCGGAGCTCCTGAAGTGTCCTAAGGGTTTGAAGACGTGCAGCGGTACGTCAACCGAGAGCATCCCAGACGTGCTCGATGGGGTTTAGGTCTGGAGAACAGGCAGGCCATTCCATTCGCCTGATATCTTCTGTTTCAAGGTACTCCTCCACGATGGCAGCTCCGTGGGGCCGTGTGTTATCATCCATCAGGAAGAAGGTGGGACCACCTGCACCCCTAAATAGGCTGACATACTGGTTCAAAATGACGTCCCGATACACCTGACCTGTTACAGTTCCTCTGTCGAAGACATGCAGGGGTGTACGTGCAACAATCATAATCCCATCCCACACCGTCAAACCACGACCTCCACACAGGTTCCTTTCAAGGACATTAAGGCGTTGGTATCTGGTTCCTGGTTCACGCCAGATGAAAACCCGGCGAGGATCAGACTATACCTGGACTCGTCCATGAACATAACCTGGGACCACTGTTCCTATGACCATGTATTGTGTTCTTGACACCAGGCTTTACGGACTCTCCTGTGACCAGGGGTCAGTGGAATGCACCGTGCAGGTCTCCGGGCGAATAAACCATGTCTTTTCGGTCACCTGTAGACTGTGTGTCTGTAGACAACTGTTACAGTGGCTGCGGTTAGGTCCCGAGCAAGGCTACCTGCAGTACTCCGTGGCCGTCTGCAGGCACTGATGGTGCGATATCGATCTTCTTGTACTGTTGTACACTGTGGACGTCCCGTACTGTAGCGCCTGGAGACGTTTCCTGTCTGCTGGAATCGTTGTCATAATCTTGAGATCACACTTTGTGGTACACCGAGGCCCCTTGCTGCGACCTGCTGTGTTTGGCCAGCCTCCAGTCGCCCTAGTTATTCTACCCCTCATAACGTCATCAATATGAGTTCTTTGAGCCACTTTCAACACACAGTCACCATTAGCACGTCTGAAAACGACTGCACATTTACTCGCTGCACCGTATCTGACATGCACCAACCCAACTCTGCGTATGTGGATGCTGCCAGTGCCACCGTGCGGCGACCGCAGAACAAATGCACCGCATGGTCATACTCCCAGGTGACGTAAACCCGCAAACCGCCCACCAGAGCGTTATTTCACCATGTATCAGTATTATCCCTAATTTACGAGCACGAGTGTAGTTACGGACATTTGCATCACTGATGTATGGCTTAGAAATTCTACCTCGTCCTGCGACATTCAGTTCTGCAGTGACTTTTGCACCTGTCACCCACATATTTTTCGTCACAATCCTCTTCAATGACCATCTCTCAACATACAACTTTGGCTGCGTTGTGACGTGGTGGGTGACATTTTCCCACTTTCCCTGTATGTGGTATAAATATTCGACTTTCGTGCTTCTTGAAACATCAAACTACGCTGGTTAGGGACCACCCACCATACGAGTACCAACAATTTGCGCAAGTTCGCATTTATCTCCAACATGATGAACTCACAACTGCACAGAACACTGTTATGACCACAGCTGAGATTTTCAGCGTATTGAGAACAACGCACAGGTGCCGTTCGCGGTCAAATACAACAGCGCAAGCTGGCAGCTTGGTTAGAGTCTGAATTTATGTACAAGCATACAGTTCTCATAGTGTTTCCATATTTTTATCCATCCCCTGTACGCCTTGTGCGTGTATTATTGTCAGAGGCACGTTGTTGGATGGGTGCAAGAAGTATGAGCATTTCACTGCCCTCCAAACTAGCGCTGATTATTGATTGTTTCACTGCTTACAAAACTCTCAGCATACTGTACCTGTTACAGCTCTAGAACACCTTACGAGTATACCCTTTGTGTGACTTAGATTCCGTCTAAATCTACAAGACCTACTGTTTCATAAATCTGCCACTGTCACTGAATAACTTTCACACCAAAAGCTAATGTTTTTCAAAAAAGTGTTGTGTGTCTAAGTGATGCAGAGCTGTGTGATGTTTCATCAATTGCCACTGTTAGTGAGCAGTTTGTTGGATCTCCTATGGGAAGCTTATTTATACAGTGGTGGATTTACGACGGTTGGAACTTTAATAGTGGCAAATATTTATTTGCAGCTCATACAAAATATATACGTGTTTTAAAGTTTTACTGACCTTCAGAATAGTCACCAGCATTGTGTATAAACCGTTGCCAGCGATGTGAAAGTCGTAGGATACTCTTAGCAGTGCCAATTGTGTTGACAGTTCGAGCGGCGCGGTCTATTGCCCGACGAATTTGTAGCAATTTTGAAGCGAATGCCGTGAATTGTTTCCTTCAGTTTAGAAATCTAGTTGAACTCACGAGGGCTGAAGTCAGGGGAATGCAGTACGTGGTATAGCATTTAGCAGCCCCATCATTCAAACGAATCAGTAACAGCTTGCACTGTACGTGCTTGAGCACTGTCCTACAAAATGATGGTCAGGTCCTGCAGAAAGTATCATCACTTCTGTCTCTAAGCTGGTCGTAAGTTGTGTTACAAAAATTAACAGCATAGAGAAAGAAGTGATGACACTTTCTGGAGGACCTGACCATCATTTTGCAGGACAATGACGAAGCATGTACAGTGCAAGCTGTGCTACTGATTTGTTCGACTGATGGGGCTGCTAAGTGCTATACCACTTACTGCACTCCCCTGACATAAGCCCTCGTAAGTTCAACTCGATTCCTAAACTGAAGGTAACACTTCACGGCATTCACTTCAGAACTGCTAGAAATTCGTCGGGCAATAGACCGCGCCACTCGAACTGTCAACACATCTATCACTGCTAAGAGTATCCTACGACTTACACATCGCTGGCAGTGGGTTTTACACAATGCTGCTGACTACTCTGAAGGCCAGTAAAACTTTGAAACACGTATCTGTTTTGTAAGAGCTGTAAATAAATAGTTACCACTATTAAAGTTCCAACTCTCGTGTTATATTTAACAAGAGAAGCTGAGGTGACAAAAGTCATAGGATACCTCCGAATATCGTGTCGGACCTCCTTTTCTCTGACATAGTGCAGCATCTCGACGTGGCATCGGCTGAGCAAGTCGTTGGAAGTCCCCTGCACTTTATGTCCCCTGCACTGTTATGTCTCTATCGCCGTCCATAATTGCGAAAGTATAGCCGGTGCAGGATTTTTTGCGCTAACTGGAGTCTCGATTATGTCCCATGAATGCTCGCTGGGATTCATGTCGGGCGATCTGAGTGGCCAAATCATTCACTCGAAATGTCAAAAAGTTTCTTCAATCCATTCGCCAACTATTTTGGCCCGGTGAAATCTTTGGGAATACGAAGGCCATAAACGACTGCAAATGGTCTCCAAGAAGCCGAACATAATCATTTCCAATCTATGATCGGTTCACATGGATCAGAGGGCCCGGTCCTTTCCATGTAAACACAGCTCACACCATTATGGAGCCACTACCAGCTTGCTCAGTGACTTGTTGACAAGTTGGTCCAAGCATTCGTGGGGTCTGCGCCACACTCGAATCCTACCATCGGCTCTTACCAAACGAAATCGACACGCATCTGATCAGGCCACGGTTTTCTAGTCGTCAAGGATCCAAACGATATGGTCACGAGCCCAGCAGAGGCGCAGCAGGCGATGTCGTGCTGTTAGCAAAGGCACCCGCGTCGGTCGTCTGTCGCTATAGCCCATTGAAGCCAAACTCGCCTCACGGTCCTAACGAATACGTTTCTGCAGTTACTTCACGCAGTGTTGTTTGTCTGTTAGCACTGATAACTCCGCTCAAACGCTCCTGATCACCAACTACCATTCCGTATTCAAAGCCTGTTAATTCCCGTCGTGCGGCCATAATCACATTGACACCTTTTCACATGAATCACCTGAGTGCAGATGACAGCTTCGCCAATGCACTACCCTTTTTTACCCTGTTCACGCGATACTACCGCCATCTGTATATTTGCGCATCTTAACTCCACGACTTTTGTCACCTCGGTGTAATTTACATTAATTATTTTTGTTATATATGAAATTGTACTTGCGTGGGGCATTAGCAGTCAGTACAAAATAAGTATGTCAGGTGTTGCAGTCACTTGACCGTATTTAAAAATTGCTTTTATTTCACAAAATGTATTTTACTTCTAAACTAATTATCGTCATCTGTTATCATACCTTTTCTGGAACAATGAACGTGTTTCCACCACAACACTAAAATGAAAGTAATAATATGATCATCAAATTAACACTTTCGTTATAGTTGCTTTTCTGGGTGTATGTTGTTATTTTGAGACATGCCGAGGATTGCTTCTTTCCACACAATTACCAGGCAATATTTCGATGGCGTTGACGTTCAGAGAGTCCTAGGAATGCATATTCCAGGCGGCTGTGGCTGTCTACGTTATGGCAGCCGGGTTGAATTGGGTCAGGCGTCTCCCTGCAATGACTAAGTATAATACACTCAGCGCCTAAGTCTTTTCCTCATACAAGGGAACCTCCCCATCGCACCCCCTTCAGATTTAGTTATAAGTTGGCACAGTGGATAGGCCTTGATAAACTGAACACAGATCAATTGAGAAAACAGGAAGAAGTTGTGTGGAACTGTGAAAAAATAAGCAAAATATACAAACTGAGTAGTCCATGGTCCACATAGGCAACATCATGGACAATGAGAACTTCCGAGCGCCGTGGTCCCGTGGTAGCGTGAGCAGCTGGTGGACGAGAGGTCCTTAGTTCAAGTCTTCCCCCGAGTGAAAATTTTACTTTCTTTATTTCTGCATAGTTATTATCTGTCCATTCGTTCATTGACGTCTCTGTTCACTGTAATAAGTTTAGTGTCTGTGTTTTGCGACCGCATCGCAAAACCGTGCGATTAGTAGACGAAAGGACGTGCCTCTCCAATGGGAAACGAAAACATTTGATCTCAAGGTCATAGGTCAACCGATTCCTCCACAGGAAAACACATCTGATATAATCTATACGACACTGGTGACGGCATGTGCGTTACATGACAGGAATATGTTGTCGACCCACCTAACTTGTACACTTGGCGAATGGGTAAAAAGATTCTTCTACCTTGCCCGATTTAGGTTTTCTTGTGGATGTGATAATCACTCCCAAAAAAGTGATGAAAACATAAGAGTTTGTCACATAAACTGAAAATAAAAAATTGAACTTTTCACTCGATGGAAGATTTGAACCAAGGACCTTTCGTTCCACAGCTGCTCACGTTACCACGAGACCACAGAGCTCCCGAGTTCCCAGTCTCCTTGATGTTGCATATCTTCCCATGAACTACTCAGTTTGTATATTTTGCTTATTTTTTCACAGTTCCACACAACTTCTTCCCGTTTTCTCGATTGATCTGTGTTCAGTTTTTCAAGGCCTATGCACTGTGACAACTTATAACTAAATCTCAGGGGGGTGCGATGGGGAGGTTCCCTTGTTAGAAGACATTGAAGTATCTCACATCAGTCCTCACTCTAGTCACATTAATGTGTCAGTCTGTCAAAAGCCTGAATAACCATCTTTTGCAGCGCGGATCGCTGCGGGACGTGCAAGAAGAGAGTTAATAAGGTTCTGGAAGGTATCGACAGTGATGTGGAGTCATACCGACTCCAGTGTTGTGCCCAGCTGCGCTAGATTTCTTGGTTGAGAATCCATGGCGCCGACCGAGGTGGTGCCATAGATTCTCAGTTGGGTTTAAAAATCAAATGGTTCAAATGGCTCTGAGCACTATGGGACTTAACATCTGATGTCATCAGTCCCCTAGAACATAGAACTACTTAAACCTAACTAACCTAAGGACATCCCAAACATCCATGCCCGAGGCAGGATTCGAACCTGCGACCGTAGCAGTAGCACGGTTCCGGACTGAACCTCGGCCACAGCGACCGGCAATTGGGTTTAAATCCGGACATATTGGTGTTTTGCGAAGTACTGTAAACTCGTCCAGGTATTATTAGCACCGCCGGCCAGTGTGGCAGAGCGGTTCTAGGCGCTTCAGTCTGGAACCGCGCGACCGCTACGGTCGCAGCTTCGAATCCTGCCTCGGGCATGGATGTGTGTGATATCCTTAGGTTAGTTAGGTTTAAGTAGTTCTAAGTTCTAGGGGACTTCTGAGATGTTAAGTCCCATAGTGCTCAGAGCCAAATTTTTTTTTTTTTTTTTTTTTTATTATTAGCGCCACGCACGTATACTGGGAGCTGTATGACGTGTTCCATTGTCGTGCTAGTAGATGCCATTATGCCGAGGAAAAACAAACTGCATGTAGGTGCCGGCCGAAGTGGCCGTGCGGTTAACGGCGCTGCAGTCTGGAACCGCAAGACCGCTACGGTCGCAGGTTCGAATCCTGCCTCGGGCATGGATGTTTGTGATGTCCTTAGGTTAGTTAGGTTTAACTAGTTCTAAGTTCTAGGGGACTAATGACCTCAGCAGTTGAGTCCCATAGTGCTCAGAGCCATTTGAACCATGTTTTTGCATGTAGGTGAGGACATCCCCAAGGATACGAAAACATTCCTCAGACCATAATGCTCCCTCTAACGACGATTGTTGCAGGACGTTTGCTTTCAGTCATAAAACATAATTCATTTGAAAAGGGCACCTATCGCCACTGAGTAGATGTCCAGTTGCGATACTGGCGTGCAAATTCCAGCATTCGTCGCCGATGAACGGTAGCCAACACAGGTGCATGAACCAGGTGCCTGCTGCAGAGGCCCGTACGCAGCAACGTTCGCTGAATGTAGCCTCTTGGTTCATCTGGGCTGTCAGTTGCTCGACAGTTGCACGTCTATTCGCCCGTACACATTTCCGCTGCGTCGTTCACCCCTGTCATCTATGGCCCGTTTTGCACCATGGTTGTCACGACCCGGTTTTGGATAGCGCCATTTTGCCATCCACGGTATACTCTAACCACAGCGGCACTCCAGCAGTTTAAAAACTTAGCCTTTTCGTAAATGCTTCTTCCATCCTTGTCCCTTTAGGCACATCTCCTTTTGGACGTCAGATAACTCGCTCCGTTTGCGCAGTACGACGACTGCACTGTTGTTCACGTCCCCCGACACGCTTTATACGCTAGTGGCCATTAAAATTTGCTACACCACGAAGATGACGTGCTACAGACGCGAAATTTAACCGACAGGAAGAAGATGCTGTGATATGCAAATGATTAGCTTTTGAGAGCATTCACGCAAGATTGGCGCCGGTGGCGACACCTACAACGTGCTGACATGAGGAAAGTTTCCAACCGATTTCTCATACACAAACAGCAGTTGACCGGCGTTGCCTGGTGAAACGTTGTTGTGATGCCTCGTGTAAGGAGGAGAAATGCGTACCATCACGTTTCCGACTTTGATAAAGGTCGGATTGTAGCCCATCGCGATTGCGGTTTATCGTATCGCGACATTGCTGCTCACGTTGGTCGAGATCCAATGGCTGTTAGCAGAATATGGAATCAGTGGGCCGGCCGGAGTGGCCGAGCGGCTCTAGGCGCTAAAGTCTGGAACTGAGCGACCGCTACGATAGCAGGTTCGAATCCTGCCTCGGGCATGGATGTGTATGATGTCCTTAGGTTAGTTAGGTTTAAGTAGTTCCAAGTTCTAGGCGACTTGTGACCTCTGAAGTTAAGTCCCATAGTGCTCAGAGCCATTTGAACCATTTTTGGAATAGGTGGCTTCAGGAGGGTAATACGGAACGGCGGGCTGGATCCCAACGGCCTCGTATCACTAGCAGTCGAGATTACAGGCATCTTATCCGCATGGCTGTAACGGATCGTGCAGCCACGTCTCGATCTCTGAGTCAACAGATGGGGACTTTTGCAAGACAACAACCATCTGCACGAACAGTTCGACGACGTTAGCAGCAGCATGGACTATCAGCTCGGAGACCATGGCTGCGGTTACCATTGGCGCCGCTTCACAGACAAAAGCGCCTGCGATGGTGTACTCAACGACGAACCTGGGTGCACGAATGGCAAAACGTGTTTTTTTCGGATGAATCCAGGTTCTGTTTACACCGTCATGATGGTCGCATCCGATTTTGGCGACATCGCGGTGAACGCACATTGGAAGCGTGTATTCGTCATCGCCATACTGGCGTATCACCCAGCGTGATGGTAGGGGGTGCCATTGGTTACACGTCTCGGTCACCTCTTGTTCGCATTGACGGTACTCTGAACAGTGGACGTTACATTTCAGATGTGTTACGACCCGTGGCTGTACCCTTCATTCGATCCCTGCGAAACCCTACATTTCAGCAGGATAATGCACGACCGCATGTTGCAGGTCCTGTACGGGCCTTTATGGATTTAGAAAATGTTCGACTGCTGCCCTGGCCAGCATATTCTCCAGATCTCTCACCAATTGAAAACGTCTGGTCAATGGTGGCCGAGCAACTGGCTCGTCACAATACGCCAATCACTACTCTTGATGAACTGTGGTATCGTGTTTTATCTGCATGGGCAGCTGTACCTGTATACACCATCCAAGCTCTGTTTGACTCAATGCCCAGGCGTATCAAGGCCGTTATTACGGCCAGAGGTG
The DNA here is from genome assembly GCF_023898315.1 of Schistocerca nitens. NCBI lineage: Eukaryota > Metazoa > Arthropoda > Insecta > Orthoptera > Acrididae > Schistocerca > Schistocerca nitens. Next base: position 774,924,022 of record NC_064616.1, on the reverse strand, counting down.
GTTGTTCTGGGTACTGATTTCTCAGGCTCTATTCACCCAAATTGCGTGAAAATGTAATCACGTGTCAGTTCTAGTATAATATATTCGTCCAGTGAATACCCGTTTATCATCTGCATTTTTTCTTGGTGTAGCAATTTTAATGGCCAGTAGTGTATTGTTTATGGGGCAACAAAGTGGTCGTAATCCAGTAACCAATCAATGTTCATTGCTCTTGACATCAATACCTATAGAACCGTGTCAGGGTTTTGGCGATGATCTGCACAATGTGATCGATGTAGAACTACGTGCAGGCTGTAGAGCGTCGCTGTTTGGGAAGTGCCGCCTGGCTCGTACGGCAGCGTTGCTAACCACAGTTGATGGTGCGAGCGACAGGACGGGTGTGGACGGCGTGCACGGTTTGTGTTGTAGCGCCGGAGCTGCTGGAGGACCTGTTGGCCGCCATAGCGGAGGAGCACGTGCTGCACCGCAAGCACCTGCACATGCTCGTCACGCCGGCCATCACCAGCCTCGACCTGTCGCTCGGCACCGGCGACACACTCTCCGGCTTCCGCTTCATGCTCCAGCGCTGCAAGGTACGTCCCAGGTAACCACTCACTCCCGTGCAGGGACGGAGGCAGTGTACATGTGCATCACACGGCCCCTCCGCCACAGGCACTGAGACGCTGCTGGCGGGAAGTGGGCGATAGTTTTCAAATGGAGAAAGTAGTCAGCCGTTACTTATAGTTTGCCAGCGATGATATTCTGATGGTGGGGACACTCATGTGGTAAGTAATGTTTTAGCAAGGAGATGCCAGAAATATATAAGGGGCGATCAAAAAGTTTCAGTCCGGAGGCCATCCAGTCCGGAATCAGTATGCCAATCAAGCAAAATAGCCGTGACCATAGAGGCAATCACCCTACGCACCAGGTTGAAGATATCCGTTTGGTAAAATACCGTGTCCTGGTGTGTGAAGAAGTCTGAAGCAGCCTGCTGCACATCCTCGTCTGACAGGAATCATCGCCCATTCAAGGACCAACGTGCTGTTATTCTTTCCTTGGCCGCCGAAGGACAAACACTGACAGACATCCATTAGAGAATGAAAAATTTGTATGCAGCAGCATGTCTATCAAAAACCAACATTGTGGAATGGTATACCAAGTTCCATGCTGTTCACGATTCGACACAAGATGCCGGTCAATCCGCGTGGTCTCAAGTGGGAGGCATGCGATCACCCACACTACAGTCCTGCTCTCTCCCCATGCGACTATTACGCCTTCGGTCCCTTAAAGGGAGTAGGACGTCAAACGGGCCGACTTGTAGCAGGAGAGGCACCACAGGACATTTTATTTTCTACTGTCTATACTTTTACAAATAAATTCATAAAACTTTCTCAGCATGACCAGGAAGGATTCAGGATTCGTACTCACAGCAGTGGAAGTGCAAAAACATAACAAAATAATTTTTTTTTATATATGAAATGTCATGATTTTTTCACTTACTGTTGTCTGCATTTGTTGCGATAGGTACATTTTTCTTCACAAGTGAGAGACATTCTTTGATGAATTTTGCACAGCATGCAAACCATACTTACAGGTGCATGAAACTCTAGAATTTTCCAAATTTATTAAAAACTGTGGTAAAAAGTGAGATAATTAACTACAAAATTTGATTTTTTTGTGAACATAAAGTTTAAAACGTAACAGCTCATTCATTTTTTCATAAATTAAATAGATTCTAGAGTTTCAGACACCTGCAAGTATGGTTTGTATGCTGTGCAAAATTCATCGAACAGTCTCTCTTACTTATGAAGAAAAGTGTACCTATATCAACAAATGCACCAAATAGCAAGTGAAAAAATGATGAAATTTAACATGTAAAAAAATTATTTTGTTATGTTTTTGAACTTCCGCTGCTACGAGTGTGAGTCCTGAATCCTTCCTGGTCATGCTGACAAAAGTTTATGAATTTACTTGTAAAAGTATAGACAGTGGAAATTAAAATGTCCTGTGGTGCCTCTCCTGCTCCAAGTCGGCCCGTTTGACGTCCTACCCCCCTTAAGGGACCGAAGGCGTAATAGTGGCATGGGGAGAGAGCAGGACTGTAGTGTGGGTGATCGCATGCCTCCCACTTGAGACCACCCGGATTGACCGGCATCTTGTGTCGAAACGTGACCAGCACGGAACATGCTATACCATTCCACAATGTTGGTTTTCGATAGACATGCTGCTGCATACAAATTTTTCATTCTCTAATAGATGTCTGTCAGTGTTTGTCCTTCGGCGGCCAAGGAAAGAATAACAAAAGGTTGGTCCTGTTTGGACCCATTTGGTAATAACGTCGCCATCGTTCACATCTCCGCATTTATCGCACGCACGTCCGAAAGATACCTTGTCTGTATGTCGGTGTTTGTATACTCGCGCTGCGTTGCAGATACACTGCAGCAGCGACCTCAAGCGTAAACTTCTTGATCACCCCTTATAAAACTTCCGTAGAAAGTTTAGGGAAATAATTTCTTGATGTTTGTGGAACTAGGGAGGAAAAACGATGGTATAAATAAGCTGCGAACACAGAGGAAAGACAGAAACAATAATGACGCTGCTTCAGTAATAAGCAGCGCATCGGCTGCTTGATTAACACACGCTTATTCGTTAAGTACCTCCGGGGTTTGAGAAGACGATTACGCAAAAATTACAAGACCTGCAGATAACAGATGCGTATCATTGGGCCGAGCGTCTTTCCAAGTTTTTAACTCATATTACCGGAGCTCAATAAGGGTTGTGGTGCGATCAACGTCAATATATGCGTGCGACTTGTTGAAATCTCTGTTGAAGCTGACCCCCTCCGCCACCTTTTGGAGATCTGTTCCTTGGGTTGTCTATCCGCAGGTTCAAGCGAATTACCTGTAACAATATGGAGCGAATAATTTTTTCACATGTTCTTACAGGCATACTCCTTAGTGGTACGCACTGTAGGTATGTCATCACGGAGCGTATTATGAATCGAGACTTGGAGAGATGCTGTATTGACTGGTGTCATTTTTCTGTATGTCTCGTAGTTTTTTATGCAGGCTTCTTCTGAAATCCCAGAGGTATAAGTGGCTGTCAAATGAAAATGGAACTCCCGCCATAATACATATACCGCACACCATAGATGGTCCCACTGTTGTTACGTTTCGATACTGTCACCGCTCTGGTTGGGGAACGGCATAGTGCCACATCACAGTTGTTCGTTTGTGAAGTTGATTGTTGGCGGACTAGTCTATCGTGTCCGCCCATCTGTTGACATTGAGGCAAGCAAAGAAGAGCAGAGAGGTTTGGTTCGTTTTCTGGTGGCTGAGTTTGCTAGAATAAGTGAAATTCACAGTCGCATGTCAGCTGTGTGCGGTGGACACTGCATGTCCCTGACGCGAACACACGAGTGGCAGAGTAGTTTCCGAGAAGGGGCTCTTCAATGCAAGACGATCGGCGCCCAGGAGAAACCAATCTAGCCATTACCCCCTGATCTGATGGGGCGGATTGATAGCCTTATTCGAGTAGACCGACGAATCACGGAGGAAGAAATTCGTGTTCAGCTCGGCATTAGCCATCGCTCCGTGTATGCCATCATCAAAGACTACTTGCATTACCGCCAAATTTGCGGGTAGTGGGTGCCGCATAATCTGACGGAGGGGCAAAAGATGGACAGAATCGCGTCAAGTGTGATTCAGCTGCTGTGGTAGCACGAGGAAGGGCATGTCTTTCTGTCCCGTATCGTTACAGGGGACGAAACATGGTATGTACCACCATTTCGTGCCCGGGGCAAATGACAAAGCCAACAGTGGAAACGTCCAACATGCCCCCCCCCCTCCAAGAAATCCGAAATTGTTCACAAACGTTCTTCTTCGACTGTAGGGGCCCTCTGCTCGTCGAGTTTCTCCTGTGTCGAACCACAATCAATGCGCACTGCTATGAAAACACTTTGCAGAAAATGCGATACGTTATAAAGTCAAAACGACCAGGAATACTATAGGGCTAAACCACCCTGCTCCACGATAACTCCCGCTGTCATACTGCCAATCGGACGAAGGCTACGCTTCAGCGATTTGATAGGGAAACACCGCAAAATCCTCCGCACAGCCCGAATCTTCCATCGTGAAAATTCACGTCTTTGGTGACCAGAAGAAAGACATGCGTAGACATTGGTTTCAGTCGGATGAGGGAGTGCAAGAGTGGACGCGGTTGTAGATCCCTCAGCGGCTGACCGCGTCCTACGAAACAGGAATTGATCGTTTCGTCAACCGGTGAGGTAAGGTAACTATATTAGCGTATGTGGTGATTGCTTTTGAATGGAACGATTGCATTGTTCTGTTGTGGCGGGTTTTCAGATTTAATTTGACTGCTCTTCGTGTTTATGAATAACCCTTTATAGTTCATTCCAGTGGCCAATAAAAGTGAATGAATAAAGAGGAACACATTAGGGGCGTATGAACAACAATGACGGAAATGAGTAGTGACGGGTAAAGTTGAATTAAATATAAAAAAGTGGATAAATGTAGGGAAAGGTAGGTCGAGTGAAGACGAGTGAAGATAGGTGGCCCAGTGACAATGGAGTGGGATCAGAATCTGAGTTATTCAAACTTCTATGCAAAATAAAATTCTTGTTTTTTTTTCTCAAGATGCAGGCATTATTTTCTTACGTCCTAAACACCATTTATTGACACCACTGAATAATTTTCTTGAGAACGTTTGCTTTTAACGGTGATCATTTTTTCTTGTTGTTCCAGGATATTTTCATAATTTGCTTTATTGTTTTACCCAGTAAAATGCACTTTTCTAATATTTACTTTCTAATTAAAATCAAGCACGTATGTTTTCGTTTTTGCCGATACAATTTAACTTATCATGTTGCTTATTTGTGTTGACGATATTCTGATCTAGCTTCTTCGTTCAGTTCCATTATTCGTTGCTGTTTATCACTGTCAACAGTGACATTATTTCACACAACTTTTGGTTTTAAATCTAGCAGAAAATTATTTACTGGATATCACTGGACCTTACCTCACTATCTAAACTGTCTACTACAAATGTTGCAGGAAGATGTTAATTATTTATAATATTTGATCAATTACTATGGTATTCCTACGTAGCTTCGTTTTTAGCTTGAGACTGTGAAATGATGTATGTACTCCTGAGCTATCAAGCTACTCAGTCTCCAGTCACATATGGTCTTCGGTAAACAAATAATTTCTTAGGATTAGGTTTTATGTGCAAAACCCTGATTCAGCGTATATCATCTTAAATGGCCCATAAGAAAGTTAAAATTTGTTTGAGGATCATTTCATCGTTGTTGTGCATCCCCCTCCAGTCTCTAATAATGGTAATATTAACGTTTTTGGTAACAGTCTACTCCCGATTTAAACACAGGAACCTAATTTGCTTTGATTCATCTTTTGCGTTCTCATTTTCTCATTAGTCACCAATTTAAATTGTTCGTGAGTCAATAAATAGTTTTTGTATGTCCATCTTTGTGACTGGAGGTCTGGGAGACTTCGGCCGTTCACTTATGTAAGAAAATGAGACACCTACAGCCGCCCTTATGATGTCATTTATTGTGTGGCTACTAGTTTTTGCGCTTCAGTGCATCATCTTCAGGCTTTAGCTGATGCTGAAGGGGTTAACACCATCGTATACACGATCTCTCCAACTAACAACTGTCAACTTTTGGAGAGACAACATAATAGTTACAGGTAGTCTGCGTAAACGGGTTACGTTGGCCACTGATGCATCAGCTAAAGTCTGAAGATGGTGCACCAAAGCGCCGAAACTGGTGGCCACACAATAATTGACATCATAAGGACGGCTGTAGGTGTTTCAGTTTCTTACATAAATAAATAGTTTGTGTGATTCTCTCTTATATGTCTGTTCTAGAAATATTTTATGACTCGTGTTGTTATTTTAGTGGCCTTCGTCTGATCGCTTGCACATTCACTTCTACTTGTAGTTATCATGAAATGTATGTTTCCAGTATATTTTAAATAATAGAGCTTCTGCCTTCGGTTACGGTTACGGTCATACTGACGGGACTTGTGCTTCACAAGGATGAGGAGTGACACTTGAAGATAAGTTGCAACTTAAAATGTACGAGGGTGAGTCAAATGAAAACCTTAAATTTTTTAAAAATATTACTTATTGTGCAGAAGTGGTACAAAGCTGTATCACTTTTCAACATAATCTTCCCCACGCTCAATGCAAGTCCTCCAGCGCTTACAAAGTGCATAAATTCCGTTAGAAAAAAAACTCTTTTGGTAGTCCGCGCAACCACTCATGCACCGTGTGGAGTACCTCTTGATCAGAACGGAACTTCTTTACTCCCACTGCGTCTTTGAGTGGTCCAAACATATGGAAATCACTTGGGGCAAGGTCTGCTGAGTATGGTGGATGAGGAAGAAATGTTCAAATGTGTGTGAAATCTTATGGGACTTAACTGCTAAGGTCATCAGTCCCTAAACTTACACACTACTTAACCTAAATTATCCTAAGGACAAACACACACACCCATGCCCGAGGGAGGACTCGAACCTCCGCCGGGACCAGCCGCACAGTCCATGACTGCAGCGCCTCAGACCACTCGGATAATGCCGCGCGGCGATGAGGAAGACGCTCAAAATGCAGGTCTGTGATTGCTGCAACTGTTGTACGGTTAGTGTGGGGCCTTGCATTGTCATGTTGCAAAAGGACACCTGCTGACAGCATTCCACGTCGCTTTGATTTGATTGCAGGCCGCAGATGATTTTTTGGGAGATCTGTGTATGATGCACTGGTCACAGTGCTCCCTCTAGGCATATAATGCTCCAAAATGACGCCTTTTTCGTCCCAAAAGAGAGGCAGCATAACCTTCCCTGTTGGTGATGAGGAATAGCGCCATTCCTAGCTTGCTGTCTTCGTTTCCGGTTGGTGGAAGTGATCCTAGGTCTCGTCCTCAGTAACGATTCTTGCAAGGAAGCCATCACTTTCTCGTTCAAAGCGCCGAAGAAGTTCTTCACAATCATCAACGGTCGTTCTCTCATTTCGGGAGTCAGCTGCCGTGGCACCCATCTTGCAGACACGTCGTGAAACTGGAGGACATCATGCACAATGTGGTGTGCTGACCCATGACTTATCTGTAAACATGCTGCAATATCATTCAGTGTCACTCTGCGGTTTTCCTTCACTATGGCTTCAACTGCTGCAATGTTCTGTGGAGTCACAACTCATTGTGCCTGACCTGGGAGTGGAGCATCTTCCACTGAAATCCCACCATTTGCGAACTTCCTAGAATAACAGAACGCTGTTCTTCCCTGGTGCAAGTCGCAAGCGGGGCGGCCATCTTTATACTGATACTGCGAGAGTATGTGTGTATCTGCACTATGCTGCCACCTACAGGTCATTCTGCACGCTGTTTGTAGCACGCTTACCAACTTACAGGATACCGGCGCGAAATTTCGATTTGTTATTACAAATTTAAGGTTTTCGTTTATCTAACCCTCGTAGAAGACTGAAGTAGTATCATATCCAGCTACAAGCATCAGAAGGTACTTTGATGAACGACATGCTTTATTTTGAAGAAAGGAAAAAACAAATATTTCCAAAGCAAAAACTTTCGAGAACGACTAATACGTAGTGAACATTCTATTAAATTAGCTTTGAATTAAGATGGAAAGTGTTTTGTGGAGCGATTATTTTAAATTTGTTTTCAAATACTAGGATGTAGTATTCCCTTATGGAACACCTAAATGACTCCTGCAAATTACCCTACAGCGGTTTGAGATTAACTGATGCATTCAAAGCACAGTTTAAGAATGAACACACAAAATGATATTGTTTCACTTTTGTCAATTTACTTTGGCCACTCAGAAAATTATGGCCATCCCTCCGCAGCATCTGGACAGTCCATAACATGGCATGAACTTTTACAATTGTTGTGCTATATGTAACGAATTCATTCTTTCAACTTTATGTACAGATAATTGAAAAAGCTACTGATTTACATGACTCTGAGAAAACGCAGATGCTGATAACTCTAAGATTTGGAACAAGTATCGCAGTAAGGCCTGTCGGATGTCCAAATGATGCCATCATCAGCCCCTGGTGACGGTGGATGAATGGTGGTGAAAACTCTCAAGGAAAACAAGGTGTTCGGTGATCAAGAACCACCTTACAGAGTGGTCATCGGAAAGTTGGATGCTCTGTACGGCAAACAAGGCGACAACCGGTAGCGAAGTTCACAGCGGATGTGCAATGACGGCTTCAGAAGCGAACAAATATTTCTTCCCATTACATCACATCAACGGACGTGTCAGCATATGCTGTCCTCATGGGGTGTGTTACTCGACAAATGCACCGTCAAATATGCAAGGACGGCGAGTGGCATTGTTATGCTATGAGGAACATTCTCCAGAGGTTCCCTGCGACATACAGTTGTTGCAGCACACAGCGTGAAAGTTGTGGACCACAGTACGTCAATATTACTGTCGACCATTTGTATCCCTTAGCTGCTGACATTTCCACCACGCAACCGAGCAGTATAAAGCAAGCAAAATACAACATGATTTATGAGCACTGCGTAGCACAGCAATAGCTTACTTGCCTTTTACGGCTCACTAAATCGGCTGTAGGTGGAATTTATGTCTTTGCTGGCAATACCGTGGATCAGGCTGGCTTGAATGAAACTGGATTAAAGGATACTCGATCTCCTCTTGTCGATGTCGTGGTCATTACTGGAAAATAATGTCGTCTTCAATAACACCTGCAACTAGAGCAAGTGGACTTAATTACGAGACAGCTATACTGACCGCCAGATTCAGCACATCATTCGGAGAATCACTCAGTAACAGTCTAAGACAAAAGCGCGGAAATACCGAAGTCACACGCCATTGGTAAACGTGACTTTAATCTGCCTAGTGTCGACTGGGAAAACCACGCACACTAATAATAGCGGCAGGGACAATATGTTCTTGCAGTACAGAATAATTTATCAGATAACTAAGTCAAACAAAAGGACCGATATCGCATCCGTGAAAGAAATACACTGCCTGACAAGAAAAGTGACGCAACCAGGAGACACTGTCGGATACTAATGTAACTTCGCACACGTTCACACCATCGGCGGGAATCTACACTGAAGCTCCAGAAAACCTGGTATAGGCACGCATGTTCAAATACAGACATACACTTTGTGATCAAAATTATCCGCACACCTAGCTGAAAGTGACTTAAAAGTTCGTGGCGCCCTCCATCGGTAATGCTAGAATTCAGTATGGTGTTGGCCCACCCTTAGCCTTCACGACAGCTTCCACTCTCGCAGGCATGCGTTCAGTCAGGTGCTGGAAGGTTTCTTGGGAAATGGCAGCCCATTCTTCACGGAGTACTGCACTGAGGAGAAGTATCGATGTCGGTAGGTGAGGCCTGGCACGAAGTCGGCGTACCAAAACATCCCAAAGGCGTTCTATTGGATTCAGGTCAGGACTCTGTGCAGGCCATTCCATTACAGGGATATTATTGTCGTGCAACCACTCTGCCACAGACCGCGCATTGTGAACAGGTGCTCGATCGTGTTGAAAGATGCAATCGCCATCCCCGAATTGTTCTTCAACAGTGGAAAGCAAGAACGTGCTCAAAACAACAATATAGGCCTGTGCTGTGATCGTGCCACGCAAAACAACAGTGAGTGCAAGCCCCCTCCATGAAAAACACGACCACACCATAACACCAAGGCCTCCGAATTTTACTGTTGCCTCTACACACACTGGCAGATGATGTTCGCCGCGCGGGATAGCCGCGCGGTCTAGGGCGTCGCGGCTTCCCCCGGCGGAGGTCCGAGTCTTCCCTCGGGCATGGGGGTGTGTGTTGTCCTTAGCGTGTTAGTTTAAGTTAGATTAAGTAGTGTGTTAGCTTAGGGACCGATCACCTCAGCAGTTTTGTCCCATAAGACTTTACCACAAATTTCCAGATGACGTTCACCGGACATTCGCCATACCCACACCCTACCATCGGATCGCCAAATTGTGTACCGTGATTCGTCACTCCACACATCATTTTTCCACTGTTCAGTCGTCCAATGTCTACGCTCCTTACACCAAGCGAGGCGTCGTTTGGCATTTACCGGTGTGATGTGTGGCTTATGAGCAGCCGCTCGACCATGAAATCCAAGTTTTATCACCTCCCACCTAACTGTCATAGTACTTGCAGTAGATCCTAGTGCATTTGTGTGATAGTCTGCATAGATGTTTGCCTATTACACATTACGACCTTCTTCAACCGTCGGCGGTCTCTCTCAGTCAACAGACGAGGTCGGCCTGTACGCTTTGTTCTGTAAGTGTCCCTTCACGTTTCCACTTCACTGTCACATCGGAAACAGTGGACCTAGGGATGTTTAGAAGTGTGGAATTCTCGCGTACAGACGTATGACACAAGTGACACCCAATCACCTCACCACGTTCGAAGTCCGTGAGTTCCGCGGAGCGCCCTATTCTGCTCTCTCACGACGTGTAATGAGTACTGAGGTCGCTGATATGGAGTACCTGGGAGTAGGTGGCAGCACAGTGCACCTTATATGAAAAACGTATATTTTATGTGGTGTCCAGATGCTTTTGATCCAATAGTGTTTGCAAACAGGCAGAATTACCCCACGATGCGGTCGGCAACGCCCGTATAAGACAACAAGTGTCAGCGAGGTAGCGATGAATTGGGGATTTTCCAGTACGTCCATTTCACGAGTGTACCGTGAATATCAGGAACTCGGTAAAACATCAAATATTCGACATCGCTGCAGCAGGAAAAAGATCCTGCAAGAATGGGACCAACGACGACTGAAGAGACTCGTTCAATGTGACAGAAGTGCAACCCTTCCGCAAATTGCACCATATTTCAATATGGGCCATCAACAAGTGCCAGCGTGCGAACCATTCAACCTAACATCATCGATATGGCCCTTCGGCTCCATCTACCCTTTATGACTGCACGACAGAAAGCTTTACGCCTCGCCTGGGTCCATCAACACCGACATTGGACTGTTGATGACTGGAAACATTTTGCCTGGTCGGACGAGTCTCGTTTCAAATTGTATCGAGCGGATGGACGTGTACTGGTATGGACACAACCACATGAATCCACGTATCCAGCATGTCGGCAGGAAACTTTATAGCTGTTGGAGGCTCTGTAATGGTGTGGGGCGTGTGCATGTGGAGTGATATGAGACCCCTGATACTTCTAGATACGACTTTGACGGGTGACACGTACGTAAGCATCCTTTCTAGTCACCCGCATCCATTCATGTCCATTGTGCATTCCGATGGACTTGGGCAGTTGCAGCAGGACATTGCGACACTCCACACGTCCAGAATTGCTACAGAGTGGCTCCAGGAACACTCTTCTGAGTTTAAACGCTTCCGCTTGCCTCCAAACTCTTGAGACATGAACATTATTGAGCATATCTGGGATGCCTTGCAACGCGCTGTTCAGAAGGCTCTCCACCCCCTGGTAGTCTTAAGACTTTATGGACAGCTCTGCAGGATTCATGGGGTCAATACCTGCCAGCACCACTTCAGACAGTAGTCGAGTTCATGGCACGTCATACTGGGGCACTTTTGCGTGCTCTCGGGGTTCCTACACAATATTAGGCAGGTGTACCAGTTTCTGTGGCTCTTTAGCGTAAATGATTAGAGTTGAAATTCTCTGTGACAGAACAGCCCCAGGGTGCGTTAGCGTTCTTCATACTTAGTGTTTTTAGCAGGCCTCGTGGGATGTTTAGTCAACAGTCAGATGTTGAGTCATCACTGTGAATGACACGAAGATGCCACGAATTTGTGTGAGTCAGCTTTATCAGCAGAGGGTGTTGACGAATGGCATCACATTGTCTTCAAGAATGAATCACTTATCGCACTCCCGGGATGACCATCGTCGGCGAGCATGACGGCGAACTGGAGAGAAGTCCCATTCTTCCAATGGTCTTAAGAGGCACAGCGGTTTTACACTTGGCGTCATGGTGTGGGGTGCCATCGGATATAACTTCAGGTTACAACTGCTAATGACTGAGGGAACTGTGACAGCACAACAGTACATCACGGACACCCTGGCCCGCATCTCGTGGTCGTGCGGTATCGTTCTCGCTTCCCACGCCCGGGTTCCCGGGTTCGATTCCCGGCGGGGTCAGGGATTTTCTCTGCCTCGTGATGGCTGGGTGTTGTGTGCTGTCCTTAGGTTAGTTAGGTTTAAGTAGTTCTAAGTTCTAGGGGACTTATGACCACAGCAGTTGAGTCCCATAGTGCTCAGAGCCATTTGAACACCCTGAGTCCTTACGTGTTATCTCTCATGCAAAACAGGACAAAGCTGCTCCACAAATGGCACGTGGCTCTTCGAACTGTCTGCATGTTGTTGATGTACTTCCATGTTAAGCAAGACCCCCAGATTGGTTCCCGATTGAACGTGTGTGGTACCAGCGCGGACGTCAACCCCGTTCCAGTGCCAATATTCAGGATATAAAGGATCAGTTACAACAGTTGTGAGCCAGCTTGCCTCAGGAGATGATAAACGGCATTACGACACCATTCCCAAACGAATAAGTTCATACATTCAGGAGAGAATGAGTGGAACGTGATATTGATAAGTGGGCTCAAACTGTCAAGTTATTCGCAAATTTGGCTCGATTTTGTAAGCACTGTAAATACATACCCTCTCAGCCCACGAAGTTTCATTTCGTGTCCTCCTCCCTTTCTGTGTGCTTCACTTCTTTTTCAGACAGTGTACCTTCGTGTTTCTTGTTACGAACACGTGTGACAATATCAATGTCATGCTGTTATATTGACAGTTGACACCAAAGAGAAAAAAATAAAAAATCCGGAAGACTAAGAGGTAGTTTGTGTTGGTAGAACTCATAGACTATCGCTAATGTCTGACTTAAACCTAAAAACAGAATGAGAAAATTTTGTGCGAAGGTGACAGACTTACAACAGTTGTGATCAAAACTTAAATATATCATGAAGTGCGCTCTAGATGACTGAACGCTAACTAGCGTAATACAGAAGTCCTACATTTACTTAGTGGTAGGATTTGGGAAATGATTCGAAAACATGTATTTGAAACGTTTATGAAAATTTAACGGGGAATTGTGCATCCATAACTCTGCGGGACGCTTACGACGATTTCCGGTCAGATCTTGATGGAAGATCTTTCATAGTACCCTAAGAATTTCTGGTTCTGTGTTGGAAGATCTTTCATAGTACCCTAAGAGATTCTGGTTCTGTATTAAGTCAATGAAAGAATCGGAACATCCAATCTGTGTTTTAATGGCTCAGACAGATAACGATACAAACGACAATACTTTGGTAGGTGACAGATTAAATTCTGGTGTGAACAGTGTACTAATGCATGTTAATGTTCACAAATGAGAGCTGCTGAATTAATAACACGCGTTATTACAAAACAAGTAGGAGGAAAGTTCTGTTGTTAGGTAGTAGCCATGGAAGAGGCATTGGCCAGATCTTGCAGGAAAAATTAGGTGACGGATACCGGGTCACAAGTATTTTCAAGCCCAGTGCATGTCTTAGTCAAGTGATAGAGGATGCAGGATCATTAAGCAAGGGTTTTATAAAGCATGATCATGTTGTGGTAGTGGATGGAGCGGGAAACAGTATTGATAGGGATCAGGGCTACAATATTTAGTGCGAACTGGTAAAAATAGCATCTGCAACGAACCGTACAAATGTTGGCTTGGTTCCTGCTTACATGCGGTATGATCTTCCCAATTGAACAGGTCTGTCAGGAGGGTCAATATGGAGCTAGATCAGCTGCTTGGAGCGGCTACTTTGTCAGGCATAGGTTTGGTTTCTGTTGATGGTATTGGTAGGTGTGGCTTCACACGACATGGCCTGCATCTCAGTAGGAAAGGGAAGGGTAAATTGACATAATGTTTATTCAGCTCCATTCCGCTCTCATTCGGCAACAGTGTGGATGAAGAAAAAGCTTTCGTGTTGAACCGTAGACACAGAAAGAATTAATCATTCACAAAACTAATGCTGTTAGGTAAATTATATCTTCCAACCAATCTATCGTACACTGACGTGGTTGAATTAGTGAAGGAACTTGTGCGGGAATTTTTTGGTAGATACCAGATGTAGAAGTATGAAACCGGAATTTCCCTATAGATGGTGCTAGCCGTCAGCGTAGGGCCCGTGAGACCGCGTCTGAAGCACAGTCTGCTTCCTGTAACGGCGGACGACGAATAACAACACACAGTAACCCAAGTTCCAACATCGGTATCTGTTTCAAACCCGTAAACATGGCGAGTTTTGTGCCTACGAACTACGATTTGCGGACAGCATTGGTTTTTCGTTATCATTTGAAGAGAACTGCTGCAGAATAGCATCGAATGCTTGTCGAAGCATTCGGCGAACATGCACTTGGGAGAACACGGTGTTTCAAGTGGTTCAAGAAATTCAAAAGTGGTGATTTTGACGTGAGAAACGACAAGCGCGGTAAACCACCGAAAAAGCTCGAAGACAACGAATTGTAGGATTTATTGGATGAAGATCATACTCAGACTCAACCGGAACTCTCGGAACAATTCAATGTGAAGCAGAAAGCCCTTTCTCTTCGGTTGAAAGCTATGGGAAAGGTGCAGAAAGTGGGAAAAATGGTTCCACATGAACTGAATGAAAGATAACAATCAAATCGAAAGACCACTTGTGAAATGCTTCTCGTCAGGTACGAAACAAAGTCGTTTCTCCATCGAATAGTGACAGATGATGAAAAAAGGATATATTTTGAGAATCCTAAGCGTGGTAAATGATGGGTGAATGCAGGCAAACCATCGACATCCACTGCAAGAGCAAATCGCTTTAGAAATAAGACAGTGCTATGTTTTTGTTGGAATCATAAGGGTGTCATCTCGCACTGTAATCCGAATATTTTTCTGGCTTTTAGAAAGGGGAACCAGCTTACTAAGTCTATTTAATATATAACTGTATGAAAATTGCTGTATTATCTTGGAATACCCTTCACACTGGAGTCCTTCGATTCATTTGTAAACATTTTTTAACGTGTGACAATAAAAATGTTACTATTCTAATTTTATTTTCATAACAACATAATATCTGGCACGAATGTGGTTCATTCTTCTAATGTCACCTTAAAGATCTTATTGTTTTACTGCATATCATTGGCTTATTTCAATGGCTTACTTTACATTTTTAAGAACAGTACTGTTAATTAGGTTTTAACTATATAATAAAAATTTGATAGCTGTGTGTGTAGTGTATACAGCAAGATTCTATGATGGTGTTACAAACTTTTATGGACGATGGGATAAAGAGTAAACGTATGAATTTGAGGTAAGGGACCCCAACTCTGCAAGCGCCCAGGTCGAAAGTTACAAGCGGAATTCCTTCTGATATTTCTGACAGTGGACATTTTCTACTGCAAGCTCTTTCATTCCCATACTTTGATAGATAATGGTATGGACCAAAACAGGAAAAAATGTCCAGTAAACATGGGCTCTACAGTACATACCTTAAGAGCTATGATCACTTGCTTAACTTCGCTGGAGTGGAACACATCTCTTCTCCCGAACAAGTGCCCATAGCTCTTAAAGTATTCATTTTAGAGCCCGCATTTACTAGGCAATTTTTTCTTGTTTTAGTTGATACTACCCCCTCCCAAATTATGTAAAGCAAAGAAACCGAAGTAGAAGAGGTCCATTGTCAGAGATATAGAACGATTTTCGGTAATAATTTTCTACTCGACCATTTCCAGACCAAAGCCCCTTACCTCAAATTCACACATTTAGCCTTCTCCATCATCCTTGAAAATTCGTATCACCATCACGGGATCACCCTGTGTAATACTGCATGAGAAGAATGATAAAAAGAACAATCTTTTTTCACTAAATTGTTTAATAAGTTAACAAGACTATTCAGAGAGCTACTACATACAAAATATAAAGCAAACAGAAACTAAAACCCAATAACTATACTCCATTTGATTTCATGGGTTGTACTGAGAGATTTGGTAAATGAAAATTCATCATTACTGTGGTCTGCAATAGTTCTGATGATAGCAGCCAGTCAGGATAAAACTTTCTCATCTTCAACTAAGTATTATATGTATATTTTTAGTTTTCAATACATAGAAACTTATTTGCATATGTCTTCTTAACATTCTATCACCAAAGATTGAAGAAATTCACCTTGGATTTTCTGGAGGAGATGTATGGACAATGTAAATCATGGCAAGACCAGATTTGACATAACTTCATATGGAGAAGAATTTTGCTATTTTACATATGATAAATTAGGACTGTGTTATTTGTTTTACTCATATCAAAAATCAAAATTACTATTACAATGTAAATTACAGAAAATTACTTACACCAAATACACATACTTCAATGAAAGGTTATAGTTCTAATATGGCTTTCTGTGATTCTGAAATTTATTTGTTTGACACTATAAAATGTCAAAGGAAGCAAATAGGAATGGAATTATGTTAGTAATATAAATTATTTTTTGTCTCGACCTTAAAGTATTTTCATTAACATTTGACCAGCTTCAGCATTCTATGCAAAATCATCAAATATAAATTTCTTGTATATGAATAGAATGTTAATGAGAACAGTAATATCACAATCAGCAGATTTTCAATTGTAGAAGAAACACTTTTTATATCTGGACCTTGAAACGTGTGGCAGTACTATTACACAGAAGAAAATTCTCAGTCATAATAACTTGTTTTCAGTTAGCTGCTTATGATATTACAATTCACAGTAACGTGCTATTTGTAGCTAAGTTTTTATATCTAATAATGATACATAAGGCATTGAAACTGGACATCTGTTAATAAAAATACTTTGCTATTGTGATAGAAAATGTTTATATTACTAACAGTTTTATGAACGCTACACCACAGTTACAAAGTTACATTTCACTTAATTATGTTACGCACTGAATCTATAAATGAAGTCCTCCTCGCACAGTACTATAGCACGCTGCTTGAGGAGCCAAATGAAAATTTCGCTGTACTTTGATAGAAGTTACGTATATTTCCTTTTAAGGGGAAACAGCGCTTCAATAGTCTGCGTTGAATTGGTGGAAATGTATGACAAAAAGCTCCATAATATAGCACTGTAGGTGGTGAAGATGCCTCCATTGTGTAGAAATCTAAATGGCCAAGTGGCTGATCCATGTCTTGTGAATAACTGCGAATCACAGGAAACGTGGAAGTACGTGAACACCGGCACATCACAACTGAGGCGATAGTGTAAACAGTAAAACTCAGTGATGGATCATCATCGTCATCATCTTGAACGATATCCTGAACAGGACAAAGGTCGTCTCTCGCCGGGTTCTGTGAAAGCTGCTGAACCGGGGCAGGAGAGAAAATGTTGCAGCTGCGTCAGGACAGTTCTGATGATTTATTTAGTCGTCTCATCACCATGCACGAATGCTGGGTGTATCATAACATCGAAAGAAAGTAGTAAATCAAGCAGTACACAAATGCTTACAAAGCATAGGACTACCGTAGTGTGATGTCAACAGATTGTGCTCTTAAGGGGCAAACAATCACGGGTGCATACAACCAAAATCTTCTGACGAGCTTATCAAGATAAAGTATAGCAGGAATGTGTCCAGGGGGTTTTTTGCTTCACAACAATACCCCAGCTCTTTCAGCACAAGACACAGTCTAAAGGATTTCTGTACCTAATTGCAAATAAACATTAAAATGAGTCTATGGATAATTTTATATACGTGTAAAACTAGCAATTAACTGCAGAAGCATATAATATCATAGTCAATAATTTTTTGCTTGCTTCAAAGGAATTACTCATAATTTCTTTGGAAAATCAGTACTTATAATTATTCTCTATAGATGTGAACATTTCAGTAATTGATAAAATATCATTAGAACTACAGGAATTAGAAAATAAGTTCTAAAATGTATGTTGACAAAATTGTAAAAGAATCTCACAGCCTATATAAAATACCACAGAAGGAATGTGCTTGAATTTCATTTCTCTGATCACTGTATAAGATCAATGTAAGTTTTGTTAAAAGAAACCTAAATATTATGAAAACATGTAAGCGTTATTGGAGAAATAAAATAAAAAGATAGAAGTTAATGATCTTAGCGTTGATACCTTTAGTTACAGATGCATTAGTCCTAAATATAATAGTACATTCATGACAAATCAGTTGTCTCTATAAGCACTCAAATATGTCACTTTGGCACAGTGTGTGAAGTATAATCAACAAAGAACTTTCCTAACAAGTACATTTCTGGTGTTATGTTATCCATACTGGATCGTCATTCAGTTAAGTATTACTGAGCGAGAACGCAACCAGCCATATCACGGCAGTAAAATAATGCTTCTTAGACCCTCTGTCTACAACTGTATAGATTTACTTTTACTTTGTCTTAGGTACAATACAAGTATTTTTTCCCAGTGGAACCTCAGGTACACATTTGTGAATGTTCGATATTTTCATAATGCATAAATTCTGCCAACTGATGGGAATCAGTGTGAAAATGTCAGCAAGTCAATGTAGCACTGCGCCGCAGCTCGTGACCACCAAAATGCATGGATATGTTTGGTTCACTATATTCCACTGTATAATTGAATATTATTGTTGTTATTTTGCATGATAGTTATTGAATGATCATTTTACTACTTATTTCGTAATTAGTTATTTTAGGCTATAAAATGAATCCATGTGTACAAAGTATGTTTTGAAAACACGTGTATATTTTTGTATAAATTTTGCTTCAAAAATAATTTAAAAAACACCTAAGAGTAAAGGAAAATTTTCCATCCTCTAGAAAAAAAATCAAGTGTAAAAGGATTTAATGTACTTTTGTCTGGCTGCATTGTCTGTCAACAATCCCTAGACTATTAGTGGATTACGTGCAAATTGGTGTACAATCATGTGAGTTTAGATGCATAAAATGGGTTATCACTACAGTTCCTACATATCACCATATGTGAAACGCTTTCAGTTTTGATAAGAAACATTGACACCGTTCCTTTATCATTCTCTGTTCCTGAAAGATTGTAATGAAGCTACATTTAGTCATCACCACCGTGTAATTTTATATGGTGTTTACCTTCTAGTTGAAAGTACCATTTAAGTTCTTCACACACAGTTTTCACATTTAGGAAGTTGTTTTTCTAAGCTTCTGCTCACCAATAGCTTGTGAAGCTGGAGAATACTATTAGCATTACAACGTAATTAATCACAAATATTTTTCTTTGGCAATGATATACCGTGCTGGCGTCAGAATAAGTTATAGTTTCTTTTACCATTAATACATTTGTTGCTGTGACAAACAAGCATCACCACACTGCATATTTGTTGTTACATGGCAGTACATACAATAAGCCTTTATTTATTTAAAAGAAATAACTTATATTTGGTAAAATTTCAGTTTTCCATTATTATCGTTAATTCTTCGATTTCTGTATGCCAAATATTCATGTCTTATTTGTTTACTGTTTATGGTTTGCCACAATAATAAAGAATATATGTTCATTATTATGAATCATCCCTGCTATACAAGCAGCTATCAGCTCCATTGTTTATTTTATCTTCTATATATGTAACGTTCATGTCGAAAATTTATAAAGCTGTGTCTTGGTGTTTTATATATTGTTTTCAAATATTATAGAGATTGTTTAACATTTCTATTGGTTAGCTGTGTTGCAAGTTTTATTATGCTGTCAATAGCACCTGCTTCTACTGTCAAAAAGGATTAAGATATCAGGTGTACTAGAAAATCATTAAGAGTTCGTTTTTTCAGTAATATTAGCAAATGACAGACATATTACAGTAATTTCTGCTAAATGTTAATTGTTAACCAATATATTTTTAATTAAAATCTGTAATTTTTTAATTACTGCTCTGAATACAAACAATATGAACTGTTCAAAGACAACATCTTTGGCAGAGGTAAAAGAATTATGAAAAGATGAACTGTGTGTGTCTTCCATCTCTGTTTTCTCACAATTAAAATCACTGTTCTTTGCTGTATGGTTCCATGAAATGTGAACTCAATATTTCACAACTCTGTAATATACAACAAAAGTCACCAGATAATTCAGGTAACACCATATAAACTGCAACATTTCAAGGTGGCATATAGCAAATGTCAAAGTTTTAAAATCCTAAGTGTACTGGAAACTCATCAAGAGATTCTTTTTTCACTGATATTAGTAAATGAAAGGTATATTACAGTAATTTTTCCAGATATTAATTGTCAACCAATATATTTTGAAATTATAATGTGTAATTTTTTAATTAGTGATAGAAATTTAAAGATATAGGAGATGGATAAGTGAAAGAACCAGAGGTTGTTGAGAGTTTCAGAGCGAGCATTAGGCAACAGTCGAGTAGAACAGGGGGAAGAATACAGTATAAGGCGAATCGGCAGCTTTAAGAGACGAAATAGTGTAGGCAGCAGAGGATCAAATAGGTAAAAAGACAAGGTGTAGTAAAAATCCTTGAATAACTCAAGAGATATTGAATTTAATTCATGAAAGAAGAAAATTTACAGATGCAGAAAATGAAGCAAGCGAAAGTGAACACAAACGTTCGGAAAGTATATTTCACCAGGGGAAAGATAGATACCGACAAAAGGAAAATTAAAGAGGGCTTTGGGGAATACTTGGATATGGGCAGAGGGACCTTGAGGCACCGGAAGACTTCAGACTAATTATATAATCGTCAGACAGAGACTTACGAACCAGATTTTAAATTGTGAGACATTTCCAGTGGCAGGAGTGGGCTCTTATCAACTGTAGATTTAAACTGCAGGAATTGGCAAAAGGTAGGAAATTAAGGAGATGTGTGCTGGATAAGTTGAAAGAACCAGAGGTTTCTGGGAGTTTCAGAGGTAGCACTGGGCAACAGTTGAAGAAAACAGGGGAAAGAAACACAGTAGAAGGCAAATCGGTAGCTTTAAGAGATGAAACAACGAAGGCAGCAGAGGATCAAATAGGTAAAAAGACAACACGTAATAGAAAACCTTGGATAACACAAGGGATATTCAATTTAATTGATGAAAGGAGAAAATTTAAAATTGCATCCAATGAATTAGGCGAAAGGAATATAAAATGTTTAAAAAATTGATACTGCCAGGAAGTGCAAAATGCATAAGCGGGAATGGCTAGAGGACATAAATGTAAGGATTTAGAGGCATATTTTACCAGGGGAAAGATAGATAAGGCCTACAGGAAAATTAAAGAGGCCGTTTGGGAAAAGAGAAGCAGCTGTATGAATATCAAGAGCTCAAATGGAAAAGCAATCCTAAGCAAAGAAGGCAAAACTGAAAGGTGGAAGGAGTTTATAGAGAGTCTATACGAGGGAGGCGAACTTGAAAGCATTAGTATAGAAAAGGAAGTGGACGTAGATGAAGATGAGATCGGAGATGTGATACTGCGATAAGAATTTGACAGAGCTCTGAAAAATCTAATTCCAAACAAGGCCCCGAGAGTAGACGATATTCCGTCAGAGCTACTGATAGACTTGGAATAGCCAGTCATAACAAAACTCTGCCATCTGATGTTCAAGATATATGAGTCGGACGAAATACCTTCTGACTTCAAGAAGAACGTAATAATTCGAACTACAAAGAAAGCAGTTGCTGTCAGGTGTGAAAATTACCCAACTGTCAATTTAATAAGTCATGGTTGCAAAATACTAACACGAATTCTCTACACCTTGGGGAAGATCTGTTTGGATTCCGGTGAAATTTAGGAACACGCGAGGCAATATAGACCATATGTTTATAACATTTGAGACTTATAGAAAGCTTTTGACAATGTTGACTGGAATACTCTCTTTGAAATTCTGAAAGTAGCAAGCGTAAAATATAGGGGGCGAAAGGTTATTTATAACATGTACAGAAACAAAACGGCATTTATAAGAGCCGAGGAGCATGAAAGGGTAGCAGTGGTTGAGAAGGGAGTGAGGGCTGTAGCCTATCGTCGACCTTATTCTACTTGTACATTGAACAAGCAGTAACGGAAACCAAAGAAAAATTTGGATTACTAATCAAAGTTCAGGGGGAAAAAATAAAAACTTTAAGGTTTGCCGATGAAGTAATTCTGCAGAGACATCAAAGCACTTGGAAGAGAAGTTGAACGGAATGGACGGTGACTTGAAAGGAGGATATAAGATAACACATCAACAAAAGCAAAACAAGCATAATGGAATGTAGTCGAATTTAATTATGTGATGCTAAGGGAATCCGATTAGCAAACAAGACAAGTAGTAAGTGAGTTGTGCTATTTGGGCAGCAAAATAACTGATGATGACCGAAGTAGAGAGGATATAAAACGTAGACTGGCAATGTTAAGAAAAGCATTTCTGAAGGGGAGAAATTTATTAACATCGAATAGACATTCAAGTGTTAGGAAGTCTTTTGTGAAGGCATTTTTTTTTTTGTAGTGTAGCCATGTATGAAAATGAAACATGGTTGATAAACAGTTTACACAAAAAGAGAATAGGGCCCCTTTCGAAATGTAGTGTTACGGAAGAATGTTGAAGATTAGATGAGTCGATCACGTAACTCATGAGGAAGTACTGAAACGAAATGGGGAGATGAGAAATTTGTAGCACAGCTTGACCAAAGAAAGTGGTCAGCTGATATGAGACGTTCTGCGAGATCAAGGGATCACTAGATCAGTATTGGAGGAAAGTGTAGGGGATAAAAACCGTAGAGGGAGAACACGAAATCAGTAGAGTAAGCATATTCAGAAATATGTACATCGCAGTTGTTATTTGGAGATGAAGAGGCTCGTACAGCATAGAGTAGCATGGAGAGCTGCATCAAACCAGACTGAAGACCACCACGACAACAATGACTAGGCTATTTCGCCACTAATATACTCGGCTATTTCGTTAACGTTATTAATTTAATAATGAATAATGAAAGAAACACAACATTTGTAAACGTTACTCTACAACTAATTTCGTTGACAATTCGACCCAAATAAACTTAACCCTTACAGGCACAGCAGTTTAGTAGTCAGAAGGCATGACGAAAACAACTATGTAATTGTTTATTTTATGCTCTTAATATTCACAAAACTCTTAGGTAAAATTTACACAAAAGTCAATTTTACAGTTTGTAAGTGCTAGACTAAGCCGACGACGTAATAACGCCAGTCAGTGAAGTCCAAACATGGTCGAATGTGGGAAATAATTCGTGCAGTCACAAATATTTGTAAAGTGGCAGGAGGGAGTGCCATGAACAACATACAAGAAATCCTGACCGGTGTGGGGTGATTGTGGGTGTGGGGGTGGGTTTTCAGGTCACTTTTGTACGGTTTTTTGAATAACTCGAAAATTACATCCTCTAGTGAAGACGTATCCCAGCGTAAAATTTGACTAAGTTAATTTTCCTACAGAAAAGTCCTGTTAATTTTTTTCTGTAGGACTAATAGTTTGCGTGCAGCGAGCGAAAGAATGTGAAAATCTCGCACGTTGTTGCATAAAACGACATCGGTGCGGACAGCTGACTCACCATGTATAGTGGAAATGCATCTCATCTCTCATATATATAAATTCTAACTAGAGGCGTGTCCTCGATAAGTTAAACTATAGCTTTATGGCGTACTGGTAAACCCACGATTCCTTAAATAATAGACGTCCACGTATAAAACAGCTTCGAATATCTGATTACAAATGAATTATTGTGTTAAATATTTAATGTTAAGCATGTAAGCGAGAAAAAGTTTAGAAAATCTTTGAAATTATGCTTTAAGTTTTTTGGAAGTCGCTAAGGTTCTCATTATGAAGCACTGTATCAATATAATCTGGGTAATTTGCGCTCAATTTTAAACAAAGGCAAGTTTTTAACGAATCTCAGTGTTTATGACGTCATATCTCCTGACTTATGTGTCGTACAACCATATAATTTTGCAGATACATTCAGTGGTATATGTGAATACTGCTTGCAAACTGTGTTGCGAATAGAGTTGGTAGTAAATAAGTAATAAACTAAAACGCCCTGTCTCAAGCTGACGTTGTCCTGCATGAACAGCGAAAATGTAAGAGATAACCATTTTTCCTTCCATCTTTTGTGGGGGCTGCTAGGGAAAAAAAGTTTCATAAGTGAGCACCAAAGCACTTCGTCCTCTGGATCATTCGACAGCCGTGTCATCCTCAGCTGAGGATGTGGATAGGAGGGGCGTGTGGTCAGCACACCGCTCTCCCGGTCGTTATGATGGTATTCTTTGACTGGAGCCGCTACTATTCGGTCGAGTAGCTCCTCAATTGGCATCACGAGGTTGAGTGCACCCCGAAAAATGGCAACAGCGCATGGCGGCCCGGACGGTCACTAAGCCAAGTGCCGGCCACGCCCGACAGCGCTTAACTTCGGTGATCTGACGGGAAACGGTGTATCCACTGCAGCAAGACCGTTGCCATAACTGTTTGAAATTATGTGTAAAGTTTGTTCGATGTCGTTAAGTGCTGTAATTCTCAAATACTGGGTGAATGAAGTCCATGTATTTGTGCCGTCAGTTATGCTGGCTTAAGACAAACACAGTTTCTAACTGCAACACCTGAGTTATTGTTTTAACTTATAAGATTATACCTCTTAATGAGTAGACTATGTCAGCATTATAAATTCGGTCAATAATAATTATGCGAAATATTGAAAATCACATTTTTGCTCCCCCTGGAAGCCATTAGATAGGCAACGTGCAACTAGTGTACGGTTCCAGGTTCCGGGATAGTCCCTTAGTAGTACACAGGGTGATCGGAAACAGTCTGAAAAGCTTGTACGGTTGTTGCAGGGGAGCTTTAACTGAGAAATAATTGATAAGAAAAAATTGATACTTTGCGCTGTTTCCGAGTTAATTAGCGTTGAAATTAGCCAATAGGCCGTTGCGCGTGCTAATTCAAGCGGTCGCCATATACAGCAAGTGTCAGTTGTTCTCATAGAGTAGATGACTGCGTACGAGACTGTTCAGCCGTTGACTAGGATTTGATCCATACTGCCAACCCATGTTCAATTTTTGTATCGCTCTCTTGATCGCTTTTAGGAAACAAAACGAAGGACACGTTTGGCGACACAGTCTGTAGCGAGCTGCTTGAATTTGCGCGCTGAACGACTATGATTGACTAACTTCAGTGCTAATTAATTCGAAAACGGCGCAACGTATTGTAATCGTTTCTTAACAGTTATTTCCCCACACAATGTACCCTGCAATATCCTTACAAGTTGTTGAGACTGTTTCTGATCACTCTGTAGACAAGTCCCTTTTAGGACTTACACGACTCTTATTTGCAGATATAATGGGAAAAGATGAAACGGAAATCAATAATCGACCCATTGATTCCTAACTGAAATTTTTGTGGTTCATGACGACGTAAATTGCAATATGATCGAATACCCAGCTGTTGGACAACGAACTCTACTTTTTGAGGCAATAATACACATAAAATTGAGTATTGACTTTGTCCCACAGGACATTGAATTGTTTTAATATTTCAATAATCGTTTGAGAGGGTCAAAAATTTACGAATGGTAAGAATGTAAAGGAGGCTGTGCGAAACTGGATCAAGGCCTGCCGTAGTTGATTTATTCTAAGAGCAGGCATAAGTTTGTGATTTGTGAATTGGATCACATATTTCAGGAATAGTAAAGAAACCAACGTAATTAATAGATTTCAGCTTCTTGTTATAGTGATTGTGATGACTGACGAAAGGCGGCATCAGCTGCAGAATTAAACTATCACAGTATTGTTCTTACGAAACTGGGTGCTTTAGTAGTTGCTAAAATTCTAAAATCATTAAATGTCTAACTTAAATGATATAGTATGGTCAGCAGATCAATAAACTGCTCAGAGTGTTAGACAAATAAAACCTAGAAGACGAATGCAAGAAGATTTTACTTTCCAAACGTACACAGATACTAAGTACAGAAAATATATTTGCGTTGAAGAACTATATCTAAAACAACAGTAAATGCAACTGTAACATTAGGATGACTATTAAGGTACTGGGTGCCGGATACTAAGTATTTTCGGCGAATGTCTTCGTGCCAAATAGGTCACTCATCTCTGTCCTAAAACTTGTAAATGTTAATGTGTTTATCAATGCGTGTTTGTCGAGACGTCATGTTGCACAAGGATTCTTTTCGTCGTGTGGGCACCAATAGTCATAAACTTGAATTCTAGAAGCTCTCGGAACAGCTCATAAGCGCAACTGTTTGGAACGAGAGTTTGTAACACCGATGTACCATATCGATTGTACCTATTTTATGCAAATTTAATGTTTTCTGTGAATGCTGTAATACCTGTGTCGTAATGTGCTTTGACTCAACACATATGGAAGTAATTGTTCTTATTTCTATAAAATTATGTCACCAGAATTAATTTTTGAATTTATGTTTTCAAACTAAGTTCTCTCATAATATAAATGTGTTAAAGAGTTATATTTATGACTGGTTCATGCTTAGGGAATGTAGAGTTGTATGAAATGTAAAACGTGAAGGGAAGTCCCTCCGCAACGAAAAGCTTTATGCGGGAGTGTAAAAGGTGTTTTGGAGCGCAGTAGCGCAACAGATCTTTGTGGCAGCTATAGTCGATTGCTAGAGTCCAAACGGCTAATATCCGAAATGCTCATTGAGGCAAAGATTGCAATCAAAGTGGATTAGTTATGCCTCGGATGTGGATGTATGTTGGCAATTATATCATTGTATTTATAGCTTT
Source organism: Schistocerca nitens (assembly GCF_023898315.1). NCBI lineage: Eukaryota > Metazoa > Arthropoda > Insecta > Orthoptera > Acrididae > Schistocerca > Schistocerca nitens. The sequence continues at coordinate 774,897,318 of NC_064616.1, read as the reverse complement.
GCTCTGAGTCGTGAAATTCCGAAGCCGAGAACATTGTTTACAGAGCATTTTAGATTTAGAACCATGATCGTGTACGACGACTTCATACTTTTGCCACAGAAGACCACCACGGTCAGCACCTTCAGTACAAGTAAAGTTTAGTATTGTACATTTTAACATGGACCAGTAATCTGCTTACTGTTCAAATAATAAGTGTCCCAGTTTCAATTCTGTGTCGAGAACACTGATCTGACCTCAGTCATTTACCTGGATATGTCCCCCTAGTGTTGAAATATTCCGAGAGTCTGAATTATTGGACTTCAGAATCATTACTGTTCAAAATTGTGTATTAACTTTAGTGGGGTAATAATTTTCTCAAGTGTTTATTTAGCTCTTTGAATGAAACACTCCACCTGGTCAGTCAATTGAATAGTTAAAGCTTCTCAAAAGAAAGAGTGCAAGGAAAAATTCGTAATTGCAGTGACTATTTTCATTACTTATCAAAAGCTTTGCTCAATACTAAAAGTGACATAACAGAACAATGATTGTGAAACCAAATACATGTCGTAAGAGCTCAGAGGGCACAGACTTCTTATTTGCTATACAGGTTAATAATGTTGCTTTCATTCATATTTTTGTGTTTATGTGTATATTAGTATAGTGTCATGTTGGAAGTGTTAGCCCAAACATAATTAATAGACAGAACAGTTTCTTGTTCACCCACCACACGTTGAGCTAGTAGCTTAGTAAATCTTATAGTGAATGTGTTTATGTAGTTTGGCAATCATTATAGATACATTTGTTTTCTTGTGTATACAACTGGCAATAATTTATTAAAACAATAACAGATTCGTGGTCCTCCACGCTTCACTTACATTCTGCTTAAATGCAAAGAGTAATACGCTCCCACTGAGAACAAACAGTGTTCATGTTAGTTAAAATAACGAATTGGTAGCAATTTCAATATTACTGTCTTCCAATAGTAAAGTACTAAAGCCACTTCACGTCCAATTTATCTGTGTTTATCCCATATTAAGTAGCGCTTTGTAAAAACCATTGTCTTTCATACTTTAAAACAAACAGTGTACGTTAGTCAGAGATAGTTTGTTACCAATAAAGTTAAAGTTTTTATCCGTGTTGCTAGTAGCTAGCTGCTTTACCAATACAAGCTAGAGTGTGCTGTTGTTTTCGTGTCCGATTTACAAAACAGCCTTATGTTCCAAGTAAAGTTACATACAGCAGTTAGTTTTATTAGCAGTATATTTACTTGCAATTACTTTGCCTAATTAGGTTGCGACCGTTTTTGATTTACACAGCCAAAATTTTAGTTTCCAGCTTCGATAACGTTGATTCGATTCCCGCTAAAATAACTGCTATTCCCTTTCAATAAAAAATCTTTTTGGTGACGCAACTTCGCCCAATTACTTTCCACTAGCACGCAATCAAGGTCAAATTTTAGTTCCTGTCGAAGCAGTAACATTATACGGGACTTATTCTGGCAGTGATAACCTATAGTGTTATAAGTTCCCCTGTCTGGTTCGGGCTTTACTTCTGTACCCACCAGGCTCTCTACTTGGTGGCCAACTAATTCCGCCGTAGATTATTTGTGAACGTCACGGGCCACATTGCTGACGTACAAGTGGGTGATGTGGTAAGTCTTTCCAAACGTGGCTGGAAGGCAAGGACATATATCTTGTAATAGGATCGCGTCTGATAAACCACTGCAGTGTTGAAATCAGTTGCCGAGTTAAGAAGATCGTCACCTTACACCTACATATGTAATCCGCAAGCCACTGTACAGTACATGGCGGTGGGAACCTGCAGCTAGCATTAGGGACTTTTTGTCCTGTTCCAACCGCACACTCAGTAATGAAAAAATTACTGTCCGTATGCGGAGCTTGTTGTAGTTCCTGTTACAGTATTATCTCTGAGCGAGATACGCAAAGTAAGTACGATAACTGTCAGACAATATACCTTCAATACTGACCCTATCAATGTACCTAACAAGGTGTATATAGAACAATGTCCTTGGTCAATATCTAGTCCCTTGTCTGCCAAGAATATGGTTCCACAGCACTTTTTTGGAAGTTCTTGCATATGCTTCGTAGACGTTTTTCTGAGCACAGTAACTGGCTGATGTGTATCAAAATCAATGTGTTCTCGTGTGATATAGCTTCTGCCTTGTCTGTCATAGTCTTATCATCTGGATTACTTTCCGAACCTCTTCTGTCCACCCTAAGGCATTACGGTATATCAAACTGTCCATGGACGGGGACGCTGCGTTTATAACTGTATTCTAATTTTCAAGCAATTCTTTCGGTACACATCTGACAGCCCGCCCGGTTAGCCGCGCGATCTAACGCACGGCTTTCCGGATTGGGAAGGAGCGCCTGATGCCCGGCACGAATCCGCCCGGCGGACTTGTGACGAAGTCCGGTAAGCCGGCCGGTCTCTGGATGGTTTTTAGGCGGTTTTCCATCTGCCTCGGTGAATGCGGGCTAGTTCCCCTAATTCCGCCTCAGCTACACTATGTCGGCGATTGCTGCGCAAACAAGTTCTCCACGTACGCGTACACCACCATTACTCTACCACGCAAACATAAGGGGTTCCACTCGTATGGTGTGAGACGTTCCCTGGGGGAGGGGGGGGGGTCCACCGGGGGCCCCTCACAATAACCCTGAAAGAATGGTTCGGTGTGGGGCGCGGCGGAGGGGTGAAGTGGACTGCGGTAGTCGTCGTGGGATTGTGGACCACTGCGGCTGCGGCGGGGAAAGCGCCTTTCCGTCGTTTCTAGGCCCCCGGTTAACATACAATACAATACAATTTTACACTCGTTTACATTAATGTAAATTTTATTAGATAAGAATTTAGTCAGACGTATTCATTTTAGGTAATTACCTCACCTTCTGATGAAGTCACCCTTAGAGGTGACGAAACCTGGTCAAGGTATATAGAAAACCTATGCAACCAGTTGGCTGATTTTTTTTACATATTTTTCACAATACAATACAATACACATCTGACACGTCGTTCACCTCTCAGAGGAATGCGTTAGCGACCCACTGCTAACAAGGCTTTATCAATAATGTAGTATCTGAACTATACCTTGTCCCAGAAGGTGAGTAATGTGTGCGGAACATCTATTTATTTTTAGTAGCAGTAAAATGATGTGAGTGCGGAGTTTATTCGCAGAGCTTTTAATACTTCTTGTGCGTTACCTAATATACGTATATGTACACTGAGGTTACAAAACTCATGGAATACCTCCTAATATCCTGTCGGACCTCCTTTAGGCCAGCGTAGAGCAGCAGCTAGACGTGGTATGGACTCTACAAGTCGCTGGAACTCTTCTGCCGTCCATTATTGCCAAAGTGTTGCCAGTGCAGGATTTTGTGCACGAACTGACCTCTCGATTATGCCCCATAAATGCTCGAATGGATTATGCATGGCGATCTGGGTGGCCAAATCATTCACTCTAATTGTCAAAAATGTTAAAAAATGGCTCTGAGCACTATGGGACTCAACTGCTGTGGTCATAAGTCCCCTAGAACTTAGAACTACTTAAACCTAACTAACCTAAGGACAGCACACAACACCCAGCCATCACGAGGCAGAGAAAATCCCTGACCCCGCCGGGAATCGAACCCGGGAACCCGGGCGTGGGAAGCGAGAACGCTACCGCACGACCACGAGATGCGGGCTCAAAAATGTTATTCAAAACAATCTCGAACGACTGTGGCCCGGTGACATCTTTGGGAACACGAAGGCCATAAATGACTGCAAGTGGTCTCCAAGAAGTCTAACATAACCATTTGCAGTCAATTATCGGTTCAGTTGGACCAGAGGACCTAGTAAATTCCATGGAAACACCATTGCAGAGCCACCACCAGCTTGCACACTGCCTTATTGACAATTTGGGTTCACGGACTGATGACCATGTCGTTTAGTCCCTTTACGCTCCAAACCGAGCAAACAAGCAACTTGGGTTCATGACTTCGTGGGGTCTGTGCCATACTCGAACCCTACCATCAGCTCTTGCCAACTGAAATCGGGACTCATTTGACGAGACTACGATTTTCCAGCCGATGTGGTCATGATCCCAGGAGAGGAGCTGCAGGCAATGTGGTGCTGTTAGTAAAAGCACTCGCGACGGTCATCTGCTGCCATAGCTCATTAACACCAAATTTTGCCACGCTGTCCTAGCGGATACGTTCGTCGTACATCCCACATTGATTTATGCGGTTACTTCACGCATTGGTACCACTGCGTCAGCGCTGACAACTCTACGCAAATGTCGCTGGTCTCGGTCGTTAAGTGAAGACCGTCGACTACTGCATCGTCCGTGGTGAGAGGTAATGCCTGAAATTTGGTATTCTCAGCTCACTATTGACATTGTGGATCTCGGAATATTGAATTCCCTAACGATTTCCGAAATGGAATGTCCAACTACCAGTCCGAGTATAAAGTTTTTTAATTCCCGTCGTGCGGCCATAATCACGTCGGAAACCTTATCACTCGAATCAGCTGCGTACAAATGGCAGGTCCGCCATCTGTATACGTGCATACCGCTATCCGACGACTTGTGTCATACTAGCTTGTAGTAATTGGGACGAAAATAAAGTATTACATATGTAACATTACTACTGCAGCTGAACCTAATAATTTAGGAAGTACTCAATGTGACAATGAATATTGCCGGCCGATGTGGCCCAGCAGTTCTAGGCGCTTCAGTCTGGAACCGCGCGACCGCTACGTCGCAAGGTTGAGTCCTGCCTCGGGCATGGATGTGTGTGATGTCCTAAGGTTAGTTAGGTTTAAGTAGTTCTAAGTTCTAGGGGACTGATGACCTCAGATGTTAAGTCCCATAGTGCTCAGAGCCATTTGAACCATTTGACAATGAATATTGTTACTGTGAATGTAGCTGCTACTGGCATATACTGTTGGTGAAAAGTTCTCAGGTTTCCAGCCAGGTGGTAGTGATAAAATACTGCGATGTTTTGACGTGTGCCATAGTCGTAATCTTCTGACGGCAGTGTCGAGGTATGGAGTCCTGAGGAAGAGCGCTGTTCATTCCGCCATTTATTGTCACTTATTAACAGCTGTTACGTATGCAGCTACTGCCCGAGTTTGACGTCGCAGTGGTTAAGGCACTGGTTGGGTTTAGCAGGAGAGATCAAGCGGGGTGAGGAAGTGCTTACGGCAATGGAGTCATATTTGGTAGAAGCTGGAGTCAAATTCCCATCTGGACACCCTTATTTAAATTTTCTAAGGCTGCAGCTGTAGACAGCGATCGTGTATACTGTGTACCTCAAATACGAAGTGTTTCCGTAATACCCTTGAACTATCACAGTGTTAAACATTTGAATATAGTTCTGTAGCAGAATAGGAAACAGTAAACAAAGTGAAGAATGGATAGTGTAAAGTAAAAATGTGAGGATAGTTGAAGCTATAGTCGAGTTTGAAACTCGAAGTGTAACGAGTTGATAAGTGAATATTAAGATTTATTCGTAAATATTATTAAGCACTTTCTAATTGTTACGTTACAATATTCTGAAAATATTTTTGTTACACTTGCTGTATCCTTAACTAATTGTTCCAATCAATGCTTTTGTAGAAGCTGACTTTCAATAAAATTCTTCTGGGTTTGAGGCCGCATTGTTAATTATAAAATTCCGACGTTTCGGCGACTATTGCAAGACACCTTCCTCAGGGTGTATTGCTAACTGTGATAACGTGCTGACCGGGACAACGGCCGCGGAAGGCTACGTTTACACGAAGCTAACTTTTGTTTACAGTAACATAGTTTCGTAACTTAATTCCTTAGTTTTGGAGTTTGCTAACATAACTGAAAGCTTTAAACTGTTGCAGTATCGCTGTTGAAACTATGTTCAAAATGTACATTTGAGAATAAACAAATCAGAAAATTAAATGAAAATATTTCTGTTCGTTGTGTCTTACTTCGACAATACGATAACGAACACCTCCATCATCGGACGACTGTAAGCTGGAGTGCCCCGTCAAAATAAATGTGGCCTTCAATTTTAACCTTTGTGTTAGACTTTTAACTTCTCAAAGCATATTCTTAAATCTCAGAGTTCGATATTTTATTTTCTACTGGCGTTTTATAGCAGATACGCAGTTTACTTTGTAGTGCATTTATAAGCGTACTGCGACTTAAAACACACACAATGAAGCAAAACTGAGCTTAAAAATAGAAATATTGCTTCTCAGTTTCGAAATATAAAGCCTTACACTTTAAATATTTTTCTTAAGTATTGTTAATACAAATACGATTAGTGATTAATTTGCTCATTCCTTGACAATTTCGATCTGTTTAAAGACATAAATTTTTCTACAATTGAGAATGACTTTTCCCCTTGCAACTGCCTTCGAGAATCAGGTGAGTATTCCAGGACTCAAATAGCTACGTAATGGTAATTTCTGACTTTTGTCCTTGCAACTGACTTCAAGAATCAGGTGAGTATTCCAGGACTCAAATAGCTACGTAATGGTAATTTCTGCCGTCAGCATAATCCGCGGTCATATGACAGCAGACGAGAAATAGGATTTTACAGAACGGAACATCTTTGTCCCTGCAGAGCCGAAACAGTGTGGTACCAAACGGTGAAATATCTGTATGAATTTATTGCTGTTATTCATACTGAATCCATAGAGATTATTACTTGTAAAAAGGGACTAAGGAAAGATCTGAGAGCACCATCAAATCGAGTCCAATCTGAAGTGGAATACAGTATGTATGAAGCAGGCACTGTTACTATTTTGTGTCCTTCGAGAGGATAGCGTTTATAAAGGTGCCTCATTAACAAGACAGGTCATGCATTTACCAGTTAAAACGTCCCCTTAGAAAAATTACTGACACACAATATTTTTTGGCGCAACGCAGTCTGACTTTCAAAAATCCCTACAAAAGAATGGCCCTGACTAACATTAACCTATACGTTTCACAATTCACTTACCTCACAAAAATCTTGGTTACTCGAACTACTGCAATACAGGGAGCGCCACTACTGCCAGCTAAATAAAAGATTCAAACTACGGAAGGCACTAACTACTGATAGGCACAGTTAGCAAATGAAAGATTTTAATAGAGAACAAACAATGTATTTACCTTAATAGTCATCAAAAGTCATAATATATATGGCAGTTCATGACATCCATTCTTACAAATGTACTGTTTCTGAAGGACACACGTCCAGATTATCCGCTCTCACTTCCCCATATCCACCACTGCTGGCGGCTCACCTCCAACTGCACAACGCTACGCGCTGTTAACATCCAGCTGCCCAACACTACAATGGCAGACAACAATGCAAACTAGCCACAGACTGCACACAGCACAGCCAGTGATTATCATACAGAGCGCTACGTGGCGTTACAAATATAAAAACATAAACAGCCTACTTACACAGTCACCAGGGCACACACATTTTGTTCAGTTCCTGCTATACATGGGAGCCGTCTTCGCCAAGTTACCTGATTGTTTTGATTCCATGAATGCAGTTTTGAATTGGCCAACAAGTTCAGTTTCATAATGCTTTCATTTGGCATCCCAGGCTTCTTTTTTCTGTACGACCAGCTACTGTCCAATTGTCAATTAAAGAACCATACATATTTCAGAATCGCCACCTACAACGGGGACATCATCAAAGTACATCAGCATATATGAGCTTCGTGGGCCGAGCTGAGCACTGACCTTCATGGTTGACTAATTAATTGATTGATTGTCTGCTCACGTATCGATTATTACCTTCGTCCTCACAGTAACCTAAGATCAAGCGTTTAACATCCTTCTTGAATTAACTGTCTCAATACACAAAACTCGGATATGGCTACACAGATATAATGAACTTCTCATTTTAATATAACTTCCACGTTTCAGTTATGGGGCGAGCCAAACAAACTTGCCTTCTAGACAGGCTGGGTTAAGTCTTCGGCTGACCACCCTACTTTAAGATTCACTTTGTTTCCAAATCTCTAAAATTTCAGACGAATCTCAAGATAGTTACTTAAAAAGGGCGCAGTCGCTTCCCCACGCATACATATCTGCCTAAACTTGTTATTCGCCTCCAACATCTTTGATATCATCGAGATGTTAAACTGTTATCTTCCTCCTTCAGACTTTCTCCGTCTTCATTATATATGTTTAGATTACTGCACTTTTTAATCCATTGTTTATTAACAACAAAATATTTGTTAGAACTATTATTTTCTTAATATATGCAGAATCATGTACATATCAACGTAAGTACAAGTATTTTCAGAAAATAGTGTTACACAGTATTTTTATGTAAATAAGTAGTAAACCAGGGATTGTCCACTTTGCCGGCCGCGGTGGTGTCGCGGTTTTAGGCGCTCAGTCCGGAACCGCGCGACTGCTACGGTCGCAGGTTCGAAACCTGCCTCGGGCATGGATGTGTGTGATGTCCTTAGGTTAGTTAGGTTTAAGTAGTTCTAAGTTCTAGGCGACTGATGACCACAGATGTTAAGTCCCATAGTGCTCAGAGCCATTTGAACCATTTAATTGTCCACTTTTTATGATGCTCTGGAAAACAATTCTTATTTCTCAAGCAGAGACCAAAACCACCTGTTTGACGTCCATTTAGTGCCATGCGGTGTCTCACCCAACCACCCAATGCACACCGTCTTGATGTTCCTTTCACAGACGTCCCAGTGTAGTGCTTTATTAACCTTTGGTGCTGTAGAACATGTTTATGCCGCCACAAAACCTTACAATGACAGCAACTCTAAACTTCTTCAAACTCATCCAATTTCCTGCGTTAATTTCATTGAATGCTACGCTAACATTGGCTACAGCCACTTCAAGAAAATGCTACAATGTGCGGGACTCCATTCCACTTTCATTGTAATTTCTGGGTTTTACTGTGTACACCTTATTTGGTAATTCATCAGTAACTCATATAGGATGTTAATAGTCAAGCAAAAATCACAGAAATTCCAAGATCACGTGGCTGAGAAGAGGAGAAAACTCGGTTCTCACCAGCCAGTAACTGAACTGGGGACCGTCTGCGCACTTGAAAAGAGTCAACGCCTTCCGCGAGATGAGCTGACTTCATAAAGAAATATATATCTCTGACACCGAAACGGGCAGTAAAAGAGAGAACAGTCGTCGCATTTTCCAAATGACTTTCTTTCACCAGCGCCACCGCCGCGGAAATTTCTCTGGGCGCGTTTCTGCTACGGCGTCGGCCTCTTTTCCGTGGAGTGTGGCAAATTGTTGTAAGATAAAAGCAGTAAACGAGCAGCCCTGCGAGCGTGCCGGGAATTGTGGGCCGTCGCTTTGCTTTGGTCCCCTCGGCGTGGGATGTGACGAGACGTAGATGCTGTAAACAAAAGTGATTATCTTTTTTAGTTCGAAAGCTGATTTTAGTAATGACTGACAGCACGCAAAACGTTTAAAGCAATATCAATACTTACCATCAAACAAACGCTAAAGGCCGGCCGAAGTGGCCGTGCGGTTAAAGGCGCTGCAGTCTGGAACCGCAAGACCGCTACGGTCGCAGGTTCGAATCCTGCCTCGGGCATGGATGTTTGTGATGTCCTTAGGTTAGTTAGGTTTAACTAGTTCTAAGTTCTAGGGGACTAATGACCTCAGCAGTTGAGTCCCATAGTGCTCAGAGCCATTTGAACCATTTGAACCAAACGCTAAAGTTCTCTGAACCGTGTAATCAGAAACAAGAAACAACTTACAGACAGCGGAGCACATAACAAACATGAGTTACAGCGGTAACTTCACAGCCATGGATGGCGGAAAACGTGTGGTATTGCAAAACCGATCACTGTGGGCGGCTACTAGATATCAGTAGCTACCAGTAAAAGACATGGTTCTACTATCAGACTACTGGTAAGTATGTTGGTCAAAATAAAACGTGGATTTATACATTAATCTCTGGCGCATAAAAGGTTTAAGCATTCAATTGGAGAATGAATCTCAGATGAAATAAATTAAAATACATTCTACCGTATTACAAGGAATTTTAATAATTGGTAAAATAACTGCTCCATTTTGAATAGGACCTCCTGAAATAGTTCTGCTGGAAAAACAAAGGTAAATCAACAAACACGCTGCCAGATCACTGATCATAAAAACCTAACAGTAAAGGAACTGAGGAATAGAAGAATCTTTGATAATAGAAATAGATATGGAACGGAAATCGCTTCTAGCAGATATGGGACGGGAATCGTCTCCAGCACCAAAAGAGAGGAAAGGCAGAAGAAAGAGAAGAGAGAGATAATTAAATCTGCTAACGACGATGTGCAGCAATATTCTCTGTCGGTACTGAACTGGAGACCGTCTGCGCACTTGAAAAGAGTCAACGCCTTCCGCGAGCTGAGCTGACTTCATAAAGAAATATAACTCTGACACCGAAACGGGCAGTAAAAGAGAGAACAGTCGTCGCATTTTCCAAATGACTTTCTTTCACCAGCGCCACCGCCGCGGAAATTTCTCTGGGCGCGTTTCTGCTACGGCGTCGGCCTCTTTTCCGTGGAGTGTGGCAAATTGTTGTAAGATAAAAGCAGTAAACGAGCAGCCCTGCGAGCGTGCCGGGAATTGTGGCCCGTCGCTTTGCTTTGGTCCCCTCGGCGTGGGATGTGACGAGACGTAGATGCTGTGGTTAGGGTCGATAGCCGCGCCGCTGCCAAGCGTCCTGAAAACATCCGCCCCACATCTGTGTTTGCGCTCTTTAGCAGCGCGCCTCAGTTTCTAGCCTGGCCGTCCTCTTTAAGGAACACGGAAACGTCCCCCTTCACTTCTGCTGTTTTCAAGTTATCACCATATTTTTTATCTTTTTTTTCTTTTCCTGGAACCCATCACATGTTGCATGCTGGAACGCTTCTGGCCCTGAGTTTGTAGCTCAGAGACGGTGACTGGAGAATAAGATTGCCTCCACGCTCGTGGATTATTCCGAACTCCGCGAAAGTTTTTGAAGCGAGCATTGCACGACACAGACGTCCGTGAAAAGATTAGGTTTGTTAACGAGATAGGTGGGCCTCGGTTACGTCATTATACTCATATTAGCAGGGTTCAGATCCCCAGTCGAACATCGAGATTTAGGTTTTCCTTGGTTTTCAGAAATGTATCAAGCTCTTTCTTTTAATTGGACACGGTGAATTTCCTTTTCATCATGGTGCTATTGGAGGTTATACTCTGTCTCTAAGACCCTCTTCGGCGGCAGGAAATTAAACTTTTCATTTTTAATATGGTTGCTTTCTCTATGCCACCGTGGTCATCAATCTTAGTTATACTAACTCATTTGAAATTATGTTAAAATATTATGTGCTATTATCATGCCAATTCATGTACAACATTTGATCTGTTCTTGTATCTAGGTAACAGACTAAAAGAAAATTCCAAATAAATACGTAGATCATCCTAAGACAGTACGATACCCTGGTACGGTGGCTTTGCACAACTGCACGAACTATCTTAGCATGCTTACTTCCTCAGTCCAAACTCCCATCCATGCCTCAGCCGGCTTGGTGGCATAGTGGTTAGCGCACTGCCTAGTCAACTGCCGACCTGGGTTCGCATTCCAGCCTTGGTACAAATTTTCATTCGTTGCTTCAATCTGCAAACATACATCATAGATGTTTGAAGCTTGAAAAGGGTCCCGGAACCATATAGTGTCATTTGATCAAAGCACCTATGCCTGTGTTTCAGACGGAATCCACCATTTCCGTTTCTTGCTGAAGTGCTATTCCAATACTGTTGGAGAGTCTCTGCAATGCTCTTCAAATTTAAGGGGAATACCAAGTGGGTAATGGCATGGATGTGAATTGGGACTGAGAAGGCAGGCGTGTTAGGGTAGTCCATGCAGTTATGTAAAGCCAATGTGCCAGGGTGGTGTAGTGGTTAGTCCATCTGCCTAACGAGCAGGAGACCTACGTTCGAATCTGGCCTTGGTACAAATTTTCATTCGTTATCTCAGTCTGCATAGAAACATAATAGATGCTGCAGGCTTGAGAAGATCTCTGGAACCACATAGTTTCATCTGGTACTGCAGTTTGTTGAATACTCTGTCCTGGGCAGTTGTTGTCTTCGTACCAATTGGCTGCACCTTAGTTAACTCCTCACTCCTGGCCCTACAGTCTACTTTATGATTGGTACAGTGATCATTGGCATATTTTTTGTGGTTCTTTACAAGATGATTGAAAACACAAAAATTAGCAACTCATCATGATGTGGTAAAGATAAGCCTTCTAAGGGAGATACCAAAAAGACTGAGTAACAGATGGGAATGTGCATGGTAAAGCTAATTTGTTCCTTAGGTATCACAGTAGCGTTATGCAGCAACAGGTCTCCTTTGCACATCTTATATGTGCCTGTGGGTAAAAGGTGATGCACGAGAAGGGTACATGTAAACACTTTTCGTCTTTTTGTACACCTCTGTCTCCTGAAACAAAACTAAATTTTAATCGAGAGGCACAATGTAGTGCTAGATTTGTAATGCTCCTGAAGAATTTGAATGAACCGGTTCTGTTTTAAGGTGCATGTAGTCACCATCGCATTTATTCATTAGATGCCTATTTCCTTTTGTGCAGAGATATGAGATGGTATTTTATGGCTCAGACTGAAGAAAATAGCGTCTAAGGTAGTTTGTCAGATTGTAACAAGAAATTTCTATTCTGATGTGGATGTGGTGAAGGATTCAGAAAATAAGACATTGTAGTAGAAAATAAAAACCTGTAAAGCGCGTCCCTGGAAACCGAGAGGTTGCGCTATCAAACCTCGGTCACACCATAGACTTTTCGTCTTCGTTTTAACCTAGCCTTCACCTCTCAAAGATGAGAGAATTCGCCAGAAACAACACGTGGTTCAGATTCCACATTAAACTGCAGGTCCTCTTTTCCCGGTTGGATAGCTGGGGTAGATTAGGGACGTGCAACTCACCGAAGTGACGCCCAATAGAACGACTTGCACCAGGTCACTGAGCCACATGAAACTATAATTATTATCAACATATATAAATATATTTGTAGGAAACCGTCAGAGAGCAAGGCCTACTCGCACTTGCCTGGTTCTTCTATAATGTTTCCCGACGGTGCATTTGTGAAACATCATTATGTTGACTAAACAAAAAAATGTTCAAGCGTGTGTGAAATCTTATGGGACTTAACTGCTAAGGTCATCAGTCCCTAAGCTTACACACTACATAACCTAAATTATCCTAAGGACAAACACACACACCCATGCCCGAGGGAGGACCAGCCGCACAGTTCATGACTGCAGCGCCTTCGATGACTAAGCAAACGAGACACGATTAATGTCGCTCTTTTCTTAATATAACATAGTTGTTTGGACCCTTAGGAGTGACTGGGATCCTAGATATGCAAAAACTACGCAACGATGATTTCATAAGAATTTTATTAGCTACCAGTTTCGTGATAAACTGCGCGTCCTCGCAATTCTTTCAAGTAACTGTCTGCCGTTAAATGATTCACAGGCTCCTTGCATTTTATATCTCTTTCAATGGATACAGGAGATACTATAGTAAACCAGCACTAATATTTTGTTGAGGCAGTATCAGAGCATCACCTTAGTCTTCACAAATAATATTTCATATGTTTATCTTAAGAGTCCTCTTCTGGTGTTAATGCATTATCACAAAATGTAATATTCCACAGATTGCTATTACATTCTGTGTGTAGGCGCGTTTTGTGATTCTGACCGTGTTCTAGGGCATATGTTTCTGATAACGTCTCTTCTTCTTAAGAGGCTTTGTAGATGGGATGTTTGATTCTCTGGTGTTAGTGCTCTAAAAAGTTAATTTTTAAATTTTTTGTTGGTCCAGCTAGCCGAAAGTGAGGTCGAGATTGCGGTCGGAATGAAAGAAAAACACAACTTCAACCAAACTGCACGACAATGACGAGTCTTAAGTGGAGTGTATCGCCAGGATATCATGATGACTGGAACGTTGACAGAGAATCAAAATAAATGACATAACCGTCCTTATGAGAGACATGAAAAGTAATGTAACTGTTTTATCAGATAGGATTATGAGAAATATCAGTACGAGGCATTCACAGTACAGATTAAGTTCACTAGACAAAAATTAGTCATCCTTAGAGAAATCATTACAAGCAACATTTAATACCACCCCTGGGCTTGATAACCTCCTAGATTAGGTTAGGAAGTAAGTACACAAGACTGTATGGATATGTCGCAACCAGGTTAAGCCACTCGCTGAAGAATTTACCGCGCAATTCCAACAAATTTCGGGGATGCTGATGTCGGCGTTTTGCACGTTGTTCCAACATGTCCCACCGATTTTCTTCGAGGTTCAAGTCAGGTGATTTTGCAGGCAGGTCGAGATGTAAATTGGTGGGGAGTGTTCAGAAAAGCAGTCTTATATTCTCCCAGCCACATGAACTTTCCTGTTCTCGTCTTTATGTGCCTATGCGAGCAATGGCCTCTTGCGAGATGACCGACTCCAAACGTTTATTGCATCCAGTTCCCGTCGCAAAGTTCTCTTGCTACCAGCTTGGGACGGACCTTCATTCATTGCCTGCAACAATTCCTATCGGGTTTGGAAGCGATTTTGATTCACAAATCGTGAAACGCGTCTTCGATCCCTCTGAGTCATGATCTTTTTCCGACCACGATTTTGTCGTCTCGTTTTGTGGCCTCGTGTATTACACAACACTTTGTAGACACGGTGCAAAGTCCGCCGCGAAACACCAACAAACTCAGAAACTTCACACACCGTAGGACCATAGGCACGGCGAAACACGATTGTCCTTTTTGCCCCTCTACCACTTTCTTACACTTACCCGTGTTTCCGTACAATGTCTACTTGAAACATAAATCATAAATGCCTCACTTATCGCTACTACTTTATACTCACAGAGAGAAAGCACGCGCGGTTGAGCACGTGACTCGATCGCTGCGCCATCTGTAAAGCCTAAACGATTCATCTGTGTGTGCGCACTCGGGTGACAAAGTTTATGTCCGGTGAGCTTATTAATTATAATAAAACTCATTATACACCGGTCCTGACACAGAACTCTTGTAAAAGCTACATTTTATCTTAAGATGACCAAATAATCGCTGAAATCTAACATTTTTAATGACATTTTATCATAAGATGAGCAAACAATCAGAGAACTCAAACATTTTCAATTCTTATGCTTTAAGAGTTGTAAAATGTTGTAACTCTTATTGAGGATATTTGTAATAATAACTAACAGAGACGTACGCAGTATATGCCACTATTATTTTGTGAACCATGTGTAATTTTCTTTCCACGAAAATGCAGCTTTGGCTCAGGTGGTCCCAAGGAATATGAAAAATATCAGTCACTTTTTATCACCTTTATAGTTGGCAAGACTTTTCGAGACCCTACTTTTACAACAATAAGCACAGCCATAGCGATACTATGTTGATGAAGTATCTGTAGTCTATTGCTTTATGGAACATTTGTAGTGTAATAGACTTTTGCAGTTTCATGGCAGATCTTCTGTCAGTGCGCCGTTTTTTATGGGTGCAACAAACTTCTCATCTAACCATAGCATACGTTGCTGAAACCCATCTTCTGCGATGTTGTTTGCACATTGATAAAAGTCAGCTGTTGGCTATCTACACCTTGTAAAGTTCCTGTTAGATTTTAAATACCTACGATGGTAAGTCTGGATATGCCCTGAATTAAGAAACAAGGCTTGTTAAACACAATTTTCTGATCTAGAAATCAAATTAGTAACGCAATCTGACTCGAGAGAGTTTGCAGAAGTTACGTAGTCAGTGAACACGTACTTTGTTTGGGCAATGCTTTACAATGGGTGAATCGAAAGGAAACTGAAATTAAGTGAACATGAGCAATCACCAAGCATAAATACTGTAAAGCAAGCTGGCATACAGTGCAATGAGCATGTGGAGCTAGTCTAACAACTCACAGATACAAGGTATCAAATAAGCACATTTTATGTAGAACAAAGCACTGCATCTCCGCCAGCTGGGTCAACACCGACACCTGCCTTTTCCTGCTGAAGAGCAGGTAAAGAAATACAAAATGTAATATTCGCAGTGATCACTCCTGCTGTTGATATTAATCGCAGTAAGAAATACCTGCAGATTCCACCAACTGCAGAAGGCAAATAGTACGTTCCACGTCAAGTTATCATTTTCCAACTACTTGTAACAACAACAACTGTACATATAATAATTTTTTTCTTCTGAGTTTCGATAAATTAGTGTAAGCAATGTTTTGATTTCGTTTCTTTTTCTTTTCGTGTCGTTATGTTAAAGAAACTGTAAGCAACTTTCGATGTGAATATTAATATTTATGTCAAATTTCAAGCAATGCTATAACAGAATTGAAGTGTAACCCATGTTGAATCTATTGTAACATGTTTAAAATTGTAATTGTGCGCCTGGTCCGTACGTAGGTAATGTATTAGGATATGTGGAATGCAAAACCTTTGGTGAATACCCTGTCTGTAGGGGAGCGGTAAAAGGTGGATGGCAGGCGAGCGCGGGAAAATGCACACGGGCGCGGCACGGCATAACGGGCTCAGCAGTAGTAGTCGGAATTGGGCTTTGATCTGAGCAACACGTTCTGGATCGAGGAGGCTCTGCAGGAAGGCGTAGTTTCATTGAGCCTCGGATGTGCCGTTTCCGACGACTATACAGCATGGCAAAATTCCAGAGGCACTAAATGGAAAATATTGCGACGCTATGAAGAAGTAAAGTGCCGATACATCAAGAGCCATAGATGTGCTTGTATGTGTGCTCTGCGCCTCACCATCTCGCCGCCCGCCAACCGCCGCATCGATACGAACAGGTTGATTATTTTAGTACTGTATTCGTGTGGACCAGTGTGACTTTTGCTATATACTGTTCAATAACAACTTAACTTTTACCAGAACTGTCCTATCATTTAATTATCCTCATCACTAACCTAGACAGGGTCCTTTCCACATGTTGTGCAATCCGAGTGTCCCGAGATGAAGATTCAAAGTTTATGTTAATAATAATTACCTGCAGACCAATCTATGTTAGAATGATGTTTAAAGAACTTTGCTGTTAACGAATATTTAGGCAAATAGTATAGGTCTGGCAAAGTTGGAAGATAATGTTGAAATTGGTTTAGTAATGAAGTTTAATTAATTTGAGACAAAAACAATAGTAGTTAAATGAGCAGGTAATAAGACAAAAAGAGTAGTAACTCATATATTGGAAATATTGAGTGGTTAATGTGTTCAATAGTCAAAAAATTTCAATACAGTGATCATAACAGTTTCAGGGTCCCCCCCCCCTTTTTTTTTCTTTTCTATTCATTTAAATTCAGAAGTGTACTGAACTGATTTGACCAGCAAAGTTAAAGTCAATATAAAACCAAAATTTATTAGTGTTTTACCATTTTCAAAATTGACATTGTATGTGTGTTTCGAAAGTGCTAATTCTAGGGTAACCTATGCCCGATTTTAATCAGATCAGTAGACAGTACGAAGTTTGTAGTAAACATTATAGTGTATTGTTGTGTATTTATGGCTTGTTCATATTAGTACAGAAAGTGAAATTATTAGTTCAGTAGATTTTCGGGTTCTAAAATTTACCATATTATGCAGTGTCATTACGTGTTGTTTTGTATGAACATACATCAACTTGTACTGGGAAGAAACTCAGTTAATGCCTAATTAGGCTGGCGACCGTATTATTAACAATTTGGTAGCATCTGCGGTGTTGTTTCTTGTCTGTCCTAGAGCACTTCAGACTTGCTTGACGTATTATTGTTGTTACTGAGTGGGTGAAAGTCTGATTTTGCCTCCATTCAGGTACACGCGGTCAACATATAAACCAAAATCCTTTCTTATAAGGTGAAGCCCGTCAACTTACCATAGTACAGGCTTTAATAAGTATCGTGCGCAGTAGCGTAGTGTTACATACTGAGCGCAGGTCAGCATAATTCGCCTAAATAGGAAAATGAGTGTCATATTAGAATGTAAATTCATATGACTGACTCCCAGAAAGAAATTTAACCATATTAGTAAGTGTAATATACGTGCTCAAGAAACACGCGACACACAGAGTTCCAATACGTATGGAAAAGTATAATCCTTAGAAGTCGCAAAGCATTGACAACGGTTCATTGACAGAAAGTGTATCAAAACTCAGTGAACTACCACTCAGAGAAAGCCGGTTTTATACCGAGCCTCGAAACCTACTCTGCTCACTAATACCGAATTTCCAACCAGTGATAGTTATAACAACTTCGCGATGCAAATCAAGAAAATAGTTAAGCGTGAACCACGCGTTCGCTGTGAATGATTCGCAAAATCGTATTGCAAGTGTCCTCAGCTTGTATATCACAAACCCCACCGTAGACCAAAACAGCAACCAGCGGCACCAGACTCCAACCTACAGCACAGCAGACTTCTTCAAACTCATGCCCCAGCATATATTCGTAGAAGCAGAGGTAACAGCTAAGTGGCACCTGTCTCTTAGGAAAGACGATGACTATATTAGTCTACTACAAGGCTATCAGCTGTTGAATGAACATAGCTGAAACATGCGATCAAATGTTCTACAGATGGAGTAAATGCGAACGTTGACTAGTGCAAATGTTAAATAACAGAACATCTTAAGGAGTATATCAGTTAACATCTTCTCTCTTTTACAGGTATAGTGTGTCAGACAAAAATATACTATATACTGCGCTATTACTATATACTATGTATTGTGTGCTCTGTAGGAAGGTTTCAGCTCCAAATCCAGAAATGATGATAGTTGCGTGTTTTAATTGTGGTGCATAATGGGGAGTTTCAAAGTGAATAACGACAGGCAGCAAAGACAATATTGTGTAGATTTCTGGCATAAAGGAAGCACGCTTCGACCCGTTACTACCACCGTTCATCCCAAAATTGTTTTTCTTTTTCTTTCTTTTCATAATTATGTCTGACGTGCGCGCGTGTGAAATATTCACTAACATATGTTGTTAGATATAGTTGCCAATTATGCTGATAAATTTCTCAAAACACTTCTTCGATAAACAGCAAATGAGGTTCAGTTATTTCTGAACTATCTTTCTCTAGTATTGTACGCGACTAAAGTTATCTGTTAAATGGTTCTTTCATTTAGCCAAAGAAAATGCTTGGATAACATCAGTTTGCCACACTGGCTGTTATTGTTAGGATTACACCATCCATTTATTTTATACATTCTTTTTACTCGCAGCTTTGCCCAGATACACGTATGTTACAAATTTTACAAACACGTCTGAATCTCCGCTGTTTTACACCTTATTTATCATAAATGAAAAGCACCAGTTTGCTTTTGTTCTACAATATTATTTATCTGTTGTATTCAGCTGTGCGGCAAGATCCTTCGTGCTTAAACAATTTGACAAAATTATCAGCTCATTCTCTTTAGCTGGTTGACACAACGAACAACACAAACAATAGACAAACTGTACTTCATACAGTAAAACAGTACCAAGTGATCGAAGGAACCTACGCCAGTTGCCTGCATGATAATGGAAGTTAGCTATGGTTTCATCAAAATAATCAGGAAACATTTAAATCTCCCCCTTAAGCTATCTTCCCCTTTTTATTCCTCTCTCCCCTCTTCCACCTGCTTCACCAAACCCTGTCCCTCATCCACTTGCGTCCTCATACCCTGTCCCTCTTCCACTTGCCTCCTCACAACCTTTTCCTTTTCCACCCGTCCATTAGCCTTCTCTATCTTCCACCTACACCTCCCCCTCCTCCCCCTCCGCCCCCTCCTTTCTGCCCATCTTCTCCTCCCCTCTCTATGTCCATATCCTCTCCACCCTCTTTCTGTCCCCATCTCCATCTCCTCGTCCCCCTTGCCGCTCGGGGTAGCCGTGTGGTCGGGGCGCCTTGCCACAGTTCGCGCGGCTTCTCCCGCCGGAGGCTCGAGTAATCCCTTGGGCATGGGTGAGTGTGTTGTCCTTAGCGTACGTTACTTTAAGTAAGATTAAGTAGTGTGTAAGCCTAGGGACCGATGACCTCAGCAGTTTGGTCCCATATGAACTTACCACAAATTTCCAAATTTCCTCGTCCCCCTTCTCACTGTCTCCATCTCCTCATCCCCTAACCTCACCGTCTCCAATCTCTGCGCTCCCTCTCTCGATCCATCTGCTCTGCCACACCATTTTCACCCAACCACAATGGGACGTAGGGGGTTCTTACTCTCGCCGTACTTCACTCCAGATAGTGAGTGATCTGTATAGCCAGTTTGGTGAAAATCGGTGCAGAGGTTTAGGAAGGGTGTAGTACATACACTGCTCTGAAAAACTAAAGGACGAAATAGGTGAAGTAACATAATAAATTAACTACGCTGTAGAAACGAATGAAAATGCGGGAGCATGTTGCCAGAGGTCCCCAGTCGTGCACTGAAAGTTAGACGTCGCGTGGCGTGAGGTCAGCGCGACCATAGCGCCAAATGCACTGAACTCGCAAAACGAGGCAGTTGAAGAAACGGGGAAAACTGTGTCAATCGGCGAGCAGTTACGATGCACTGTGGTGGTATTCTTCAGTACAACAAGCCCGGAGACAACATTTGGACGACTTCACACGGGGAAGAATCATTGGGAAACTGGAAGGAGGACGAAGCGTCACGCGTGTAGGCCAGGAATTTATTGTGTTATGTTGACACCATAAGAACTGGAGCAGCGAGGAATGGGGTTGCGTGTTCTTCTCGGCTGAGTACAGATTCAGTCTGAGTAGTGATTCTAATCACACACTTATTAAGAACCATGTCAAGCCTTTTGTAATGTCCAGGGTGCCATTATAAGTCGCGGTGACTTCAGTGTAATTATTGTGTTTGAATAAGGGTGTCATTTCTCTTCCTCTACGAAAAACGCATGTTTTTGAGGGTGTCCGGATACTTTTGATCACATAGTGTATATTTCTTTTTGTTTTATACACAGTCATATAATTTGATACAAGATGGTGAATTCAGCGTTCTGGCCGCCTATTATACCGGGTACTCGTGTGATAGCAAGCTGTGTGGACCTGGGTCCACCCTGGAGGGACTGGAATGTGGAAAAATACCAAATCTTGTCGTGTATTGAGCCCGGGATGGGACATGCGGATCTATAGTCTAGTGCTTTACTCGCTAGACCACCACCGCCACTTTGAGCTAACATGGTGGTGTAAATCAGTCTGTGATTCAAATTTTACGTGACATATCCTGCTGTGAAAGCTATAAATATATTTATCATTTGCATACTTATATCCCAGCATGTAAAAAGACAGTAGCTTCTCATCATAAACTTAGACTTACCAATCAGTAAAGTTCTTACAGAAATTCTCTAGTTTACTACAAGAACGTGGCCGATTCGAAAGGAGCGTTTTGAAGCTGCTCACGGAGGCGCCTTTGCTGTTGCGCGTTAACCGTATGCGTACCGGTGGTTTCGACTTGAAACCAAAATTTTATTAACTTGCCTTTAGCATCAAAGCACTGACGCTATGCTGTTGAAGACAGAAACATCTAGTGGTACACTGAGCTACTTCTACGAATGAAGTGTATTGTAGCAGTCAGTCGCTCGCAGCGTTCAAAGCAACATGATTGGAGGATACTGCGACATGGGTTTTTTATGGTGACCATATCGAAGAGATCATTGAAAAAGAAAGTAAGCATATCTACAGCTATTGTAACGTAAAATTGAGTTTGTGCTACCACTATTATGAGTGGTTTCAAACCACTAGGGAAGTACGTAGCTTTGATATAAAATTTGTTAAATTTTAGGCCCATTTTCCTTGTTATTTAGGCTTATAACTTTTTTGGGAATTATGAGTTCATAAAAGTTTAGGTATGTGGGAGTGTGTCGGAAAAATGCGAATTTGCTTTCAAGTATATCACATGAGATGATAGCTGGTTGAAAACTGTGTGTCCTAGTGGTTCCAACGTGAAATAACCTCCTCAAAACAATTGATTGTTTACTTTTTGCCAATGTTTTCTAGTTTCCGTTGCTTACTATGATAATAAAGAGCACTTTTGTGAAAAAAATTAAGGTTACATATATTGTATGACGGAGAATCGCACTTTCTGTCTTAATTAGAGAAACTGGTATTCGAGTAATTACAAATTGTAAGCACTCTTATAGAAAACCAGAACTCCTTCCTCTTAAAGTCAACTTGCAGGTACTAATCGTATTTAGAACAGTGTACAGTCAAGATCGCTTGTATTACTGTCGCTTTAGAGGTATACCTGAGGTGGAGCAGAACACGCTGCGTGCGATTATATAATGTGTAGGACTCTGGCCTTTTTTCTGTTTATTCAAAGCATAATTATAATACATGAAATAATTGTCTCTACTCTGCCCAAGTCCAGTGATTTAGAGGGTTAACATCGCGTATGTTCCTCCATTTCTGTACAGATGAGCCGATTATTGGTGTAACTTTATGTACTATCCTTCGAGAAACAGGAACATCTCATACATGGGCAAGTGTGTAACTGTAGATAGACAGATATACTTTTGGTCCCAAAGATCCATAGTGAGGAACTCCTCCACAATGCAGCGTAATGTAATGTTTCATATCTTGTTTTTACCAGCGCTCAAGTTGAATATGTGTTAGACCACACGAATCTAAGTGCTACGTTTCCCACGTTGGCATATAATGGAGTCTTTTAAAGTGTCTTGACTGTAAATTCCGGGATTATAAGCTATGTAAGTAATCAAATGATATCGCTATCTCTTATGAGGATAAATCGGTAGAATCTACTTATTTTTACCATCACGAGAATCTCGGCGACTTGCTGGATATAATACATAACATAAATTTCCTATAAGCATCCAAAAGCTGATGATGAACATGCATTGGTTAGAAACCTGGCTAAACGGACAATAAAATACGTTAAAACAATTGTAAAGTTACTGGTTGCCGTTTCCACACAACTCTTTGGCTATTCAACCTCAGTTGTTGAGTTTAGCGTCCAGAGTGGATAAGACATATAATTGACATATTTATTAATATTAGCTTAAGACAAATGTTAATTTTGACAAAAGCAAGAAGGAACTGCAAAAAAGCGTGCTCCTGTTTCTGCTATTCAATAAGGTGCTAATAATGTTTCACCCCGAAACAGAATTTATGCACAATGACTTTTCTGTTATACCAGGGTTGGAACTTTAATAGTGGCAACTATTTATTTACAATTCATACAAAATAGATACGTGTTTCAAAGCTTTACTGACCTTCAAAGTAGTCACCAGTTTTGTGTATAAGCCGTTGCCAGCGATGCGGAAGTCGTAGGATCCTTTTAGCAGTGCCAGTTGTGTTGACAGTTCGAGCGGCGCGGTCTATTGCCCCACGAATTTGTAGCATTTCTGAAGCGAATGCCGTGGAGTGTTTCGTTCAGTTTAGAAATCGAACTGAGCTTATCAGGGCTTAAGGCAGGGGAGTGCAGTAGATGGTATACCACTTAGCAGCCCCATCAGTCAAACAATCTTGAGTTCAACTCGATTTCTAAACTGAAGGAAACACTTCACGGCATTCGCTTCAGAACTGCTACAAATTCGTCGGGCAATAGACCGCGTCGCTCGAACTGTCAACACAACTGGCACTGCTAAGAGTATCCTACGACTTCCACATCGCTGGTAACGGGTTATACACAAGGCTGGAGACTACTCTGAAGGTCAGTAAAACTTTGAAACAAGTATCTATTTTGTACGAGCTGTAAATAAATAGTTGCCACTATTAAAGTTCTAACCCTTTTATATGAGCAGTATTTCAGGACTACTTAAAATATATGGAAACATTGTGGTGGGAGTAAACGAATAAGGGAACCTAAGTAACAAATTATCCGGCCCCACATAGTAATTAACCGAATAACGTATTAAGTGAATATAATGTAGACTGAAAATCGTCGTGTGATGTGAAAACGATGTACGAGATATTGTACAATCCTGCACTTTCATGCATTTTTTTTACCAACGTACAGAGATGTTAATAATAAATTTTTCCATTGAATCCGTAATTTTCCCCCGTTATTTATTTTCTAAACGATGATCAAAATCAAGTTTCATGTGACTGACAGTAAATCCAGTCTTATCAGAGACTTTTCCATTTAGTCAAATAGCTTTGTATTCCTATTGCAAGGTACCGAATCGATATCTCTAGACGTCTTGTGAGATTATGTTATATTCGAGATAATGTATCACAAAAGAGCTAATAAGCAAGGGAGAAAAAGAAACAGAATGTCTTCCTTTGCATAATTTCTGAGAAAAGAATCAGAATCCTAGTATCATAGCAGTGATGACTCATTTCCAATCAATACCCTGGAGTCAGCGACTGACTCAACCAGTATACCACCCTGGGTTGGTCAGGATCGCTAATTCGTGACTAAGTGTCTGTTCAGTAGTGCGAGGGCACATATTAAACGCACTCACTCACCCAGTCACCCAAACATGCACAAACACACACACACAACTTGCACAACATTTTTCTGACTAGTGCTTAGGCAACACGGTAACTGTACGTAGTACTAGAAGTTGGATCTTTACTTTCCTTTAGGCAAGACGACCTAATTCAATAGGCATTGCTGACAGAAACCACCAAGTCGCCAAGCGTAGTGTACTTGTATTTTATCCCAGCAATACGAATATTCAGTACAGACGCGCCAGGGAAGTCTTCAAGAAACAAATTAACTGCAGTGTCATCTGACAGGCATTATCGTTCTTGTGCAAGACCCTCATCAGTTTTAATCTACAAAATCTGATTTACTTGGCTGCGAGGAGGTAGTGTATTTATTGATTATGCGTCAAAAATACAAGACAAGAATGGAGGAAGTTAAATGGATCAATAGGTTAAACAGTTATTAAATGCTCTTCAGGTTCGTTTCCGTCAGGAACTGCGCGCTCCACAACCGTATTAATGAGATCCGAGATAGGAAGAAGGGCAGCATCGGTCGTAAATTTTTAATTTGTTTATTACGGATCGATTTCAGCTCCAGTGTAGCTATCTTCAGTTCAGTTACATCCAAGTCATTATGACTCATCGTAAATATAATAGAACACGGCACCACTTGACATTACAGATAGCAAACACCGGTTAAACTAATTTCATGTGGTACCACATGCTATTATATTTACTGTGAGTTATCATCACTTGGATATAATTGCACTGAAGATAGCTACACAGTAGCCAAACTCCATCTGCAGTAAAGAAATTAAAAATTTACGATCGATGCTGTCCTTCCTCATGTCTTGAATTATAAATGCTTGGACTGAATTGAATTCTCCATGGCTATGTGGAATGAGGAAAACGGACTGCGTTGAGCACGTTCTACAAAAAAAGACTATTTGCAAAAATTTGTCACTGAAGGAAGAACAGGAGAAGAGGTAGAAATGTGACATGCGAACGTATCTGAATGAAGGAATATCTGACCAATTACTAAAAGAATAGATCATTTCAGAGGAAGTTCAGCTGAAACGTCTCTTTCGCCAGATTTATGTATGATGACGATGAATACGGTAGCAAATACTCTCGTCCGTGTATTCCTTAATAAACTGGAGATGTACGTTTCAATGTTGAGTAGGTAGAAACACATAAAAATCTGCAAGGTCATGTAACGAAGAAAAATAGCAGAAAACACAGCAACAGGGAGCAAAATTTACTACACTCATTACAACGGGAGAACATCCCTGACAGCTAGCAGTGCTGATGTCAGCTTTCAGGCACGAAGCGGAAACAGCTGACGCAACATAGACCAAAAGCCTTAGTTGCCTGACACTGTATCACTCTGTGACTTCGACACAGAAACATAAACAAAAGTGTGTTACGTCTTTGGCCATGGCAGATGCGCAAAGCCCAGTTTAGATCTTAGGGTTCCTCTCTTGCCGTATCGACTGTAGGGGTCGGGCACGGTATTGTTGTAAAAAAGGATGATAATGCAGTTCAGTGAAATGTAGATGGCGAGCGCATGTCCAGAGCGACTGTCCAGATAATTACGATCATTCTTGAATAACAGTTGAGATGCTTGGGACACCTCTTTTTCAGCAGGAGTTCGCACTGGTGATTACAACACAGCTTTAGTAACGAAAGGAAAACAAACAGATGCTGCTGCCATAAATCAACTCGACCGTGGAGTCTGCATTTTGCGCCCAAGTCCTCAACAGACGCAAATTTCTCGGGCGCGGGTCCCGGCTATTTTTATGGAACAGCGGTACTGGCAGCAAAGCGTCTAAACAGCTGAACCCGAAAATAAGGAACGCCCCGCTGCGTATGCCAACGCATACACGACAGAAATAAAGCTTGTAGCACCGAACATTTGCTGGAACAACACAATTGTGCTGAAAGGATGACTGCATATTTATATATGCACTCTCCAATTTGCTGGGTACAGAGAATATAATGTTACACTACTTTCAGAGACGACGAATTTCTAAGGGATCGCCTTCATTAATTCATTGTAATTGCAGTTCTTACTATCATCATCATTGGAAGAGAAGGAGACAGATTTTTTTTCCTGTGTGAGTACCGCCGAACGTAGAAGTTTCAACGATATACCTAAGCAATTTAAATCTTTCTCCCATAGTCCACTGAAAATGTCAGTGCTTTGTAAAACAACCGAGAGCCCCGTCAATTTTATTAGCGAGCTGCGCTGCGTAAAATGTAATTGGAAAAGTATAGCACCCACGAAAATCTAGTCAATTATTCATGCTGTGTTGTAAATCACGCTTGTTCTTGGTCACTCGGCCTTCCGCTGCTAAGTTATTGACACTCGTTATGAGTCTAAGTCGTCTCCACGATCAGATTCACTCGACCCAAAACTCGGAACCCGCTGTCAGATGAATTTACATTGAAATGTGAGAGATGTATAAGTACAGCTTCACATCACCAAATTACGCAAACGCCTGTGGCTAGATTCCAGACATCAAAACACAACCGTTTCCCTGTATGAAATTACATTTTCCTGGAGCACGACATGGGGTTCCGCAACAGACTACCCGCATGTTGTTCCATTTTGACCCAACGACAACGTCGGCTGGGGCTGCAGTGGATACGGACTGTTCGAGATTGAACCACAGATCAACGGAAACGTGTCGTCTGGTCGGATGAAGCACGTTCGTTGTTACACCACGACGATAGTCGTGTCAGGATAAGCTGTCACCAGGAGAACAGCTGCTCGAAACATCCATCACGCTTCTGAGACAGACTTTTGGGTGCATGCTATGGACGATATTCACCTGGGCTTCCATACGACTAGTGGTAGTATTCGAAGGCATCCATTCATGCTTAATATCTTCTTCGATGCTGACGGCGTTTTCCAGTAGCATAACTGTCGGCCTCGCACGGCAATAATCGTGCTCTAGTGGTCATAGGAGCATTTCAGTGAACTCACGCTGATGTTTTGCCCACCATACTCACCTGAACGTCTGGGTCGCAATTGGGCTCCGTCTATGAGACAACAAACTCCGACCCGTAGTTTACGGTGATGACGTCACCTGTGCGTAGACAACTGTAATCATTACTTCCGGAAACCGAGCAAGGACTTACCGAATCCATGCCTCGCAGAATCGCTACCGTGTTGTGGACCAACACAGTATAAGTAGGTAGTCATAACTTCTGAGGTCATCAGTCCCCTAGAACTTAGAACTACTTAAACCTAACTAACCTAAGGACATCACACACATTCATGCCCGAGGCAGGATTCGAACCTGCGACCGTAGCGGTCGCGCGTGCCGTACTGAAGCGTCTAGAACCGCTCGGCCACTCCGGCCGGCTTCGTTTCCGAGTAAATTAACGTTGAAGTTAGCCAATCAAGTCGCTGCGCGCACAAATTAGAGCGGCCCGCCGGAAACGGTGTCACAAAATGTGTTCTTCGTT
Organism: Schistocerca nitens; assembly: GCF_023898315.1. Classification (NCBI taxonomy): domain Eukaryota; kingdom Metazoa; phylum Arthropoda; class Insecta; order Orthoptera; family Acrididae; genus Schistocerca; species Schistocerca nitens. The sequence continues at coordinate 774,869,511 of NC_064616.1, read as the reverse complement.
TGCTTTTCTGAAACCGAACAAGAGAGCGGCACAGAAACTGGACAGGGGACAATAGTATGGATCGAACTCGAGAAACAGGCTGAGCAACCTCGTGCGCTATTATCTACGCTGTGATGCCAACTGACACTAATTGTATTTGGCAGGCCGCTTGAATTTGCGCGCGCAGCGACCTAATTGGCTAACTTCAATCCCAAATAAATCGGAAACAACGCAACGTATCTAATTTTTTTTTGTTGACAATTATTTCTCAGCACAGCCTCCTCTGCAACGTCCTTACACGCTTTTCAGACTGTTACTGATCACTGTACACTTGTTCTCCGCTGTGGCCGAGCGGTTCTAGGCGCTTCAGTCCGGAACCGCCGTGCTGCTAGGGTCGCAGGTTCGAATCCTGCCTCGGGCATTGATGTGTGTGATGTCCTTAGGTTAGTTAGGTTTAAGTAGTTCTAAGTCTAGGGGACTGATGACCTCAGATGCTAAGTCCCATAGTGCTTAGAGCCATTTGAACCATTTTTGATGTGTAGCAGAGGGAATGTAATTCGTCAAGATAATTCTCCCTCCTTCCTACTCCTTTCGCGAATGGTATGCAGCTAGAACGATAGTCAGTACCCCTCTTTATGAGCACGAATTTCTACAATTCTATCGTGGTAATAATTATGCAAGATGTGTGTTCGACCCCATATTGCAGCCTGGAGTCTCTGTACTCTGAACGTAAGGTTTGGATAACACCGCACCTCAAATCGCCACGGACAGATGCTACTACATACTAAACAGCTGTAACTGGTATCATTGACTGACGGTCGACCGTGTAGTCAGGTGATATCGGTTTTCTTCATCGGTTTACACTTATTCTCTGCCTCCGTAGCTGGGTGGTCAGTGCGGCTCACTGTTTTGTACACGAACTGACCTCTCTATTATATCGATAGGAGTCATGTCGGATATCTGTGTGGCCAGATTATTCGCTCGAATAGGCCAGAACTTTCTTCAAACCAATCGCGGACAGTTATGACCCGGTGAAACGGTGCATAATAACCCTAAATATTTCATCGTTGTTTGGGGAACATGAAGTTCATGAACGACTGTAAATGGTCTCCAAGTAGCCGGAGGTGACCATTTCCAGTAAATGATCGGTTCAGTTGGGACCCAGTCCATTCCATGTAAACAGAGCCCACACCATTGTGGAGCCACCACCAGCTTACACAGTGCCTTGATAGGACTTGAGTCCACAGCTTCGTGGGGTCTGCGTCACTCTCGAACCATACCGTCCGTTCTTACCAACTGAAATCAGGATTCACCTGACCAGGCCAAGGTTATCCGGTCGTCTAGGGCCCAACCGATATGGTCACGAGCCCAGGAGAGGCGCCGCAGGCGATGACGTGCTGTTAGCAAAGGCACTTCTGATGCCCTAGCCCATTAACACCAGATTTCATAACACTGTCCTAACGGATACGTTCATGGTACGTCCCACATTGATTTCCGCGGTTATATCAAGTGCTGTTGCTTGTCTGTCAGCACTGACCACTTTATGCAAACGCCACTGCTCTTGGTCGTTAAGTGAAGGCCGATGGCCACTGCGTCGTCCGTGGTGAGAGGTAATTCCAGAAATTTGGTATTCTCGGCACAATCTTGACACTGATTGACAATCTTGAATTCCCTAACTATTTCCGAAATGGAATGTCCCATGCGTCTAGCTCCAACTACCATCCCGCGTTCAAAGTCTGTTAATTCCCGTCGCGCAGCCAAAATCACATCAGAAACCTTTTCATATAAATCACCTGAGCACAGGCAACAGCTCCGCCAACGCACTGCCCTTTTATACCTTGAGTACGCGATAGTACCGTCGCCGGCCTGTATGGCCGAGCGGTTCTAAGCGCTTCAGTCTGGAACCGCTCGACCGCTACGGCCGCAGGTTCGAATCCTGTCTCGAGCATGGATGTGTGTGATGTCCTTAGGTTAGTTAGGTTTAAGTAGTTCTAAGTTCTAGGGGACTGATGACGTCAGATGTTAACTCCCATAGTGCTCAGAGCCATTTGATAGTACCGCCATCTGTATATGTGCATATCGCTATCCCATAACTTATGTCACCTCATTGCGTATATAACTCTGCATGCTTTTGTGGCCATTGTCATTGACGATAAAACCTTCTGAGTCTTTGATCGCCTTAATGTGCCCCTTCAGAATTCTTCACTGCTCGACGTTTCGATCCCTTTACTGGGATCTTCGGCCGAAGTGGCCGTGCGGTTAAAGGCGCTGCAGTCTGGAACCGCAGGACCGCTACGGTAGCAGGTTCGAATCCTGCCTCGGGCATGGATGTTTGTGATGTCCTTAGGTTAGTTAGGTTTAACTAGTTCTAAGTTCTAGGGGACTAATGACCTCAGCAGTTGGGTCCCATAGTGCTCAGAGCCATTTGAACCATTTTTTGAACTGGGATCTTCTTCAGGAGTCCACTGGTATCGCTGTGTGGGTAAGCACTGTCGAAAGACAGTGTCGCATTCGCATATAAAATGCTATTTTTCAGCACTCTTTCGGGCAAGTGGAATTAGTGGATACCAATCTTACGGCTGCTCTTGATGGGCTATCTTCATTAGGTGTATACTGAAAGCAGATAGTGACAGAGAGGGGCATCCAAAATATTATTGTTGTACTGCCTCGGTTGATTCCTAATAGCTGTTTTCTACCCTACCACGATATTTCTGTACTTGGTCTCCCGTGGCCGTTATCGGAAACATGCGCTGACGGCAAAGTAAACAAGTGTAGAGGTGACTAAAGAAAACGCATCGCACTGTGAAGGCTTAAAGGGCAGCTGTGCACATACTGTCTAGTTTTCCAGCGTGTCCTCGTGAAATACCACCATAAAAACTACCGATAAGCCACAGAAGCTCCCTCTTTCCCAGGAGCAATAATATTGTGTTCGACTTGTATGTTCCTCGCTCACTGTGGTTGACTGTTGACTTCCGTGATAGCTGGTAGCCACGAAGACGAAAACCTGTAGTCGTATTCTCTATTGAAATTGTACTCATTATTCGACATTTCAACTGTTTCACAGACTTCCCTTCTATAAGTAGTAGGATATTCTCTCTCGCGAGCACGCCTGTGTTCTTAAAATCCATATCCTCCGTTACCGCTGATCAGATGTTTGGTCTTAAACATGTGTGGCGGTCGTGCTTTTTAACGCGTTCTTTTACTGCCATTCCAGTTTCGACGATAGATACTTTGTCGCACGTCACTTCATATACTGTCCGCGACGATAGCTGAGTGGTCAGCGTGACGGCTTGCCGTTCTACGCGCCCGCGTTCGATTCCCGGCTGGGTCGGAGATTTTCTCCGCTCAGGGACTGCGTGTTGTGTTGTTTTTCTCATCATTTCATCCCCATCAGGCGCGCAGGTCGCCCAAGGTGGCGTCGAATATACACTCCTGGAAATGGAAAAAAGAACACATTGACACCGGCGTGTCAGACCCACCATACTTGCTCCGGACACTGCGAGAGGGCTGTACAAGCAATGATCACACGCACGGCACAGCGGACACACCAGGAACCGCGGTGTTGGCCGTCGAATGGCGCTAGCTGCGCAGCATTTGTGCACCGCCGCCGTCAGTGTCAGCCAGTTTGCCGTGGCATACGGAGCTCCATCGCAGTCTTTAACACTGGTAGCATGCCGCGACAGCGTGGACGTGAACCGTATGTGCAGTTGACGGACTTTGAGCGAGGGCGTATAGTGGGCATGCGGGAGGCCGGGTGGACGTACCGCCGAATTGCTCAACACGTGGGGCGTGAGGTCTCCACAGTACATCGATGTTGTCGCCAGTGGTCGGCGGAAGGTGCACGTGCCCGTCGACCTGGGACCGGACCGCAGCGACGCACGGATGCACGCCAAGACCGTAGGATCCTACGCAGTGCCGTAGGGGACCGCACCGCCACTTCCCAGCAAATTAGGGACACTGTTGCTCCTGGGGTATCGGCGAGGACCATTCGCAACCGTCTCCATGAAGCTGGGCTACGGTCCCGCACACCGTTAGGCCGTCTTCCGCTCACGCCCCAACATCGTGCAGCCCGCCTCCAGTGGTGTCGCGACAGGCGTGAATGGAGGGACGAATGGAGACGTGTCGTCTTCAGCGATGAGAGTCGCTTCTGCCTTGGTGCCAATGATGGTCGTATGCGTGTTTGGCGCCGTGCAGGTGAGCGCCACAATCAGGACTGCATACGACCGAGGCACACAGGGCCAACACCCGGCATCATGGTGTGGGGAGCGATCTCCTACACTGGCCGTACACCACTGGTGATCGTCGAGGGGACACTGAATAGTGCACGGTACATCCAAACCGTCATCGAACCCATCGTTCTACCATTCCTAGACCGGCAAGGGAACTTGCTGTTCCAACAGGACAATGCACGTCCGCATGTATCCCGTGCCACCCAACGTGCTCTAGAAGGTGTAAGTCAACTACCCTGGCCAGCAAGATCTCCGGATCTGTCCCCCATTGAGCATGTTTGGGACTGGATGAAGCGTCGTCTCACGCGGTCTGCACGTCCAGCACGAACGCTGGTCCAACTGAGGCGCCAAGTAGAAATGGCATGGCAAGCCGTTCCACAGGACTACATCCAGCATCTCTACGATCGTCTCCATGGGAGAATAGCAGCCTGCATTGCTGCGAAAGGTGGATATACACTGTACTAGTGCCGACATTGTGCATGCTCTGTTGCCTGTGTCTATGTGCCTGTGGTTCTGTCAGTGTGATCATGTGATGTATCTGACCCCAGGAATGTGTCAATAAAGTTTCCCCTTCCTGGGACAATGAATTCACGGTGTTCTTATTTCAATTTCCAGGAGTGTAGTAAGACCTGCACCAAGACGGTCGGACCTGCCCCGCAAGGGGCCTCCCGGCCAATGACGCCAAACGCTGATTTCCATTTTACTTCATATACTCCTGTAGTGTGGAGGGGGTCACGCATGTCTGTTTTAGGTCGATAAAACCTTTTATCTTCTGTGACTCAACGAGATATTCGATTGGTATGTGAACATAATCCAGTTTCATTGGTTCACTGATGCATTCAGGAGAGCATCCTCACCTTGTACGCTAAGAACAGCATGTTATGAGCGCTTTCTTTAATTAAAGAAGTGAAAGTTTGGCTGTCAAAATATTAAGCATATTTAAAATATTTAATATTTCTGTTCTTCACTTTTCAGCATTATATCTTTGACTGCGTATATAATTGTCAATTCGCTACACAATTTTCGTGATACTTACTCGTCTTACTTTCCTAACTAATGTAGAAAATCATGCAAAACTGATCATTTACCTTCTTTAAGATATCCATGCGTTATCCCCTATGTCGGTATGGTAAATCTTATTTTGTGTGTGTGTGTGTGGGGGGGGGGGGGGGGGAAGGGATTTGTGTGTCTGTGTGTGGTAAGAAAACAGCTTTGACGAGGTTAAAAATATATAATTTTCATAACTTCTGATATCAAATGATGATGATATAAAGGAATTCGTAAATCAACTGTCGTGATATTAATTTTCAGCTGCAATCGCTAAAACTTCAGGGCTTACAGACGAAGCACCTGAGCATTACTTTCCATGGAGCTAGTTGTTTAGTTATTATGTTAGTTTCATATACCTCCCTGCTGTCGTCCTTTCCAATCCCGTACGAAATTTGCTATCGATTATTACTCTGAACACATGCATTACACGTTCTGCACAATTCTACTGCTTTATGGTTTTGGCAGTGGAACGTGAGTCCGTTCCATATATTTTGTTCTAAGGTGATTAAAATACTGAGCGGTATCGGAAAATTCTGCGGCGTCGCTGAGAGACTGAAAGGCAATCGGCTTCGTGATGTTTCTGACTGAACAGTTGCGGTAGGTAAAAAAAAGAAGAAAACGAGAACCAGTTATTCCACTTGACTTTACACGTGACACAGAGCACCATATATATCTTAACACTGCGACGACTTGTCCCTAAAATAGTAATTTTCCACGATACCGCCACTCTATACATTTTAGTTTGGTATAGAGTAATTTCCACTGAGATTCAAGAAATCCCGAAAATCGTAAGCGTGATATTTTCAAAGGACGCATTTCGTGTAAGAGAGATTGAGGCACGAACATACGTGAAGAAAAAGCTCTCGTACAAAACTTAATGCAGGAAATCTTTTCTGCAACAAACTAATGTAAGGAGTATTTTAAATTGCGAAACAGACATAACTTCACTGGTAGACACGGAAATTACGCTAAACACAGCTAGTTCAAGATCATACTTTAATGGGAATGTGTGAATTACCAAAGGGATGTCTCACCAGAACGCATGAGACCGAGGGACACTTTTCCCATCCCCACTTATTGAAGGAGACGAACAACAGGCTGCGCAGTGCAATTTTAAGGTCAACATTTGTCCGTATGCCACGGTGTCGCCAGACGTATCACAAGCAGTCAAACAAGTCTCATTGGGATGATGCAGTATGTATACACCAAGGTCAATATCTGGATGGTATTAAAGCGTTTCTTCGGTTCATAACACCACCAATGAATCAACGCTCTGTGGTCGAGGTCACTAATGCAAGCTAGAGGCGTGGAACTCGACCCGGAGGTTATCACTTCGAATCCCGATCGTAGAAAATAATTTTCAGAAGGGGTGAAGTGTGGAGACGGACAGTTCATGATCACCAGATTGTAAGACAAAATCCTCTGTTAAATCTTAAACAGTTCGGCTGCGTCCCGAGGAGAAAGACGTGTGCCAATACTTGACGCCCGTTGCCTCTTTAGAGCTATCCGAAACGAATAAGCCTATGCCAGCATAATATTTCTTCAAACTACAACATCAACAGTGAAACACAACACACATCGGATGCATTACTTAGCGAACATTACAATATGCGCAAACAAAGACAACGTCAACTTAGCGAACATTACAATATGCGCAAACAAAGTCAACGTCTGGACTTTGACGGTGGAACAACCCTTGAAAGTTTCCCACTCAACAATAGAATCGATTTCTCCCCCTCCCCCCTCTCTCACTCCTCTCTCTCTCTCTCTCTCTCTCTCTCTCTCTCTTTCTCTTTGTCAGACGCGGGTAGAGCGATGCCATACATCATGCAGCCCAAAGACAACACAAAAAGTTGAAACTGTTGTATCCATCGGCGTGCTATCCTAGCCAACGGCTCCTTATTCAGAATGACATTACGGGTAGCAGAGCCCGCACTGCTGTCGCCTGTGAAAGAAGCCTAGCCTTTATGCATTCTTTACACAGACATCTCAATATTTTAAGAGACATTGTCACTAGTGCATTAAATATTACAACTGTACGTAGGAATGGCTACCTGTAGAATTACGCAACGATTATCCAGTCTTGATGCAGACAGTGGTCGCAGCAAGGTTCAACGTGTTACAGGACAAAAAATACTCGGCCGCTAATGCTCGAACGCGATTAATCTTGGGCACCAGTTGTTAGTCTTCGTAGTTCAAACGTTTTGCCTCACCCACAGCACGAAAGTCGTGCAGTTTGGGTATCATAAAGCCGTTTCTCTGATTTGAGTGTTTGCCGTGTGCAGTTCGATCGATTTCTGACTCAGTACTTAAGAGTTAACCCACTAGTTTGTATTCTTGCCGTTGAGAAAGAGTTTGGTTAGTACTGATCATCGTCTAAGAAATCTTGTGGCTCGTTTCTTTTTCTTGCCCTCATTCTTTTGCAATGTGTATTATGGTAGTAGGTCAACGGTCATGCCGCAGTGGTAACTCCGGTTCCCATCAGATAACCGAAGTTAAGCGCTGTCGGGCTTGGCTAGGCATTTGGAGGGGTCACCATCTGGGTCTGCCGAATGCTGTTGGCTGTTGGCAAGCGGGTTGCACTTAGCCCTTGTGAGGCCAATTGAAGAGCTACTTGACTGAGAGGTAGCGGCATTGGTCACGAAAACTGACAACGGCCAGGAGAGCAGTGTGCTGACTACATGCGCCCCGTATCCGCATCTGGTGACGCCTAAGGGGTGAGGATGACACGGCGGCCGGTCGGTACCGTTGGCACTTCAAGGCCTTTCGGAAGGTGTTTGTTTGCATTATGGTAGTAGAGCCTGTAGCCTTGCACCACCTGCAGTGTCATATTCAAATTGTTTAATATCTTATTGTTGCTGCCTCACTGTAAGCTACATTTTTTGTCTCCGTTTACTTATGTTAGTTCCTGCTCCATCTTACTATATAGTCACAAACAGTGAAACAGGGTCTAAGCATCTGACTTCTTAAGCTTTCCCCGCGTAAGAATTCTTTATAATCTCCTCGTGTTTGCTGCCGGGTCGTAAAATCAACATGATTCGATATTTCGGCACACCATCTGTCCGGCATATTCAGGATAACCCTGCTGCTACTGCTGCTGCTAAGTCCCACTGAAAACTGATACCAGGGCTGCAAATCATCGTTGTACGTAGGCTTCCGTACCGTACACGGCGCGTGCGCCGCCCACCACAGTTGCCGCCCTCCGTAACTGGACTGGTGGTACCGACCTCGAGACTTGCCATTCACCGTACCTACGAAATGGCGTCCTTAGGACTCTCCTAGGGACAGCATATGCCACTTCCAACGCGGGCACTTCAACCCAAGTATTTTTATCATTTGAAGGCTGTGTTTAAGGAAAAGGGATACACTGAGAAGCAGATTCGTTGGGCTGTGGATGGTTCAAATGGCTCTTAGCACTATGGAACTTCACAGCTGAGGTCATCAGTCCCCTAGAACTTAGAACTACTTAAACCTAACTAACCTAAGGACATCATACACATCCATGCCCGAGGCAGGATTCGAACCTGCCACCGTAGCGGTATCGCGGTTCCCGACTTAAGCACCTAGAACCGCACGGCCAAGTTGGCCGGCGCGGGCTGTGGAGTTTGGACCATGAAGAGAAGCATAGATCTGTGGCCTTTCTTCCTTATGCTGGGTGGCATATCGTTTTAAGACTGGAAGAATTTTAATGCATTTTTAACGTTAAGAGTTAGTTCTGTCCACCTTCCAAGATTAGGACACTACTTGGCTATGTGAAAGATGATTTGAGGCTTAGGAAGCCTGGCACATACAAAATTCCGTGAAAATGTGGGAAGACTTAGATCGGCCGTTCGATTCGCGCAGTTCAGGATAGGTGCGTGGAATATAGCCGTCACAGGAGGCAACAAAGCCGGAAAAATCGGCAGTAACAGAACATTGCCTCTGTAGGAATCAGCATGGGTTTCGAAAAAGATCGTGTAAAACCCAGCTCGCGCTACTCGTCCACGAGACTCAAAGGGCCATAGACACGGGTTCCCAGGTACATGCCTGTTTCTTGACTTCTGCAAGGCGTTGGATACAGTTCCCCAAAGTCGTTTAATGAACAAAGTAAGAGCATATGGACTATCAGACCAATTGTGTGATTGGATTGAAGAGTTCCTAGATAACAGAACGAAGCATGTCGTTCTCAACGGAGAGAAGTCTTCCGAAGTAAAGTGATTTCAGGTGTGCTGCAGAGGAGTGTGGTAGGACTGTTGCTATTCACAATATATATAAATAACCTTGTGGATAACATCGGAAGTTCACTGAGGCTTTTTTGCGGATGATGCTGTAGTATATCGAGAGGTTGTAACAATGGAAAATTGTACTGAAATGCAGAAGTATCTGCAACGAATTGACGCATGGTGCAGGGAATGGCAATTGAATCTCAATGTAGACAAGTGTAATGTGCTGCGAATACATAGAAAGAAAGATCCTTTATCATTTAGCTACAATATAGCAGGCCACCAACTGGAAGCAGTTAATTCCATGAATTATCTGGGAGTAGGCATTAGGAGTGATTTAAAATGGAATGACCACATAAAATTAATCGTCGGTAAAGCAGATGCCAGAACCGAGATTCTTTGGAAGAATACTAAGGAAATGCAGACCGAAAACAATGGAAGTAGGTTACAGTACACTCGTTCGCCTACTGCTTGAATACTGCTCACCAGTGTGGGATCCGTACCAGATAGGGTTGATAGAAGAGATAGAGAAGCTCCAACGGAGAGCAGCGCGCTTCTTTACAGGATCATTTAGTAATCGCGAAAGCGTTACAGAGATGACAGATAAACTTCAGTGGAAGACTCTGCAAGAGAGACGCTCAGTACCTCGGTACGAGCCGGCCGAAGTGGCCGTGCGGTTAAAGGCGCTGCAGTCTGGAACCGCAAGACCGCTACGGTCGCAGGTTCGAATCCTGCCTCGGGCATGGATGTTTGTGATGTCCTTAGGTTAGTTAGGTTTAACTAGTTCTAAGTTCTAGGGGACTAATAACCTCAGCAGTTGAGTCCCATAGTGCTCAGAGCCATTTGAACCACCTCGGTACGAGCTTTTGTTGAAGTTTCGAGAACATACCTTCACCGAAGAGTCAAGCAGTATATTGCTCCCTCCTACGTATATCTCGCGAAGAGACCATGAGGATAAGATCAGATAGATTAGAGCCCACGCAGAGGCATACCGACAATCTTTCTTTCCACGAACAATACGAGACTGGAATAGAAGGGAGGTACTCAAGGTACCCTACGCCACACACCGTCAGGTGGCTTGCGGAGTGTGGATGTAGATGTAGATGTAGAAACGACGGACACGGAATGAAATTTGACTAGAATCTGATAGTTGCCAATACGTCCGGTGTTTGGAACAGTGTTTATAAACAGAGAATTGAAATTAGGTTCAAATGGTTCAAATGGCTCTGAGCACTATGGGACTGAACAGCTATGGTCATCAGTCCCCTAGAACTTAGAACTACTTAAACCTAACTAACCTAAGGACATCACACAACACCCAGCCATCACGAGGCAGAGAAAATCCCTGACCCCGCCGGGAAGCGAACCCGGGAACCCGGGCGTGGGAAGCGAGAACGCTACCGTACGACCACGAGATGCGGGCTTGAAATTAGGTTACAGAGACAATGGTTTTCCTCTTAGCAGGACGTGGAAACCTGTACTATCCCGTTCCAAAGCACAACGTTCTTCCTTGCGGCCAGCCCAAGAGTTTGAAAATAATCTCTGAGTGCGATATATCGTTGCAGCTGGTGTTCTACTGAGGGCTGCGCCACTGACCCAGTCTTCGAGGGCAGCAACTGTTGTGGGCGGCGCATGCGCCGAGTGTTCTAACGTGTGTGAATTCCTAAGGCACCAAACTGCTGAGGGCATCGGTCCCTAGACTTACACACTACTTAAACTAATTTAAACTAATTTATGCTAAGTACAACACACACACCCATGCCCGAGGGAGGACTCGAACCTCCAGCGGGAGGGGCCGCGCGATTAGTGACATGGCGCCTCTAACCGCGCGGACACTCCGCGCGGCACGCTGTGTGTGATACAGAGACCTATACAGGACGACGATGTGCAACCTTGGCATCAGTTCTCACCGGGACTCAGCAGTAGCAGCATTCTAATGAAGATGGCGGACAGATGGGTCGCTGAAATATCTCATCATGTTGATCTTACGATCTGGCAGCTAACACGAGGAGACTATCGGGTCCTAAGCATGTTGCGTACAGATGCGGAGGATTTGGCTCCTGTCCGGAAACAGCTAGAAGCTGTATCGGCTTTGATCGGCAGGTTTCAGGCTGCAGCTGGGACACCTGGGGCTGAAACTGGAGTCGTCTGAGATCCCTCATGCCGCAGTTACAGACCTGACTGGTTCGCCCTCATTGGAAGGACAATGGCAGAAATTGGTGGTGTAGCGAATCTCTGAGCGAAAGACGAGTGCGGGTTCTGTTTACATAACTGTTTCATTGCGTATTAAAAACGGAGATGAGGTGCTGCCCATTACTGAATTTACATCTAAGCAAGGGACGCTTCAACTGTTGGGAATGGGGGTGACAGTACTGGAAGTTCCCAAAAGTGAGAAGTGCGGGTGTGCTGATCGATGGAAACTCATACGTTACACAGATAATGGAGACTCTGTTTGTACATTTTCGCAGGTTGTGAAAGATGACCACTGTGCATCTGGTATGTTTTCCAAGGTTTTGCCTTAGATACGTAGGAGGTTCTATTGGCGGTTATTGAGCGCACCAGGTGCAGATAGCAACTTTTGTAGCCAGTTCGCCAGGAGCGACCTACGTTCAGAACCCTTCCTCAGATCCCTTATTTGGCTGAACGAAGGGGTGCAGAGAGGTAGCCCCACACGCAGTTTGGAAGCACAGCTCGCGATTTACATCATTCACTGAACCAATTGCTCTCCTTTGATTGAGAGTCGAGCCAAGGACTTACATCTTAGGCTCACACTATTTTGTGACGACCTCCTGTGCAGTTTCGTTGACCTTGATATCTAATGGGTAGTTTGGGGACTCTTTTAACCGATCACACATGCAATTGACACAAACAGCGGCCACTCGGGTAGTGGAGTACATGTCGCGTGCACAAGTGGTGGGATTTTGAGGCTACAGAAATCCTTCTATACGACTTATGTTCAGTTAAGTAACGTATACACAGAGTGGAGTGCAGAAACCATATAGATCATGGATGGTAACATTCGTTCTTGTGGGTCATAAAAGCGGAATTGTTAATATGGCATTACTCAACTGCCAATAGCCTTCGCCATAAGGCCCAAATCTTTTTTTTTTTCCTTTATTGTAATTTCATTCCCCTGCCCCACACAGGCAGGGTAGGGCTGGCAGCGACACAGTCCATCGCTCTTCAGCCAAAGAGATTTGCAAAAAAAAAAAGAAATACAGAAAGGCGAACTCTTACATAAAAGAGGGATAAAAAGGGGGACATAAAAAACATTGTAAATGGAGATGATGGGAGTTAAAATAACACTAATACGGGGACATGCGCTGGGGGACAGTCAAAAAGTCGATGTAAAGTTAAAAAAACACAGCTGGAAATTTGAAGTGCACTTAAAAAACACGGGAGGCGAAAACAAGTTAAAAGTCGGCCACAGTATAAAAAGCACACAAACAATCATGGACTATATACAGGTCGAGCACACAATTAAATCCACATCACTAGATGACACTGTATAATGGATCTGCCAGGGGGTGGGGGAGGGGGGACAAGGGAGAAGAAAAGGAGGTGAGAAGGAGGTGAGAGAAATGGGGATGAGGTGGGGTTTGTGCTGAAGGAGGGCTGCGAAGGGAAGGATGGGAGAGGAAAACAGTAGAGGAGAGGGTGCAGAGACTAAGGGGGAAGGAGGGAAATCCGCTCTGGGAGAAGGAGAGGAGAGGAAAAAGGGCACCCTGGGGAAGGGGATGGGGGAAATAAGGCCAGGCTACAGTTGGTAGGAAGGGCAGATGTCACAGCGAAGTTCAACATCCGGGAGGGGGAGGTGCTGGAAATTTCCTTGATGAAGGAGATGGAGGGTGTGCATGTGGAGAGAGGGAGGGATACAGCGATAGAGGTGCAGCAAAGGGCAGGGTGTGGAGAGGAAGGAGGAAACCAGGGGGTGGGGGGGATCAAGCCTGCAGACAGTGTAAAGATGTTGGAGGAAAAGGAGGAGGTGGGAAAAGGGGATGAGGTCATGCAGGAGTCATGTGGGGGAAGGAAAAGCGGATATGGAAGGCAGGGTGGAGCATGTGGCACTCCAGGATTTGGAGGGCCTTATAAAAGTGGGGAGAAATGGCGGAGATCCAGGCAACGCTGGCACAACAGAGGATAGGGCAAATGAGGGATTTGTAGGTGTGGAGGATTGTGGAAGGATGCAATCGGACAGGTGATGCATCCTATGGTGCTGTCTATTATGATTGCCTGGTTTTTGGAGGGGTTGATACAAAGGAACCACTGGTTACACCAAGTGGTGAACTGGTCAAAGTGCGTTTGGAGGGTGCATTGGGACCGTTGGAGGGTAGGATAAAGAGCCAGGAAGGCAGTGTCATCAGCATATTGGAGAAGGTGGACAGGTAGGGTGGCTTGGGCATATCTGCGGTGTATCGGAGATAGAGGAGGGGGGATAGGACGGAGCCCAGGGGGACGCCAGCAGTGGGATAAAAAATGGTTCAAATGGCTCTGAGCACTATGGGACTCAACTGCTGTGGTCATAAGTCCCCTAGAACTTAGAACTACTTAAACCTAACTAACCTAAGGACAGCACACAACACCCAGCCATCACGAGGCAGAGAAAATCCCTGACCCCGCCGGGAATCGAACCCGGGAACCCGGGCGTGGGAAGCGAGAACGCTACCGCACGACCACGAGATGCGGGCACGTGGGATAAAAGATACGGGAGTTGGTGTCATGGAGGGTGACGTAGGAAGGACAGTGTGAGAGGAAGAAAGCGACCAGATGGACAAAATTCATAGGCAGGGCGTAGGTTTGGAGTTTGAAGAAGAGACTGGGATGCCACATGTGGTCGTAGGCATTTTGGAGATCAAGGGAAACAAAAATGGTGGTGCAATGGGCGCTAAGTTGGAGGGAAAGAAGGTGGATGAGGTTAAGGAGTTGGTCTTTGGTGGAGAAGGAGGGTCGGAAGCCACACTGGGTAAGAGGGAGGAGGTGGTGGTGATTGAGGTGGTGATGGATACAACAGCAGAGGATGGATTCGAAGACCTTACTGAAGATGGGGTGTGGCAGATTGGACAAAAGGAAGAGGTGAGGGAAGGGGGTTTGTTGGGTTTAAAGAATAAGAGGATGCAGGATGTTTTCCACGGGTTGGGGTAGAAGCCGGTAGGGATAATGATGTAGAGATTGGGAAGGACAGTCAGGAAGGAGAAGGGGGCATTCTCTGAGGTGGCAGTAGGTGACACAGTGATGACTAGGGGTCGTATCACATTTTGACTCGAAGATAAGTGCAATGTCTTGTGCTGTGACTGGAGTGTTGATGTCGAAAGGGGGCAACTGCCCCAAGTACTGGAAACTGGGAGCAAGTGGAGCAACTGAGGTGTAGGTGTGTTCCATGATGGTGGGGAAAAGAGAATAATGAAAGTGGGGGTTATCAGGGATGGAGAAGGTGGGAAGCGAAGTGGTTGGCCTTACTGAGGTTGTCAGGAAGGGAGCAGTCATTATGGAGAAGGGGGTAATGGGGAGCGGAAATCCTCTGTGATCACTTGGCTGAACTTGGTGATCACAGCAGTGTAGGTTGAGGGGGCGATGGGGAGGCTGGGGCTGACAAGGAGAGGAAGAGGAGAGGAATGTGTCAGGGATGCGTGGGGGCCAAGCATGACATGAGGGAGTTTACAGAGGAGGTCTGCATGAAAGGAGAGGGAGGTGGACTTCATGAGGAATGAGTCCCAGTGGGGTTTATTGGAGAGTGTAGGCTGGGAGGAGGGGAGGGGGGCAGAGAAGAGAGGAAGGTGGTGGGTGACAGATCCTGTAGGAGTGGTGGAGGTGCTGGGCGATGCAGCTGGTTCAGTGGTGGCGATTGTGGCCCAGCGTAACGTGATGCAGGAAGGGGTTGCAGATGATGAAGTGATTGAGGAGGTGAGAGAGGGGAAGCCGACCACTTGAGGGGTGGCATCAGAGGTGGCAGCAGAGGCATATGTGAGGGCGAGGTCAGGAGTGGAAGCTGTTGCAGGTATGGAGGCTGTGGGAAGGGTGTAGCTGTTGGGGTAAACAGCAGCGGAGGAAATGGGGGAAAGGGTGGGTGGGGGGATGGGAAGCGAGGTATAAGGAGAGAGGCCACAGGCAGCACTTCAGGAAGTGACTGTGGTAGTGGGGGAGGGGGAGGTGTAGATTACAGTGGAGGTGGGAAGGCTCATGAAGGACGGACAGCGACAGACAGACTGACGGACGGACGAAAACAATGGGCGGACGGTGATGATGGACGGTGGTGGACAGGTGGACGGCAGCGGACAGACCGATGGACAGACGGCGACTGATGGATAGCAGGCGGCGGTGAGCACTGGGCGGTGGCAGCAACCGACAGACAGATAGCGGCGGCAGTGGTGGGCAGAGAAGTGGCCGGCAGGCAGACAGACAGACGACAACAGCAACAGCAAGAGGTGCTTCGAAACTGTAGATTACACCCTGAGTGTAGCACAGGCAGTATAATCCGTCGACTTCAAATTGAGGGGATCTAACCATCGAATGAGGCCCCAATTTTTTTTCTTTGTTGTAATTTCATTCCCCTGCCCCACACAGGCAGGAGAGGGCTGGCAGTGGCACAGTCCACCACTCTTCAGCCAAACGGCTTGATAAAACACAGAAATGGGGATTCTTACACAAAAAGGGGGATAAAAAAGGGACATAAAAAGGAATGAAAACGGAGATGAGGGGAGTTAAAATACCTATTAACATGGGGACATGCACTTGGGGGACAACCCGGCAGGGTAGCCAAGAGCGCTAACGCGCTGTGTCCTGGACTCAGGTAGGCGCGCCGGCCCCGGATCAAATCTGCCCGGCAGATTAGCAACGAGGGCCAATGTGCTGGCATCCTGGATGTGGTTTTTAGGCGGTTTTCCACATCCCGGTAGGTGAATACTGGGCTGGTCCCCATGTTCCACCTCAGTTACAAGGCTCACTGACATCTGCACACATTCACACTATTCCATGGATTACACTCGACGCAGGCAGTTGGGGTACACTAAGTCTCTCCCGGGGGGTACGAGGTTACAACAGGAAGGGCATCTGGCCACCCGTTAACCATTAACATGCCAAATCCAATTAACGATGGCTGACCCTGCATAACTGCAGGACAAGGCTCAAGCGATAGATAGATAGATGCACTGGGGGGACAGTTAAAACTCAACATAAAGCTAAAAGAACACAGCTGGCAATTTGAAGCGCACTTAAGAAAAAACACTCGATCCAAAAACAACATAAAAGGCCGAGCACACAATTAAAACCACATCACTAGATGATACTTTATAACAGCACTGAACACAACACTAAGGCTTGACACTTGATAATGAATAAAAAAAAAAACTTGGAAGATCTTCCGGGGTGGGGGGGGGGACAAGAGGGAAGAGAAAAGGAGGCCCGAAGGAGGGGAGAGAAAGGGGATGAGGTGGGGGCCGCACTGAACGAGCGCTGGGGAGGGAAGGGACGAGAGAGGAAAACAGCCGAGGAGGGGGTGCAGGGACTCAGGGAGGGAAGGAGGAAAATCCGCTCTGGGAGAGGGAGGAGAGAGGAAAAAGCGGGCCCTGGGGAAGGTGGGGGAGAAGCCGGTAGAGAGGATGATGTTATAGAGATTGGCAAGGACAGTCGGGAAGGAGAAGGGGAGGCCCCAAAATTGTACTCAATTACGAACATGAAAAATGCCAACATAATTATATGAACGGATGATGTCTGTTTCGGACGTGTCCAAAAGACCAGCCACCACACATTCTGATAAGTAATTCGCCTCGAAGAGCAATGAATCCACGACCTGCAACAGAGAAGTTGCAGCATTAGAAAATTGCAGCGAAATGCAGGAAGATCTGCAGCGGATAGGCACTTGGTGCAGCGAGTGGCAACTGACCCTTAACATAGACAAGAAGGATCCTTTATTGTATGATTATATGATAGCGGAACAAACACTGGTAGCAGTTACTTCTGTAAAATATCTGGCAGTATACGTACGGAACGATTTGAAGTGGAATGACCACATAAAATTAATTGTTGGTAAGGCGGGTGCCAGGTTGAGATTCATTGGGAGAGTCCTTATAAATGTAGTCCACCAACAAAGGAGGTGGCTTACAAAACACTCGTTTGGCCTATACTTGAGTATTGCTCATCAGTGTGGGATCCGTATTAGGTCGGGTTGACAGAGAAGATAGAGAAGATCCAAAGAAGACCGGCGCGTTTCGTCACAGGGTTATTTGCTAAGCGTGATAGCGTTACGGGGATGTTTAGCAAACTCAAGTGGCAGATTCTGCAAGAGAGGCGCTCTGCATCGCGGTGTAGCTTGCTGGCAAGGTTTCGAGAGGGGGCGTTTCTGGATGAGGTATCGAATATATTGCTTCCCCCTACGTATACCACCCGAGGAGATCATGAATGTAAAATTAGAGAGATTCGAGCGGGCACGGAGGCTTTCCGGCAGTCGTTCTTCCCGCGAACCATACGCGACTGGAACAGGAAAGGGAGGTATTGACAGTGACACGTACAGTGCCCTCCGTCACACACCGTTGGGTGGCTTGCGGAGTATAAATGTAGATGTAGATGTAGTGTGGGTGTACATTATCGTTTGACCTCCAGTGGGTATCTAAAATTAGTGAGCGTGGAGGACATGAACGGGAAGTGGAGGTCGGTGGCGCTGGGTGGGATCGTGGGTTAGCCAGGGAACGTGCCCGAAACAGACCGTGCATTTGCCATAAACACTGAGTCCGAATGGCGCAGTGGGTAACACAACTGCCTCGTAAGTAGGAGATTCGGGTTCGAGTCCCGTTCCAGCACACGTGTTTACTCGTCGCCATCGATTCCGCATCAAGGCCTGATACAGCTGATATCATCGGTTCCTTTTCTTTCCTTTCCTTTCTTTCCCCTCCACCACTAATTTACGTAATATGCCCACATAATATTAGGAACAGAAGGCTGACTGAAACCGGAAGTGAATGGCAGCGAATTTTAAATTCTGATCACAATACATACATCACACTGATAAGCTTGACACCAATGATGCAGATGTCTTTACTGTCATAAAGTACTTGATCTTATCTAGTAAGGTTATTGCTTATTCCAAATGCAATTTTGGATGAAATATTTTTAAAGATGAGATCCTTCAGGAGACATGGAGGAAGGACGCTTCAGAGGAAACTTGGAGAACGTTGATAGTAATTTTCCTGGCCACATTACAGTAATATGGGAAGTGAGAGGGTTTATCTTATCAAGTATAGACTTAAGACTCGCGTGAGTATTACCGTTAGGAGTTAAAGATTGTCCCGTGTAGATATGATACGCTAGTCGTAAAAATTTAAATTTTAAGCGGGAAAAACAAAATACCACAACAATGGAACGTCTGTCAACAACTAATGCGGCTGTCAGGAAACAATGAGCAGCAGTGTCATACACAGGGTCTCAGTCACCCAGCAGACGTGAGTACATAAACAAATTATTGTAGCCCTGTTTTGCAAGTGTGGTATGACTCAAACGTAAATGGCTATACTCGAGAGTAGATTATGGTTAGGCCAAACCTTCAGCTACCAAATAGTTCCAGTGGATTGGTTAACGGCAGTTTTATGCACAAGTATGAACTTCCCAAAGCAGTCACGTTGTAAATCAAGATCAACCTATTCCAAAATGACATGAATGCAGACGTAGGAAAGCTCCTTTCTATTGCATATAACAACTGAATCAACTTTGAAAAGCGCCCAAACGATTAAAAAAACGGAGAAACAAGAGACAGTGCTAACACAGGTCTTTGCTCCTTGGAAGTGAATATGTGAGACAGGTAGAGAGAAAGAAATATTCCTAGCTTGCGCTTCAGAGACCATAACATACATGTTGTGCAGACGTGCGCGAAGAATAAAAACCGATGATCGCTTCTAAATCCTCTTATTGCAGGGGCGATATTTGTGGGCGGATGTTTTCGTGTCTGGTAGTAGCGTGCATGGAGCTCGTGTTGCTAGCTAGGTGGTGCTGCAAGCAACTATAGCTCGGCTGCCACGGGACGACGGAAGGAGATTCGAATGAGCCGTGGCAAATTGGCGTTCTCTTCCCAAAGCCCGCCGGCTAATGGAACTGGAAACGTAGGCCTGACACAGTCTCATAGACCGCCAGTTAAAAATTCTTCACAATTCAGTACTGATTTACCTAATACACAGATTTTTCTCATCCTCTCTTCAGCGCAATGGAATTTTTATGAATGAAAACACGGTACTGATTTAATATCCTACTGTATTTATTATTTTCTTTTGCAATCGGTTTTCGGCTGTTATCATCATGCACAAAGATAAATATGTGTGGTTTTGAAATTTTTGTGGGATCAATGAACAACAAACTTTGGTGACTTTGCCAAGTGAGTGGCTGAACAAAATAATATTGTCTTCAAAAGGTCCAACGTTACGAACAGGTAAGATATATAAGTGAGATTAAGGAGGTAAGTGAAGCAGTTGCGATCAGACAAAATTCATTTTACTCGCCACTTCTAACTGTGGTTACTACTCATAATCCCAACCATGCCACGTTGCAAATAGCCCCTCCTACTTACATGCCGCATATTTCTTTATTTCAGCTACTATAGTTTCACTCGACCTGTTAAAAAAATTCTTTGTATAATCACAGCTGCTTCACTTACATCCTTAATCTTACTTGAATATCTCACCTGTTTGTAATATTAGACCTGTTCAAGACTCACTTGGAACAGTATTATATGTGTCACATATATCATCTAAATCCAATAATTTTTAATCTCATTTTCATTCATATAATTCCTCTGTAGATGCACCAGTTTAATCTTCAATCCTACAAAAATTTCACAGCCACACATATTTATTTCTACACCTCATGACGGCGTAACAGCCTAAAACCGGTTTTTAAAAGAAAATCAATATTGCAGAATATTAGACTGATGTCGTGTATGTTTTCATTCATAATGTATAAAATATTCTTCCAAGAACAGAAGGAACAGTCAATCAATGCAACCGAAGTTTTTGCTATGTAAAACATTTAGCTACTCGATGTGAGCGTCAAATTAACTTGAAAATGTACTAGATTATTCGGTACTGGGCAAGTCTACGGAGAAACTGACTACGTTACCACGAGGGCAACACCTGCGAGATGACGGGGTGGTACTTTCACTTCACATGCATCGTACTTTTTTTGTTATTTCACTTATTTATTGGCGTCCGGAACGTGCTCACAAAGCCATCTCAACACTGGAAATGTACTACGGTCTCTTTTTGGCAATTCAGAGTACACATTAGTTTAATTCGTATCCTGGTAGGAAGTTGTCCTGTTTTCATGGTAACACATGTCGCACAGTGAAGAGAGCAAAGTATGGACGGTTTAGAAAATGTGCACGCTTCGACCACGTTGAAAGATACTTGACGTTTCACATTTAATAGTTAAAATTCCTGACTTCAAGACTTCCACCGGCTGCCGGCACAGCAACTACTTAGCATTCACGGCTTTTCCGCTGTCATGAATTAAGATACGGCATACAGCAACTGTTATTCTTGATAAGGATGTCGTGAAGAGACTCAGTCATCGCAACTCTACATAAAAATGAGGTGGGGAGTGCGAATTAGTTGCCAAATATGTTGAAAATGGGAAGTGCATCCAAAACAAATTGGGAAAAAAGCAACAAAAACATACAAGGAGACCATCTAAAACATTAGAAACACCATATTGAACACGCATTGGAAAGATAAGCAAACATTGGTAAAGTACGTTGCAATAACCATCCAAAATCTTATGTTCACCATGTAGTACATTCACTTTGTTGGAATCTAAAATCGTGTCACCTCTGAGAATATCTGAAACGAGTGCAGAGAGAGTGATAAGTTTCTTCTCACAGTATAACGATTCACTTGTCCCATTCCTCAGTTGCATGAGGTCGAGGAAGCACGTCCGTGTGACGGCTTGCGATACGTACTTTGCGACTCACGCTATTCACGCGCTTGTCACCCAAGGACCTGTTAATCAACGAACCCGGCTGTCCGTTTAAGCTCCAACTCGTGTCTTGCTGTTCAAAGTGGTTCAAATGGCTCTGAGCACTATGGGACTTAACTTCTGAGGCGATCAGTCCCCTAGAACTTAAAACTATTTAAACCTAACTAACCTAAGGACATCACACACATCCATGCTCGGGCAGGATTCGAACCTGCGACCGTAACGGTCGCGCGGTTCCAGACTGTAGTGCCTAGAACCGCTCGGGCACCGCGGCCGGCGTCTCTTGCTGTACGCTTAGCGATATCAAAGAGGAAAATTTCACGGTATAACAATTCAAAGATATGAAATCAGAAAGTCACGCCAAACACAAACACTTTGATTTCCTCAGGCAACGTGTAGTTTATTTCTGCCCGATTAAACCCAAAACTCTCGACAACAACCCGCGTCATGGCCTCGACGGACTTGCCTACTCCCACTATAAAGGCCCCAATAGATTACCCATATTTCGAGTTCAAAGCTACTCGCGAAATCTGTCTGAAATTTGAGGCCTTGCCCCTAATTAGTGCGGTGCCGGCAGATTAATTGATTTATTTCTCCTCCGCCGATTATAATTCGTTCATCCCGCTTCACACCTCAAATGCATCCTCTATTCAGTGTCATGATTTCACTTGTTCAGTGTCTGTTGCATTCAACAACTACTTTCTGCGTCCAACATAAATGTGGCAGAAAGAGGGCCCTCCATCACGGAAAGTAGTTGCTGTTATTGAGGTGACTTGCTTGCGCGCACAACTATACAGCCTCATCACAAAGTCAAATAGGTTTTGGCAAACTGTTGCAAAAAATTGTGGCAACACAGATTAGCAACAATTTACAAATATTTACACTATTCATTCACATTAATGTGTCCACCGCCTATGTTTGGCGTCAACGTGGAATAACCACTCACAGACGGCAGGAGGTAGCACTAGCATTGGAGGGCTTATGAAGTGTGTAGGGGGGCGGGGGGCATGGGGGGGGGGGGGGACGTGGAAAACAGAGCAGTCGTCGTCTCAATCCGGAAACGGAACGATCTATCTGATGTCCAAAAGGACACTGTCATTGCTTTTCTGGCCAAGGATGGAACCATTTCCGAAATGGCTAAGTTTGTAAACTGTTCGCGTGCCACTGTGGTTAAAGTAGATAGTGCATGGCAAAACAACGATATCCCAAACTGGCACGGACGCAACTGTCGTGCACCGTGGGTCATAAGTAACAGGAGTGAACGACGGCTGCAGAGATGTGTACGTGCGAATATCTACATCTACATATATACTCCGTTAGCCACCAAGCGGTGTGAAGCGATGGGCACAATTCGCGCCAAAGTCATTTTTCACCCCCCCCCCCCCCCTGTTCCACTCACGGATCGCACGAGGGAAAAACGACTGTCTGAACGCCTCAGTACGAGCTCTAATTTCCCTTATCTTTGAATGGTGATCATTTCGCGATTTGAAAGTTGGTGGTTATAATATATGCTCTACATCCTCGGCGAAGACCGAATTTTGGAATTTAGTGAGCAGTCCCTTCCGTTTAGCGCGTCATTTATCTACAAGTGTATCCCACTTAAAAAACGTTCTATGAGATTTTTAACGCTCTCGCGATGGCTAAATGTACCAGTCACGAATCTTGCTGCTATTCTTTGGACCTTCTCAATCTCTTGAATCAGACCCAACTGGTAAGGGTCCCATGCAGACGAACAATACTCTAAGACTGGACGAACTAACGTATTGTAAGGAATTTCCTTTGTTGAAAGACTGCATCGCTTCAGGATTCTACCAATTAACCGCAATCTAGAGTTCGCCTTGCCCGTTATTTGTATAATCTGACCATTCCATTTGAGATCGTTTCGATTAGTCACACCCAGATACTTGACGGATGTTACCGCTTCCAAAGACTGGGCATTTATTTTGTACTCCTACATTAACGGGGATTTTCGCCTTGTTATACACAGTAGGTTACACTAACTCATATTGAGAGATAACTGCCAGTCATTACCCCACGCATTTATTTTATGCAAATCCTCACTGATTTGCTCACAACTTTCGTGTGATACTAATTTCCTGTAAACTACACCATCATCGGCAAACCGTCTAATGCCGCTGTCAATACCATCAACCACATCGTTTATGTAAATCGTAAAAAGCAGCGCACCTACACTCCTGGAAATGGAAAAAAGAACACATTGACACCGGTGTGTCAGACCCACCATACTTGCTCCGGACACTGCGAGAGGGCTGTACAAGCAATGATCACACGCACGGCACAGCGGACACACCAGGAACCGCGGTGTTGGCCGTCGAATGGCGCTAACTGCGCAGCATTTGTGCACCGGCACCGTCAGTGTCAGCCAGTTTGCCGTGGCATACGGAGCTCCATCGCAGTCTTTAACACTGGTAGCATGCCGCGACAGCGTGGACGTGAACCGTATGTGCAGTTGACGGACTTTGAGCGAGGGCGTATAGTGGGCATGCGGGAGCCGGGTGGACGTACCGCCGAATTGCTCAACACGTGGGGCGTGAGGTCTCCACAGTACATCGATGTTGTCGCGAGTGGTCGGCGGAAGGTGCACGTGCCCGTCGACCTGGGACCGGACCGCAGCGACGCACGGATGCACGCCAAGACCGTAGGATCCTACGCAGTGCCGTAGGGGACCGCACCGCCACTTCCCAGCAAATTAGGGACACTGTTGCTCCTGGGGTATCGGCGAGGACCATTCGCAACCGTCTCCATGAAGCTGGGCTACGGTCCCGCACACCGTTAGGCCGTCTTCCGCTCACGCTCCAACATCGTGCAGCCCGCCTCCAGTGGTGTCGCGACAGGCGTGAATGGAGGGACGAATGGAGACGTGTCGTCTTCAGCGATGAGAGTCGCTTCTGCCTTGGTGACAATGATGGTCGTATGCGTGTTTGGCGCCGTGCAGGTGAGCGCCACAATCAGGACTGCATACGACCGAGGCACACAGGGCCAACACCCGGCGTCATGGTGTGGGGAGCGATCTCCTACACTGGCCGTACACCACTGGTGATCGTCGAGGGGACACTGAACAGTGCATGGTACATCCAAACCGTCATCGAACCCATCGTTCTACCATTCCTAGACCGGCAAGGGAACTTGCTGTTCCAACAGGACAATGCACGTCCGCATATATCCCGTGCCACCCAACGTGCTCTAGAAGGTGTAAGTCAACTACCCTGGCCAGCAAGATCTCCGGATCTGTCCCCCATTGAGCATGTTTGGGACTGGATGAAACGTCGTCTCACGCGGTCTGCACGTCCAGCAGGAACGCTGGTCCAACTGAGGCGCCAGGTGGAAATGGCGTGGCAAGCCGTTCCACAGGACTACATCCAGCATCTCTACGATCGTCTCCATGGGAGAATAGCAGCCTGCATTGCTGCGAAAGGTGGCTATACACTGTACTAGTGCCGACATTGTGCATGCTCTGTTGCCTGTGTCTATGTGCCTGTGGTTCTGTCAGTGTGATCATGTGATGTATCTGACCCCAGGAATGTGTCAATAAAGTTTCCCCTTCCTGGGACAATGAATTCACGGTGTTCTTATTTCAGTTTCCAGGAGTGTATATAAATGACCTTGTGGATAACATTACGCTGCCTTGGGTCACACCTGAAGGTACCCTTTTTCCTTTTTTCTATTGAAGTCACCCCATTCAGGACGACACACTGCTCTCTGTCTGTCAGAAAACATTCTATCCAAAAGCATATGTCATCGGATAGACCGTAAGCGCGCACGTTTTGGAGCAAGAGACAGTGCGGAACTGAGTCGAACGCCTTTCGAAAGTCGAGAAATATGGCATCAACCTGGAACCGGTATCTAGAGCCTGCGGCATATCGTGCACAAAGAGGACCAGCTGTGTCTTGCATGACCACTGTTTCCTAAAACCGTGCTGGTTTCTGCAGATGAGCTTCTCAGAGTCTAGAAAGGTCATTTGGTCTGAACGCAAAATATGTTCCATGATTCTACAACAAATCGATGTCAGTGAAATTTGCTGGTAATTATGTACATCCAATTTTCTACCCATTTTATAGATTCCTATTACCTGGTCCTTCTTCCAGTCCCGTGGAACTTCCCGCTGTTCCAATCATCTCTGATAGATGATGGATAAGAATGGTGGCATATTTGTAGCATAGTCAACATACACTACTGGCCATTAAAATTGCTACACCAAGAAGAAATGCAGATGATAAACGGGTATTCATTGGACAAATATATTGTACTAGAACTGACATGTGATTACATGTTCACGCAATTTGGGTGCATAGATCCTGAGAAATCAGTACCCAGAACAACCACCTCTGGCCGTAATAACGGCCTTGATACGCCTGGGCATTGAGTCAAACAGAGCTTGGATGGCGTGTACAGGTACAGCTGCCCATGCAGCTATAACACGATACCACAGTTCATCAAGAGTAGTGACTGGCGTATTGTGACGTGCCAGTTGCTCGGCCACCATTGACCAGACGTTTTCAATTGGTGAGAGATCTGGAGAATGTGCTGGCCAGGGCAGCAGTCGAACATTTTCTGTATCCAGAAAGGCCCGCACAGGACCTGCAACATGCATTATCCTGCTGAAATGTAGGGTTTCGCAGGGATCGAATGAAGGGTAGAGCCATGGGTCGTAACATATCTGAAATGTAACGTCCACTGTTCAAAGTGCCGTCAATGCGAACAAGAGTTGACCGAGACGTGTAACCAATGGCACCCCATACCATCACGCCGGGTGATACGCCAGTATGGCGATGACGAATACACGCTTCCAATGTGCGTTCACCGCGATGTCGCCAAACACGGATGCGACCATCATGATGCTGTAAACAGAACCTGGATTCATATGAAAAAATGACGTTTTGCCATTCTTGCACCCAGGTTCGTCGTTGAGTACACAATTGCAGGCGCTCCTGTCTGTGATGCAGCGTCAAGGGTAACCGCAGCCATGGTCTCCGAGCTGATAGTCCATGCTGCTGCAAACGTCATCGAACTGGTTGAGATCCAGCACGGCGTTCCGTATTACCCTCCTGAACCCACCGATTCCATATTTTGCTAATAGTCATTGGATCTCGACCAACGCGAGCAGCAATGTCGCGATACGATGAACCGCAATCGCGGTAGGCTACAATCCAACCTTTATCAAAGTCGGAAACGTGATAGTACGCATTTCTCCTCCTTACACCAGACATCACAACAACGTTTCACCAGGTAACGCCGGTCAACTGCTGTTTGTGTATGAAAAGTCGGTTGGAAACTTTCCTCATGTCAGCACGTTGTAGGAGTCGCCACCGGCGCCAAACTTGTGTGAATGCTCTCAAAAGCTAATCATTTGCATATCACAGCATCTTCTTCCTGTCGGTGAAATTTCGCGTCTGTAGCACGTCATCTTCGTGGTGTAGCAATTTTAATGGCCAGTAGTGTATAATAGACGCGCAACTGTTGAGAATCTGACCGCTCTGATGAATCAAAGGGCTACAACGACCGTTCACCGCATGTTGCTGCGTATGGACCTCCGTAGCATGTGCGTGGTTCATACGCCTATGCTGACTGCTGGTCGTCGGCGACGAAGGCTGGAATTTGCTCACCAACACCACAGCATGACGTAAACTGTGTGGCGACAGGTGGCCCTTTCAGGTGAATCAAGTTTTATGCTCCATCTGACGGATGGTCGTTGGCGTGTAGGCGTGTAACGTCTGAAAGTAAACACCCTACCACAATCGTCGAAAGGGCACAGGCGGAGGAGGGAGTGTTATAGTCTGCGGAATATTTTCGTGGAATTCAATGGCTAATCTCGTGATTATGGAAGCTCAATAGATCAACCCATTAATGCAGTTTGTTTTTCACCGGCACGATGGCATCTACCCGTAGGACAATGCCCCAAAAGACACTGTCATTGCCTTTCGGGCCAAGGATGGAACCATTTTCGAAATGGCTAAGTTTGTTCGAGTATAATGACTTTTCTGGAGACTAGAAATCTACTCTGTAGGAATCAGCATGGGTTTCGAAAAAGACGATCGTGTGAAAACCAGCTCGCGCTATTCGTCCACGAGACTCAGAGGGCCATAGACACGGGTTCCCAGGTACATGCCGTGTTTCTCGACTTCCGCAAGGCATTCGATAACTTCCCCAGAGTCGTTTAATGAACAAAGTAAGAACATATGGACTATCAGACCAATTGTGTGATTGGACTGAAGAGTTCCTAAATAACAGAACGCAGCATATCATTCTCAATGGAGAGAAGTCTTCCGAAGTAAGAGTGATTTCAGGTGTGCCGCAGCGGAGTGTCGTAGGACCGTTGCTATTCACAATACGTATAAATGACCTTGTGGATAAGCTAGGAAGTTTACTGAGGCTCTTTGCGGATGATGCTGTAGTATATCGAGAGGTTGTAACAATGGAAAATTGTACTGAAATGCAGGAAGATCTGCAATGAATTGACGTATGGTGCACGGAATGGCAATTGAATCTCAATGTAGACATGTGTAATGTGATGCGAATAATTAGAAAGAAAGATCCTGTATCATTTAGCTACAATATAGCAGGTCAGCAACTGGAAGTAGTTAATCCCATAAATTATCTGGGAGTAGGCATTAGGAGTGATTTAAAATGGAATGACCATATAAAATTAATCGTCGGTAAAGCAGATGCCAGACTGAGATTCATTGGAAGAATCCTAAGGAAATGCAATCCGAAAACAAAGGAAGTAGGTTACAGTACACTTGTTCGCCCACTGCTTGAATACTGCTCAGCAGTGTGGGATCCGTACCAGATAGGGTTGATAAAAGAGATAGAGGAGATCCAACGGAGAGCAGCGCGCTTCGTTACAGGATCATTTAGTAATCGCGAAAGCGCTACAGAGATGACAGATAAACTTCAGTGGAAGACTCTGCAAGAGAGACGCTCACAAGGGAACCTCCCCATCGCACCCCCCTCAGATTTAGTTATAAGTTGCCACAGTGGATAGGCCTTGAAAAACTGGACACAGATCAATCGAGAAAACAAGAAGAAGTTGTGTGGAACTACGAAAAAAAATAAGCAAAATATACGAACTGAGTAGTCCATATGCAGCATAAGCAACATTAAGGACATTGTGAGCTCAGGAGCGCCGTGGTCCCGTGGCTCTGGAGGTAGAGGTCCTTGGTTCAAGTCTTCCATCGGGTGAAAATTTTACTTTCTTTATTCTCGCAAAGTTATGATCCGTCCGTTCGTTCATTGACGTCTCTGTTCACTGTAATAAGTTTAGTGTCTGTGTTTTGCCACCGCACCGCAAAACCGTGCGATTAGTAGACGAAATGACGTGCCTGTCCAGTGGGCACCGAAAACATTTGCTCACAAGGTCATACGTCAACCGATTCCTCCAAAGGACAACACGTCTGATATATTCTATACGACACTGGTGACGGCATGCGCGTCACCTGACGGGAATATGTTGTCGACCCATCTAACTTGTACACTTGGCGAATGGGTAAAAAGAAAGTGCTCTACCAACTGAGCTACCGAAGCACGACTCACGCCCGGCACTCACAGCTTTACTTCTGCCAGTACCTCGTCTCCTACCTTCCAAACTTTACAGAAGCTCTCCTGCGAACCTTGCAGAACTAGCACTCCTGAAAGAAAGGATATTGCGGAGACATGGCTTAGCCACAGCCTGAGGGATGTTTCCAGAATGAGATTTTCACTCTGCAGCGGAGTGTGCGCTGATATGAAACTCCCTGGCAGATTAAAACTGTGTGGCTTACCGAGACTCGAACTCGGGACCTTTGACGTTCGCGGGCAAGTGCTCTACGAACTGAGCTACCGAAGCACGACGCACGCCCGGCACTCACAGCTATACTTCTGCCAGTACCTCGTCTCCTACCTTCCAAACTTTACAGAAGCTCTCCTGCGAACCTTACAGAACTAGCACTCCTGAAAGAAAGGAGGCACTTGCCCGCGAAAGGCAAAGGTCCCGAGTTCGAGTCTCGGTCGGGCACACAGGTTTAATCTGCCAGGAAGTTTCATATCAGCGCACACTCCGCTGCAAAGTGAAAATCTCATTCTGGAAACATCCCCCAGGCTGTGGCTAAGCCATGTCTCCGCAATATCCTTTCTTTCAGGAGTGCTAGTTCTGCGAGGTTCGCAGGAGAGCTTCTGTAAAGTTTGGAAGGTAGGAGACGAGGTACGGGCAGAAGCAAAGCTGTGAGTGCCGGGCGTGAGTCGTGCTTCGGTAGCTCAGATGGTAGAGCACTTGCCCGCGAAAGGCAAAGGTCCCAGGTTCGAGTCTCGGTCGGGCACACAGTTTTAATCTGCCAGGAAGTTTCATATCAGCGCACACTCCGCTGCAGAGTGAAAATCTCATTCTGGAAAGAAAGAATTATTTGTGTGTGAGCATTAGATGGCAGTACACAGAGAACAAAGCGAAGAAGCCTATTTATCTCCTGGTCTTTAATCCCTTTTTTGTCTGTTTCAGTCATTAGAGATATCTAATTTTGCACTGTGTTACCATCAATGGAAATTTTTGTAGTTATATCTTTCAACAATAAAAATTCTCCAAGCAGGTTATCCTCGGCTATGTCTAGCTCAATGTGATACAACACCACTAACCCACCTAAAGGCGCTTTCTCGAATTCCATACAATTAGGACTATCGCTTGTGCACTGAAAATAGCTGGATAGCTTATAACATGAATTAATTCCTCTAACTTTGTTACTGTGGCCTTCGGTTTTGCCGTGCTGCCGACTGTTAGTATTGTCACTATGTGCTATGCTGAACACACGCTTTAAAAGGGAGCAAAACGCTTTATAATTGTTACCTTTTACCAGGGTAACCCATAAATAAGTTTCTTCCCATTTCTTATGATGTGTACGTAAGTGTTTTTCACTCTTTTTAGGCTGATTTTGGGTTCATCCATGATGCATTACTCTGATTAGTGGGAACGAAAACTAATACGATAGCATTCTAACAAGAAACAACAATAAAACGGCAACGTGACTCGCGACGTGCCGCCGTGTTAAACTTTTTTTTGCATTCACTTCACTTCGATGTAGTCATTGTATCGACATTACCTCGCCATACTGGTTAATCGGTACGTATGTATTGTATATTTTACACAAAATTTCATAATAGCAAATACTTCCCGTGTGTGACTTGTGTTTACTTTCTGGCATAGAGTAAGATCGGTTTCGTAATCAGCGACCCGAAAAATCTAAAAAGAAAACAGTTTTGTAGGACTTAACATATATTTCATCTATTATGTCCCGGTTTTGAAGCGAGTTGACCCACTGTGCGCAAGTCACGTCAAGATATCTGTCCATTGGAGAAACATTCCGGTCGTTGACTTATGCAAAAGTTGCAGCATATACATTACTTATAATAAATAACATCGTCTATTGCAGATAATACTTCTATTAAATTGATAAGAAAGACTCAAAATATTCTGAAAAACAACAGGTGACAAAAAATTTGGAAGTAGCTAGACGAAAACCTGCCACATTGAAATCTTCATGGTTCCCGACGCTATCAACTGTACTACAGCTTCCATATGGCAGCAGCAAGTCACTTACATGGAATACACCGTGGAACAGCTGTTTCTACAAATGTCATTATTTGATATTTAACTATGACAAACTGTAACATAGACGAAGCGCTTTTGATAGTTCATTGTGTCATAGCATTGAAACGGTATAATTTCACCGCATTCCTCTCCACGAGACGAAAATCTGACAGACCAGAGTCTTCATTTCACGCTTCGCAGTGTAGTGGAACGTGGAATTCCACGTGACGTCACCAGATCCTCGTCCACATACGTTTTCCCGTACCGTGAGAGGACGGTTTCAGCATGACCTAGGTCTCTGTATGCAGACGACCGTGCTACACTCCTACTCGGTAGGAACCGCCATGAATTTAGTGCTGTGCCTCTCAATAAGGAAATATCGAAATGGTTCCGTGAACAAATTTGCATACGATTCCCTCCCATTCCGGGCTAGCACGGCATCTCCAATGCTCTGACTGTACAATAGATTTTATGTAAAGCATTATCTATCAGGCAGTGTTTTAGCCCAGAATACATTTCCCTGTGATTACAGCCGGACAAAGATAACTCTCAATGCAGCTCATCCGCTTGCGAGATTGAAAACCTCTCTGAAACGCAGATTTTATAATGTTCATTTGAGAATGAGCAAGGGCTCGGGACGCTCGCCATCACAGAGTTCGCCTAAATGAATGTGGGAAACAGCTTATAGATCAACTCATCCCGCCCCCACATCGGAACCCGGCAGATTGCAATCAAATAATGCCACACCCCTCCTGCATGACAGGCAACGCAATTAGCAGCACAATGTACCGCTAAGTACTATTAAACGACCCCGGCGCTAATTATGCCCTGCATTACAGCTTTCGATTATTGGTTAACGCGCATTACGAACGAGCACTTAGTGACACTAATAACCCTTAATATGTCTGCATTCGATTATTAAGGTGTATCTTAATTTTATAGACAAAGCTGTTAACCTTTAGAACTCACTTTTATTGCGCAATAGCTTTCACAATATTGATTTCTTTTTTTCCAGCCGCTGTTTGAGTTTATTGCTTGCTTGTGGGCTATGCTAATTACTGTAAGGGCGACGTCATCCAAGAAATAGCTACGTCGAAATGAATCAGTTCATTGTCTTTTCCTTTCTCAAAATGGGAGTCCGTACAAGCCACTCTTATTTTTAAGACAAACTGTCAAAACAAAAAGAGTTTGGGGTATAACATCCCATCGGCAACATGGTAATCAGAAATGCAACAAATGCGTGCATTAGACTAAAATAAGGAAGGAAATCGACTTTACCATTTCCGATGGAAGCAACCCGGCGTTGTCTTTAATCGATTTAGGAAATCACAGGAATCTTTATCCGTTTCTCCGAATGCGAGTCCAACGCCCTGATCACTGCGTCCGCTTGCTCGGAATCTTTCTGTCAGGGAACATTGTATCACCATCAGTTGACAATGATTACACGATTTTGCGTATAATTAAGAGAATCAACACACGCTGACTTACAAATACACACACACACACACACATGTCACAATAAACTTCTACAGTTGATCCACTACGAAACAGAATACCATCGCACTGCGAATCAAGTCAGTTCCATTGGCTCTCTAAAGTTTTACTGCACACGAGATCGACCTCTGCAGACAGTGTAACATTAACGTCTACTACGAGTTCTCGTTATAAGTACTTTGGACCTAAGACAGAGCTTTCTTCCTTCAGGGATAAGATACGGCACTCATTTTTATGTTAGTTACCATTTACTAATTCTTGGCTTCTCATCTCCTTTACAAAATGATGCACCATTCACATCGGCCTGACGTCAACTTTAGGTATTTGGCACTGCCCAGACGTATGTATTCCAATCTTCTATTAGTCCATCTCCTCCTCACCATCTATCTGTCCATCTGCTCCTGCCCCCTCTCTCTGTCCATCTTCTCCTTTTCCCTCTCTCTGCCTATCTTCTCCTTCCCCTCCTCCACCCTCCATCTGTTTCCTCCATCCCCTCTCTCTCTCCATCTCCTCCTACCACTTTCTCTCTCTCCATATTCTTCTACCTTTCTCTGTATCAATTTGTTCCTCCCCCTGTCTCTGTCCATCTGCTACTTCCCCTCTTTCAATCACCTCCTTCCCCCTCTGTCCCACTCCTCTTCCCCCCTTCTAATTCCTTTCCTCCTCCTTCCTTCATTTGTCCATCGCCTCCTTCTCCCTGTCTGTGTGTCCATCTTCTCCTCTTCCCTTATCTCTTCACACTATCACCCACACCCCAATAGGAAGCTGATGGTTCTAACCCTACAGCATTTCTTTCCAGATCGTAGCTAATCTATGTATCAAATTTGGCTGAACTCGTCCCAGGAATCTAGGATGACCATTTTACCTGTGGCTTTGCCCACCTACGCACATGTCAAATATATTTCAGACATATTTAACATGTTTCATACGTACTTGTACACATATTTCACACGGATGTCAAGCAAATTTCGCCCTGCAGTTTCATTTTCACGCAACTCAATGTACGCGACATCGTATCTTCTGAAGTATTTGTCGTACAATGATAAAATTTTGTGATACATTTCGTGGTATGCGTGAATGATGTCTGCACAATGTGTCACGAATACAGTTATCAATAAAGAAACAAAAAACTGAAACGTCGTGCTTCATGCAGCAGCTGTACCCTATTTACAGAGAAACTGCAGTAAGGTAAAAACTTTTTTTCTTTCATCATTTAATGGGGACTGTCAACGAGAAAAAGTTTCGTAAAGATTTAAAATAATGTGTAAAGTTTGTTGCAAGTCATTAAGTGCTCTCATTCACAAATACAGGATGAGAGGAGGATGGGTATTCGCACGTTGTAGGCCACACTACTCCTTCACTCCCACCCCTGTCTCTTTGATAGGTAGGCCGTTCTTACCCCCAGAGCGATTCTTTCCATATAGTACACCGTATGCGTACCATGTTTGGTTCAAATCGCTCCAGTGGTTTAGAGAGAGATGTTGAACATACATACATACATTTTTTTAATATAGATGGAGTTTAGTCCATTTTTTCAGATATAATGAATTCGGCTAGTTACGAGTTAAATGTGAAACATTTGGGAACTCAGTAAATTTCAAGATGCTCCCATAATCGATCAGATCATGGGTAATGGCTGCAGACAGAAACTTGTACCTCAATTGGCGTAGCTGCAGTACTCAGTCGATCTGGTCTAACAACAACCATATATTTATTTCTTGTCTAATTCGTTCGCTCACAAACACTTGGAATGTTTATTAAAACAACTATCATTTCACTTTGTTGTGTAGCAAGCAATTATGGAAAACCATTCACACGCTTTCATCAACGTATAAAATCACTGCCTCCAAAAAGAGTTATTTGTAAATGGTGCACAGGTCTTATACAAAATTTCACTTTTCAAACACTACATAAAGAAATTTTGCTATGTATTCTGTCATTTTTGCATGTATTGTGTGAATGTTATAATTTTTCCTACTAATGCATAAAAAGTTGCACTAGAAATATTTCCACAAAACTCCGTAAAATTACATAGCGCTAAAGGGCCAAAACAAGGGATCTCTTTTCATTTTCAATATGGAACCAACCTTTGCTTCAACTGATGGATAACTCAGTAAGTTTATGCCTGTATCTAATATTCACGTTCTTTGACGCACAGAATATCGTCTTCTTCGTCTGCAGAGATGAGTTAATTTTGGTACAGATTGCACGTAAGAGGATGTCTTACAAAAGGAAGTTATCAAACAACCAAAAATGCGGATTACTGTTTGCCGAACTTGTCTTTACGGAGAAAGAAGATCGATACAAAACGGCTTACACTTTGCAAGGTTATGTCTGGAAAAGTAAAAATAAAGCTTCTGATAATGGCGATGCCTACACCAAAGTGCAGGGGACACTATCAACGACACATGGAATGGAACATCGCTGGAGGTCGGCAGCACAATTGTATCGGTCTGCTACCTTCTCTCTGCTAGCTCGTATTTGCAGACGCCGTCGCTTACTGTAGGCAGGAAGAGCGGTTTAGGGGGAAGCTGCCCTCGTTACGTGTACTCAGAGAAACATAACCATCTGTAAGCAGCCTTCGTCTAAGTCGGTACCTCTTGCAGCTCTACAATTTCACCCAATTTACATCTAACATTAATATTAAATACAGGCCTTACATTTGGAGTCCACAATTAGACAAAAGAGATTATCGAAGGATCAGTTTCAGGTATACAGTTGTTAGCTGTGGCTCTACACTGATACAAAAACAGACTAATTATTTCAGATCCCTGTGATAACAAACCTCCACCAGCCTTACCATGACTCGTGGAATGGGAACATCGTTCACTGTGCTGTTGTTTAAATTGGCAGCCTCTTTACGCTTTCCGACAGAACACAATGTTCCACGATCAACAAAATTATTTTTATTACCTTTCCATACTAGATATAAAGAACAAAATATGTAAACAGGACAAAGCTAGGATCATCGGGGTGAGCGTTTGAATCTGTACCTTAATCTGTGATCAAACACACATTTTATTTGTTCTTGAGGCCAACAATAATGTTTCTCTTTCCGACAGTGTCCAAAACGATTTCAGTACGTAATACCACATGCCATTCGTTCTGCAGAAATCACTTCATCAATCCATTTTTATTTCCTAGTTAGTAATCACTACGATGCTGCTGATATTCATATTTTAGTATAATACATCGCTTCCTACTTGCAATAGCAGACTTGGTATTTGTAAAACACTGATCTTGAGTATACTTTTAATTGGATATGGACTGCACTACTCGTCACGCTCCAACTGGGATCGTACTCATTCCGTTCTTGATTAGTTTACAATATTTTGTGATATTTAAGAATTCTGCTATATTGTGAGGCAAATAAAAAGTCTGAAGACCGACTGATTATCATTAGCAGATTTGTGTTCAATATTTACCAAGTTATCACTTTCGATCCTATTCCATTGGAAGTTTGATTCTGAGAGTCACCATGTGAGTCCACTATGAATAAACACGTGTGCCTGATTTGTTTTCAAATCATATCAGAAAGCCAAACAAAAAAACGGCCAGTTTTAGCTTCTCGCGTATACCTGCCAACGTGTAAATTTTAGAGAACTTACTAGATACACAGAAAGATTCCAACACTTAGTATGTTCCGCGGGATGGCAAAGTTACCATTTCTCAAGAGGGAACCCACATCTGCAGCCTTCAAGCTTCTTTGAATTACGTTTAGTATCCCAATTACTTATGAAATCCATTAGCCACTAGTGAATGCATAATATCCTACCTGTGCATGGGCTATATCTACGGATATTTCTTGCTTCACGCCATAATTGTTTAGTTGTATTGTCTACCAATGCAGTAATTTTAGACAGCATTACACTATGTACTAGTACAAAAGTAACGAAATGACCAGTACGCTGCTTGCATACAGCAAAGTTGATGGCAATGGCTTTGCTGCTGCATGATTCTGCGCACTATGAGTTCCCAATTGAATTGCTCCATTATCATAAGACATTCAGAGAAACAGCAAGACAGTTACAATGCTATGTGTGTTCTTGTACACTTTGACTTTCAAGCATCTGCTGAAGATCATAATGTGCCCATCACATGCATGCATGACACAATCAATGACTTTGAATGCATTAATTCATCAAGATGACACTGGGATAGAAATTTTAAAATGCAAGATGTTGATAGAATATTTAAAACTTAAGATGTTAACGATGGGAAATTTTAAAAAATTCACTCACACTCACACACACACACACACACACACACACACACACACACACACATGTTTTGTCAAATATTGCAGCCTAATCAGAGAATGTATGGGGTAATTTGTTACACTTTTGCTATAACATGCCGATGAATGACGATATGTTACAATTTTGCTACAACATCGGCCAAAATGTTACATTTATGCTGTTTAAGGGGTAATATCTTACAATTTTGCTGTAACATGAGGCAGTTTGTTGTATTTTTATGGTAACACTAGGCAAATTGTTACAAATTTTCTATAACATGTGTATAACTGGGGCAGTTTGTTACAAATTTGCTGTAACATAGGGCTATATCCGGCATTTTTGCTGCAACATGGGGAAATTTGTTACATTTCTGATATATGGGCCAATTTGTTACAATTTTGTTGCAACATGATTATATATGGAGCATTTTGTTACTTTTTTGCTGTGACATGGTGACATACAGCACAGTATACACAATTTCGCTCAAACAGTTTTTTACAATTTTGCTTTAACTTGGTCATATATCGTGCAATTTGGTACATGTTTGCTGTAAAACGACGGTTTATGGGGTAATGTGTCATGTAGACTCCACTGTGTGATACAAGAAGATGACAAACCTTTGTACTGCAAAATCAAGTCAGTAATCTGGGATTGGATTGCTACAAAGTTTGACTGAAAGTTAATAACTGCAAGCATATCGAGCCTCCATTTCTCTCCTATACGAATGTGAACTACTAATGTTCATTATGCTAATTCTTCAAATATCATGTAGTTTACACTGTGTGACAGTATGATTTAGCATTATTAGAAGAACATGGCAAACATTTTGAACTGCAAGATGAAGCAAATACCGCAGCATGGAGGCTCACTAAAATGTGGGTGACTCTGATGTCGGTTTTCCCCAAACTAAGAAAAGCTTTTGACAAATTTAGGTCGGGAATTACATCGATTACTTTGATACAACGATCAAACTGCTCTTGCTGATAAATGCTGTTAAT
Source organism: Schistocerca nitens (assembly GCF_023898315.1). NCBI lineage: Eukaryota > Metazoa > Arthropoda > Insecta > Orthoptera > Acrididae > Schistocerca > Schistocerca nitens. Next base: position 774,831,801 of record NC_064616.1, on the reverse strand, counting down.
TTATAAGTTAGATAGATCAGCAGTATTGTCCATGTAGGTTTTATAATGTTAAAGAACAAATTTTAATGTATTCTGGTTTCCGTAATGCATGGTACAAAGACCGAATTAATCAAACTAACCTACAGTTTATTTCAGAAATGTCAAAAAGCAAGACATATTGTTTTTGATAAGCAATGTAGACAATTAGGATGCAGAAATACTTAATTGGATGGTCCACTGTGCTAGTAAAGTGTGATACGCATATCAAGCTTTGGTCATCAGTAACTGCTGCATAACATGTAAGTTGCATCAATAGTGCCAATATGCAAGTTATGTGAATTTTTTAAATCTTATAGAACAATGACAGTAGTGTCATGTGTGTTATGTGTTCGAAATCTTACTTAATTTGAGAAATAATTTTGTTTTGGTCCAAAGTTAAAATTTTCGTTTATGATCATAGATCCGTAATTGTACTTCCATATGACGATAAGCAACCTGTGTGTATGTTTTTGTACTTGGCATGGCTACTTATTTAGATAATTAATTATAGTTTGGCGCAACAGTTGTGTTTTCGAGATCTCGACCTTTCATCCCTGTCTTGTTCCATCATTGTGTTTGGTCATGTTTACATCTTGGACCCAGAGTACTATGAATATACACTTGCGTATCAATATTTAGCTTGCGTTACAATCCAATAAATATACATCGTAAAATTGTGCTTCGTCAGTTCGTTTGTCTTTAGTCATGTCGTGTACCTTAACATCTCGTATCTTGAAGAATTATGATCAGATTTTTGGTATTTTTTAGTAGTTGATTACGGAAATAGTCTGTAAACGTTTTAGAGAGTCATGACATCATAGTTCTGATCAGTACATGTTGCATGCTTCCTCAAAAGTTTGTTTTTACACATAACTTCAGGAATGACTAAATCATATGTAAGAAATAGGCTGTCTGATGAACATTTGAAACATGAAAATAATTTCATTACGCTAGACATAAACATTGTATTTTTGTGGAGCTGACGTATTTTTGCAGATATTTTAGATGTTGAACTGACATTATGACGCTTGACAAGTAACAAAGAACAATATACACGTGCAAATATTTAATTTGAGTATCCACTGTGGCCTACGCCAAGTGTAAGCCTAAACATCAAATTTCAACTGCCTACATAGGATGTGATACATTCATTGGTATATGTGTATACTGTCTGTAAAATGTGTCGTGAATGGAGTTAGTAGTAAAGAAGTAATAAATTAAAGCTTCATGTCTGATGTGGCAGTTTTAAACTATGAACAGCGAAATGTATTGAGCAATATTTTTTCCAGTTTCTGATTGTCAATGACAATAAGTTTTGTAATCTTTTGAAAGAATGTGTAAAGTTTTTTGCATGTCACTCCCAAGTGCTCTCATTCTCAAATATTCTATGAATAAAGCCTGGGTATTCGCACATCATGGTCACACTTTTTTTTCTCGTTCTAATCGCTTTAGCGTGTACATGGCTCACCCCCACAGCGATTCTTTCCAGACAGCAAGTGATTTGTCTACGAAGTTTGGTTCAAATCGGTCCAGTGGTTTAGGAGGAGATGTGGAACTTACATACATATTTTTTTTATAATATGTATTGATATTTTCCTTCCATGACCAGATTTCGATGAAATGAAGTCTGTGTGTTGCCCTAAGCTACGCTCAACTTACGTGTGGAAACCCCATGAAGGTTCGTCTAGCAGTTTTGGTGATTGACGTGCTCAAACAGACACATAGACAGACACGACGGTTTTACAGTTTTATTATTAGTATAGATACAGGTATAGATGTTCAATACTGAAGTAAAAAAATAGTTTTGATCTCGGACCAATCGTTTGATTTTGAAATAAATCTTTATTTTTTCTCCAACCTAGCATATGTACATACGTAGCCTTTATCACTAATCGATTCAGTTGAGCAGAAAGGTACACTTCTGGCTTTCGAATTCGCAGAGCGACAGACGGTGGGTAAATCGATTCAGTAACTGCAGTGACCTCACTTTCATCCTTTTTTGAGCGAACAGTGTCGTAGTTTGTATTAATGACGGGAGTGAAATGTAACGTAAGATGTGCTGACATATTTATTACTTTTTACTGGAGGTAGCCAACGGATAATTGCTCATTTTGGAGCATCATGGACAGGGCCCTCCAAACAGCTAGGGATTTTAATGAACTAACGCCCCATTTGGCCAGAATTCTGTAAAACTGCCAGGATAATGGCCAGAGGTGTAACAACGCTTTATTGACTTGCCCAATCTGTGAAGCTTTTCTTCGTGAAAAAATCATCTAATTTTTCTGAAACTGTAATCATTTGTTTATTTGTACACGTACGTCACATCTAAAAATTTCAGTTCCATTTGGATAATTCCTTCGTGGTGCGTCGTTTTTCCCTTGTCCTCGAGTGTATTTTTTATTCTTAAGTAACTAGTCTCTGTTGAGAGTGATTCCATTCAAGGATTTATTCCTGGAATGACTCACAAAGCACTCGAAGTTCGTAAAAACAACTGGAATCTTTATTCATTTCATTTTAAAAATGTATGTGATTACAACACAAAAATCATTTCCACTTCTGCTGTAATTATTTTCTTGCAACACTACTAGTTTCTGCCTTTTATGCTGTTTTCAAGTAATTTTCCGTATACAAGAGAGCACACTACATAATCTCGATTAATAGAAATGTAATGATATAAGTGCAATTTATCGGAAACTCATTAGAAAGCTAGTTACCTGCAATAGAAAAATGTGGCAAGCATGAACATGGTTGTGTCTTTAAATTTAAGTGATCTGTTCGTTATGTGTAATTACGTAGGCTTCCGCTGCCAGAGTCAGTCGACATAAACGTTTTCTGAGTATGGTACCGCGTCATAATGTGTAAAACTGTTGTTGCTGGTGAAAAACCAACGTTTCTACCACTGTTGCAGGCGGCCTTCTTCTGAGTCTAGTGGGCTTCTGGGCCAGACCCAAAAGAAGGCCGCTGCAACCGTGGTCGAAAAGTTGGTTTTTCTCTAGCAACAACAGTTTCGGTATAGTTTACACATATGCTGTCTTGTTGGGTTGACAGTTTGACATTTTAATAAGGTATGAAATTTGCAAAGCTGTTACATTGGCCAAAGAATAAAGCTACTAAGACTACATATTTATTTGTGGTATTTGAGGAAAGTTAATAAAGAATAAGAAATAAAAATAATACTGAAAATAAAGACTAAATAAAAAATAGTATTAAAATATATGGAGGGGGGGTAAGATTAAATTTTAAAATTCATTTATTGTATGGAGGATTTTAATTGGTCATTGGTCATTGTCACTGAAATTATCAAGAGCTTTCTGTTCTGTAAACCTGTTTTTTCATACAGCAGAAGTTGAAAAATGTCACCTTCTTTTAATAAATTTGTGCTGTGATACCAACTACGAAGAAAACAAAAAGTATTTTTGAGAAATGTAGAATATAGCTTCTTACCAAATTTTCTTCCTATTCTATTTTTTACGTGAACAAATAACAGGCGTTGTAGTGTTTATGTTTCAAGTCATCACTTGTAAGTCACAGTATTTTCGAACTATATACCTCCGTTCGCTTGAAGTATCTTCTCTGTCTTTTACAGATCTACAGTCACCTCTAGGACGAATCTATTACTTTGCAGTTAATTGTAAGCTTCTGTGGTGATTCCAGTCAGTTGAAAAAAAATGCTGAACTACCAGGAAGTTTCTTAATGACCTACGCTTTGCTACATAAAGAAAGATTCATCTTAGGTAAACCATCTGTCAAGGCTACTAACCCAGAAACGTATGCAAGAGAGATTTTTAGAGGTTTGGAAGCTGTATGGCAGTTCGTGGGTTGTGGTTGGATAATTAAGACCGAAAGAGCTTTGCTTGTTACTGGCCAACATCAGGATTTTAGTATCTGTCCGCTATGCCGTCATTTAAGGAAGTTTCATCTGTCGCTTCACTGATGCAGAGTAAGACAGGCGTAGCACGTTTGCTATCAGCGATGATCTAACGGCACAGTAATGGTCTATATAACTTAATACAGGGTACACGTAGCGTAAAACAGTGGCTTGGCTTGTGTCTGATGTTGGCACTCGTTCCGTGGTATGGAGGTCCGCTAGAAATTGCGGCAATTCATCTGGAGCCACGAAGGCTACGGGAGACGCGATTGGCCTGACGTCTCATGAATACTGGAGAAGCAGTTCTCGTTGGGCGAGGCATTAATCACTAACAAGAACAAAGAGGGCCACGTGATTCACTAGCTACTCCGGAACAGAGGTGCCCTAATGAAATGCCGGCCGTACGGCTCCCGTGGCAACGTTAGAGCAGTAGAATGTATGGCAGAGACCGCTTGGGAAAGGTTAATAGCGAGGGCAACGTTATTGGCTACGAAAGCCCCGTAAATAACGCTTACAAACTAAGTATACTTTATTTGGCGTTAAACGATTTAGTGCGATTTGCTACCGCCAACAAATATCTCATGTAAATTAAAATGTTAACCTTCATTTCTATCATGTTCTATCGTCCACTTTATTATTGGGCTGGTCACAGCCAAGCACTACGAGGATACCACATCATCCAAGCTGAAAAGACCAGGAACAAATAATGCAGGCATCATACGGATTTTGCTTCGAAACCACTGATTATTACACACCTCGCTCTACAATTGTTAACATTAGTTTACGACTATGAAAACTTTATACAGATGTATTTTACTATTTAATTTATTATTTGAAAAATGTAGGTTTCAATGCAGCCATGATCATCGTATTTCACAAGTACAAGGAATTGTTTATGATTTCCAACAATAAGCCAAATGCTTTATCTTTGGTTCTGGTCATAAATTTTTAATGCATAGTCTGATTGCTTCCAATATACACAAGCAACATATTCGCATTAAAAATGCAATATATACGTGAGATAAGTTCGTCATTACTCCGTCTGGAAATACTGTCTGTAGCTTCCAAACGAAAAGTAGCTCGAAACACTATAAAATAACAGTACATACTAAACGTTCCTAGAGTATGTTACTGAATTTAAAATAAAGTTAGTTATGAATCCACAAGCAATGCAATGCGTCGTATACGACAGTAAAATATATTTTTATTCTAATATTACTATTATAAGAATGTGATTATTACTTTTTCGATGGTTTCATTCAGTGCACCGTCCAGTTTTGATACACCGAAATTGTGCTTTCTCTACACTCTACAACATTCAGATCTTTCTATTGAATTTTATAAAATATATTTTTAATTTTCATTAGAAAAATTTCAAAATATAAAATGAAAATGAGAAACTAAAAAATACTGACTTTCAGATGAAACCAAAGGACGGAATGTTTAGCTTTGAGGTCTCATCCAAATCAATGTCATTTGACACAGAGCACTGTCTCAGGTAGGATGATATAGGTTCAGGGGACGTCGTTTTGCTAGATGAAACTTTCTACCATTCGTCTGAAGTGACTTACGGAAACCATCAAATGTCTTTTACTGTGAAGTCAAGCCCAAACTAATCACAACCGCAAAATTTTTTGGAGAAATTATACTGTCTGTAATGTGTAAGTCTCGAATAAGTTAGTATGTAAAGAATGAAATTGTAATTAATGACTTCCTCTTCACTTACGATTCGTGATCTACAATTAGAACAGAATTACAGTGCCTATTGGATACCATTATTGAAACACTATGAAGGTATCGCCAAAAAAGCGAAAAATTAGCCTCACAAAACGAATGATGATACGTGAAATGATTTCCGACTGACACGAAGCTATTACTCCAAAATTTGCCGTTTTTGTCGTCATTTAGACCTCTAGTAAAGCGTATTTATGTAGAATCATCGAATTACAAAATGAATGGTTCAAATGGCTCTGAGCACTATGGGACTAAACTTCTGAGGTCATCAGTCCCCTAGAACTTAGAACTACTTAAACCTAACTAACCTAAGCACATCACACACATCCATGCCTGAGGCAGGATTCGAACCTGCGACCGTAGCGGTCGCGCGGTTCCAGACTGTAGCGCCTAGAACCGCTCGGCCACCCCGGCCGGCATCGAATTACGAAAGTATTTGATATGTTTGAGGTATTACATACTGATATTACATGCTGATATTAAAATGGAATTTTGTTTCTTTTTCTGGATATGTTTTCATGTGCTCCCTGTCAATCTGAAAATTTGTATGGTTAACTTTCCCTGAAATTTCTATTTTCCACTCCCCTGTTGTGGGGCGGCGAGTAAGTTACTTCACTGGTTTAAAGTTTTGATGCCCTCTTTAACCACGTGAGCCTGACAACTAATTTGGCGGTCAGCCAGAAAGTGAAGAGAAACATATTGACCTTAGTTTCCAGTCTGCACGGCCACATTCCGGTCCAGCCCAATGAAAGAAAATTGTCTATTTCCCATTTCTTTGCGGGATCAGGACTATGACTTCAGTAAAAGTTTAAAGTTCCAATCAAGATTTAATTTAATTAAAGTTTCTCACAAACAACACTTAAAATTGCGTTATGTTCAATTGAAAACAAGTCTTTCTAATCTAACAGCACCTTTAGCAGTTCAGAGGCGACCTCTACGGTAACTTCCTACCAGATTGTTTTCCGCCTTCACTAGCATCACTCAATTGAAAGTTCGCAATAAATGTTCAAAAATTAATGTTCGCCATAAAAGTGGAAATATATTCACCACTTGCCACGCGGAATTGAATTTCACACGGACGGCACACTAACAGTTATTTTACCGAATTCTAAACGATCCAGGACGGTGTACAGTCCTCGCGAGTTCACTATCCGTTTTCACTGCCAAATACGCGCTTGTCACAGCTCGGCTCTGACGTCATCCGAGGCTGAGCGCGACCAGACGTTTAACTAGCGTGGACCTCACAGTGTCTGAGAGCGAAGTGAACCTTCCTACTGCTTCAGGAGCTGTATTTATAAGGTGCCAGTGCGGACTGCCGAGAAAACATCTGTTGTCTCTGTCTATTTGCACACGGCGGCAGTCTACAAACGACCGGTATCTCGGGCACATAATCTTTAATAATTTAGTTACCAATTACTTCAGAAACTTCTTAATTTTTGCTGGTATGCAGATAAGCAGTTTGAAAGCACGTAGAAAGTTTCAGCTCGCTAGAATGAAAACTTCGCTTAATAGAATTTATTTAGTGGAAATAACGGTAGATTGTTACCTCTGAACCGTACCTTTGCACGACGGTTCAATCCCGTCTCCGGCCATCCTGATTTAGGTTTTCCGTGATTTCCCTAAATCCTTTCAGGCAAATGCCGGGATGGTTCCTTTCAAAGGGCACGGCCGATTTCCTTCCCCATCCTTCTCTAACCCGAGCTTGCGCTCCGTCTCTAATGACCTCGTTGTCGACGGGACGTTAAACACTAATCTCCTCCTCCTCCGTACCTTTGCTAAGACTTATATCAGTTGCTATTCATGTTACAAGTCTTAAACGTGGTGTAGCTCTATTATTTGATATATTTGATCATCTGGTTCAACCAAAATCCTCTATCATTAAAATTTCAAGTACTTAATCTACAACACTTAGGTACATTTTAGTTACAAAATTAGTTTTTATTTAATTACTCAAAAACTATAAGAGGTAGATTAACGTGGACTCTGTTATTATTTTTGGGGTGTACTGAAGCATAAAACAAATTTTCAAGTTTCTAAGTCCATTATTTAGCGTCTCTGATTTTTCCGAAAAACGTGGATTCCGGCGTTAATTTTTGTTTTATGGTTTTGGAAACCAGCATCACTTATTTATAACTTCTAACTGCACCTTCTGACCAAATTCTGGCTTCCTAGCGTCATTATTTAGCGCCTCTGATTTTTCTCTTAAAACGACATTTTTCCGTAAACTATTAAGTTTAGAACATCAAGACTTGGTATTTGGAACATTATTACACTAAACTATAATTTAACAAAGTTTTAAACATAAATTTTGATTTTTAATTTCATACTAAATTGTGGTGCAATACTTGTGCGCTGCCGGCCGCGGTGGTCTCGCGGTTCTAGGCGCGCAGTCCGGAACCGTGCGACTGCTATGGTCGCAGGTTCGAATCCTGCCTCGGGCATGGATGTGTGTGATGTCCATAGGTTAGTTAGGTTTAAGTAGTTCTAAGTTCTAGGGGACTGATGACCACAGCTGTTAAGTCCCATAGTGCTCAGAGCCATTTGAACTTGTGCGCTGCATGCAGACGCGTTAAGGTGAAGTGGCGCTACTAGCAGTGAACTGGGGTATGTCCCGGCGCACTCGCTCGCCTCTGTATCTCACAAATGATGCAGCGCTTGGTTTGCTTCACTGTTGTCACGAAATTCAGTTGTAAATTGATGAGTGCAGCTATTTTCAGGCTGATCGTACAATCCACACGGTCCACACGTGTATTGCCGGAGTCCAACGGGCACAGTACGTATTTCGGGAGTCAGACATGTCACCATGAGCTGATGAAATGGTTCAAATGGCTCTAAGCACTATGGGACTTAACATCTGAGGTCATCAGCCCCCTGGACTTAGAACTATTTAAACCTAACTAACCTAACGACAGCACACACATCCATGCCCGAGGCAGGATTCGAACCTGCGACCGTAGCATCAGCGCAGTTCCTGACTGAATCGCCTAGAACCGCTCGTCCACAGCGGCCGGCTGAGCTGATGAACTGCCCAGTCTCTGTGCTTTCTGGCCCATGAAAGAAGTACATGCCGCTGTGAGCAGCAGTCTCTTGCGAATGTGTATTGCATGCAGTTCGTTTCACAATGCTCGGTTGGGATCTGGTTGAGACGGACCTAGGCCCACAGCTGCAATAGGCGACTTTCCTATGTTAAGAACAACATTTTCGGTCACATTCTCACAAGGTATCTATTTTTATGTAATTGAAGATTAAAAATCGTTAAATTTCAAGATTTGGTCCAGTGCTCGAAAACGCTATGCTATAGGCTGACACTCTGGGGATGACACAGGCTTGGAGTAAGACGAAGTGATACGTGTGTTGCAGGAGTGTTAGCCGAATTTACTAGCGTTTTTGCTTACCTTCCCTGTAAAGGATTTAAGCAACAATGGAAAGGAATTTTGTAAAGACTAATAGTGGAAACCTTCCGAAAGTTGATGCGTTTACGGTCTCTTAGTTCTTCAAAAACACCTCAGAATTTAATGTTCTGGAAATAAGAAATCTGAAAACTGCATTGCATTGCTACTGAGACGGCAGTACTGCCACTCGGTAATAAGTCGCCGAATTGTTTTAAGACCGAGGGAATCTGGAATTGTATTATTTGTTCGCACCATGCTCAAAAGGTTTTCCGGCGCGACTTGTGAAACACTGCACAAAAAACCACTGTGGAATGTTCTTCATTAAGAAGATAATTCTGATTGTTAACTGCTGTGGTTACTGCCAGAACTACTACTGTTTACCAGGTACCTCTTTTCTCCATTTTCAAATTTTCAGATAGTGTAATAAGACCTGCAGGGAACTGCAGATTATCATTGTGTTTGCCTTCAACAGCTTCAGATATTACACTTTTTCTTCCTCCAGGTCACTAATGTAAAACATAGGAAAATTACGTCTATAAAATAAGCAGCTGCCGCAGCAGAAAATTAAAGTATCTGTTGTTCTACTACACAGTTAACCGCTGCTGAAACACTATGATTTAAAAGTGCTTAAGCAGGACAACTTTCATTTTGTCGTAATTCCCTGGTCTTATTACATTTCCTCGTAGATTTCAAGCATTGTTCAATTTGTCTCTCTGTCAAAATCTTACAGCTTTAAAACAGAATCAGTGGAGAGAGTTGGTAGTGGCAAATTGCTGTCTTCAACGTCTGGTTTGGGAATAATAATTTGGTCGGAAATATTTAATCGTTTCTCAGGTTCTTCAGTGAGCTACATCAGGTATGAAATACAGTTTCTTAACATCCTTCTTGTGATTCATCTCAAATTTATCAGGAATAAAATGAAGCTAATAAATGAAAATAAATAATGAAAAATAGTATGTTATAGATGTTATAGAATTAAAAACTCTTACATAACTGTATTACGAATAAACTAAACTTAAGAAGACGCTAGTATTGAGCGAAGAGAACAAGAAGGACAAAGAAAAAGAAACACCTGCTACAAATGAAGATCGACCTTGCGAAAATTGTATTTGAAATCCAGCACGCCCCCTATTACACTCCAAGCGACGACGCGTTTAGATTAAGTGCTTACTTACAAAATGATCCTCACAGAAATAAACAAGTGTAGTGACCACTAAGTTATTTGTATCTATACAAGCGTGTTGCAATCAAATGGCTCTGAGCACTATGGGACTCAACATCTTAGGTCATAAGTCCCCTAGAACTTAGAACTACTTAAACCCAACTAACCTAAGGACATCACACACACCCATGCCCGAGGCAGGATTCGAACCTGCGACCGTAGCAGTCCCGCGGTGTTGCAATCACATTTTGCGCATCTTCTCATCTTTGGAATACTCAAAAACAATTTTAGCAGTTTTTACAGATGCATTTCGAACCCATTTTCCTAAAGCAAATTTCACAATAAGATATCACTGTGAATGACCTTTTCGACAGTGCAAATGGTTCAAATGGCTCTAAGCACCATGGGACTTAACAACTGAGGTCATCAGTCTCCTAGACTTAGAACTACGTAAACCTAACTAACCTATGGACATCACACACAACCATGCCCGAGGCAGGATTCGAACCTGCGACCGTAGCAGCCGCGTGGTTCCGGACTGAAGCGCCTAGAACCGGTCGGCCACAGCGGCCAGCTAGCTTTTCGACAGTAGAAGCAGCGTGCTAACCAGTGACGTAGTAGGCATGACATGACTGAAATGGAGCGTTTTAGCGGGATTTCAAGCTTTTTGATTTTTTTTTACCGAACTCATGAGTAAGGAAAACTTATAAGCATAAAATAACATTATCAACCATTTAAGACGATTACCAGAAAACAGTCAAATACCATATTCCTGTGTGGTTTGAAAACGTTTGTTGCTGACATGCCCCGACACCCGTCTCCGATCCCTGTAGGTTCGGTTCGGATCTATTTTACGGCAGGTGTTGCTAAGCTGTGTTAGAGTACACCGTTCCCCGCACACACGAAGGACTGTCTGCTTCGATGCACCAACAAAAAAGGTGTCCTCATTCATGGTGCTATAATATGCGCCATTCAAACATGGTAGCTGCTTTCTGACTTTCTGTCACGTCACCACATCGATCCATCTTACTGCACTGACTCCATACAAATGACGCACATACGCGTCACTTCAATACCGTGACTTAAGCCAGCGGTGGTGATCTGCATAAGCGACTGGCACCAGTTCTATACTCAAAGACAAGAAAAAAGACGGTCCACGAAGGAATTATCTGAAGGGGACGGAAATTGGTAGACGTGATGTATTTTTACAGACAGATAAATTATTATAATTTCAGAAAAATAGGATGATTTATTCAAGAGAAACAGCTTCACAAACTAGGCAAGTCAATAATGTATTGGTCCACCTTTGGCACTCATGCAAGCATTAATTCTGCTTCGCATTGTTTTTCAAAGATATGTGACATTTTACGGCTATATCTATGCACAAACATACTATAATAGCAAAAGAGGCTCTTGTATGACAGTATATTCAAAGACTGAAAGTATACGAATGTATTAACCAGATATGTTGTACAAGTGATTAATGGCACAGACTACTAAGTTTTGTGGACAAACTGGTGATGAACAGCCTGAAAAACAGGGGGGGGGGGGGGGGGGGGGGGAAGGACTTCGTCTATGAAATGGGCCACCATCCTATATGTAGGTAAGACTTCTTTATACTTGCCAAAAATCTAAAATCCGTGAAAAATACAGTCCAGCTTTTTACACTACGAATGCTGTTGCCCACATTCTGTTCAACAATAAAAGTAAGATTCCATCTTTAGAACAGGGTGAAATTTATAGCATTTCCTGTATTCTGTGTCGCAAATTATATGCAGGTCAACCAAGTAGGGCTATAACAACTAGAGTGATTGAGCATAAAAGGAGCTGGAGGTTAGTCAACCTTTGCTGCATCTGGCCTGAATGAATGTCATTCATTTGACTGTTTTCCGTAGAAGCACCAAAGGCAGAAAGCTAACATTACTCGAAATTCTGGCCGTTAATAAACACCAATCGAAGAATCCTGACCTGGTCCTTAACAACCAAACACAGTTCCCTTACTCACGCTCACTAAAGAAACAGAAACCAATTAATATTTCTCACACCATTAGGTAATATGCTTGTTATAAATGTTCCATATCCACATTCCATTGATTCCTTCCTCCCCTCTACCCCCTCCCATTTTCTTCAGGCTGTTCATCACATTCACCAGTTTGTCTATATAACGTAGTAGTGTGTGCCATTACTCACTTGTACTCGCACAACATATTTGGCTTATATATTCATATACTTTTAATCTTTGAATGTACTGTTATATGAGATTTATGTGCTCAGAGCATCTATGGGTATTACATTACACTTGCGTTTTTGTATCGATGTAGTTGTAAAATGTGACATATCTTCGAAGAACAATCTTTGTACAGCCGTGAACCCTCGCTGAAGCTGTGTAGACTATCTCTTTAGCGTTAAGTTAGATGATGGCCTAGATATCCGAAAGCCAGTTTATAACGAGCTATTAAATAAATAGACTTTTCCAGAATGAGATTTTCACTCTGCAGCGGAGTGTGCGCTGATATGAAACTTCCTGGCAGATTTAAACTGTGTGCCCGACCGAGACTCGAACTCGGGACCTTTGCCTTTCGCGGGCAAGTGCTCTACCAACTTTTTTTTTTTCGACCCTCCATGCAGCGGTCTAGTATCATAACCACTTTTTTTTCTTTTTTTACTGCAGCGCCTTTTTTTTTTTTTTTTTTTTTAATCCAATGTCAGGCTTACCACCTTTGCTGACATACATGTTGTTGTACTATCGCATAAATAGTGTCTACAAAGTCCATATGTTGACAAATAGTGGCTAATTAGAAAAGTAATTAATTAAGGATATGAATAAAACTGAAAATGTCCAAATGAAAGACATGAAGACATTGCGGATAGTACATATACAAAAGAAACATGCTCCTGTAGCAATGAAATGAAATTCGTGTCGGGGGCGACACCTGCTCACGACCCGACGTGCGATAGAGCAAGAGAGCCATCTATCGACTCGTTCTCCAGACGTTGGTGTAAGACTGTGTCGTCTTCTCGAAAATAACTAAGGGTCCGTAAGTGTGATCGATGTCTATCTCGGCTTCTTCGTCTATCTCATCTCTCACCCGTCACACCCCATCTGGCCGGCGGGTCGGTAAATGTAAGTCGCAAGTAATTAGCGAAGTCTTGCCTATATTTCTTATGCTGTTGCAGCTTCGTGTGTCCATCCAGGAGAAAATGCCAAAAATCAATTTTGTCCTTTTCCGATTCGTTATACACGTAGCCCACCACCATTCCCCGCACCCATGTCACTGCATTGGTTTTTTGGACCGGGAAATAAGATAAGATTCTTGGGGGAAAAAAAGTGTGTCTGATGAAATTGTGTGAGGGGCGGAGCGTAACAGGAACGCCAATATCTGTTGTGCCAAGTGCCACACTGGAGCCGTCCCACTACATGCTAAACGATGTTCATCAGTGTCCACTGTTGCGCAGCCTAAACATAGTGGAGTGTCTGCCAAATGAATTGCGTGCCGCCGTTGATTCGTTGCGAACTTCCTATTTATCACCACATACCATGATGAGCGTACCGACGTTGGGAGGTAAACGTTCCGTATAACACGCCATATCTGTCGCCAGTTCTTGTCTGGGTACTTCTTTTCCAGGGTATTCCTGGGGCACCGGCGCAGTAAGAGTTGGTATACGTCTCGCGTCGTCGGTAGTCGTGTTGTTGGGAAGGAATCTCTGACATAGCTAAGCTCCAAAAACAAAGACTTGAAATGTGACAGCTTCGGTGAAATATGGCCCCCATCGACTGGGGGCAGCATTGAAGTGGGCGCTAGTACATCGGCCAACGCACCCGAGATATTGCGAAATTGACCACGCCACGGTCGGAAAATCGTACTGACGAATAACGCCCGTGCCTTTTCATATACGTTCACTAGACCAAGGCCACCCTCGCCAGGTGGTAGCGTAAGCGTTGTGTATCGGATTTTAAACAGGTGTCCCACACTCACGTAGGTTCCGAAAGTTGCTTGTATCCGTGATGCCATTGTGCGCGTTAAAGGCAGGACATGCGCTACGTGAGTGAGTCGCGGTGCTAGGTATACGTTAACATAGGTCACCCTCTGAATCATATCCAACGCTCTTAATTTCTGCAACAGCACCATTGTCCGCATCAGCTTCAATATGCGTCGGTAGTTATCCGCTGCTGTCCGCTGCACATCCGTGTGGAACGTAATACCTAGGCATTTTATGGTCTTAACTAAGATGAGCGGGCCTTCCTCCCCCGGTTGTAATCCTCGACCGACATTCATGCAGCGTGATTTTTGTAGATTAAGCACGCTTCCTGCCGCCATCCCGTATCGCTGTATCCATGCCAACGCCGTACGTACTTCTTCGCCTGTCCGTGCCACCAGCATCACATCGTCAGCATAAGCGCGGCAATGAAAGGTCAGTTGTGGCAACGGCACTCCCTCCAACCGTCGTCGGAGACCATATAGACAGGGTTCCAAAGCCATTGCATACAAAAATATCGAAAGGGGGCAACCTTGACGAACTGACCTTGAAATAACAATGTAGTCAGTGCCCCGCCCATTCACCGAGACCTTTGATCGTACGCCGTGTAACAGTCGCATGATCACTAGGATGAAGGCCTGTGGGATTCCCAATCAGCCCATCACCGCACGCAAAAAGGTATGATCCACTCTGTCGAACGCATGATCGAAGTCAATAGCGACGAGTGCCCCACGCACTCGGCATGCCGCTGCTAATGCGATGATATCTCGGTAGTCACTGAGCGCCGTATGTACGTTGCTCTTACCGCCGAGGCAAGTTTGATCTATGAGGAGTCTATCAGAAAGTGAAGACCGCAGGCGAGCCCCAAGGATGCGCGCGAAAATCTTATAGTCGCAGTTCAAGAGAGTGAGTGGTCTATAATCTCCTGGATTTCAGCCACCGCGTGGTTTGGGTATTGGGATGATGATACCCTCCGTGAATTCGGCAGGTATCTCAGTCTGCGGTAACAGGAGTTCGTTGTACATCTGAATCCAGGTCCGTCCCATGAGGTATTCAAAGGCGCGGTAAAATTCAATTGGGAAGCCGTCCTGTCCTGGGGACTTGTGCGGAGCCCCCCTGGCAATTGCGTCTGTCAGCTCGTCCTCTGTTATCGCTGTGATGAAAGTCTCTGCATCCAGTGGTGGTCCTCTATCTGGCATTTCCGAGATGACATCATGTAGTGTCTCGTGGTTCACATGTACAGGTCCATATAACTGGCGGAAATAGTCGGTAAACACATGCGCAATATCACGCTGGTGCACAACTTGGTGGCCAGTTTCAGAGATTAGTTCCCTGATCAATGTCCTGCGTCGTCGTTGGCGTTCACGTACCACGTGGTGCATGGAGGGGGTTTCGGCAGCAACTGTGTCCGCCAATCTCGCCCGGACCATTATACCTTCCATTCATAGTCTCGTCAGCTGTAATAACTTGGCTTTTATCCTGCGCATGGCCGTGTGCCTTTCCGGCGATGGTTGTTGGGTCATCAGCTCCCTCAGGGCTGTAAAATAAAAATCAGCCGTTGTGCGGTTCCACTGTGATTTGTCCTGCCCGTATCGTATCAACGTTCTCCGTAACGTTGGTTTTGCGCATTTAATACACCACTGGAGAACCGAGGTGTATGCTCGTTGGCGGCGAACGCAGGTCTCCCAGGCCGCCTCTATCGACCGGTGACATTCAGTGTCACGTAAAAGTGCACAATTCATTTTCCAGTGACCTTTACTCCGCCATATCTTCTGACGCGTTAGTGAAATCGTACAGACGTACGCCATATGATCCGTAAAAGCCGCTGGCCAGATTTCGGCATCCAGTATCGTCGTCCGTAGAGCTCGTGTCACGTACACTCTATCAAGTCTACTCGCCGTGTGTCCCGTGACAAACGTATAACCCGGTCTGTCACCATGCTGCAGTTCCCAGGTATCCAGAAGCGCCATTTCGGTAATCAACGCACGCAGTTCCATGCATGGCACATAATGAGGTACTTGGTCCTTTTTGTCGACGACACAATTAAAGTCGCCGCCCACTATATAGTTATCAAAGCGTCCAGCGAACAACGGTGCTATCTCTTCGGTGTAAAAAGTCGCCCTTTCTCTTCGTTTTGTGGAGCCAGATGGTGCGTATAAATTGATGAAACGAACGCCGTCGACAGTGATCGCTATGCCGCGTGCCGAAGGGAGAGACCTGACGTCCTCCACTCCTATTCCTTCCCTGGTGAGAATCGCCACGCCGCATCCACTTTCATCGTGCACTGAATAATGTGCCTCGTAACCGTAGAACTCTGGCGGCGATGTGAAACGCACTTCTTGTAGGAGTACAATATCCACGTCCGCAGCGCGTAACATATCTTTCAGCATTTGAATTTTAAGCGGTGTCCGTATGCCATTAATGTTTATCGTGGCAATGCGGTACGCCTGGCTTGTGTTCATCAGTTGTAGGGCGGTGTCATTAAGCGTCCATCTGCCCCCGGCGCTCCTCAACACACTAAGTTGGTCAACATTTCCCGACCCCTCCCGGCCTCTGGCCAGGACTGTCCTCAATCGTCGCGTTCGTATTTTCATCCTGTTCCTGTTGGTCCATTTCTTGCGCCCAGTCCCCCAGCATATTTCCGGAACTGGTCGAAGGATGGGAGATAACGTTGACATCGCTCTGATGTTGGACAGTTGTCATCTCCACTTCCGCCTTCCGGTCACCAGAAGGAGAGGTCAAGTTATCGTCGCTGTGTAGTTCCTGCATCGTCATCTCGGTATCTGTTGAATCCACTGGTCTCAGGTCGATACTGTCGTTGTCGTCCACTGTCCCCTCGGGACTATGGCTATCGTCAGCAGAAGTCAGTCGACGCTTCTTTCTTCTCTTCGGCGAACGCTGTTTCCGTTGCCTTGCTTCCGCATCGGCTGTTGGGGTTGCGTATCCTCCGTCTGGGGCCTGGCCTATGACGCTCTCGGTGGAAGCACTGGCAGCCACCACGGATGAACCTGGAGCGGCCGTCAGCTGCATCTCTTCTGTGGTGTCCTGTGTCTGCTGTGGTGGAACCGGTGGTCGGTGTTCCAGTCCGTTGGTGTCCATGTTCTCTATAGGGGGCAGCTGCTGGTGCCCGTCGGAAGTCTGCCTCACGTCGCCTCTCAGGGCTTCCACAAAGGTCAACGGTAAGACAGTCGTCGGTTGTGGCGCCTGAACGTCATCCCGTGGAGTTTCCACTAAACGTCGCTGGAGGCATTCCGAGCGGACGTGACCTTCTTTTCCGCACCCCGAGCAAGTGCGAGGTTGCCCATCATAGATTATAATCGCTCGACAACCTCCTATGTACAAATAAGAGGGGACGTGCTTGCGCAGTTCTATCCGTATTTGTCTCACCCCATTTAAAACGGGGTACGTGGTAAAACTCGTCCATTTTTCGGCCACATGGGATAGAACTGTACCGTATGGTCGAAAGGCGTCGGTAACAAGTTCAGACGGGACCTCAAACGGAAGTTCGAAGACTCGTATAGTGGGGATCCCCATTCCCGCGTGATCGACTGTAACCGCACCAACATTCCCGTCGGCATGACAGAAACGATACCCGTTCGGTGATCGTTGTAGAAGTCTTTCGCAAGCAGCCTCGTCAACAAGCTTGACATAGACGACGCTTGAAACGAGCGATAAATTGATTCCCACGATTTCCTGTGGATCGATTTTTACCTCTTCTCTGAAGAAACGTTCAATCTCGTGTGCCTTTGGTCGTGTATAGTCGTTCGCAAAACTGAACTTCAAAGTCGTTTTTCTGTACGAGTGTGCCATCTCGTTCTAGACTCACAACACCGCACACGCGAAGCTGCTCCGGCGTAAACAAACAGGCGCGCGCACCACAGCGCGGCCGGCAGGCAACACGGTCCGCACTGTGTCACTGCCGAAGGCAGACTGCCAACTGAGCTACCGAAGCACGACTCACGCCCGGCACTCACAGCTTTACTTCTGCCAGTACCTCGTCTTCTACCTTCCAAACTTTACAGAAGCTCTCCTGCGAACCTTGCAGAACTAGCACTCCGGAAAGAAAGGAGGCACTTGCCCGCGAACGGCAAAGGTCCCGAGTTCGAGTCTCGGTCGGACACACAGTTTTAATCTGCCAGGAAGTTTCATATCAGCGCACACTCCGCTGCAGAGTGAAAATCTCATTCTGGAAACATCCCCCAGGCTGTGGCTAAGCCATGTCTCCGCAGTATCCTTTCTTTCAGGAGTGCTAGTTCTGCAAGGTTCGCAGGAGAGCTTCTGTAAAGTTTGGAAGGTAGGAGACGAGGTACTGGCAGAAGTAAAGCTGTGAGTGCCGGGCGTGAGTCGTGCTTCGGTAGCTCAGTTGGTAGAGCACTTGCCCGCGAAACGCAAAGGTACCGAGTTCGAGTCTCGGTCGGGCACACAGTTTAAATCTGCCAGGAAGTTTCATATCAGCGCACACTCCGCTGCAGAGTGAAAATCTCATTCTGGAAACATCCCCCAGGCTGTGGCTAAGCCATGTCTCCGCAATATCCTTTCTTTCAGGAGTGCTAGTTCTGCAAGGTTCGCAGAAGAGCTTCTGTAAAGTTTGGAAGGTAGGAGACGAGATACTGGCAGAAGTAAAGCTATGTGTACCGGCCGTGAGTCGTGCTTCGGTAGCTCAGATGATAGAGCACTTGGCCGCGAAAGGCAAAGGTCCCGAGTTCGAGTCTCGGCCGGGCACACAGTTTTAATCTGCTAGGAAGTTTCAAATAGACTTTTACTGTGGAACATTAATACTGTGTATTCAGGTTCTCAATGTATATATGTTCCTCCACGAAATGACTAAATATTCCATAAATATTATCAAAAGAAAGTTTGTTAAACGAAATAAGTTTTCAAATCATAACTGGCATCGTTTATAATCTGACGACAATAGAATGAAAAAATCCATTTTTGCTTCAACAACAGTTGCGATTTTAGTTTACTGAAATAAGTTTAGTGATATTATTTGATTAAAAATGACTCATTATTTGCGGGGCGCATATCATCCACAAAGAAATTCGACTGAGAGAATTAGCTGCAAAATTTATCTTCATATCGCTGTCCATACGAGATCATTTGCGGAAGGTCAATTCGCTAAACAATTCTTGGTCGTAATAGTAGGAGAGCTGTGTATTCAGTTGGTTCCGTAATTGCAGTCGGAGTCTCTTTCTCGATAGGCTATAAGACGTTTTTTCAGAAGATACGGTGGCGCAGCCGGCCGCGGTGGTCTAGCGGTTCTAGGCGCTCAGTCCGAGGCCGCGCGACGGCTACGGTCGCAGGTTCGCATCCTGCCTCGGGCATGGATGTGTGTGATGTCCTTAGGTTAGTTAGGTTTAAGTAGTTCTAAGTTCTAGGGGACTGATGACCATAGATGCTAAGTCCCATAGTGCTCAGAGCCATTTGAACGGTGGCGCATCTAACAACGAATATCATTAACAGTGTTGAACTTTCTTTGTCTCTGGATGCTTGGACTGAAGGGCATAGTAAGATGTGTTTGATCCTCTTGATGCAGTTGTAACGAAGTCTGACGTTCCCTGGAATGGCAACAGATGCACTTCAGCTATGATTGGTAAAATCCTTGGGTTAGCCGCGTGAAAATAAAAATGGAGAATTATGACCTGTCGATTATTGCTATATATTGTGCGACTCAGCAGCAAAATTCTGCGTTCAGATATTGAAAAACTAAGTAACTAAATGAGCTTAGTTGTGAAAAGTAGTAATACAAAAATGTGAAAAGAATTCATCGGTGGGATTTCAAGGCATTTTTTGACGATTTCTGTTGCAAATTAGGGATTATCCATGATATTATTTCAGCCGTTTTGTGAACTTTATCAAGAGAATCCTTTATTCCTGGAGATGGGAGGAATGTTTCTGAACTGTATGATATAGTCATTTAACTGGTGCTACATGACATGTACGCTACTTTGAAGTGTCACTAAGGGCAAATATGTGGTCATCATTCATTTAAGTGGCAAAGCTAATGTGGTCAAGATGAAACTGTCGCTCTGGGAGAAGTAACTGTAAATTACAAATCCCTCGTATCATCAGAACCTCTCGTCATTAGCCAACATTGATATTGTTACGAGATATTGGTCACAATGCAGACGTTCTAAGTTAGCTAACTACCAAAATCTGATACAAAGTTTGTCGATCCATCGCACCTGGAAGCAGAATTAGTACTTTCGTCTCGCAATGCATTCTGCGGGTGTCGATTCTGTAAATCAAACACAGCAGATGAAAATCATAAAACTACTGTGCGATACTGAATTAACAGACAGACATCAGACCACAAAAACTTTGAACTACAAACATTTACTACAAATATGGTTCCAGAAACTTAATAGGGATGCAACACGGAAGTTAAGTCTCTTTGGATTAGGGAGTAATTGTAAACAGTTTCTTTTCTTTGTGAAAATATGTTAAATACGGCTGACAAGTGAAATGTTCCGTATCAGAGAATTGTCTTAATAGCATTCAGTCAATCGTCCTCAGAAATGAGGGACAAGGAAAAGCAAAGAAATGAAAAGACTATATTGTACTAATGCCGTGTATTTTCATTGAGTTTATTTCTCATTGTTGTGTTGTAATTTAATTGGTTCAAATGGCTCTGAGCACTATGGGACTTAACATCTGAGGTCATTAGTCCCCTAGAAATTAGAACTACTTAAACGTAACTAACCTAAGGACATCACACACATCCATGCCTGAGGCAGGATTCGAACCTGCGACCGTAGCGGTCGCGCGGTTCCCGACTGAAGCGCCTAGAACCGCTCGGCCACCGCGGCCGGCGTAATTTAATTACTGGATATATTGAGGATTGCTCGTTTTTATTTAGTTCGTAGTTATTACTGGTAAACGGGTAAACCTAATTTAAGTTGATTACAGTGATCATCATCTTCATTAAATGTAGAGATCCGACAGGCAAGCTTCGCACATTAGCAAGCCACTGCCTAAATTCGTGGATGCACGCCGGCTTCGAATCGAATGGGCCCAAGAATTAAAGATGGGGGCCGGTGTGCTGGCCAGCCTGGATGTGGTTTTTAGGCGGTTTACCACATCCGACTAGGTGAATACCGTGTTGATGCCCACATTCCGCCTCAGTTGCAGGAATCGCATACATTCAGAAAATGTTCGCACACTTTCTCGTGGAATAACACTGCTCGCGGTGATGGGATACAGAAATACCGTTCTGGGGAGAAATCAGGCGGGGGGGGGGGGGAGGAATAACGACAGGAAGTAGAAGGGCATCTGGCCACTATTTACACATTGCCGAACACGAGAAATTAACAAATGGTTCAAATGGCTCTGAGCACTATGGGACTCAACTGCTGTGGTTATCAGTCCCCTAGAACTGAGAACTACGTAAACCTAACTAACCTAAGGACATCACACACATCCATGCCCGAGGCAGGATTCGAACCTGCGACCGTAGCAGTCACACGGTTCCGGACTGCGCGCCTAGAACCGCGAGACCACCGCGGCCAGCAAGAGAAATTAACACCCTGATCCCGTGTGAAATGACGGGATAAAGGCCAGAAAAAAGAAGATCTTCATTACATATAGGAGACGCTTAGTCACTATTTTGGACACTTTTTTGCTATTTGTAAGGTTCGCAATTCCTGAACTGGCCACGATAAGGTTTATTCGTGTATCGAAGACTGAACTGCGACTGTTGTCTTTCATTAAAGCCACCGCTATATGAGACAGAATGTGACTTGATGCAAGCGCGTCATGGTCTCGTTCTTCGTGGAGCATGGGCAGCATCTCGATTCTACAAAGAGAAGTACCGTGAACGGCTCGTTCTGAATGACTGATCACATAATCGTATATCCGAAAGCGTAACAACGTTGACTTTATCTTAAAGTACACTACTCCCCATTAAAATTGCTACACCAAGAAGAAATGCAGATGATAAACGGGTATTCATAGGACAAATATATTATACTAGAACTAACATGTGATTACATTTTCACGCAATTTGGGTGCATAGAACCTGAGAAATCTGTACCCAGAACAGCCACATCTGGCCGTAATAACGGCCTTGATACGCCTGGGCATTGAGTCAAACAGAGCTTGGATGGCGTGTACAGGTACAGCTGCCCATACAGCTTCAACACGACACCACAGTTCGTCGAGAGTAGAGACTGGCGTATTGTGACGAGCCAGTTGCTCGGCCACCATTGACCAGACGTTTTCAATAGATGAGAGATCTGGAGAATGTGCTGGCCAGGGCAGCAGTCGAACATTTTCTGTATCCAGAAAGACCCGTACAGGACCTGCAACATGCGGTCGTGCATTATCCTGCTGAAATGTAGGGTTTCGCAGGGATCGAATGAAGGGTAGAGCCATGGGTCGTAACACATCTGAAGTGTAACGTCCACTGTTCAAAGTGCCGTCAATGCGAACAAGAGGTGACCGAGACGTGAAACCAATGGCACCCCATACCATCACGCCGGGTGATACGCCAGTATGGCGATAACGAATACACACTTCCAATCTGCGTTAACCGCGTGTCGCCAAACACAGATGCGACCATCAAAAATGGCTCTGAGCACTATGGGACTCAACTGCTGAGGTCATTAGTCCCCTAGAACTTAGAACTAGTTAAACCTAACTAACCTAAGGACATCACAAACATCCATGCCCGAGGCAGGATTCGAACCTGCGACCGTAGCGGTCTTGCGGTTCCAGACTGCAGCGCCTGTAACCGCACGGCCACTTCGGCCGGCATGCGACCATCACAATGCAGTAAACAGAAGCAGGATTCATCCGAAAAAATGTCGTTTTGCCATTCGTGCACCCAGGTTCGTCATTGAGTACACCATCGCAGGCACTCCTGTCTGTGATGCAGCCTCAAGGGTAACCGCAGCCACGGTCTCCGAGCTGATAGTCCATGCTGCTGCAAACGTCGTCGAACTGTTCGTGCTGATGGTTGTTGTCTTGCAAATGTCCTCATCTGTTGACTCAGGGATCGAGATGTGGCTGCACGATCCGTTACAGCCATGCGGATAAGATGCCTGTCATCTCCACTGCTAGTGATACGAGGCCGTTGGGATCCAGCACGGCGTTCCGTATTACCCTCCTGAACCCACCGATTCTATATTCTTCTAACAGTCATTGGATCTCGGCCAACGCGAGCAGCAATGTCGCGATACGATAAACCGCAATCGCGGTAGGCTACAATCCGACCTTTATCAAAGTCGGAAACGTGATGGTACATGAGGCATCACAATAACGTTTCACCAGGTAACGCCGGTCAACTGCTGTTTGTGTATGAGAAATCGGTTGGAAACTTTCCTCATGTCAGCACGTTGTAGGTGTCGCCACCGGTGCCAACCTTGTGTGAATACTCTGAGAAGCTAATCATTTGCATATCACAGCATCTTGTTCCTGTCGGTTAAATTTCGCGTCTGTAGCACGTCATCTTCGTGGTGTAGCAATTTTAATGGCCAGTAGTGTAGCTTTATTTGCAGTTGTTTGTTACGAAGGATAATATAATGCTGACGCGCGACGCAGACTGTTCATTGTAGTGTTCTTGACTAACAGTGCGTGCTTCTTGAGCCGTTCATAGTCACCCGTGCTTCGGCCCAGTGTTTGCGGAAGTCGGCAGCTGTAATAGCGAACGTTGTTCAGGGGTCAGAGACCTTTATGCAGACGCGACTTCCGCCTCGTGTGGGTGGGACCGTAATACGAGGCCAGGCAGAAGACGCGGTCGCCTGTTGCGGCGCGGTGGCAGGAGGGAGAGACGCCGCAGTTGACGTCATCCACCGCCCCTACTGCTATACTCCTATACCGCTCCTCGTAAGAGTCGGCAGGCAACGTGCCGACACTATCATATAACTGCCAGCCCCAAAAATTACTTAAAGCGGTGTAACAGAACCTCGCTACGTCTTTTAATAACATTGTACAATAAATCTAAGTACCTACGACTTCTATTTTTTTTTTATTTTTCAAACTTTATGAACTGTTACGTAACATCGCGAAAATTTCGCCACAGTGCATAATAAAAACACAGAATGATCGGAAAAAATCTGATGAGCTTGCAACGGTGTTGCAGAGAAGTCTGTGCCGAGATATAATTCTTGAGAAAAATATTCGATACCGTTGCGCCGTTACCGATTTAATTAGCACTGGAGTTAGCTAATCAGGCCGTTGCGCGCGCAAACCCAACCAGCCTGCCAGAGACAGTGTCCTCAAACGCGTTCTTCGTTTTGTATCCTCAAACTGAACGAAAGTAGCTTTTGCTCACCTAGGTTAAGTTTATTGCTGTGGCCTTCTCCACCAGACATCACGGTGCCTATAGTATCAGCAACCAAACTGACAGCCTGCAGCCGCGGGTTGCCCGCTTCGCAGGCACACCGAAGCACTACACAACCGACAGGCAATATTGATGATCGGCCACAGCAACAACAACAACAACAACACAGCAAAGACACCAGCGGCCACCAGGGGCCACTACCGGCCCACATAAACATAAGGAAGAGGTCGCTGCAGATCCCGGAACTATTTTCACGCGTCAAACCACCTGATGGAAAATAGTTCCGATGCACTCATCCGCCGAAGCGCTATAAAGGCATGCGCTCGGCCGCACGTGGGCAGTTCATCGATCGCCAGCGGACGTGGATAGCTGCCGCCCCGGCAACCCGGCTTGGATATTCTCGCTGATGTCTGGATTAGGCTTAGTATATCGGAGAAGTCTCTGGTGGAGAATAGTCAGAAGTTATTTCAGTTGTTTTCTATATTATTCTTGTATGTAGTTGTGATTCGAAGACGGATCACTGTTTTGTGTTGGTGTTATACTTGGAGAATTTGTTTTGGTTAATTGAACAGTCCAATAAATTGTTTTCGGACATTGATCGTTATTTTCTTCTGCTTACGCAGATATATCATTTATCACTTCCGGAAAAGACACATCTTAACTGGTAATGAGCATTTGAACAAGTGATAACTGATGTACCCAAAGATGCCTGTGCATTACCGCATTGTAGAGCGCGTGCAAGTTCTTCAATTTGCGCCCGCAAAGACCTGACTAGCTAACGTCGTTGCTAATAAATCGGAAACGGCACACCGTGTCTAATTTTCTTCTCAACAATTATTTCTCAGCAGAGGCTACCTTGCAACACCCTTACAAGCTTTTCAGACTGTTTCTGACGACCCTGTACACCCCCATCAGCCGAAATAGTTTCGAGACTGCATAATAAAACAAGTGATAGTTGTAATGTTCCAGTTGTTCAAAAATGTTCAAATGTGTGTGAACTCCTAAGGGACCAAACTGCTGAGGTCATCGGTCGCTAGACTTACACACTACTTACCCTAACTTAACGTTAAAGACATCACTCACACCTATGCCCGATGGGGGACTCGAACCTCCGGCGAGAGCGGCCGCACGATTAGTGACATGGCGCCTCTAACCGCGCGGCTTCATCTGTTCTACATAGTCTCCTCCAACATGAGTATAACTCATAGAACGTTCATATAAGCACGTGAAACAGTCAGAAAAGTCCTTCTTTGGGATGTGGCTGAACTCACGTGGTCGTTGGCTTCAATGTCTGTTATGACGTCAGAGTGTCGACCCTTCATGTGAATTTCTGCACTTTGTCATTTTGTGGTAAGTTCGTATCTATAACACAAAGTGTCGTCACACGTGATAATTCTTCCAGACCGCTTTCTACCAATTTCATTTTTTAGACGTTTGTATTCTCTTTTTCCTGTCTCATTTGCTGCATTTTTATACTTTCTCCTTTCATCAGTTAAATTCAGCATTTACTGTGATATCGGGGACTTGGAATAGGCCTTGTCTTTTTTCTAATTTCATCATTTGCTGCCATCACTATTTCATTCTTGATAGCTACTCATTTCTCTTCTACCGTATTCCTTTCCCCTGTTTCAGTCAACAAACTCTGGCTCGCATTCGGGAGGAGGACGAGTCAAATCCGCGTACAGCTGTCCAGATTTAGATTTCCCGTGATTTTCCTAAATCGATCCAGGCAAATGCTACAACGGTGCCTTTGAAAGGATACGGCCGATTTCCTGCCCCATCCTGGAAACAATGCGAGCTTGTACTTCGTCTCTAATGACCTCGATATCGGCGGGACGCTGAACACTAATCTCCTACATCTACATCCATACTCCGCAAGCCACCTGACGGTGTGTGGCGGAGGGTACCTTGAGTACCTCCATCGGTTCGCCCGTCTGTTCCAGTCTTGTATTGTTCGTGGAAAGAAAGATTGTCGGTATGACTCTGTGTGGGCTCCAATCTCTGATTTTATCCTCATGGTCTCTTCGCGAGATATATGTAGGAGGGAGCAACATACTGCTTGACTCCTCGGTGAAGGTATGTTCTCGAAACTTCAACAAAAGCCCGCACCGAGCTATTGAGCGTCTCTCTTGCAGAGTCTTCCACTGAAGTTTATCTATCATCTTCCTTCCTTTTTTAAAAATCCTATCTTTTTGAAAATTCTTCAGTTTTAATCTACAGTTCATAACCAATAAATTATGCTCAGAATCCACATCTGCCCCTGAAAATCGTCTTATAATTTGAAATCTGGTTCTGATATCTCTGTCTTCGTTTGTCTAACCAAACTGAAACCTTCCAGTGCCTCAAGATTTCTTCCACGTATACGACCATCTCTTGTCATTCTTAAACCAAGTGTTAGCTATGATTAAATTATGCTCTATCTAAAATTGTACCTAGCGGCATCCTATTTCCTTCCTTTCCCCCAGTCCATATTCTACTATATTTCCTTCTCGTCCTCTTCCTACTACCGAATTCCAGTCACTTATCACAATTAAATGTTCCTGTCCCTTAACTGTCTGAATAATTCCTTTCTATCTCATCATACATTTCCTCGATATCTTCATCTGCGCGTCTAGTTGGCATATAAGCTTATACTGCTGTGGCGGATGTTGTCGGTGTTTCCGTCTTCGTTACGATAATGCAGAGGTTCCCAACAAAATTTTCTCGAGGACCCCCTCACCGAGCATGATTGGTGCCTTGTCATATCACGGTATCAAGTACCTAAAAAAGCCAAATTAAGAGTCTTTCTATAAGTTTTCTATTTTTGGTACTTAGAAAAAACATTGTCATATTCATTATTGAAAAAATATTGAGCTTAAAACTTTTTCAATTTGGCCATCATTATTATTGTTAAATTTTTGATTATTGCGCAAAATCTTTGTCTTCAAATTTAGGTGTTTAGTATAACAAACTCTTTAAAAAAATAAAAATTGAGTATGAACTGAAAATGACAGGAAAAAATTAAAACTGAGTGTATTGGTCTTTCAAGTGTACTACATTAGAGATTGCATTGAGTATACATGTGTGAAAAATAAGAAAACACTAATTTCATACAAGGCATTATTTATTTGAAAAAAAAATACAGTTATAACAGAGTACTCCATCAGTACACAGTTAGTTTTAATTTTCAGTTCTTAATGAGATGAGTTCAATCTGACCTTTGAGTCCATTATTTCTGAAATATTATTTTCCAAATTTGAAAATTTCACTCTGAAATCCGACCACATGTCGAGTCGATTCTGGCGGCATCCAGCAGAACTATTTGCCTCTATCTAATTCTAGTTTTGCGCTAGAGTGTGCTAGTGTCAGTTGGCTCTAGGAAGACGCTACACGCAGAAGTTAGCGTTCGCTAAAGCTCTGCTCATGCAGCAAGCGGCCAAAACAAAAAATGTGTTATCATACGAAATATATTTAATATATTTTTTATTCTAATAGTATCTTGCGGACCCCTCTGGCGTAGTTCGCAGACCCCTAAGGGTCCGCGGACCACCTGTTGGGAACAACTGCGATAGTGAATTCACTATGCTGATCACAGTAGCTCACCCATATTCCTACACGGTCCAGGCACATTAATGTGACGACCTGTCAAAAGCCTGAATAGGAACCTTTCACATCGCGGACCGCTGCGAGACCTGCAGGAAGAAGGTCAAGTTCTGGAAGCTAGCGACAGGGATGTAGAGGCATGCCGAGTCAAGTGTAGGTTGAAGATCCATGGCGCGAACAGCCCGTCGACGTGGTCCTACATATCCTCGATTGGGTTTTAATCTGGGGCATTTGGTGGCCATGTGAGTACGGTATCTTCATCCTGATGCTATTCGAACCATGCACGTATACCGCGAGCCATACGAGACGTTGCGTAGTCCTGCCGACAAAAAGCAAACTTCACGTGGGGGTGGACATGGTCTGGAACGATAGATGCATACTTGCATTCATGCACTGTGCCTTCCAGAATGACGAGATCTGCAACTAACACCACGAAAACATTCCGCACACTACAACGCATGCAGGGTGTTTGCTTTCAGACGTTTCACGCGGTACAAGGCAAAGGCCTTCTGCCGGATGGAGCATAAAACGTGACTTATTTGAAAAGGCCATCTGTCGCCACTCAGCGGACGTCCAGTTGCGATATTGGTGTGCAAATTCCAGCCTTCGTCGCCGACGAACAACAGCCAGCATGGGTGCATGAATCAGGCACCTGCTACGGAAGCTCATACACAGCAACATTTGCTTAACAGTTGCTTAACAGTTTCTCAACAGTTGCACGTCTATTCGCCTGTACAATCTTTTTGCTTCCACCCTTGGCCCGAAAACCAATGACGCCATTTTCTACGTCAGGTAAATCGCTCGGTTTCTGCATAACAACAATGGCTGCATTCTTTCCTGCGTCCCTTCCCCCCCCCCCCTCACCGCCCACCGACACGTTTTATACAGGGTGAGTCACCTAACATTACCGCTGGATATATTTCGTAAACCACATCAAATACTGACGAATCGATTCCACAGATCGAACGTGAGGAGAGGGGCTAGTGTAATTGGTTAATACAAACCATACAAAAATGCACGGAAGTATGTTTTTTAACACAAACCTAAGTTTTTTTAAATGGAACCACGTTAGTTTTGTTAGCACATCTGAACATATAAACAAATACGTAATCAGTGCCGTTTGTTGCATTGTAAAATGTTAATCAAATCCGCAGATATTGTAACCTAAAGTCGAATATAGGCTGTGGTCACATTAATGTGACTGTTCTCTGTATCTTATTATTCATTATTAGACTTGTATTGTATTGCAGTGTATGTTAACCGGGGGCTTAGAAACGACGGAAAGGTCTGTCCCCGCCGCAGCCGCAGTGGTCCACAACCCCACGACGACTACCGCAGTCCACTTCACACCTCCGCCGACCCACACCGAACCACTCTTTCAGGGTTATTGTGTGGTTCGGCCCCCGGTGGACCCCCCCCCCCCCCCCCAGGGAACGTCTCACACCGGACGAGTGTCACCCCTATGTTTGCGTTGTAGAGTAATGGTGGTGTACGCGTACGTGGATAACTTGTTTGCGCAGCAATCGCGGACATAGAACTTGTTTGCGCAGCAATCGCAGACATAGTGTAGCTGAGGCGGAATATGGGGAACCAGCCCACATTCACCGAGGAAGATGGAAAACCCCCTAAAAACCATCCACAGACTGGCTGGCTCACCGGACCTCGACTCAAGTGCGCAGGGTGGATTCGTGCTGGGGTCCAGGCGCTTCTTCCCAGTCCCGAAATTATTAGACCTACTCCTGCATTACGTCTTATTTTACATGTATAGCCCTGTAAACATCTGACCAGGAGTCGTGTTCATCCTGACATCGAGCTTCATTAATTGCCACTGTATCTAACTTCAGCCTTTCAGTGACTGGTGCACTGGCCAGCTTGAGTGTAGTTTTTAGGGGGTTTTCCAGGCTCGTTTAGGCAAATTATTGGTTGTTCCCCATTTCCTGCGTAAGAAAATATGGTACATTAACATTTAAAATACGACCACACACAGAGGTACGTTTACAGAATTCTCAGACTCTACTCCCTCAGTTTGCTTTGACGACCGTGACGACAGGAACGGCACCGGCCGCAAACATAAGTAAAATAAATTTGCCAAAACTTAAGTACTGCGTAACTCGCAACTGGACTGGATAAACGTCAACGAAAAGAAACAGAAGGTTTTTGTAACATCTCACCACGTTTGCTTTTCCTTATTTCCGCTGCAGGTTAGTTGGGAAGAAATGGTTTTAAGAGCAGAGCGGCTGAGTAAATATTTATTGTAAGCGCGTGATGCTTGCCGCCCCCTTCATCAATACGAGGGGTCTGGCTGTGAAGGGAGCCAGTGAAAGGGCATGGCGAGCCTGCAGCGTAAGGGGCGCGCACGCCTCCCTCGCCGGCCTGTGCAAATCCCGCTACTGCGTCGCAGTCCCGCTTACGTTTAACACGTTTATGTACAGCCTTTATTCGAGGAATATTTGCACCAGAGTAACTGGATGGCGATTTTAATCGAACTCCTCCGATCGACGATTCCAGTGCTGGCTCGCTTAGTTAATAGTGAGGTTTCTCGTAGTGGGGGATCTCTTCAAATACACTACGGGCCATTAAAACTGCTACACCAAGAAGAAATGCAGGTGATAAACGGGTATTCATTGGACAAATATATTATACTAGAACTGATATGTGATTACATTTTCACGCAATTTGGGTGCATACATCCTGAGAAATCAGTACTCATAACAACCACCTCTGGCCGTAACAACGGCCTTGATACGCCTGGGCATTGAGTCAAACAGAGCTTGGATGGCGTGTACAGGTACAGTTGCCCATGCAGCTTCAACACGATACCACAGTTCATCAAGAGTAGTGACTGGCGTATTGTGACGTGCCAGTTGCTCGGCCACCATTGACCAGACGTTTTCAATTGGTGAGAGATCTGGAGAATGTGCTGACCAGGGCAGCAGTCGAACATTTTCTGTATCCAGAAAGGCCCGTACAGGACCTGCAACATGCGGTCGTGGATTGTCCTGCTGAAATGTAGGATTTCGCAGGGATCGAATGAAGGGTAGAGCCACGGGTCGTAACACATCTGAAGTGTAACGTCCACTGTTCAAACTGCTGTCAATATGAACAAGAGGTAACCGAGACGTGCAACCAATGGCACCCCATACCATCACGCCGGGTGATATGCCAGTATGGCGATGACGAATACAAGCTTCCAATGTGCGTTCACCGCGATGTCGCCAAACACGGATGCGACCATAATGATGCTGTAAACAGAACCTGGATTCATCCGAAAAAATGACGTTTTACCATTCGTGCACCCAGGTTCGTCGTTGAGTACACCATCACAGGCGCTCCTGTCTGTGATGCAGCGTCAGGGGTAACCGCAGCCATGGTCGCCGAGCTGATAGTCCATGCTGCTCAAAACGTCGTCGACCAGTTCGTGCATATGGTTGTTGTCTTGCAAACGTCTCCATCTGTTGACACAGGGATCGAGACGTGGCTGCACGATCCGTTACAGCCATGCGGATAAGATGCCTATCATTTCGACTGCTAGTGATACGAGGCCGTTGGGATCCAGCACGGCGTTCCGTATTGCCCTCCTGAACCCACCGATTCCGTATACTGCTAACAGTCATTGGATCTCGACCAACGCGAGCAGCAATGTCGCAATACGAAAATCGCAATCGCGATAAACTACAATCCGACCTTTATCAAAGTCGGAAACCTGATGGTACGCATTTCTCCTTCTTACACGAGGCATCACAACAACGTTTCACCAGGCAACGCCGGTCAACTGCTGTTTGTATATGAGAAATCGGTTGGAAACTTTCCTCATGTCAGTACGTTGTAGGTGTCGCCACGGGCGCCAACCTTGTGTGAATGCTCTGAAAAGCTAATCATTTGCATATCACAACATCTTCTTTCTGTCGGTTAAATTTCGCGTCTGTAGCACGTCATCTTCGTGGTGCAGCAATTTTAATGAGCAGTAGTGTAATTACAGCTGTTAAGAGTAGTACTTTTTTGGTTGGATAGTACCTCCAAGTACATGGGGCAAAAGCAAGACGTTATGCTTATTTTTCGCTGGTCAGCTGTTGAAATGTGGACGCGTGGACGCACAACGGGTACCATATACTGACAGTCGTAGTCCACTTAGTGGTGCAGTTACGACCGTAGAGAGAACATCAGGTAGTAAATCACATGACGTGTTTCCAGGAAGACCGTTTGACGCAAAAAAAGCAACTAATACACTGGAGTGTTTAGATATTAGTATAACAATGACCCCAATTTCTGCACTTATACCCCTAATACTCAGCGTAAGGTATACAGCTACTGGAACAATTTTATGGAAGTACCAACTCAGTTAAATTTCGCAGTCACTTTCTCGGCCATTCAAAACAGAAACAAACCCACTATGGGTCACACAAGACTCAAAATCTTCGCAAGGAGCTAGATATCAGTTTTGTTTGCTGATTGTTGCCAAAAGTGTTTGCTATAGATAGGAGAGACGGAAAAATGGAAAAAAGCTTCTACAAGAAACGTATCTGTGGCTACTGAATGGGTTACCACCACGAAAGAAATCGAGTGAGCAACTTGCGTGTAGTCCTTTCAACGGAATCCCTTATTAATGAATGCGGCGAGGCAGTTCTGAGCTGGAGACAGAGCTGACACACAAGAAACAAGCTTACTGGTTTCCATTATCAAGCATAATAAAGTACGGACTTCAGAAAGTAAGTTACGCATGTCGTCCCACGCTAAAACTGTTGCGCAGTAAGAGTGGTGCATTGCCAGAAGAGAGTACATGTTCTAGGTTAACTGCAGACACAGTTCTGCTGCGTTACGAATAACAGGTGCTTCGCAGTGTTGAAGAGAAATGACGTGACAAGTAGAAACGTACTTCAAAGTCGAAGTACGCAGGACAGTACGATTCTTGTAGGCGAAACGTCTAAATTGCACACTGTTTCACCATGAAGTTCTGGCGGTATAGGTGCCAAATTCAATGTCGCGTCCTGCCGTAGTGAAGTCGTAATAACAATTCGGTCAAGGCCGACTTCCATCTTTTCGGAAAACTAAAGAAGATCTGGAGGGGAGGGGGGCGGGGGCAGATTTTCCAACGATGAGGACGTTCAGACAGCGGTTCTCGAATGTCTCCGTGACAAAGAATCGAATTTCTATCGTCGTGAAACTGAATTATTGGAAGAACGTTCCGATCGTTGTTAATAGAGACTTTATGGCTATGTTAAAAATAATGTCATATACAGGGTGGTCCATCTGAAGTTTCGGATGAGATTATCTCGAAAACTATTCATCGGGTAAAACTAGTGGGTAAGACAAGTTCTTAAGCTCAAAGGAGGACATCAAATGATACTACACGTGACCTCCAGTCCCCGCACCCTTGGGTGGGGCAGGGGGCAACTTTTAAATCTTAAATGGAAGCACCCATTTTTTATTGCAGATTCGGATTCTCAATAAAAAAAGTAATCAAGTTTTGTCTGAAATATTTTTTTAAACCATTAACAGATGGCGCTGAAATCGAGAAAAATTAAAATTGGGGAAGATCTCCGATTTATGTAGAATTATCCGTGAAGGACGCATCAAATCGATACAAAATGTACACCAGTTCTTTCATTACGCCAAATTAAGCTATTTTTTTTCACAAAATGTATCCCACCCGCCACAGTTTTTGATGGAGGGAGGCGGAATGGTATTAAAATCTCGTTAGGGAACTCTTCACAATTGCATTACTCACCCAACTGTGGCACTACCATGGCCAAACTGCGAACTATGGCTCAGTATAAAGGTCGGTGCATTGCGATCAGACGTCACTTCACTTTCAGATTGTGCGCCGTTAACATTAACTGACGAAAGTAAATTATTCTTTAGCGAAACATGAACCGGCCGCAGTGGTCGAGCGGTCCTAGGCCCTACAGTCTGGAACGCACGACCGCTACGGTCGCAGGTTCGAATCCTGCCTCGGGCATGGATGTGTGTGATGTCCTTAGGTTAGTTAGGTTTAAGTAGTTCTGGGTTCTAGGGGAGTGATGACCTCAGAAGTTAAGTCCCATAGTGCTCAGAGCCATTTGAACCAATTTTTGCGAAACATGGCTCACTATCCCCCTACAAATATTGTTGATATGATGTTAATTTTAAGTGAATGCCATAACAATTATGCTGCAGCTGCGCAATTGTATGCAGATCGTTTCCCAAACAGACGACATCCAAGTGAAAACATTACTCGAAATTGCACTCAATGAACTGGAAATGGGTACAGGCACCGTCCACCTTGTCATTGCGAATAGAATTAAAATGACGCTCGTACCATTACCGTTCTCGCCTGTGTTCAACTGGATCCCGAAATGGGTAATTGTGCGATTCAGAGACAAACTGGAACACCGAAATCAACTGTTTTCAGGATTTTGAAGGCACATCAATATCACACATATCATATCACACTGACACAGGCATTAACGCTGAAAGATATGCAAATATACGTGCATTTCTTCCAGTGGGCCTTGGAAATGATAACAGGTAACAATGATTTTTTTAGATATGTTATGTTCACCGATGATGCCACATTCACAAACAATGGCGAATTAAATCGTCATAATTGTCATTATTGGTCCTTTGTCAATCCACGCTGGCACAGACCCATTGACAATCAACACAAATGGTCGTTAATGGTCTGGCGTGGAATTTTAAACGGTTACATGATACGACCGTATTTTTTTGATCGAAATGTTACTGCGGAATCTTATTTACAACTTCTACGCTATGATTTGTTGGAGCTAATGGAAGGTCTTGATTTAGAAACTAGGCAACGAATGTGGTTCCAACAGGACGGAGCAGCTCCCCATTATTCTAAAAGTGTGTGGAACGTTTTAAATTTACGGTACCCTGGCCGGTGGATAGATCGCTGGGGACCAATTCAGTGGCCTCCACTTTCACCAGACCTAACATCTCCTGATTTTTTCCTTGTGGGGTTATTTAAAAAACATTGTTTATGACAGACAGCCCACAACCCGAAACAATATGGAGCAATGCATTCGAAGAGCGTGTGCAGCCATACCACAGGATGTGCTGCTAAAACCTGTGGACA
Source organism: Schistocerca nitens (assembly GCF_023898315.1). Classification (NCBI taxonomy): domain Eukaryota; kingdom Metazoa; phylum Arthropoda; class Insecta; order Orthoptera; family Acrididae; genus Schistocerca; species Schistocerca nitens. The sequence continues at coordinate 774,796,713 of NC_064616.1, read as the reverse complement.
ACTTTCGCAGACGACTGACTTTATGCATTGAAGCAAATGTGGATAATTTTGAACAATTACTTCATGGCCCGAGGTGGCAAGTGAGTAAAGGCTTCCGTCCCTCTGCTAGCGTATTGCAGCATCGGCTGTTGCTATACCGCGCACAGCTGGCTCTGCTTTTCTTCGCCTGTCGGCAGTGTTTTGCTTCGCAAAGCATAACAATCTTGCCTGCCTGCAGCTGGCTCTGTTGCAACTAACTTCCGCTCTGGCGCACTTTTTGACCAAATAGATCGATACAGTACATCTCGTATTATTAGAAAGAAAGTAAAAGATAAAGGATTCAAAGAGTATACTTTCTTGACGCCTTTGAACGTTCCTGACTGCGTTAGTCCCCGCTAGATTCTTTTCCTATCAACAATTTACATTGCTAATAATGAATAAAACAAGTCTTACATAGTACGAGGTAGTTTCCGAACAATACATTTTACGACACCCTCAAAAGTGCGTGGGCATCACATGTCCTAGAATCGAAAAGTTTTAATAATAGGCTTTTGCTGGTTAAGCCGTCAGTAACAACTTATTAAAACGCCAAGCAGTATAAAATAGTTGCACTTGTTTGTTGTGGGTTCGAAGACTATTACTCTTCCTCACGATGCCTCTCAGTACAATGACCACGACGCAAGTATAACACAAAACTGTGAGACTTCGATGCGGTTTAGTACCATTGTACTTTGTTCCAGGGGATGAAGAAAAAAGCCAGAGGGGAAGATAAATGGATGTATGTAGTTGAGATACTTACCAGATGCATGAATTTTTTCGTGTGTCTGAATGATTCGCAACAGTTCGTCAACTGTTTTCCCGCGGCCCGCTTTTGCGTTTGGTAGAAAATGGATTACTAACTGTGTCATCAGGAATTCTGTGGGCGACTGTTAACAATTTAGACAGGTTAAGTTATACTTGCGATTCAACGCAGGCGCGGATCCAGGGCTCGGGTCTGAGGAGGGTAATCAATTTGTTAGCGATTTAGGAGGATTTTCAAAACATATTTCATCCTCAGCGTCTCTGTCAGCGTAGGAGGGATGCACCCTTCACAGATTTCTCATTGTTTTCCAGTATGCAGATTACTTTCACTGCAGATTATTTGTCAACAGCTACTATCCTCCCTTTCCCCCCTCTCCCCCTCCCCATCCAACGAATATAGTTTGCCTTTACCCCACGTTTTCTCACATGCCTAGAATTTTAATATTATAATTTATTTGCGTCATTTCTTAGTACCTCATTATAACATAACTTCAATGATACTGAGTCAGAGAAATACAAGATTTTCAAAACACTCATCCCAAAGTTTGAGAAATACATGTGTTACGCAATTGATTTAAGAACAGTAACAACAACAAACTTTTATAGCTTTGACGACGTCCTAATTTACACGATACAGAAATAAAATCTATACTCGCCATTTACAGTGTTTCATTAGCTCTACGACTGAGAATATAGGTCTGCACACTATTCCTATGTAAACTTGTATATGTGGGTGATATCCATCGTTTCGATCGTTTCTGCCTACGTTTGGGAAAGCTCAATATTTCTGTGGTTGTGCCTTTAGCAGAACGGAATTTTTCAACAGCCATCAACGTGGACGAAGGCAGGCAACCAGAAACTGGAATTCCTTGACATTATCCAGATTCACAGCTTCAATGTTGCATTATTCCTCGAAAGTGGCTTAAAAATCTGGAAAGTGATTTATGTAAAAACATAAATACACTATTGGCCATCAAAATTGCTACATCACGAAGATGTGCTACAGACGCGAAATTTAACCGACAGGAAGAAGATGATGTGATATGCAAATGATTAGCTTTTCAGAGCATTCACACAAGGTTGGCGCCGGTGGCGACACCTACAACGTGCTGACATGAGGAAAGTTTCCAACCGATTTCTCATATACAAACAGCAGTTGACCGGCGTTGCCTGGTGAAACGTTGTTGTGATGCCTCGAGTAAGGAGGAGAAATGCGCACCATCACTTTTCCGACTTTGATAAAGGTCGGATTGTAGCCTATCGCGATTGCGGTTTATCGTATCGCGACATTGCTGCTCTCGTTGGTCGAGATCCAATGACTGTTACCACAATATGGAATCGGTGGGTTCACGAGGGTAATACGGAACGCCGTGCTGGATCCCAACGGCCTCGTATCACTAGCAGTCGAGATGACAGGCATCTTATCCTCATGGCTGTAACGGATCGTGCAGCCACGTCTCGATCCCTGAGTCAACAGATGGGGACGTTTGCAAGACAACAACCATATGCACGAACAGTTCGACGACGTTTGCAGCAGCATGGACTATCAGCTCGGAGACCATGGCTGCGGTTACCCTTAACGCGGCATCACAGACAGGAGCGCCTGCGATAGTGTACTCAACGACGAACCTGAATGCACGAATGGCAAAACGTCATTCTTTCGGATTAATCCAGGTTCTGTTTACAGCATCATGATGGTCGCATCCGTGTTTGGCGACATCGCGGTGAACGCACATTGGAAGCGTGGACTCGTCATCGCCATACTGGCGTATCACCCGGTGTGATGGTATGGGGTGCCACTGGTTACACGTCTCAGTCACCTCTTGTTCGCATTGACGGCACTTTGAACAGTGGACGTTACATTTCAGATGTTTTACGACCCGTGGCTCTACCCTTCATTCGATCCCTGCGAAACCCTACATTTCAGCAGGATAATGCCGACAGCATGTTGCAGGTCCTGTACGGGCCTTTCTGGATACAGAAAATGTTCGACTGCTGCTCTGGCCAGCACATTCTCCAGATCTCTCACCAACTGAAAAAGTCTGGTCAATGGTGGCCGAGCAACTGGCTCGTCACAATACGCCAGTCACTACTGTTGATGAACTGTGGTATCGTGTTGAAGCTGCATGGGCAGCTGTACCTGTAGACGCCATCCAAGCTCTGTTTGACTCAATGCCCAGGCGTATCAAGCGCGTTATTACGGCCAGAGGTGGTTGTTCTGGTTACTGATTTCTCAGGATCTATGCACCCAAATTGCATGAAAATGTAATCACATGTCAGCTCTAGTATAATATATTTGTCCAATGAATCCCCGTTTATCATCTGCATTTCTTCTTGGTGTAGCAATTTTAATAGGCTAGTAGTGTAGTTTTAGTAAATTGTTCTTTGCAGAAGGTCATTACCCCCATGACCGTCCCTTTGGATCCTCGCCCGTGTCCAGCCTATGGAGTCCACACTGAATGATCTACGAGGTGTTTCACAATTCCTATTACGTGTTTCCAGGGGTTGTACACAAAATATTTATAAGGAACCCGTATCCACAAATGGATCGTTTGGATGTAAAATAAATCTGTAGATAGGATCACTTACAAATCTCATACTTCACAGTACGCACAAGTTAGAAACAATGAGCTCTGACGTATGTGCTCTACGGTTGCTCATGGCGTGGGCATTGTTCAGAGTGCTCGTCGTCGTAGAGTCTCGGTCCGGCACACAGTTTTAATCTGCCAGGAAGTTTCATATCAGCGCACACTCTGCTGTATAGTGAAAATTTCATTCTAGAAACATTCCCCAGGCTGTGGCTAAGCCATGTCTCCGCAATATCCTTTGTTCCAGGAGTGCTAGTTCTACAAGTTTCGCAGGAGAGCTTCTGCGAAGTTTAGAAGGTAGGAGAAGAGGTACTGGCGGGATTAAAGCTGTGAGGACGGGGCGTGAGTCGTGCTTGGGTAGCTCAGTCGGTAGAGCGCTTGCCCGCGAAAGGCAAAGGTCCCGAGTTCGAGTCTCGGTCGGGCACAGAGTTTTAATCTGCCAGGAAGTTTCAGAATTTGGTCCGTCTCTATGGCAGCTCCATCTCGTAGTGCGGAGACGGACGAGCGCTGCGCCTGCGCTGTTGTGCTTAGCGGGGCGCGCTCTAGTTGGAAAGTTGTGTACGCGCTGACTACGCGGAACTATGTACACAACACCACAATTATTCTATGTATACATAAATCATCTGACAGACAGGGTAAACAGCAATCTGCGGCTATTTGCTGATGATGCTGTGGTGTGCGGGAAGATGTCGTCGTGGAGTGGCTGTAGGAGGATAAAAGGTGACTCAGACAAAATTTCTAGTTGGTGTGATGAACATCAGCTGGTTCTAAATGCAGAAAAATGTAATTTAGTGAGACGAGTAGGATAAACAATCGCATAACGTTCGAACACAGCATTAGCAGTGTACAGTTTGGCAGCGTCACACGCATTCAATATCTAGGCGTAACGTCGCAAGGCGATGTGAAATGGAACTATCACGGTAGTAGGGAATTTGAATGGTTGACTTTGGTTTAATCGGAGAATTTTTAGAAAATGGGGGTCATCAGTAATGGTGACCGGGTACAGAACACTAGTTCGACCGATTCTTGATTACTACTTGAGTGTTTGAGATCCCCAGCGAGTCGGATTAAAGGAAGACATCGAAGCAATTCAGAGGCGGGCTGTCAGATTTGTTTCCGGTGTGTCCGATCAACAGGCGAGTATTAGGGAGATGCTTTGTGAACTCAAATGGGGATCCCTTGAGAAAATAAAACGTTCTTTTCGCTAAACACAATTGAGAAAATTTAGGAACCTGGCATTTGAAGTTGGCTGCAAAACGATTCTTCTGTCACCAACATACACTTTGCGTAAGGGCTATGAAGATAAGAGAAATTAGGGCTCGCACGGAGGCATATAGACAGTCAATTTTCCATCGTCCTATTTGTGAGTGGGATAGGAAAGCAAATGACTAATAGTGTTATAATGTAGCCTCCGCCATGCACCGTAAGGTGGCTTGCGGAGTATGTATGTAGATATAGATGCAGATGGAGAGGTGGAGAAGAAAGTCGGTCGTGCCCTGTCATAGGAACTATCCAGTTATTTGCCTAGAACGATTTAGAGAAATTTCGGAAAAATTAAATCTGTATGGCCGGAAGGAGATTTGAACAGTCGTCTTCCAAATTAAAGTCCAGTGTGTTAACCACTGCACCACCTCACTCGGTAGCAAGATCAACGCCTCGTCGAAGATGGTGCCAGTAGATGCGAAGCACAAGCTCCGTAGGATAAGAATAGGAAAGGAATGATATTGTCGTTTTCAAACGTACGATCCCAATATTTGCCATTAACTTTTTAAGGAAACCACGAAGGCCCTAAATCTCGTTGTCCGGCCTAGGCTTCATTTAACCACTGGGCGAGGAGGATATCAATTAGCTCAGTACAAAGAACAAAGCGGAAGATAACACTAACAGATTTTACCGACAATTCTTAGTGGCAAAATTTTAACTTTTAAGGCTGAAATCCACAAATATTTGCTACCGAATGCAGCTGCTATACTAGTCACATCTCAGTATAACATCAGAAGATAGTCAATATTCACAGTTCATGCAAATAGAGGACGACACCCGTATGTGCAGGAGGGGAAATTCAAGGAAGGGATGAGTACTGAAATGCAGTGGACGAGCGAAAGGTTTAGGCGCGATACAGGCATACATAGGAGAGTGTGTGTGGGCTTATTTTAAAATCACAGTCATACGAAACGTACAATTTCGTCGTAAGCAGTAGACTGTTAGAAAGACTTCATCGATCTTTAGAGTAATTAGAGATACGAAGGTGTGCGGAAACATAATGCTTCCGAATTTTTATATGAAAATTCTTAAATATTTTTAAATGAAACAAACGTTATTGACATTCTACAACTTCCATTCGAAATGGGATTCAGCAGACCCCTTGTGCATTGCCGTTCCATTCGTATGATCCTATGTGATGACTGTCAGCAAACGTCTCGTCCATACAAACTGGACAACACTCATGTCTCTACTATTGGGTACTTTTTAAGCAAGCAAATTCTTCATTTGTGAGGCCATATTGTCCGTAGTTGCTTTACAATTCTTGAGGGTACTATCGTTCTGTCGTTGCAACTACAAAAATGAGTGGTTTTTCACGAGACGCGTTTCACTTTACTGAGGTAAAGCATCATCAGTGGTCTTTAATTAATGTATTTACATTTGTATTTGCTTTAAGATCGTAAAAAAGTTCGTTAACAATATGTTGGTTTGTATTTACGTTGATTTCCGCTTGATTTCTTGCTTACATCGAGAAATGCCATCTGCTAGCACATCGTTGATGTTTTACTTCTTTAGGCAGTGATAGTTGTGGTCTAATTTTTAGTTGTTCCGCAGTACTATGCATTCACTGTTCTCTGTTTATTTTTGTACTTCTAAGCATGTGTTGTGGTTTGTAGTGTTGCTAAGATAACTTTTCCACTAGTTTGTCTTGACCTACAATCACATTTTTGTATTATTGTATGTGTGTAATCCTATTTACTTATGTCGCTGGATATTTATGTACTGTGGAACAGTAGGGAGGGAATAGAGATGGAGCTTCTTTTTTTGCGTGGGGAAGGGAGAAACCGTGACGAGTGGACATAAGTGAATAGTAGTGTGATGGAGTGTGTGTTAGGGGAGAAGGTGATGAGCAAGAAGTGAAATGAAATTGGACGGAGGTGGGGGGGGGGGGGGGGGGAGGGGTTGGTGCGTTGGGTGGGAGAGTGGGAGGGGGTCAAGAATGCAGAAGGCTCTTTTCTTTAACATGTAATTTCATCAATTATTTTATATAAAGTCTGGCTTCCAAAGTTTTTTGGTCTTCTTCAACGTAATTTCTAGACTGCGAAAAATTTTACGAAGTGTGTTTACAATTCCTTCAAACTTTATTAAACTCTGTAATTTTTTTATTAATTTTCTTTAAAGTGGGTCGTCTTCTAACTGTAGTGTAGAAATTATTCGCCACGTGCCGAACTACTGTAGCCTTCTAAGATTTTCTGTGCCTTTCTTTATGTGTTGAAGATTCGCCTACATGGATGCTTTCCGCTCCCTATTGATTTGCCGAACAGAAGTAAGCGATACACCAGTTGTTTCGACCTGTTGTTTCAATGTGGATTTTCATTTCAGTGGAGCATCTAGCAGAGTTTTTTGTTCACAAACTGGTACACATTTGCGCCACTTCATGGGTTTGACTAAGAAGAACTTTGCCCTTTTACTGGTGGCATCTTCAATTTCGAATGTGCTCTTCCACAGTATTTACTAGCTAAGGGTTCCATCTATGGTAACACTTCCAATGCTGGCGAACGACTGAGAGGGGCCTCCTGCACATCATGTTTATGGTCTTCAGGTTTGTTTGCATCAACTGTACATCTACCAAATGTAATCTACTGAGTTCATAGCGAAGATAGTAATGAAATCCAGCGGTGAAACTTTGAGAGCACGCAGTGGAGGCGATTGAGCCAGAGTAGTAAAGAGTAGTGGGTTCGTGTGTATTTCCGGTATCGGGCAATGGGCGTGTCCCACGTAGCACGGCAGGACGCATCGAATTTTGCGACCGCGCTGCCTGCGTGAGGTCGGCGTCCATAAACTCTGCGGCCTATTTTAGTCTCACAACCAATATCTTTAAGTGAGCCGTAATTGAGCTTGTTGCTGTTATGCATGTAGAGCTGCTCCGCGGAAATCTGACAGTGTTTCTTGTAAAGGAAGCGTGATCTCGAACCCCCAGAAACAGCACGAAAATGTCCTTAGAATATAAATCGCCAAATGAACGATCACCTATTCGGGAACCCGAAGAAACATAATATCCATATAATTGGACCAAAAACACGCATATTTCTGTGCTTGACTTATGGATATATAACCCTCTGCTTAAAATAATTACGATGCTGAACAAAAAAACTTTTTGTACTGACCTGATAGTGTTGCGCAGCTATTCAGTCTTCATTGTGCACGTGTAGTATATCAATGAAGTGGAGCAGAGCGAAGTGGAATAGAACAGTAAGCACACTTGACTAAAGCCGCTTTTTCACATTCAATATCACTTCTGTATTCAACGAGTCCATTGTCAATCGTCACACTAATTACATTTTCTAACGATGATATTTGTATGTCAATGTCATAACCTGCCTTTTGTCAAACATATTGTAAAAAAGTTTTGGAATTAGGTGCAGTTGATTGTATTGCACAGAGTAAAGTTGATGGTGAAGTGACGATGGTGCAACTTTACTTCTGGCTTTATACGTTTTAATCTTACATAATCAACGATGTGACTGATCAGGCCTTGTAACAGTAACCAAAACGGCCTTGCTGTGCTGGTACTGCGAACGGCTGAAAGCAAGGGGGAACTACAGCCGTAATTTTTCCCGAGGGCATGCAGCTTTACTGTATGGTTAAATGATGATGGAGTCCTCTTGGGTAAAATATTCCGGAGGTAAAATAGTCCTCCATTCGGATCTCCGGGCGGGGACTACTCAAGAGGACGTTGTCATCAGGAGAAAGAAAACTGGCGTTCTACGGATCGGAGCGTGGAATGTCAGATCCCTTAATCGAGCAGGTAGGCTCGAAAATTTAAAAAGGGAAATGGATAGGTTAAAATTAAATTTAGTGGGAATTAGTGAAGTTCGGTGGCAGGAGGAACAAAACTTTTGGTCAGGTGAATACAGGGTTATAAATACAAAATCAAATAGGGGTAATGCAGGAGTAGGTTTAATAATGAATAAAAAAATAGGAGTGCGGGTAAGCTACTACCAACAGCATAGTGAACGCATTATTGTGGCCAAGATAGACACGAAGCCCACGCCTACTACAGTAGTACAAGTTTATATGCTAACTAGCTCTGCAGATGATGAAGAAATTGATGAAATGTATGATGACATAAAAGAAATTATTCAGATAGTGAAGGGAGACGAAAATTTAATAGTCATGGGTGACTGGAATTCGAGTGTAGCAAAAGGGAGAGAAGGAAACATAGTAGGTGAATATGGATTGGGGCTAAGAAATGAAAGAGGAAGCCGTCTGGTAAAATTTTGCACAGAGCATAACTTAATCATAACTAACACTTGGTTCAAGAATCATAAAAGAAGGTTGTATACATGGAAGAATCCCGGAGATACTAAAAGGTATCAGATCGATTATATAATGGTAAGACAGAGATTTAGGAACCAGGTTTTAAATTGTAAGACATTTCCAGGGGCAGATGAGGACTCTGACCACAATCTACTGGTTATGAACTGCAGATTAAAATTGAAGAAACTGCAAAAAGATGGGAATTTAAGGAGATGGGACCTGGATAAACTGAAAGAACCAGAGGTTGTACAGAGTTTCAGGGAGAGCATAAGGGAACAATTGACAGCAGCGGGGGAAAGAAGTACAGTAGAAGAAGAATGAGTAGCTCTGAGGGATGAGGTAGTGAAGGCAGCAGAGGACCAAGTAAGTAAAAAGACGAGGGCTAGTAGAAATCCTTGGGTAACAGAAGAAATATTGAATTTAATTGATGACAGGAGAAAATATAAAAATGCAGTAAATGAAGCAGGCAAAAAGGAATACAAACGTCTCAAAAATGAGATCGACAGGAAGTGCAAAATGGCAAAGCAGGGATGGCTAGAGGACAAATGTAAGGATGTAGAGGCTTGTCTCACTAGGGGTAAGATAGATACTGCCTACAGGAAAATTAATGAGACCTTTGGAGAGAAGAGAACCACTTGTATGAATATCAAGAGCTCAGATGGCAACCCAGTTCTAAGCAAAGAAGGGAAGGCAGAAAGGTGGAAGGAGTATATAGAGGGTTTATACAAGGGCGATGTACTTGAGGACAATATTATGGAAATGGAAGAGGATGTAGATGAAGACGAAATGGGAGATAAGATACTGCGTGAAGAGTTTCACAGAGCACTGAAAGACCTGAGTCGAAACAAGGCCCCGGGAGTAGACAACATTCCATTAGAACTACTGATGGCCTTGGTTGAGCCAGTCATGACAAAACTCTACCATCTGGTGAGCAAGATGTATGAGACAGGCGAAATACCCACAGACTTCAAGAAGACTATAATAATTCCAATCCCAAAGAAAGCAGGTGTTGACAGATGTGAAAATTACCGAACTATCAGTTTAATAAGTCACAGCTGCAAAATACTAACGCGAATTCTTTACAGACGAATGGAAAAACTGGTAGAAGCGGACCTCGGGGAAGATCAGTTTGGATTCCGTAGAAATGTTGGAACACGTGAGGCAATACTAACCTTACGACTTATCTTAGAAGAAAGATTAAGAAAAGGCAAACCTACGTCTCTAGCATTTGTAGACTTAGAGAAAGCTTTTGACAACGTTAACTGGAATACTCTCTTTCAAATTCTGAAGGTGGCAGGGGTAAAATACAAGGAGCGAAAGGCTATTTACAATTTGTACAGAAACCAGATGGCAGTTATAAGAGTCGAGGGACATGAAAGGGAAGCAGTGGGTGGGAAGGGAGTGAGACAGGGTTGTAGCCTCTCCCCAATGTTATTCGATCTGTATATTGAGCAAGCAGTAAAGGAAACAAAAGAAAAATTCGGAGTAGGTATTAAAATCCATGGAGAAGAAATAAAAACTTTGAGGTTCGCCGATGACATTGTAATTCTGTCAGCGACAGCAAAGGACTTGGAAGAGCAGTTGAACGGAATGGACATTGTCTTGAAAGGAGGATATAAGATGAACATCAACAAAAGCGAAACGAGGATAATGGAATGTAGTCGAATTAAGTCAGGTGATGCTGAGGGAATTAGATTAGGAAATGAGACACTTAAAGTAGTAAATGAGTTTTGCTATTTGGGGAGCAAACTAACTGATGATGGTCGAAGTAGAGACGATATAAAATGTAGACTGGCAATGGCAAGGAAAGCGTTTCTGAAGAAGAGAAATTTGTTAACATCGAGTATAGATTTAAGTGTCAGGAAGTCGTTTCTGAAAGTATTTGTATGGAGTGTAGCCATGTATGGAAGTGAAACATGGACGATAAATAGTTTGTACAGGAAGAGAATAGAAGCTTTCGAAATGTGGTGCTACAGAAGAATGCTGAAGATTAGATGGGTAGATGACATAACTAATGAGGAGGTATTGAATAGAATTGGGGAGAAGAGGAGCTTGTGGCACAACTTGACTAGAAGAAGGGATCGGTTGGTAGTACATGTTCTGAGACATCGAGGGATCACCAATTTAGTATTGGAGGGCAGCGTGGAGGGTAAAAATCGCAGAGTGAGACCAAAAGATGAATACACTAAGCAGATTCAGAAGGATATAGGTTGCAGTACGTACTGGGAGATGAAGAAACTTGCACAGGATAGGGTAGCATGGAGAGCTGCATCAAACCAGTCTCAGGACTGAAGACCACAACAACAACAATCAACGATGCTTCTCGTGTAGAGCTTTTACCGTCTAAAGAAGTACACATCAAGATGTCGGCATTATTTTGTCCGTTTACGTGTGTTTGTTTCTACTATACCGATGTTTAGTGCCTTCACGTTGCCAAAATTCCTGTCTTTCATCTTGAATATGTGATTATTCAAATGTCTCACGTGGTAGGACGAGCAGTTTAGAATACAAACGTTTCCTACCACTGTTCTTGGGATATATGACTTATAAGGTAATTTTAGTACAGTTCCGAGGTTCGAGGTCACAAACTTCGTTTGTTAAAGGCAAAGACTCACAGTATACACTATGAACTTACCTAATGACATCGTAAAATTAAGCTCACCGGACGAAAAATTATTCATCTGACATGTGGTTATGACCACGCGTGGAGGAGGGAAGGAGTGAGGGTATTAATATGTATTTCGTTATCGTTGCCTATCTCTAGGAGAGGCTTGCACTAGGACCTCGTTAGAGATGACTGGATGCTAAATTTTCTGACGGACGGAAAAAACACTATACCTCCTGCATTCGGATTCTTGCCAGATTTTCATATGGAGGATACCGGAAATACAGAAAGTCATGACGAGGGCCAGATTTACAAAACTGAAATGTAAACAGAATTTCTCATATACGTATTATTTTTTGCGCGTATTTTTTATAATTGTTTACTTCGGATATTACGATGATTATTATTAAATAACCTCAGGTCGTAGCATCCTCAATCACAAAAAAATGATTGTTTCATCCGCAAAAGGTTTTTGCAGTCCTTTAAAAAATGTAAATAATCGCCAAAAAGTTGCCTTTGGAATAAACACTGTGGATTCAAAAAGTCGGACCTGTCATCGAAAATTTAACTTTAATAGCACAAAATCAACGGCCAACGGAATATATTTAAAATATCTTTCAACAAAATCTCCCAAAACCGTCAAACATCACAATTACAACATCTCTTGCTCTGAAATTCAAATCGCACGACAGTAATTGTAAACAACTTTCCAAATCTATACAAGATAACAATCAAATGATTCTAAGTGCAGCGTAGAACTCCTCCACACACAAAACGTTTTCTCTGTATTGTGTACGTAGTTGATACGAGGTAGTAGGTGTATGACACTCTCAAACATTTAATAAATTTTGTTGGTGAATCACGTAACCAGCCACATATACTTTTTAAAATGTTTAGTTTTAGCACTATAACCAGTTTCGGGTTATCATGCCCATCTTCAAGTGGCTAATATTTTCATTTACACAGATGTTATGATCAACAGCATGTCGACAGCTCCTACACTGCACAAAAATATTTGAATATTTAGTGCCACTTCATAAGTTCTTTCATTAACAAAAACACGCTAAAGTACTTGTATTTATTTAGATAAAACGTGGAGTAGTTGTAATTCCTTGCATAAATTCCAGTAGATAGCGATTTGTTTCGTTGCGTTCCATGTAGTTTTCCAGGTCACTGCTTATGTTGTTTAATTGGAAACAGCACACATATTGTAAATAAACTACTATGTCGCACGTCATAATATTCTTAACGTCAGTGTCGAGGGTCACACATGTGCTATAAACTTGACGTTTTTGTCACTGCAAAGGTTATCATTAAAGAAAGATAAAAAAAATATCATTCATTTCCTATTGACCTAGGATGTAAACAGAACATAGATGATATGTTGAAAAATGCAACACTTTAATAACATAAAAATATTTGCACTCTAAGAGTAAAATTACTATTACAAGACTATAGGACAAATCGTTTTCAGTATGTTTTCTTTTAACTGTCAGCGGAAATTTCGACGAAATACTTTAAAGCAAATCTATTGTATATTATAAATTAGACATACATCTACACACATTTACATATACAGACTTATCGTTACAGTTTATAAGTTCGTTGCGGGTAATACAAAATTAAAAAGGTGGAGGGTGGGATGAGAGCAACACATTTGTTCACCATGACAGTTTATAGTTATAGAATTTTTACTTATATATTACACAGGGTATTTTTTCCTTTTGCACACAGTTGTGATTTTAGGGGTCCTGTTTGTGTTTGAGTTCTGCGAACAGTCAAAGGAAATTATTTAGATACTTTTTACTGGATAGCTCCAGCCGCTCATTTAGAATTTTATAATGCGTTGGGGGTGAACTGAGGGTGTGAATATATATTTCTAGTTACTCTAAGAAGTCTATTTTCTTGCCTTTGTTAGTAGTACGTAATATCTGTAAGCTGTCAATGTTAAAAACAGAATGACCGTATTGGCTCATGTGAGTGGCTATTGCAGATTTATTTGAATTTTTTAGTGTGAAAGCACCCATGTCTTCACGTTATCTTATACTGAAGCTTCTGCCAGTCTGTTCAAGATAAAAGCTGGGGCAATTGCCACAAACAGTCCAGTAAAGTCCTGACTTTTCAAGGCCTAGGATGGTGATTTTGGTGCTGTAGATAATGTTAACTTGCAGTTGATCAATACATCTATATACCTGAAAATATCAGCCATCTGAAGATGGGTGTGGTAACCCGTAACCGGTTATGGCACTAAAATAAAACGTTTTAAAAAGTATATGAGGCTGGTTAAGTCATTCACCAATTGTCATTAACAGCCACAGGGTCCACAAGAACCAATACGGATATTCGCAATATGTACAGAATAATAACATTTTACGACTAAGTATCTTCGTATCCTATGAGTTCGCTTCAGCAAAGTCTCTGTTCCGTTAGATAATTGAACTGTCTTTGATACAATAAGGCAAATCACTTGTTAATAATTATCATCACTTTAGAGCTGTTATAATATTAGTAGCGTTGTGCTAGTACGTAGTGGCTCACCGCAAGTCTTTTTAGATCTGGAGCGAGCTGTGAGTACGGCGTCTTAAAAAGACGAGCGCAGGGTTACATTTGCATGCAGAGAGTTGAAACGCAATCTGAATACGGCGGAGCACGTAACTAGCAGGGCTCACGGTAGTCGCTGATGGCGACCTGTTTAAAAGCAGCTTCGTCTGTGGAGTTGTGGGCGGCGCGCGGCGCAGGGTGTGCGGTATACATAGACACCGTCGATACCGTACTAAGCCATACGCACCAAAAGCTTCACAGTCAAATACGACTGACGCTGTCGCTCTCAGCGGGAAGCAAAAAATATACAAAATGCCGCGCTTCGCCCTCACTGCCACTGAGGCTACACTGCAGCGTAACGCCGTGTCAGACAGAGCTTTCCGGCTCCACTATACGAGGGCGTTCAATAATGCAACACATTCTGTTTCTCGGCCAGCTTCGGTTGAAAAAATATGAGGAATTTATTGTCGGACGTCGTGAAATATTCCCGCTTCATCCTACAGTTCCATGAAGTTCCGATAGGTGACGATCCTATATGTAACTTACAAAATGACATCTGTAACGGAAGTGTATTACAAGAGGAGAGTTGTTACTGAACTTCTTTTGCCGAAAAAACAGAGCATCGCAGATATTTATAGGTGCTTGCAGAACGTCTACAGAGACCTAGCAGTGAGCAAAAGCACGGAGAGTCTACATCTACATCCATACTCCGCAAGCCACCTGACGGTGTGTGGTAGAGGGTACTTTGAGTACCTCTATCGGTCCTATTGCAGTCTCGTATTGTTCTTGGAAAGAAAGATTGTCGGTATGCCTCTGTGTGGGCTCTAATATCGCTGATTTTATCCTCATGGTCTCTTCGCGAGATATACGTAGGAAGGAGCAATAGACTGATGATGGCTCTGAGCACTATAGGACTTAACTTCTGAGGTCATCAGTCCCCTAGAACTTAGAACTATTTAAACTGAACCAACGTAAGGACATCACACATCCATGCCCGAGGCGGGATTCGAACCTGCGACCGTAGCGGTCGCGCGGTTCCAGACTGTAGCGCATAGAACCGCTCGGACAACCACGGCCGGCGAGCAATAGACTGCTTGACTCCTCGGTGAAGGTATGCTCTTGAAACTTCAATAAAAGCCAGTACCAAGCTACTGAGCGTCTCTCCTGCAGAGTCTTCCACTGGAGTTTATCTATCATCTCCGTAACGCTTTCGCGATTACTAAATGATCCTGTAACGAAGCGCGCTGCTCTCCGTTGGATCTTCTGTGTCTCTTCTATCAACCCTATCTGGTACGGATCCCACACCGGTGAGCAGTATTCAAGCAGTGGGCGAACAAGTGTACTGTGACCTACTTCCTTTGTTTTCGGATTGCATTTCCTTAGGATTCTTCCAATGAATCTCTGTCTGGCATCTGCTTTACCGACGATTAATTTTATATGGTCATTCCATTTTAAATCACTCCTAATACCTACTCTCAGATAATTTATGGAATTAACTGCTTACAATTGCTGTCCTGCTATACTGCAGCTAAATGATAAAAGATCTTTCTATGGATTCGCAGTACATTACTCTTGTCTACATTGAGATTCAATTGCCATTCCCTGTACCATGCATCAATTCGTTGCAGATTCTCCTGCATTTCGGTACAATTTTCCATTGTTACAGCCTCTCGATATACTACAGCATTATCCGCAAAAAGCCTCAGTGAACTTCCGATGTTATCCACAAGGTCATTTATGTATATTGTGAATAGCAACGGTCCTACGACACTCCCCTGCGGCACACCTGAAATCACTCTTACTTCAAAAGACTTCTCCTCATTGAGAATGACATGCTGCGTTCTGTTATCTAGGAACTCTTCAATCCAATCACACAATTGATCTGATAGTCTATATGCTCTTACTTTGTTCATTAAACGAATGTGGGGAACTGTATCAAACGCCTTGTGGAAGTCAAGAAACACGGCATCTACCTGGGAACCTGTGTCTTTTTCGAAACCCTTGCTGATTCCTACAGAGTAGACTTCTAGTCTCCAGAAAAGTCATTATACTCGAACATAATACGTGTTCCTAAATTCTACAACTGATCGACGTTAGAGATATAGGTCTATAGTTCCGCACATCTGTTCGACGTCCCTTCTTCAAAACGGGGATGACCTGTGCTCTTTTCCAATCCTTTGGAACGCTACGCTCTTCTAGAGACCTACGGTACACCGCTGCAAGTTCCTTCGCGTACTCTGTGTAAAATCGAACTGGTATCCCATCAGGTCCACCGGCCTTTCCTCTTCTGAGCGATTTTAATTGTTTTCCTATCCCTCTGTAATCTATTTCGATATCTACCATTTTGTCATCTGTGCGACAATCTAGAGAAGGAGGAGGAGGAGGAGGAGGAGGATATTAGTGTTTAACGTCCCGTCGACAACGAGGTCATTAGAGTCGGAGCGCAAGCTCGGGTGAGGGAAGGATGGGGAAGGAAATCGGCCGTGCCCTTTCAAAGGAACCATCCCGGCATTTGCCTGAAGCGATTTAGGGAAATCACGGAAAACCTAAATCAGGATGGCCGGAGACGGGATTGAACCGTCGTCCTCCCGAATGCTAGTCCAGTGTGCTAAATCTAGAGAAGGAACTACAGTGCAGTCTTCGTCTGTGAAACAGCTTTGGATAAAGACATTTAGTATTTCGGCCTTTAGTCTGTCATCCTCTGTCGTTGGGCGAGACGTCTGTCTTCATCGCAAGAACGTCGCGCAAATCAATCCGATCTCCCGCGTGCCTGCAGCCACACACAGCTGTAAATCCTGCAGTGTTGGAACGTGCGGACACTCTCATTCGAGTTGATCAACAGATCACAATCAAACACCACGCTGCTCACTGCTCGCTGTTCACTCGCCCACCAGTTGGGGTACTCAGAAGTGTGCGCCCGCTGGGTTGCTCCCCGCTTAACACAAGGCCATAAAGAACAACGAAGAACAATCTGTGCGGAATTGCTTGCGCCTTACGATGTTGATCGTGACAATTTCTTGTCGAACATCGTCATAGGCGATGAAACTGGTTCATCACTTCGAACCGGAAACAAAAATTGAAACTAACTTCTTCTACATGACAACGCAAGGCCTCACACAAGTTTGCGCACCCGAGAGGAGCTCACAAAACTTCGTTTGACTGTCCTTCCTCACCCAGCCCACAACCCGGAACTCGTACCTTCCGATTTCCACGTGTTTGCCCCGGTGAAGGATACACTCCGCGGGAAGCAGTACATGGATGGTTGGGGAGGTTATTGATGGAGCAAGAGGTTCGCTCCTACGTCGACGAATAGAGTGATACCATGGGAGCACAGAGGCCCTCCCAGTAAATTGAGGTAAGGCCGTCGCATGGAACGGAGATTTTGTTGTAAAGTAGGGTTTTCTGGCCGAATGAGCGGGAAGTAATATGGTGTATTGGAGTCCTAAATAAAACCAACGTGCTTTCAGTAAAAAAATGTTTTTCATTTCTTGTTGACTACCCCTCGTACATAGGGACTTCAGAAAGTAAGGTACACATCTCGTCCGACGCTAATACCAATACACAAAAAGAGAAGCGCATTTTCAGCAGAGCATATGCTCCGAGTTTCCTGCACACACATTTCTGCTGCGGTACGGATAACACGTGCATCACAGTGGGGGAAAGAAATGGTGCAAAAATTCGAAACTTACTCCAAAGATGAAGAACACGGAACAGTACGACTCTTGTGGTTCTTATTTATGAGGGGTAGTCATATGGTTTTAAGTACCATCTCGAAAAATCAAACTGCGACCGTTATAGTTGGCCATTCTCTGTATATTCGCTCTTCATTGTGACGCGTTATTCCAAGCGGTGGATGACTCGGCGGATACCTTTGCTGTAGCTGTTCAGCAAAAGTTCCATCTAGCAAATTATCTCGCTGTCAGTCTTAAAACGCCATCTACGCAATAATTACTTCATCCGAGGAAAGAGCTATGTCAGACGAACATGGGGGAGACGCAAAACTTCATAGCCCAAAGAAGCAGCATGTGTCACTATTCGTTGTTTGTTGTTGTGGTCTTCAGTCCTGAGACTGGTTTGATGCAGCTCTCCATGCTACTCTATCCTGTGCAAGCTTCTTCATCTCCCAGTACCTACTGCAACCTATATCCTTCTGAATCTGCTTAGTGTATTCATCTCTGGGTCTCCCCCTACGATTTTTACCCTCCACGCTGCCCTCCAATACTAAATTGGTGATCCCTTGATGTCTCAGAACATGTCCTACCAACCGATCCCTTCTTCTGGTCAAGTTGTGCCACAAAATCCTCTTCTCCCCAATACTATTCAGTACCTCCTCATTAGTTATGTGATCTACCCATCTAATCTTTAGCATTCTTCTGAACACCACATTTCGAAAGCTTCTATTCTCTTCTTGTCCAAACTATTTACCGTCCATGTTTCACTTCCACACATGGCTACACTCCATACAAATACTTTCAGAAATGACTTCCTGACACTTAAATAGCCGGCCGCGGTGGTCTAGCGGTTCTGGCGCTGCAGTCCGGAACCGCGGGACTGCTACGGTCGCAGGTTCGAATCCTGCCTCGGGCATGGGTGTGTGTGTGATGTCCTTAGGTTAGTTAGGTTTAAGTAGTTCTAAGTTCTAGGGGACTAATGACCTAAGATGTTGAGTCCCATAGTGCTCAGAGCCATTTTTTTTGACACTTAAATCTATACTCGATGTTAACAAATTTCTCTTCTTCAGAAACGATTTCTTTGCCATTGCCAGTCTACATTTTATATCCTCTCTACTTCGACCATCATCAGTTATTTTGCTCCCCAAATAGCAAAACTCCTTTACTACTTTAAGTGTCTCATTTCCTAATCTAATACCCTCAACATCACCCGACTTAATTCGACTACATTCCATTATCCTCGTTTTGCTTTTGTTGATGTTCATCTTATATCCTCCCTTCAAGACACTGTCCATTCCGTTCAACTGCTCTTCCAAGTCCTTTGCTGTCTCTGACAGAATTACAATGTCATCGGCGAACCTCAAAGTTTTTATTTCTTCTCCATGGATTTTAATACCTACTCCGAATTTTTCTTTTGTTTCCTTTACTGCTTGCTCAATATACAGATTGAATAACATCGGGGAGAGGCTACAACCCTGTCTTACTCCCTTCCCAACCACTGCTTCCCTTTCATGTCCTTGGTTTCTGTACAAATTGTAAATAGCCTTTCGCTCCCTGTATTTTACCCCTGCCACCTTTAGAATTTGAAAGAGAGTATTCCAGTTAACATTGTCAAAAGCTTTCTCTAAGTCTACAAATACTAGGAACGTAGGTTTGCCTTTCCTTAATCTTTCTTCAAAGATAAGTCGTAAGGTCAGTATTGCCTCACGTGTTCCAGTATTTCTACGGAATCCAAACTGATCTTCCCCGAGGTCGGCTTCTACCAGTTTTTCCATTCGTCTGTAAAGAATTCGCGTTAGTACTTTGCAGCCGTGGCTTATTAAACTGATAGTTCGGTAATTTTCACATCTGTCAACACCTGCTTTCTTTGGGATTGGAATTATTATATTCTTCTTGAAGTCTGAGGGTATTTCGCCTGTTTCATACATCTTGCTCACCAGATGGTAGAGTTTTGTCAGGACTGGCTCTCCGAAGGCCGCCAGTAGTTTCAATGGAATGTTGTCTACTCCGGGAGCCTTGTTTCGATTCAGGTCTTTCAGTGCTCTGTCAAACTCTTCACGCAGTATCGTATCTCCCATTTCATCTTCATCTACATCCTCTTCCATTTCCATAATATTGTCCTCAAGTACATTGCCCTTGTATAAACCCTCTATATACTCCTTCCACCTTTCTGTTTTCCCTTCTTTGCTTAGAATTGGGTTTCCATCTGAGCTCTTGATGTTCATACAAGTGGTACTCTTATCTCCAAAGGTCTCTTTAATTTTCCTGTAGGCAGTATCTGTCTTACCCCTAGTAAGATAAGCCTCTACATCCTTACATTTGTCCTCTAGCCATCCCTGCTTAGCCATTTTGCGCTTCCTGTCGATCTCATTTTTGAGACGTTTGTATTCCTTTTTGCCTGCTTCATTTACTGCATTTTTATATTTTCTCCTTTCATCAATTAAATTCAATATTTCTTCTGTTACCCAAGGATTTCTACTAGCCCTCGTCTTTTTACCTATTTGATCCTATGCTGCCTTCACTACTTCATCCCTCAAAGCTACCCATTCTTCTTCTACTGTATTTCTTTCCCCTATTCCTGTCAATTGTTCCCTTATGCTCTCCCTGAAACTCTGTACAACCTCTGGTTCTTTCAGTTTATCCAGGTCCCATCTCCTTAAATTCCCACCTTTTTGCAGTTTCTTCAGTTTTAATCTACAGGTCATAACCAATTGATTGTGGTCAGAGTCCACATCTGCCCCTGGAAATGTCTTACAATTTAAAACCTGGTTCCTAAATCTCTGTCTTACCATTATATAATCTATCTGATACCTTTTAGTATCTCCAGGGTTCTTCCATGTATACAACCTTATTTCATGATTCTTAAACCAAGTGTTAGCTACGATTAAGTTGTGCTCTGTGCAAAATTCTACCAGGCGGCTTCCTCTTTCATTTCTTAGCCCCAATCCATATTCAGCTACTACGTTTCCTTCTCTCCCTTTTCCTACTGACGAATTCCAGTCACCCATGACTATTAAATTTTCGTCTCCCTTCACTATCTGAATAATTTCTTTTATTTCATCATACATTTCTTCAATTTCTTCATCATCTGCAGAGCTAGTTGGCATATAAACTTGTACTACTGTAGTAGGTGTGGGCTTCGTATCTATCTTGGCCACAATAATGCGTTCACTGTGCTGTTTGTAGTAGCTCACCCTCATTCCCATTTTCCTATTCATTATTAAACCTACTCCTGCATTACCCCTATTTGACTTTGTGTTTATAACCCTGTAGTCACCTGACCAGAAGTCTTGTTCCTCCTGCCACCGAACTTCACTAATTCCCACTATATCTAACTTTAACCTATCCATTTCCCTTTTCAAATTTTCTAACCTACCTGCCCGATTAAGGGACCTGACATTCCACGCTCCGATCCGTAGAACGCCAGTTTTCTTTCTCCTGATAACGACATCCTCTTGAGTAGTCCCCGCCCGGAGATCCGAATGGGGGACTATTTTACCTCCGGAATATTTTACCCAAGAGGACGCCATCATATTTAATCATACAGTAAAGCTGCATGCCCTCGGGAAAAATTACGGCCGTAGTTTCCCCTTGCTTTCGGCCGTTCGCAGTACCAGCACCGCAAGGTCGTTTTGGTTATTGTTACAAGGCCAGATCAGTCAATCATCCAGACTGTTGCCCTTGCAATCACTATATCCTCTGTACAATAAGTTGGGACGTTGTCGTGGTGCAAAACACCCCCTGGACTACTTCGTCTTGACACCCTCCCTTTACCCAGTCAGGAGATTTTGGCAGTACGCTCATGTGGTGGATTACCCTCGAAAGGCGTCAGTTAGTTCTCTGACTGCTCCGTTCATTTTCGCTTTATATGATACAAATTTGCGACACTCGGGCAACAGGTATAAAAATGATGCTCGAACATTAACAGAGACAGTTGTTCAAATCTGGCGTATCTACCCCTCTCTGACCTTCTCTTTGTCGTCGTAATGTAGTTGATTTTCCCAGTAGAGGTATTGCATGGGAAAATTTTTATACATGCAGTATGGGATGGAGACTCCTACTCTGATCTAGAGAGGAGCTGTTGTTAGAGACGGGCAATCAACCGCCCCGCGGTTAGCGAGGGCCTCTTTTGTATGGCCGCACAAAGGAAAATCGTCTCTCCTCACGGCAAGGTTACGCAAGTGGCGCCCACGCACACGCTCTGTAGAAGGGTGACGCACGAACGCTCGTGCCCGTGGAATCGGATTAGGGGTCCACTTCGTCACCATACATATACAGGGTGTAACGGAGTATAAGTGCAGATATTTCTGCTGATGACTGAGGACGGTGTAATGAAAAACATTACATAATTATTTACGTCATCTGCAGACTGCTAGTTATAGCCAATACAAGTCGTATGTTTTTAGCACGGTTAGTACCTTCAAGTACATGTGGCAACAGCAAGCCACTAATGCTTAACTTCCCCTGGGCAGAAGGTCAGGTGTTAAATTATGGACGCGTGAATTCAAAACGGTTAGTCTATACTGACAGGCATAGTTCACTTAGTGAGTGCTCCAGTACGAACGCGCAGAAATCATCAGGTCGTAAAGTTTACGACATATTTATGGGAAGACTGTTTGACGCAGAGAAAACAACCAACACAGTAGTGTGTGTACGTATTAAGGAGCCACATATAATAATATCTGCGCTTACAGCCGTTACACGTCGCATACGTTATGTTTTCGAAAACTGTGGAGTGTGGGGCCCAGGAGCAAACGTTGATGTGTCCTGTCTGCAGCCGCTCCGTGATTGTTGGCAACGCTGCCATAAAGTCTCTCTTTGATTTTAAGTTCCGATCGCAGTTATCGTAGTGGATCATTGCCCTCGTATCTCTCAACAAAGTTGCAAATGCGGTGCCCAGTCAGAAAAATTAACTACTTGCATGGTTAAGTAAGGCTAACATATACACTGACCATTAATGTGACCACGTGTGAAAAGCCGGAATAACCCCGTTTAGCGCTGCAGACCATTGTGACATGTGCAGGAAAAGAGTCATTGAGGTTCTGGAAGGCACCGACAGGGATGTGGAGCCTTGATGACTCCAGAGAGGTGGCCAGCTGTGCTTCGTATCTCGGTTGTGAGTCCACTGCGCGAACTGGCCGTTCTAGGTGGTCCCACGGAGCCCCGATTCGGTTTTAATTGGGGAATTTTGGTGGCCAGATGAGTACAGTAAACCCATCCTGTTCTTCTTCGAAACCACACACCTACACCGCGAGATGCGTGACGTCGTGCATTGTCCTGGTAGCAGATGCCATCGCACTGAGGAAAAACAAACTGCATATAGGGGTGGACATGATCCCCAAGGATAGATCCATACTTGTGTTAGCCGGCAGGTGTGGCCGAGCGGTTGTAGGTGCTTCAGTCTGGAACCGCGCGACCACTACGGTCGCAGGTTCGAATCCTGCCTCGGGCATGGACGTGTGTGATGTCCTTAGGTTAGTTAGGTTTAAGTAGTTCTGAGTTCTAGGGGACTGGTGACCTCAGATATTAAGTCCCATAGTGCTCAGAGCCATTTTGAATCATACTTGTGTTTACCACTGTGTCTTCCAGAATGACGAGATCAACAAGGGAATGCTACGAAAACACTCTCCAGACCGTAATCTACATCTACATCTACATCTACATCTACATGGTTACTCTGCAATTCACACTTAAGTGCCTGGCAGAGGGTTCATCGAACCATTTTCATACTACTTCTCTACCATTCCACTCTCTAATGGCGCGTGGGAAAAAGGAACACCTAAAACTTGCCGTTCGAGCTCTGATTTCTCTTATTTTATTATGATGACCATTTCTCCCTATGTAGGTGGGTGTCAACAAAATATTTTCGCATTCGGAAGAGAAAGTTGGTAATTAAAATTTCGTAAATAGATCTCACCGCTAAGAAAATCGCCTTTGTTTCAGTGACTGCCATCCCAACTCGCGTATCGTTTCAGTGACACTCTCGCCCCTATTGCGCGATAACATGAAACGAGTTGCCGTTCTTTGCACTTTTTCGATGTTCTCCGTCAATCCTACTTGTTAAGGATCCCATACCGCGCAGGAGTATTACAGCAGAGGACGGACAAGTGTAATGTAGGCTGTCTCAAAATGGTTCAAATGGCTCTGAGCACTATGGGACTTAACATCTGAGGTCATCAGTCCCCTAGGACTTAGAACTACTTAAACCTAACTAACCCAAGGACATCACACACATCCATGCCCGAGGCAGGATTCGAACCTGCGACCGTAGCAGTCGCGCGGTTCCGGACTGAAGCGCCTAGAACCGCTCGGCCACCGCGGCCGGCTAGGCTGTGTCTTTAGTGGGTTTGTCGCATCTTCTAAGTGTTCTGCCAACAAAACGCAGTCTTTGTTTCGCCTTCCCCACAATATTATCTATGTGGTCTTTTCAATTTAAGTTACTCGTACTTGTAACTAGGTATGTAGTCGAATTGACAGCCCTTAGATTTGTGCGATTTATCGTATACCCAAAATTTATCGGATTTCTTTGAGTACCCGTGTGGATGAACTCCCACTTTTCTTTGTTTAGTGCTAACTGCCACTCTTCGCACCATACAGAAATTCTCTCTAGATCATTTTGTAATTGGAATTGATCGTCTGATGATTTTACTAGACGGTAAATTACAGCGTCATCTGCAAACAATCCAACGGGGCTGCTCACATTATCACCTAGATCATTTATATAAATCAGGAACACTACCTTGCAGAACGCCAGATATCACTTCTGTTCTACTCAATTATTTACCGTCTATCATTAAGAACTGTGACCTCTCTGAGAGGAAATCACGAATCCAGTCTCACAACTGAGACGATATTCCATATGCACGCAATTTGATTAATAGTCGCTTGTGAGGAACGTATCAAAAGCCTTCTGGAAATCGAGGAGTATGGAATCGATCTGAGATCCCGTGTCGACAGCACTCATTACTTCATGGGAATAAAGAGCTAACTGTGTTGCACAAGAACAATATTTTCTGAATCCGTGTTGGTTAGGTGATTCATGATGTTCGAGTACAGTATATGTTCCAAAATCCTACTGCAAATTGAGGTCAGTGATATGGGTCTGTAATTCAATGGGTTACTTCTATTTCCTGTCTTGAAAATTGGTGTGACCTGTGCTACTTTCCATTCTTTAGGAACAGACCTTTCGTCAAGTGAGCGGTTGTATATGATTGCTAAGAAAGGCGCTATTGTGTCTGCATACTCTGAAAGGAACCTGACTGGTATACCATCTGGACCGGAAGACTTGCCTTTCTTATGTGATTTGAGTTGTTTCACAACACCTAAGATATCTATTTTTATGTCACTCATGCTAACAACTGTTCTGGTTTCGAATTCTGGAATATTTACTCCGTCTTCTTTCGTGAAGGAATTACGGAAAACTATATTTAGTAACTCCGCTTTAGTGGCACCATCATCGGTAACATTTCCATGGCTATCGCGCAGTGACGGTATTAACTGTTTTCTGCCACTGGTGTACTTTACATGCCACTTCCTCCATTCTGAACATTTCTTATGATTGTTGCAGGGTGTTTGCTTTCAGACGTTTCACGCCGTACACGCCAATGGCCATGCCCGATGAGGTATAAACGTGATTCACCTGTAAAGGCCATCTGTCGCCACTCAGTGGACATCCAGTTGCAGAACTGGCGTGCCAATTCCAGCCTTCGTCGACGACGAACAGTAGTCAGCATGGATGCATGAAATAGTTGCCTGCTGTGGAGGCCCATACGCATCAACATTCGCTGAACGGCCGTTGAGGAGACACTGTTGGTAGCCCCATGGTTCATCTGGTCTCTCAGTTTCTCAACAATTGCACGTTTATTCGCCCATACAGATCTCCGCAGCCATCGTCATCTATGAAGCGAGATGCACCACATTTGCCTTGGCGCCAGTTTTGGACAGTGCAATTTTACCATGCATGGTATACTTTAACCACTGCGTCACGCAAACGGTTTACGAACTTAGCCATTTCGAAAATGCTTTCATTGTTAACCCGAAATCCAATGATCATGCTCTTTTGGACGTCAGAGAAGTCACTCCATTTCTGTATTACGACAACGACTGCACTATTTTCCGCGTTCCTCCTTTTTCCCGGCGTAGTGCAGCAGCTCGACGTGGCATGGAAACAAGTCTTTGGAAGTCTTATACAGAAATACAGTTGTATAGCCATCCATAATTGGGAAAGTGTTTCTGGGGCATGATTTTGTGCACGAATTGACTTCTCGATTATGTCTCATAAATTTTCGATGAGATTCCTGTCGGGCGATCTGGGTGACCACATCATTCACTCGAACTGTCTAGAATGTTCTTCAAACCAATCGCAAATAACTGTGGCCTGTGACATGGTGCATTGTCATCCATGAAAATTCCATCGTTGTTTGGAAACATAAAGTCCATGAATAGACTCCATTTGGTCTCCAAGTAGCAGAACATAACCACCATAACCCTTTCCAGTCAATGATCAGCTCAATTGCACCAGAGGACTCAGCCCATTTCATGCAAACACGGCCCACATCTTTATGAAGCCACCAGCAGCTTTCACAGTGCCTTGTTACAACTTGGGTCCGTGGCTTCATGGGGTCTGCGCCACACTGAATCCTACCATCAGCTTTTACCAACTGAAATTGAGACGCGTCTGACCAGGCCACGGTTTTCCAATAGTCTAGGGCCGGCCGCTGTGGCCGAGAGGTTCTAGGCGCTTCTGTCCGGAACCGCGCTGCTTCTACGGTCGCAGGTTCGAATCCTGCCTCGCGCATGGATGTGTATAATGTCCTTAAGTTAATTAGGTTTAAGAAGTTCTAAGTCTAGGGGACTGATGAACTCAGATGTCCCATAGTCCTTAGAGCCATTTGAACCATTTGAGTAGTCTATATCCAACCGATACGTTCAAGAGCCCAGCCAATTCGCTCCAGGCGATATCATACTGTTAGCAAAGACACTCGCGTCGGTCGTCCGCTGCCAAAGCCCATTACAGCCAAATACGCCTCTCTGTCCTAACAATACGTTCGTCATACGTCTCACATTGATTTCTGCGATCATTTCACGCACGGTTTCTAGTCTGTTAGCACTGGCAACTCTATTCAAACGCCGCTGCTCTCGGTCGTTAAGTGAATGCCGTCGGCCACTACGTTGTCCGTGAAGAGAGATATTGCCTGAAATTTGGTGTTATTCACACAGTATTGATACTATGTATCTCGGAATACTGAGTTCCCTAACGATTTCCGACACAGAATGTCCCACGCGTCTACCTCCAAATACCATTCTGCGTTCGAAGTCTATTAATTCCCGTCGTGCAGCCATAGTCACGTCGGAAACCTTTTCGCATGAATCACCTGCGTACAAATGACTGCTCCGCCCATGCACTGCTCTTTCATTCCTTGTGTACGCAATACTACCGCCATCTGTCTATGTGCATATCGCAATCCCCTAATATTATACACGACTGGCCATTAAAATTGCTACACCAAGAAGAAATGCAGATGATAAACGGGTATTCATTGCACAAATATATTATACTAGAACTGACATGTCATTACATATTCACGCTATTTGGGTGCATAGATCCTGAGAAATTAATACCCAGAACAACCACCTCTGGCCGTAATAACGGCCTTGATACGCCTGGGTATTGAGTCAAACAGAGCTTGGATGGCGTGTACAGGTACAGCTGCCCATGCAGCTTCAACTTGATACCACAGTTCATAAAGAGTAGTGACTGACGTATTGTGACGAACCAGTTGCTCGGCCACCACTGACCAGATGTTTTCAATTGGTGAGAGATCTGAAGAATGTGCGGGCCAGCAGAGCCAGGGCAGCAGTCGAAGGTTTTCTGTATCCAGAAAGGCCCGTACAGGACCTGCAACATGCGGTCGTGCATAATCCTGCTGAAATGTAGGGTTTCGCAGGGATCGAATGAAGGGTAGAGCCACGGGTTGTAACACATCTGAAGTGTAACGTCCACTGTTCAAAGTGCCGTCAATGCGAACAAGAGGTGACCGAGACGTGTAACCAATGGCACCCCATACCATCACGCCGGGTGATACGCTAGTATGGCGATGACGAATACACGCTTCCAATGTGCGTTTACCGCGATGTCGCCAAACACGGATGCGACCAACATCATGCTGCAAACAGAACCTGGATTCGACGTTTTGCCATTCTTGCACCCACGTTCGTCGTTGAGTACACCATCGCAGGCGCTCCTGTCTGTGATGCAGCGTAAAGCGTAACCGCAGCCATGGTCTCCGAGCTGATAGTCCATGCTGCTGCAAACGTCGTCGAACTGTTCTTGCAGATTGTTGTTGTCTTGCAAACGCCCCCATCTGTTGACTCAGGGGTCGAGACGTGGCTGCACGATCCGTTACAGCCATGCGGATAAGATGCCTGTCATCTCGACTGCTAGTGATACGAGACCGTTGGGATCCAGCACGACGTTTCGTATTACCCTCCTGAACCCACAGATTCCACATTCTACTAACAGTCATTGGATCTCGACCAACGCGAGCAGCAATGTCGCAATACGATAAACCGCAATCGCAATAGGCTACAATCCGACCTTTATCAAAGTCGGAAACGTGATGGTAGGCATTTCTCCTGCTTACACGAGGCATCACAACAACGTTTCACGAGGCAACGCCGGTCAACTGCTATTTGTATATGAGAAATCGGTTGGAAACTTTCCTCATGTCAGCACGTTGTAGGTGTCGGCACCGGCGCCAACCTTTTCTGAATGCTCTGAAAAGCTAATCATTTGCATATCACAGCATCTTCTTCCTGTCGGTTAAACTTCGCGTCTGTAGCACGTCCTCTTCGTGGTGTAGCAATTTTAATAGCCAGTAGTGTAAACCGTCCATTGCTACTGCGGTCACCAGCCGCCTGTGAGCGGTTTTGCACGCTGACATCGAACACAGGCGGTGGTCACATTAATATGACTGGACCGTGAAGCACGACCGGTATAATTGTCTCAGCGCCGAAGGTTGCCTTCAGCAAGATTACTTGGAATGACAATTTTTCTTTTTTATTCTCTCAGTTCCATGTCTTTTAATCGATACTAATGAGTAAAGTTGTTCGTCTCCCCCGCCGGAAGATCTGAGAAAACTGCATCCACATCAGAGTTACGTTCCTTTCCTGTGCCTTTGTCCCGCATCGGCGCCATGTTGGCATTCTTATTAACATATTTTGCATGGTTAGTTTACGGTGCGGCCGAATACCCTCCTTGTCGCTACCCCATTAACCCCTCCCTCCTCCCCCTCCCAGAACAATGTCTACCCCAGCAGATTGTGTGTTATTCATGTGAAAGTGAGCGGAACCTTTCTAAATGTTTCCAAATCGTATAAAATGGTTCAAATGGCTCTGAGCACTATGGGACTTAACATCTGAGGTCTTCAGTCCCCTAGACTACTTAAACCTAACTAACCTAAGGACATCACACACATCCATGCACGAGGCAGGATTCGAACCTGCGACCGTAGCTGTCTCGCGGTTCCAGACTGACGCGCCTAGAACCGCTCGGCCACTCTGGCTGGCTTTCCAAATCGTATAACTCAGGCGTTATTCACTTAGTGGCACGCGGGAAACCGCCTAAAAACAACATCCAAGCTGACCGGCACACCTCGTCGTTAATCCGCCAGGCGGATTCGATCCGCGGCCCGTGCAGCTCGCCTCCCGGAAGCGGCGATTTAACACGCACGGCTACCGGGGAGCGGAGAAGGCGGGGGAGAGATGGGGTGGGAGGCGGTAGTCCACATCTGAATTAACTTTCGAGATGAAAAATCACTTACAAAAAATAAGGCCCAATGGAGCGCGCTAGTTACGAGGGCTATTCCGAAAGTAAGGTCCGATAGGTCGCGAAATGGACACCACGGTACAAATCACAAATGTTTTATTTGCAACAGTTAGATACACCTTGCAGCTACTTATCTCCATAGTCGCCGACCCGACTTAGACGTGTATTGTAGCGTTGTACCAACTTTCCCATACCCTCGCTATAGAAGGCAGCCGCCAGTGCTCTCCGCCAATTCTCTACGCTGGCCTACGGCTCGTTGTCTTGTGCCGAAATGTTGTCTTCATAACCAGCGGTTCATGTGACCAGAGCTGAAACTCAGAGGGAGACAATTACGGGCTGTATTGTGGGTACTCTCACATTTCCATTTGAAAACGATGCAGGAGCATCTTCATTGCCCCTGCAGAATGCGGCTGAGAATTGTCTTGAAGACGAAACAGCACGACAGTTATGTAATGTTAGCTGCATAGCTTCAGGGGAAATTTCTCACCAGGCCCCCGTACTTGGCGGCAGACACTATTTTCTAGACATCTTTACGCACTCACTGCGAGCTCAGAAATGAGAAGAGCGACGTGATGCTAACTGGGGTTATACTAGAGACACTACCCAACACATCTGTGCAAAGCTTTATCGGATTTTCATAGTCGTTTCCATTTCGTGACCGATCGGACCTTACTTTCGGAATAGCCCTCGTATATGTGTGTCTGAGAATACCAGATTCTACGAATCATATCGGCTTGTTGAGTGGTTTCTTTTACAATTCTAACATGGATGCCATAGCACATGCCAAGCGTATAACTCTAAAAAAAAATGGACTACAAATTATTTACGTAGATAAATTAAATTTCTTGAAGCTATAACTGAAAAACAATATGAAGTTCACAGTTTAGCACTCATTGGTTTTACTCCCAGGTAGGAATGAACTAAAGTTACATATTTTCTGCACAATATCTTGGAACTACACCAAAGGAAACACGTAATATGGCACATTGGAAAAATATGTCGTTTAAAGTGAGATAAGCTGTGTGAAAGTCACTTGTGGTGTAAGACACGCAACATTTTAAACATGTGGCAGAATAAAGACTATGGTTACGAGACGAAATTACAACCCGATAATCCGATAAACAAGAGTTCATTTGAAACGAAACTAAAACTCAAGACGAGCAGCAGTAAGAATTATTATCCCATTATATCACAACAGGCTGTTCAAAAGCTTCCATCTTGTACATTAGACGAAAGACATGAATAACTGCTTGAATATGGCGTGTTCCTAGCCAGCGCGTCAGCCCCGAACGATCGACCATCAGAAGCAGAACAACATAGGGTGCCTTGTGTGCTCGGAACCGCGTGACCGGAAAACCATGGAAAAGTACTGCTTCGCATTTCAGTTGGCTTACCAGGGTTCAGATACATTAGCATCTCAGAAGAGACCATCACATATTCACACTAGCAAAGATACAGTGCTCCAGCGCTATGCAGCCCACACGCTGATCGGCAACCGGACCAAACAAGAGATAAATACAATTCGTATTGCAGATTCAGGCGGAATGAAAAGACGCGTGTCATTAAGTAGCCAATACATGTCAAGATTCCGACAAGTCGCCGTGACCTGCTGCTCAGTCCTCTGGTTTTCCTTCAGCACGAAGTAATGAATAGTCTTCGAGTAGAGCTTATAAATCCTCTTTAAAAAATAGAATGAAAAAATGAATGTTCGATTTCTTCTGTTCTAACTGCAAAAGTTTGATATCGGTGTCATCGTATCTTCATATTTTCAACCTTTTTTTCTAAGGGGGATTTAATTGCTGTAGTCGAAGAATATTCATTACTTCTGATGAAAAGGAACAAGTGGCTAGTACAGCAGGTGAAGGCGAAACTTCAGTATCTGAACATGCATTTGTATCATCACATTCCCGTCAGCACGTATGTCTTCATGTGTTCAAAAGGTACTGTTTATAAAATTTCCATGTTTTCTTGGGGGATGGCATTCGAAATTGGCAACTGCGTTGTCTGCTTGATTTGGTTTTGTCGATGTCACATTTTTACGATCTTATCTTTTTTAAAATTTCTTTGGACGCTGTAAGGAACCAGCTGGAACGGGTGTAATGGCTGGACGTCTTTCAGTCCAGTGTTTGGATCTCGGAATCTTTCTGGGTGTAGTTAGATAAAAAGTAAACTAAACTCCGCCCGAACAGGCCATGAAGGCCCAACTGTACCGACCGGCCGCCGTGTCATCCTCAGCCCGAAGGCGTCACTAGATGCAGATATTAAGGGGCATGTGGTCAGCACACCACTCTCCCGGCCGCGACCTGAAGTCCTACCTGATGGCTTCCCACAACATAGCTCCAGGGCTAACACTGCTGCGCCTCTCCAAAACATTGAAAAAAATGGGACCTCTCCCAGGTCGCCGCCATAATCGCCGACGATGGTCATCCGGGGAACTGCAGAATCGCAATCCATTTCTCAACAAAACGTGATGAAGTTCACCATCAGAACATGCTTCCCGATCACGGCACCAATCCAAACGCAGCCGTTTTTGTTGTGGCGTTAACGGCAGTCTACACGGAGGACGGTAATTCCTTAGTCCGACTGCTGTTAGCATCCGACCGATGGTGCGGAATGACACAGAATGTTGCAAGGAACCCATTACTTGTTCTCGGATGGCAAGCGCAGATGTAAAGGGGCTACGATATGCCTGGTGAACAATACGGCGATCCTCCATTGGGGTGGTCAGACGGGATCAGCTGGAACCTTGACAACAAATATGTCTGCCCTCAAGTTCCTGAGTGGTCCATCATCGAGTCGTTGTCAAATCCGAATGGCCCAGAAATTTGGAAATTGCACGATTCGACAAGCTGTCCAAATGAAGACCCACAATGAAGCCCCTTTCAAACCTTGTCAGGTGTTGATAACGCTTTCTCACACGAGTATGTCTCCGTGTCTTTCACAATGATCACTCAATGTCTGATTTTTTTTTCTTTTATTACATTTCGATACCCCCCCCCCCCAGATGGGGAGATAAAAAACACAGCTAGTGACAGTATGGTGGCTGTTCGCAACACTGACAGGGGACTCACAACACTGAACACTCACATAAAACAGCACTATACAGATGACATTGTGGCAGATAGGTGGGAGGGGGGGGGGGTGGGGGGGGTGGGGGGGGTGGAGGAAATTGACCGATGAGGGGGAAAAGGGGGAGGAGAGGAAATGAAAATAGGGGGATCCAATGGAGGGAGAGGACATAGGAAAGTCACATGACCATTCTCTTTAATCATGCCGAGCACAGTTTGTATGCTTTTTGGAAAAAACATGCGATTCTCGTTAACCTTCTCGTAATTCACCACTGACTGCAGCATGACCACGACGGGATTTAGTAAACCATTGAAAATAGTTATTTTTGGAATCTGACTACTAAAAGCTAAATATATCGATTCGAGACATTAGTATTGAGTTAGATAATTATGAAAATCACAAAAAGTCGTCTCACCATAACCTTCAGGTGAAGTTCCTATTTTTTTTACAACATTTTTTATTTACAAAAAAAATGGTTCAAATGGCTCTGAGCACTATGGGACTTAACTTCTAAGGTCATCAGTCCCCTAGAACTTAGAACTACTTAAACCTAACTAACCTAAGGACATCACACACATCCATGCCCGAGGCAGGATTCGAACCTGCGACCGTAGCGGCCGCGCGGTTCCAGACTGTAGCGCCTTTAACCGCTTGGCCACACTGGCCGGCTTTTATTTACACGTTCGCTGTAAACAAACTACTGGGCCAGTTCATGAGCTGTGATTGCTGTTAACAGTCCGCCGCTGTAGCTGAGTGGTCAGCGCGGCAGACTGCCCTGTGAGGGATCTGAGTTCATTCCCGGCACTGTCAGGGATTTTCTCTTGGTATTAATACTGGTACGGAGTGCGCTCAGCCTGATGAGGCCAACTGAGTAGCTACTTGGGCGATTAGTAGTGGTTCCAAGGCCAACACACTAGACGGCTGGGAGAGAGGTGTGTTGAACACATGCCACTGCATACCACATCCCGTGGCGCCAGCGACAGACGATGACACGGCATTCAGCCGGTCCCAATTGGCCTGTCAGGGACAGAACGCTGAAATTTACCTTACTTTTACCTATTTTTGTAACAATAAAAATGGTAACCTTTAAATTAAAAATAATAATAATAATAATAACAATAATAACAGTAACAATAACAGAACAACGACTAGCTGATCAGATCCGTGTAATAACAAAAAATAACAGGATACCCCAGTCAGAATTAGAAAACATCAAACAACAAGTACAACAAATACTGGAACAAAATAATGTGCAATCAGAAGAAGAAGAAAATACAGTAATGGACTCAAACATCCCAGAGCAAACAAACAAAGAACAACACGCATCAATTAAACAATCAGAGGAAAACGAAATCTTAAGACAGCGACCAGAACAAGTACAAATAGAACACGAAGTGACACACATGTTAGATATAGAAGAAAAATTTCAGCTGACATATATAGAATACAAAGACACAAATACAGACATTAGACAATTCTTGCATAGACCGCCAAATAACCCACAAGTCGAAACAACAATAAAAACTATCAACACAATCATACACAACAAAATAAATGAAAACACAACTATGGAAGAGTTACAACTACTGGTTTATATAGGAGCACTCACAACACTAAATATACACACTAGGCAGAGATCAGAACCAACCAACACACAGAAGAAACCTACAAAACCAGCATGGCAACACAGGCTACAGATCAGAATAGAAAATCTGAGAAAAGACATCGGACAGCTAACACAATTTATAAGAACTGAAATGTCCGAAAAAAAAACGAAAAAGGTTAGGTAAAATCTCTCAACAAGAAGCGATAGAGCAATTAGATGAAAAGAAGCAGAAATTACAAGCATTGGCCAAACGACTTAGAAGATACAAAAAAAGTGAAAATAGAAGGAAACAAAACGAAACATTCAACACAAACCAAAAGAAATTTTACCAGACAATAGATAACACACACATTAAAATAGACAATCCACCAAACATAACAGAAATGGAACACTTCTGGAGCAACATATGGTCAAACCCGGTACAACATAACAGGCATGCACGCTGGATACAAGCAGAAACAGGCACATACAAGTTGATACCACAAATGCCTGAAGTAAAAATTTTGCAACATGAAGTCACCCAAGCAATTAATTCTACTCACAATTGGAAAGCCCCTGGAAAAGATAAAATAGCAAATTTCTGGCTAAAGAAGTTCACCTCAACACATTCACATCTAACTAAATTATTTAACAGTTACATTGCAGACCCATACACATTCCCTGATACACTTACACATGGAATAACTTATCTGAAACCTAAACATCAAGCAGACACAGCAAACCCAGCTAAATATCGCCCCATAACATGCCTACCAACAATATACAAAATATTAACTTCAGTCATTACACAGAAATTATTGACACATACAACTCAGAACAAAATTATAAATGAAGAACAAAAAGGCTGTTGCAAAGGAGCACGAGGATGTAAAGAGCAACTGATAATAGATGCAGAGGTGACATATCAAGCTAAAACTAAACAAAGGTCGCTACACTACACATACATTGATTTCCAAAAAGCTTTTGATAGTGTACCCCACTCATGGTTACTACAAATATTGGAAATATACAAAGTAGATCCTAAATTGATACAGTTCCTAAACATAGTAATGAAAAATTGGAAAACCACACTTAATATCCAAATAAATTCAAATATCATCACATCACAGCCAATACCGATTAACCGTGGAATATACCAAGGAGACTCATTGAGTCCTTTCTGGTTCTGCCTTGCTCTGCCACTATCCAACATGCTAAATAATACAAATTATGGATACAATATTACTGGAACATACCCACACAAAATCACACATTTGCTATACATGGATGATCTAAAACTACTGGCAGCAACAAATCAACAACTCAACCAATTACTAAAGATAACAGAAGTATTCAGCAATGATATAAATATGGCTTTTGGAACAGACAAATGTAAGAAAAATAGCATAGTCAAGGGAAAACACACTAAACAAGAAGATTACATAATGGATAACCACAGCGACTGCATAGAAGCAATGGAAAAAACAGATGCCTATAAATATCTAGGATACAGACAAAAAATTGGAATAGATAATATAAATATTAAAGAAGAACTAAAAGAAAAATATAGACAAAGACTAACAAAAATACTGAAAACAGAATTGACAGCAAGAAACAAGACAAAAGCTATAAATACTTATGCTATACCAATATTGACCTACTCATTTGGAGTAGTGAAATGGAGTAACACAGACCTAGAAGCACTCAATACACCTACACGATCATAATGCCACAAATATAGAATACATCAAATACATTCAGCAACAGAAAGATTCACATTAAGCAGAAAGGAAGGAGGAAGGGGATTTATCGACATAAAAAACCTACATTATGGACAGGTAGACAATTTAAGAAAATTCTTTCTAGAACGCGCAGAAACTAGCAAAATACACAAAGCAATCACCCATATAAATACATCGGCTACACCACTACAATTTCATAACCACTTCTACAGCCCTTTAGATCACATAACATCAACAGATACGAAGAAAGTAAATTGGAAAAAGAAAACACTACATGGCAAGCACCCTTATCATCTAACACAGCCACACATCGATCAAGACGCATCCAACACATGGCTAAGAAAAGGCAATATATACAGTGAGACGGAAGGATTCATGATTGCAATACAGGATCAAACAATAAACACTAGATATTACAGCAAGCATATTATTAAAGATCCCAATACCACAACAGATAAATGCAGACTTTGCAAACAACAAATAGAAACAGTAGATCACATCACAAGCGGATGTACAATACTAGCAAATACAGAATACCCCAGAAGACATGACAATGTCGCAAAAATAATACATCAACAGCTTGCCTTACGACATAAACTTATAAAACAACACGTTCCCACATACAAGTATGCACCACAAAATGTACTGGAGAATGATGAATACAAATTATACTGGAACAGAACCATTATAACAGATAAAACAACACCACATAACAAACCTCACGTCATACTCACCAATAAAAAGAAGAAATTAACACAACTAATCGAAATATCCATCCCAATACAAAAAATATACGAAAGAAAACAGGAGAAAAAAAAAATTGAAAAATACATCCAACTGGCTGAGGAAGTCAAGGACATGTGGCATCAGGATAAAGTTGACATTATACCAATTATACTATCAACTACAGGAGTCATACCACACAATATCCACCACCGAGCGAGGTGGCGCAGTGGTTAGACACTGGACTCGCATTCGGGAGGACGACGGTTCAATCCCGCGTCCGGCCATCCTGATTTAGGTTTTCCGTGATTTCCCTAAATCGCTCCAGGCAAATGCCGGGATGGTTCCTTTCAAAGGGCACGGCCGACTTCCTTCCGTAATCCGATGAGACCGATGACCTCGCTGTCTGGTCTCCTTCCCCAAACCAACCAATATCCACCAGTACATCAATGCAATACAGCTACATCCAAACTTATATATACAACTACAGAAATCTGTAATTATTGATGCATGTTCAATTACCCGAAAGTTCCTAAATGCAATATAACACATACCGTACAGTTAAAAGGAAGTGACGCTTGGTCGAGGTCCGCGTCACTTTCCATTTTTAACTAGACTTAACGTCTGAGAAAGTAAAGAAAGAAATAATAATAATAATAATAACTATCAACGACAGGAGTCATACCACACAATATCCACCAATACATCAATGCAATACAGCTACATCCAAACTTATATATACAACTACAGAAATCCGTAATTATTGATACATGTTCAACTACCCGAAAGTTCCCAAATGCAATATAACATATACCGTACAGTTAAAAGGAAGTCACGCTTGATCAAGGTACGCGTCACTTTCCATTTTTGACCAGGCATAACGTCTGAGAAAAGAAAGAAATAATAATAATAATAATATCGCATATCAGGGTGGGGTACCTGCGGAAGCACTGTATGCATCTGAAACAACACAAATAGATGTGCAAACTAAAATCAAAGAAATAGAGAAACAAGAAAGGAAAATTCTCAGGAAAATTTTTGGCCCGATACAAGAGCAAGGAATCTGGAAGAAGAGACCAACATCAGAATTATATAAATACACAGACAAGATTACGGATACAATAAGGTAAAGAAGAATGCGGTTTTACGGACATATCCA
Organism: Schistocerca nitens; assembly: GCF_023898315.1. Lineage (NCBI taxonomy): Eukaryota > Metazoa > Arthropoda > Insecta > Orthoptera > Acrididae > Schistocerca > Schistocerca nitens. Next base: position 774,758,900 of record NC_064616.1, on the reverse strand, counting down.
CAGGATGAATGAAAACAGAATTTCAAAGCGAATTCTTAAAGTCATCAACTCAGACAGGGGAAAAACAAAATGGATAAAAGAAGTTGAAGAGGACCTCAGAAAAGCACACATAACAGTAAACGATGCAGAAAATAGAACTGAATTCAGGAACATCATCAAAAAACATAAATTTGACACCACAACACAGAAGAGACCAGGATGCAAATGGACAGCGGAGCGAAAGAAACAACACAGAGAACACATGAAGAAAATCTGGGCTCAGAAAAAACATAAACAATCATCATAAAGGAATTCAAGTTCAAAGGCTCTCTTAAATGGAAATAATCGAAAATAATAATAATAATAATAATAATATCGCATATCAGTAGCGTCCTATGGTAGGCCCCATCATTCTTTAAAATTGCAAGCAGCTCGCAGGTACTCGACATTGACGGTGTTTCAGTTGTTCCAGAAAGTAGTCTCTTCGCGACGTAGAAGTGTGGTGTCTGCTACAAAGCCACATTACGATCGCTCATTATTTGGATGTACTTTGTATTGCTTCCAAAAAGTTTGAAAGTCTGCCATACAAATAGTAGAGAGTGAGGACGTAGAGATTCTGTAACATGTTGAAAGTTGCATTCCATTTCTAGATCAGAATCGAGGGGCGCAAGTGCAATGCTCCTTATAAAATAAATCTTTGACAATACAAGACGAGCGTTGGGGAAACTGTGTAGTCGTCTGCTCACATCAGACGTTAACCTATTATCAACTTGCACACTCGTGTTTTTGTAACTTTTTAGTCTTTATTTTACTATTTGACTTTTATTTTCATGACAAATTCCAGATGTTCCATGATGACTTGGATACTTTTTCCATTGAGTTTCTTTCCGTAAGCGAGGCCAGATATCTGAAAACGAAAAATGATTTAGGTTTTACAATAATAGAACATAGCTGACACCTACACTGTGTGTAAATAAGAAAATAAGTTGATGAATCAATTTTCATTAAATTACATTTTTCGTGAGAAAAACTCAACTCTATTGAAGGAGAAAAATGCATTTGTTTATGACGTTGTTTAGTATGTAAGAAAAAAAAACACAATGGATAAGGTAAACAAGCTCTATTTATTCCCTTATTTATTGTTTGACGCGTTTGTATCTATATATTTTCACTAGCGAAGAAATGTCGATGTTCTGAAGTACACTCCTGGAAATGGAAAAAAGAACACATTGACACCGGTGTGTCAGACCCACCATACTTGCTCCGGACACTGCGAGAGGGCTGTACAAGCAATGATCACACGCACGGCACAGCGGACACACCAGGAACCGCGGTGTTGGCCGTCGAATGGCGCTAGCTGCGCAGCATTTGTGCACCGCCGCCGGCAGTGTCAGCCAGTTTGCCGTGGCATACGGAGCTCCATCGCAGTCTTTAACACTGGTAGCATGCCGCGACAGCGTGGACGTGAACCGTATGTGCAGTTGACGGACTTTGAGCGAGGGCGTATAGTGGGCATGCGGGAGGCCGGGTGGACGTACCGCCGAATTGCTCAACACGTGGGGCGTGAGGTCTCCACAGTACATCGATGTTGTCGCCAGTGGTCGGCGGAAGGTGCACGTGCCCGTCGACCTGGGACCGGACCGCAGCGACGCACGGATGCACGCCAAGACCGTAGGATCCTACGCAGTGCCGTAGGGGACCGCACCGCCACTTCCCAGCAAATTAGGGACACTGTTGCTCCTGGGGTATCGGCGAGGACCATTCGCAACCGTCTCCATGAAGCTGGGCTACGGTCCCGCACACCGTTAGGCCGTCTTCCGCTCACGCCCCAACATCGTGCAGCCCGCCTCCAGTGGTGTCGCGACAGGCGTGAATGGAGGGACGAATGGAGACGTGTCGTCTTCAGCGATGAGAGTCGCTTCTGCCTTGGTGCCAATGATGGTCGTATGCGTGTTTGGCGCCGTGCAGGTGAGCGCCACAATCAGGACTGCATACGACCGAGGCACACAGGGCCAACACCCGGCATCATGGTGTGGGGAGCGATCTCCTACACTGGCCGTACACCACTGGTGATCGTCGAGGGGACACTGAATAGTGCACGGTACATCCAAACCGTCATCGAACCCATCGTTCTACCATTCCTAGACCGGCAAGGGAACTTGCTGTTCCAACAGGACAATGCACGTCCGCATGTATCCCGTGCCACCCAAAGTGCTCTAGAAGGTGTAAGTCAACTACCCTGGCCAGCAAGATCTCCGGATCTGTCCCCCATTGAGCATGTTTGGGACTGGATGAAGCGTCGTCTCACGCGGTCTGCACGTCCAGCACGAACGCTGGTCCAACTGAGGCGCCAGGTGGAAATGGCATGGCAAGCCGTTCCACAGGACTACATCCAGCATCTCTACGATCGTCTCCATGGGAGAATAGCAGCCTGCATTGCTGCGAAAGGTGTATATACACTGTACTAGTGCCGACATTGTGCATGCTCTGTTGCCTGTGTCTATGTGCCTGTGGTTCTGTCAGTGTGATCATGTGATGTATCTGACCCCAGGAATGTGTCAATAAAGTTTCCCCTTCCTGGGACAATGAATTCACGGTGTTCTTATTTCAATTTCCAGGAGTGTATTATTTCATTTCTCAGCACTTTCCTGCGCAAAATTGATCAAGAACATCCGTTATGAAGCTTGCTTTGATCATTAATAAACTTTATTGTTGTTAGTTTCTCAAATTCTGTACTATACTCCGACTTTTTGTGTCATCTCACCTTCATCGTTCGGTACTGGGCTAAGCGAATTGACGTGACGTGACATGACGTCTAGTGCGAATACACCCTTATAAGCATCGCATTCCAGATTTGCAAATTCTGGGACATGTGTTGATGGGTAAGCTAAGTACCTACGCGAATATGGCAGCTACTGTAATATCTATTGCGACATCCCTTCAGAATAGCAACGGAGTCCACACCTCATCTCATTTAATCCTGCAGTAGATACTACTTTCTTTTCTTTTGGTAACAGGAACCTGAATTAGTACGACTGAATCTAACTTTGAAACCGAATCTGGCCGAGTACGAATAGTGTTCAGTTCTTTTTATATTTATATGTTTCGATGAATGTATCTCCAAATTCCTTTTACAGTCATTATAATTTTATTTAATACTGTGTACGCTAACATTTTAGATCTTGTGAGCCTAACTTCGGTTGTTTTGCGTTTTGCAAAACTTACCCGATCTTGTATGATTTCTTGTGTCTGGTGTTAACAAAGGAATGGCGTCACATAAAGCAGATATAAAGATACGACAAAAACAGCTTACTCTTAATAATAAGGTCATTCCTTGGAAATGTGCCGACGTAAAATAGCTTCAGAAACAAAGATAATTTCATAATCAGCACAACACCATAGATTGCAAATTTCCTGAATGAAAAAACTACATTTTGCAAACATGACTTTTACAGCAACTTTTTTGGTGCACTTCTGTTACATTTAGCCATTTCAGACAAAGAACAAGAATGCTAGTTAGATATATGCAACTATCTAGTTTCTGAAATTAACAAGAAAGCGTGTCCCGCAATACGTAAAAGCTCATACCTTTACATGTAGTACACATCTTTAAAAATTTTCTGTGTTTGATTGGTTCACGCGTATTACTTATACTTCATAGCGTCCTTGTTTTAAGTGCTGTGATGAGCAATAATGTTACATTGTGCCGATATGGTATTACGTACTTGGGTTTCTGGGGCTGTTTTTACGTTTCCATACTGCCAAGGGGTGCCTCTAACGTTAACAATACATACTGTACACAAAGTCAGTTTCGTTATCAACATTCCCAAGACAACACATAACAAGATACCTGCAAACTCTTTAAAAATCTATCCATCAGTAGTGTGGAAATTAGATTCTACTTGAACAACATAATCTCTTCTTATGCTCCGAACATGTTCTAGCACATTTGTGCCATCATCAACGGATCAGATCTGGTGGTTCATAAAAATCGTGCCTTGTAAGCACAATGCCCTAAGAAGTATGCTGTTCACTAAAATTACATATAGTCTATGTCTGTGCCTATCTGCTAGAGATGAGCATACATACATACATACATACATACATATAAGGACGAAGACAACGAGAATAAATATGACTTGCTGTATGACCATTGAAAGAAATTCCTGCAAGACCTAACATTCTAGAGTCTAAGATCCGAATAAAACGTGACCTTCAGATGATGGCACGAAACTGCTGAAACCTGTTTGGGCAATAAGAACAGACTGTGTTGTTTGCAAAATCAAGTGCAACCCTACTCCCAAAATTTAGTCTGCAAATGCGACTGCTGTTAGAGCATCAAAAGCCAAATGATGAAGACTAACCATCTGAAATGGATCCTTGGTACCTGAAAATATAACATAAATTGTTCTGTGTGGTTTATTTACCCCAGGCAAAGTCATTTCAGACCTAATGAATAAGATTAAACCTACGTGTTTATGTGTGCACGTGTGTGTATCTCTTCCTTTTATTACTATAATTTAACGCCCTAGCTAAAGCGAGGTCCTTAGAGACGGAACACTTGCTCAGATTTGACGAGACTGCGATACTGACTGGTCCGTAACTTTGTTTCGTGGAACCACATTCCCATAGCGTGGTTTACGGGAACATCAGGCAACGTTAAGCAGGTTGGTAATCTTTGCGTTCGAACTAGTATCTGCTTGCCCTCCAATTAGGAGTGCAGGCCTGCATAGGTAAGCTGTCTAGTCGGGGACGATTGGCGATTGAAACTTCTCAAGGTAACTCCTTGAGCTATCGGTCTGCGATATGACTGGGCGTCAGGTTACTCATCCTCTCGAGATGAAATCTGATTGAGGTACAGTGGTAGTATTCATCCATCATTTCCTTCATATCATCAACGTTTCCGTTCCCACAGCTGCCTGTCTGTTTTAGTTGTCATTATTACACCATTCATGCCCCTAATTGTTACTAATAAGCACACAGGACAAATAATTAGTCAACCCTAGGAGACATCAAGCCAATACCGCGTAACACCGCCTCTACCCTTGACAGCTTCACTTAGACGAGAAAGAGAACTCACAAGATTCAAACGGTATGTCGTACCCAGCTAACCCCACTCATTAGTGATTAGACCCCGTAGAGCTCCCAGATCGTGGAGATCTATCGGATAATTATAATTAAAGTGCAACTGCTCACGAAGTTACAGCGTGGGCTGTAATTCTCGTATGGAAGCGAAACTTGATAGATATGCTAATGCGTTAATGCGGAGTCGATATTCGCCAGAAAAACAGTTGTTCCAAATTTGGCCACCAGGAGCAATTATGGCGCTGTATACTGTTTGTATGACTGTATGACATCCACGCTGTCAATTGACACGCCGTAACGTGAGTGAACAGAATGGCTATAGAGAAGAGAGACCGTGCGCTATTAGTGAAACTGTTTTGTGTTAACGGCAGCAATTACAGTGCTCCATTGAGAGGGTGTCGCCAACTGAATGGTCTGAGGAGAGGCCCGATGTCATTGAATGGTTTAAAAACGTTGATAATGAAAATCTAAAACACGGGTGAGCTTGTTGTGGCACGTGGAAGAGGAAGGTATTCTATCCCGGTGGAAGTTATTGACCATGACCTATAACTGACCATGCAGCATATGCCCGAGGTAGTGCCAGTGTTTGTCCAGTGTCACGAGAATTGTCCAGCCTATGGTCAGTAGCATGGAAACTTTTGTGGTCTACTTTACACTGGTTCCCGTAAAAGACCCAGACGGTGCAGCATCTGAAACCTCATGAGCCGCAGCAACATTCGGAATGTGCTCATCGGTTTCTGGCACGGATCTAATTTGATGCCATGTAGCCGGGCAATATTCCATGGAGTACCGAGGCAGACTGTACACTACAGAGCGCAGTGAATACACAAAACTGCCGAATTTGGGTTACTGTTCAACCGCGTGTTGAGCACGAAGACCCATTGTACTCGCCGTATGTGATTGTGTGGTATGGATTCACAAGCACCCGTATTCTCGCTCTGTTCTTCCATGAAAATAATACGCCCAGAAGGCCTGTCAGGTGTACCGTGATGTCGGCGTATTAATCCTTGTACAGCGTGTGATTTCTACTTTGGAAGAGCGCAGCTGCATGGAAACCACTGTTTTCATTGAAGATGGGACAACACCTCATGTCGCTCGCCCAGTGAAAGATCTGCTTAATGCAAGTTTCCACGAATGCGTTATCTGCGGAGGTTTTTCAGATGCACGGCCTGGAAGATAACCTGATGTGAACCCACGTGACTTTTGGCTCAGGGTATATATAAAAGAAAGGGTTTACCAGGGACATGTGCGGTCTCTACCTGATCTGAAGGCTAGTACACAGGAACACTTTGCTCAGAATCCATCGGAAATGCTGCGAGCAACTGTTGATCACGTTGTTTTACGGATGCAGCATCTCGTCGACGTCTTCGGTGCTCATACTGAACAAGTTGAGTAAGCGACGGTTAGTAACAAAATCAACATTACGGCGTTCTCACTTGTCTGACCTTTTCTACCCATGTCCCATTCCTAATCTATTACATATCGAAACAATTCTATAGGTCTTTCTCGTATTCACAGCGCCAGATTTTCACCTGGTGGCCAAAATTGGAACAAATTTTTTTCCAGCGTAGATCGGTTCCGCTTTAACGCATCAGCATATCTACAAGGTTTCTCTGCCATACGGTAATTACAGCCCACACTGGACCCCTGTGAGTAGCTGCACTTTAATTATAACCACCCAGCGAACTGCTCCGTTTCACCCACTGTTCTAACAGTATATTTTCTGTGCTGTTAAGATCGGGAAATTTTACAGAGCAACCGAGGTGCAATAGGAAGACCCATTACTCGTCAAACCAGGAACGCATGCGTGCTGCCGTGTGAGCATGGCTGTCACTTGAAATATGGGAGTGTCCATACCATACTAATCATGAACGTGTAGAAGAAAAAGCAACACCTGGTGAACGAGAATGTTGATGTAAACAACATGGCTCATGTTCACGTTCAAAGACAACCCCAAACATCACAGAGCAATCTCAAACCTGAACACCACACGCCACACAGCACGAACTCAACGCCTCTTTGGGCAGCAGGTGCACCCGATGCCTTGCATCATTTGAAAAGTGGCAAAATCTCAACTTTCCGCACCGCACTATACGTCTCGAGTTAGCTAATGTGCAGTTTCTTTGTTGATCGTCCCACTGAAGAGCTGCAGCATTATATGTTACTAGGACAAATGTTTTTTTCTGAGGTACCCGAATCCAAATTTTCACTGCATGCAGTTCATTTCACAAAGTTCACTCGGAAACTGGTTGAGATGGTCCTACGGTCACTCAAGGCAGGAATTCTTGTCGGGTTTGTCACCGATTGTCACTGACAAGGCGTCACACTCGCCTCCGTTCCCTCTTGGTTAGCATCTTTTACGACAACTGCTCTTACAACGTGTTGCACTGTTGCGAGAGACACACAACTGCATGCAGACACGTTGGACAAACCCCGTCGATACAGCAACAAATTTCATTCAGGGAGTGGTCATCTATACTTTCGAAGACATATGCTCCATTCTACGAGAGGCGTTCAATAAGTAATGCAACACATTCTGTTTCTGAAAACAGGTTACTTTTATTCAGAATTCCAATCCATCGTGTTATTCCCCATTCTTTTGGCTACAAAATCCTATTTTTCAACGTAATCTCCGTTTAGTGCGACGCCTTACTCCCCCTGTATACCCGCTTGGCACCATTCTGCTAGTCGATGACGGGGTCAACGTATCGCTGCAGCAATAACCTACCCACCATCCACGTAATGATTCATTGGGCCAAACAGATGGAACTTCGAGGGTGCGACATCCAGGCTGTAGGGTGGATGAGGAATAACAGCCCAATGAAGTTTTGTGAGCTCCTCTCGTGTTCTCAGGCTTGTATGAGCCCTTGCGTTATGAGCCCTGGCGTTATCATGGAGAAGGACAAGCTCGTTTGCGTTTCTGTGGTGACGGATACACTGAAGTCTTTTTTTCAGTTTCCCAAGGGTTGCACAATACATTTCAGAGATGATCGGTGCATCATGAAGGAGGACATCAAACAGAATAACCTCTTCAGGCTCCCAGAAGACAGGCTGAGTGTGCTTATTCGAACTTTTTCTTCAGAGGTGTGACGTCACTTCATGAATTGCCGTTCTGTTTCCGGTTCTAAGTGATGAACCCACGTTTCATCGCCTGTGAAGACTTTCGACAAAAATTGTCACGGTCAGCCTTGTAACGTGCAAGCAATTGCTCACAGATGGTCCTCCGTTGCTCCTTATGGTCCGCTGTTAGTCGGCGAGGAAAACCAACAGTGAACGAGTGTGTCGGCACTTGCGATGGTGACAGACGCCTAGCCCAACGACTCACCGTGCTTTTGTTCACTGCATGTCCCACAACAAATTCCACAATTTTCAGCCGAAAATGACCGAGAAAAAATGTGTTGCATTACTTATTTAACGCCCCTCGTACATTCTGTCACGTATGTACGTCGACCTGTATATTTGCAATGATTCTATACAGTCGACTAGCAAATACACACCTCTTCACTGTCACGACTGACGTCGGCGGGGGTAGTCCCTTGACCGCCTGGTACAGATTCCACACCGTCTACAGCGCTCCAAATGGAACCAGTGAGCTCTTTCAAAGGGGTAACTAATATTTTGTCCAGTGAGCTTATTTATGCGGCCTCCGTAAGACACGAGGAAACAAGCCCCGCTCCTGTAACACGAGAATGCAGCGTGGCGCGCAAACTGAGTGTAGTGTGTGGTGTGGTGGCAGCGGCGAGCCTGTTGGAGGACCTGGCGGAGGAGGTGAAGCACGTGACGCACCTGCGGCGCCACCACCTGCACCTGCTGCTGACGCCGCCGCTCACGTCGTGGCGCGCGCACGGCGTGGGGGACCTGCTCGTCGCCTTCCCGCTGCTCGCCCTGCGCTGCAAGGTACGTCGCACAGGGGCTGCTACCCATTCAGGTTGCAACACCAGCAGGAAAGCACACAATGATATTTCACTTATTGTGCATATACTTACACTGATCAAAAGTATACGGCCTTCCCTAACTAATGCGGAAATGACCACTAGACGTCACGAGAGGCGGGGAGTATTGTGTTTTCAGCAGAAAGCAGTAACAGCAGAATGGGTCGGTCAGCAGGCCTCAGTCACTTCGATTATGATGATGATGATGATGTTTGGCTTGTGGGGCGCTCTACTGCGCGGTCATCAGCGCCCGTACAAAGTCTCGATTTTTGCATAGTCCAATCTTGCCACTGTTACGAATGATGAGACGATGATGATGATGATGATGAAATGATGAGGACAGCACAAACACCCAGTCCCTGGGCAGAGAAAATCCCCAACCTAGCCGGGAATATAACCCGTGACCCCGTGATCCAGAGGGTCAGTGACTTCGAATGTGGTCTAGTCACTCTGGATCTCACCTGACTGACAAAGCCAACAGGGACATGTCAACCATTCCAAAGCTGTCCAAGTCGACTGTTGGCCAGGGCCGGCCGGCGTGGCCGAGCGGTTCTAGGCGCTACAGTCTGGAAGCGCGAATGACACGGTCGCAGGTTCGAATCCTGCCTCGGGCATCGATGTGTGTGATGTCCTTAGGTTAGTTAGGTTTAAGTAGATCTAAGTTCTAGGGGACTGATGACCTCAGAAGTTAAGTCCCATAGTGCTCAGACCCATTTCAACCATTTTGAACTGTTGGCGATGTGCTGGTGACGGGGAAACGTGAAAGGGCAACCTCAGCTAAACAAAATCAGACAGACATTGTGTACTGACGGACAGGTACCGTCGAGTATAGCGGAGGGTGGTTGTAAAAACTGTATAAGATCAGCGGAAGGAATCACTCGTGTTTTCCAATGCGCCACCAGCAGTCCAGCTAGGACAATGACTGTGAAGGAGTTACAAAAAATGGGGTACAGTGTTTGAGCAGCTCCTCGTAAGCCACAAGTTTCTGTAGGCAAAGCTAAGCGACGTGGTGTGAACAGCGATGGTCTTGGACAGTGGGTTACGTGTAACGAGTGATTTGGTGCGATGAATCACGCTATTCGCTGTGGCAATGCGATCGAAGGCGTAGCATTTGGCGCATGCTTGGAGAGTGTTACCTGCCATCATGTATAGTGGCCGCAGTGTGCTACGGAGGCGGTTGTGTTGGGATGTTGAGGTGTTTCTCGGACGGTTCTAGGCGCTTCATTCTGGAACCGCGCGACCGCGCTACGGGCATGGATGTGTGTGATGTCCTTAGGTTAGTTAGGTTTAATTAGTTCTAGGGGACTGATGTCCTCAGATATTAAGTCCCATAGTGTTCAAAACCATTTGAACACTTTTTTTTTTTTTTTTTTTGTTTCTCGGAGTTAGGGTGTGTTCTCCTTATTGCGTTTGAGAAAACGCTAAATGCTGAAGAATATGAACACACTCTACAGAGCTGTGTACTGTGTTTGCTAGAGGAACATTTCGGACACGATGACTGCTTGTATCAGCAAGACAATGCACTCTGTTATAAAGCAGCATCTGTGAGACAATCATTTGTGGACAATAACATTTTCGAAACGGACTGTCTGACCGGCGTCTCCAACTGCATACCTTTGGGGTGAGTTAGAAAATCAACTTTTCTGCAGACCCCAGCGTCCAACATCAGTCAACTTCTCTGGTTTCGGTCCTTGAGAAAGAATGGGCCGCCATTCCCACACTGACATCTAGAATCCTTATTCACATCTACATCTACAGCTACGTGATTACTCTGCTATTCACACTAAAGTGCCTGCCAGAGGGTTCAATGAACCACCTTCAAGCTGTCTCTCTACCGTCCCACTCTCGAACGGCACGCGGGAAAAACGAGCACTTAAATTTTTCCGTGCGAGCCCTGATTTCTCTTATTTTATCGTGATGATCATTTCTCCCTACGTAGGTTGGTGCCAACAGAATGTTTTCGCAATCGGAGGAGAAAACTGGTGATTGAAATTTCATGAGAAGATCCTGTCGCAACAAAAAACGCCTTTGTTTTAATTATTGCCACTCCAATTCACGTATGATGTCTGTGACACAGTCTCCCCTATTTCGCGATAATACAAAACGAGCTACCCTTCTTTGTACTTTTTCGATACATCCGTCAGTCCCATCTGATGCGGATCCCACACAGCACAGCAATACTCCAGAATAGGGTGGACAAGCGTGGTGTAAGCAGTCTCTTTAGTAGACCTGTTGCACATTCTAAGTGTTCTGCCAATGAATCTCAGTCTTTGGTTTGCTCTACCCACAATATTATCCATGTGATCGTTCCAATTTAGGTTATTTGTAATTGCAATCCCTAAGTATTTAGCTGAATTTACAGACTTCAGATTTGTGTGAGTTATCGCGTAATTTCTTCTAGTACTCATGTGAATAAATTCACACTTTTCTTTATTCAGGATCAATTGCCACTTTTCGCACCATACAGATATCTTATCTAAATCATTTTGCAAGTCGTTTTGGTCATCTGATGACTTTACAAGACGGTAAATGACAGCATCATCTGCAAACAATGTAAGACGGCTACTCAGATTGTCTCCTATGTCGTTAATATGGATCAGGAACAATAGAGGGCTTGTAACACTTCCTTGGGGAACGCCGGATATTACTTCCGTTTTACCCGATGACTTTCCGTCTATTACTACGAACTGTTACCTTTCCGACAGGAAATCACGAATCCAGTCGCACAACTGAGGCGATACTCCGCAGGCACGCAGTTTGGTTAGAAGACGCTTGTGAGGAACGGTGTCGAAAGCCTTCTGGAAATCTAAAAATATGGAATCTATTTGGCATCCCCGGTCGATGGCACTTATTACTTCATGAGTATAAACGAGTATAAAGAGCTAGTTGTGTTTCACAAGAACGATATTTTCTGAATCTGTGCTGAATATGTGTCAATAAATCGTTTTCTTCGATGTACTTCATAATGTTCGAATACAGTATATGTTCCAAAACCCTACTGCAGATCCGCCGGCTGGAGTGGCCGAGCGGTTCTAGGCGCTACAGTCTGGAACCGCGCGTCCGCTACGGTCGCAGGTTCGAATCCTGCCTTGGGCATGGATGTGTGTGATGTCCTTAGGTTAGTTAGCTTTAAGTACTTCTAAGTTCTAGGGCATTTATGACTTCAGAAGTTAAGTCCCATAGTGCTCAGAGCCATTTGAACCATTTTGAACCTACTGCAAGTCGACGTTAGTGATATAGGCCTGTAATTCAGCGGATCACTCCTACTTCCCTTTTTGGGTATTGGTGTGACTTGAGCAATTTTCCAGTCTTTCTCCGAGCGAGTGGTTGTATACAGGGTGTTACAAAAAGGTACGGCCAAACTTTCAGGAAACATTCCTCACACACAAAGAAAGAAAATATGTTATATGGACATGCGTCCGGAAACGCTTATTTTCCATGTTAGAGCTAATTTTATTACTTCCCTTCAAATCACATTAATCATGGAATGGAAACACACAGCAACAAAACGTACCAGCGTGACTTCAAACACTTTGTTACAGGAAATGTTCAAAATGTCCTCCGTTAGCGAGGATACATGCATCCACCCTCCGTCGCATGGTATCCCTGATGCGCTGATGCAGCCTTGGAGAATGGCGTATTGTATCACAGCCGTCCACAATAAGAGCACGAAGAGTCTCTACATTTGGTACCGGGGTTGCGTAGACAAGAGCTTTCAAATGCCCCCATAAATGAAAGTCAAGAGGGTTGAGGTCAGGAGAGCGTGGAGGCCATGGAATTGGTCCGCCTCTACCAATCCATCGGTCACCGAATCTGTTGTTGAGAAGCGTACGAACACTTGGACTAAAATGTGCAGGAGCTACATCGTGCATGAACCGCACGTTGTGTCGCACTTGTAAAGGCACATGTTCTAGAAGCACAGGTAGAGTATCCCGTATGAAATCATGATAACGTGCTCCATTGAGCGTAGGTGGAAGAACAAACTAAAATGAGCTCTAACATGGAAATTAAGCGTTTCCGGACACATGTCCACATAACATCTTTTCTTTATTAGTGTGTGTGAGGAATGTTTCCTGAAAGTTTGGCCGTACCTTTTTGTAACACCCTGTATAATAGCTAAATAGGAGCTATTTTATCAGAGAAATCTGACTGGACCGGAGGCCTTGCCTTTATTAAGTGATTTAAGCTGGTTTGTTACACGGAGGAAATCTACTTCTATGTTTCTCATCTTGGCAGTTGTTCTTCATTGGAATTCAGGAATATTTACTTCGGCTTCTTTGGTGAAGGAGTTTTGGAAAACCGTGTTTAATAACTGTGGTTTAATGGCACTCTCATAGTGACTTCACCGTTGTTATCGCGCAGTGAAGGTATTGATTGCGTCTTGCCACTGGTGTGCTTTATGTATGACCAGAATCTCTTTGGGTTTTCTGCCACATTTCGAGACAGAATTTCGTTGTGGAAATGATTAAAACCATCTGGTATTGAAGTACGGGCTATATTTTGAACTTCTGTAAAACTTTGCCAATCTTGGGGATTTTGCGTTCTTTTAAATTTGGCATGCTTTTTTCGTTGCTTCTGCAACAACGATCTGACTCGTTTTGTGTACCATGGGGGATCAGTACCATCACTTATTAAATTATGTGGTATATATCTCTCAATTGCTGTCGATATTATCTCTTTGAAAACATTCCACAACTTTTTTACGCTTACGTGATCAGATCGGAAGGAGTGAAATGTTTCTAATGGCTCTGAGCACTATGGGCCTTAACATCTGAGGTCATCAGTCCCCTAGAACTCAGAACCACTTAAACCTAACTAACCTAAGGACATCACACACATCCCTGCCCGAGACAGGATTCGAACCTACGAACGTAGAGGTCGCGCGGTTCCAGACTGAGCGCCTAGAACCGCTCGGCCACACCGGCCGGCGAATGAGTGAAGACGGTCTCTTAAAAAGACATCATCTTTCGGTCGTGCCTCCGGGATATTACACTACTAGCCTTTAAAATTGCTACACCAAGAAGAAATGCAGATGATAAACGGGTATTCATTGGACAAATATATTATACTAGAACTGACATGTGATTACATTTTCACGCAATTTGGGTACATAGATACTGAGAAATAAGCAGCCAGAACAACCATCTCTGGCCGTAATAACGGCCTTGATACGCCTGGGTATTGAGTCTAACAGAGCTTTGATGGCGTGTACAGGTACAGCTGCCTATGCAGCTTCAAAACGATACCATAGTTCATCATGAGTAGTGACTAGCGTATTGTGACGAGCCAGTTGCTCGGCCACCATTGACCAGACGTTTTCAATTGGTGAGAGATCTGGAGAATGTGCTGGGCAGGGCAGCAGTCGAACATTTTCTGTATCCAGAAAGGCCTTTACAGGACCTGCAACATGCGGTTGTGCATTATCCTGCTGAAATGTAGGGTTTTGCAGGGATCGAATGAAGGGTAGAGCCACGGGTCGTAACACATCAGAAATGTAACGTCCACTGTTCGAAGTACCGTCAATGCGAACAAAAGGTGACCGAGACGTGTAACCAATGGCACCCCATACCATCACGCCGGGTGATACGCCAGTATGGCGATGACGAGTACACGCTTCCTATGTGCGTTCACCGCGATTTCGCCAAACACGGGTGCGACCATCATGATGCTGTAAACAGAACCTGGATTCATCCGAAAAAATGACGTTTTGCCATTAGTGCACCCAGGTTCGTCGTTGAGTACAACATTGCAGGCGCTCCTGTCTGTGATGCAGCGTCAAGGGTAACCGCAGCCATGGTCTCCGAGCTGATAGTCCATGCTGCTACAAACGTCGTCGAACTGTTCGTGCAGATTGTTGTTGTCTTGCAAACGTCCCCAGCTGTTGATTCAGGGATCGAGACGTGGCTGCACGAACCGTTAAAGCCATACGGTAAGATGCCTGTCATCTCGGCTGCTAGTGATACGAGCCCTTGGTATCCAGCACGGCGTTCCGTATTATCCTCCTGAACCCACCGATCCCATATTCTGCTAACAGTCATTGGATCTCGACCAACGCGAGCAGCAATGTCGCGATACGATAAACCGCAATAGCGATAGGCTACAATCCGACCTTTATCATAGTCGGAAAATGATGGTACGCATTTCTCCTCCTTACACGAGGCATCACAACAACGTTTCACCAGGCAACGCCGGTCAACTGCTGTTTGTGTATGAGAAATCGGTTGGAAACTTTCCTCATGCCAGCACGTTGTAGGAGTCACCACCGGCGCCAACCTTGTGTGAATGCTCTGAAAAGCTAATCATTTGCATATCACATCATCTTCTTCCTGTCGGTTAAATTTCGCGTCTATAGCGCTTCATCTTCGTGGTGTAGCAATTTTAATCGCCAGTAGTGTATTAGTTTTTGTTCGGATATTTCGGCGGACAACCTTGCAATCATTCTAAAGTTGATTCGCTTGCAAGACTTATAGATCACAATAAATAAAACAGCCTCATGCCGCAGTTATGGTGTTGAGACGTGAATTCCCGAAATCGATCGTGCAATAAGACTTGTAGCACTATAACTGCAGCCTGACTATATTTTATTTACTGCTACTACTACATGCGGATGCGTTCTCGCCATCCACTATGTTGGATAATGAAGATATTTTTAATTCTTCAGTTTCTCCTGGCGTAATTAATGTCGAAATAGTTTACGGGTGAATTGCCAGACGTCGGTGTCCAACGGACACGATATTTCGGCAAACGACCACGTGGCCATCATCAGGTGCGCTGATGAACTGACTGATGGGGGCCGGCGCCGCGCTTTGATCTCCTCCCCCTCTCCCTCTGATCGGCCACTCCATCGGCCGTCCGCGGCCAGCATCCCTAACCCCACTGCTCCCGCCGACCCAGGGTTCCGTCCATGGTATGCGCCCACGTGCGCGCGCTGGCGGCACCTCTGCTTTTCATCCGCCTGCCCCCGAACTCAGTTCGTTGTCTAGTATCTTATTCCTCTTCTTTTCTGCAGACTAGAAATATACTCTGTAGGAATCAGCATTGATTTCGAAAAAGACGATCGTGTGAAACCCAGCTCGCGCTATTCGTCCACGAGACCCAGAGGGCCATAGACACGGGTTCCCAGGTAGATGCCGCGTTTCTTGACTTCCGCAATGCGTTTGATACAGTTCCCCACAATCGTTTAATGAACAAAGTAAGAGCATATGGACTATCAGACCAATTGTGTGATTGGATTGAAAAGTTCCTAGATAACAGAGCGCAGTATGTCATTCTCAAAGGAGAGAAGTCTTCGAAGTAAGAGTAATTTCAGGTGTGCCTCAGGGGAGCGTCGTAGGACCGTTGGTATTCACAATATACATAAATGACCTTGTGGATAATATCGGAAGTTCACTGAGACTTTTTGCGGATGATGCTGTAGTATATCGAGAGGTTGTAACTATGGAAAATTGTACTGAAATGCAGGAGGATCTGCAACGAATTGACGCATGGTGCGGGGAATGGCAATTGAATCTCAATGTAGACAAGTGTAATGTGCTGCGAATACAAAGAAAGAAAGATCCTTTACCATTTAGCTACAATATAGCAGGTCAGCAACTGGAAGCAGTTAACTTCATAAATTATCTGGGAGTAGGCATTAGGAGTGATTTAAAATGGAATGACCACATAAAATTAATCGTGTGTAAAGCAGATGCCAGATTGAGATTCATTGGAAGAATCCTAAGGAAATGCAATACGAAGCCGGCCGCGGTGGTCTCGCGGTTCTAGGCGCGCAGTCCGGAACCGTGGGACTGCTACGGTCGCAGGTTCGAATCCTGCCTCGGGCATGGATGTGTGTGATATCCTTAGGTTAGTTAGGTTTAAGTAGTTCTAAGTTCTAGGGGACTGATAACCACAGCAGTTGAGTCCCATAGTGCTCAGAGCCATTTGAACCATTTTGCAATACGAAAACAAAGGAAGTAGGTTACAGTACATTTGTTCGCCCACTGCTTGAATACTGTTCACCAGTGTGGGATCCGTACCAGATAGGGTTGATAGAAGAGATAGAGAAGATCCAACGGAGAGCAGCGCGCTTCGTTACAGGATCATTTAGTAATCGCGAAAGCGTTACGGAGATGATAAACTCCAGTGGAAGACTCTGCAAGAGAGACGCTCAGTAGCTCGGTACGGGCTTTTGTTGAAGTTTCGAGAGCATACCTTCACCGAAGAGTCAAGCAGTATATTGCTCCCTCCTACGTATATCTCGTGAAGATACCATGAGGATAAAATCAGAGAGATTAGACCCCACACAGAGGCATACCAACAATCTTTCTTTCCACGAACAATAAGAGACTGGAATAGAAGGGAGAACCGATAGAGGTACTCAGGGTACCCTCCGCCACACACCGTCAGGTGGCTTGCGGAGTATGGCTGTAGATGTAGATGTAGCGGGGTCCCGTGCTCTACTAAGTACGTACCTGCTATCACAATTTATCAGCGGTTCCGTTACTCGAATCTTTTAATGACAGTCCCAGAATTTGGACGTCTGTGTCAGAACCATGGTGTGGTTATAGTCCATTCCATGTAATACCGTCAGGCTATGTTCTGCGACTGCCGAATTGTTAGGCTGCTACAATCTGGTATGGTGCTGGTGTTCTCGGTAACTATCTTCGACAGTACACACAGTCTGACCTATGTAAGTCTTACCACTTTGTCATGGTGTCTTATAGACTCCGGATATCCGTAGTCCAAGTTTTATCTATCGCACTACCAAGTAGCGCCTGTATTTTGGCTGGTGGGAGGAAGACAGTCTTCACTTGGTGTTATCGAAGAATTCGTCCTATCTTGCCGGATAACGCGACACAAAAAGGAATGAATGCAATGGGCGTGTCCTCTTGAGAATCCTCTTCTAGTTCCGCCGGTTGAACACAGGGTGTAGGACATAGGCTGTTCCGAATTTTCCCCTCTCTGTAGGCATTCTTCCGGAAAACTACCCTCAAATGTTCAAGTTCTTCGTTGATACTTTAGTTGTCAGAGATATTGCTAGCCTATGTACTAATGTTTTGAGCACGTCATTTTCCTGAGAAGGGCGGGGGCAGCTGTCGGCATGGAAGTACAGGTTGGTGCGCGTCTTCTTCCGGTACACGCTGTGGCCCAAATTGCCGTCCTCTCTTCTTCTAACCAGGACATTCAGAAAGGGGAGCACTCCGTCCACCTCGACTTCCATGGTGAATTTGATGTTCTGGTGTGTGGAATTGAGATGTGTAAGGAAGGCATTCAGCTTGTGTCTTCCATGTGGCCATATGACGAAAGTGTGAACTGCATACCGGAAGAAACAGGTAGGTTTCCACTGTGCTGGTTCCAGGGCTTTCGCCTCGAAAAATTCCATATTGGCGACAACTGGTGAGAGAGGACTCCCCTTGGCTACTCCTCCCGTTTGCTCGTAGTGGACACCGTCGAAAAGAAAGTATGTCGACGTCAAGACGTCCCTAAAAACGTTGGTCGTCTCTGCGTCAAATTTCTGACCAATAAGTTCTAAGCAGTCTTGTAAAGGCACTCTGGTAAAAAGGGAAGCGACGTCGAAAATCACTAGGACGTCGGTATCTTTAAGCTTGAAGTTGTTATGGCGACCAACAAAATCCAGTGAGTTGCGAGTGTGATGTGAGCACTTCCCGCCGTAATGGCCAAGCAAATCCTTTGGATGCTTAGGAAGTGAATATGTCGGAGCACAAGTGTTATTGACAATGGGACGTAAAGGAACCCTACCTTGTGAACCTTCGGCTGTGCACAAAGTTTTGGTGGAACTGATGCTCTTTGTCTTAGCTTCTTAATAACCTCGTTTGGCAAGCCGGATTCTTTGAGAAGCGTCATGGTCTTCCTCGCCACCCTCTTGGCAGCGTCAGTGTCGATCTTCCGGTATGCACTGTCTTCTAGCAGGCCCCGCATTTCTCCATGTACTTCTGGTGAGATAGGACCACACTTTCGTTGCCCTTATAACAATTTCAGGATATTTCCTTAGTTCCCTTATGGCTATTCTTCCCCTGCTAGAGATGTCCGTTTTCATAGGTTTTGTTTGCGTGATAGCACGACGGGTTTCGCGACATACTTCTTTAGCTGTTTCAGGGAGAAGTCGTGCTGCTACCTGTTCAACTGAACTGATTATATTCGTGACAGGTGCGGATTTAGTAGCGGGTGCAAAATTCAGTCCTTTCTTAAGAGCTGCAAAGGATGGGGCCACTCCACGCCGACACCAACGTGGTGACCAAACCAAAAGTTCTACTGTCATCTCCGTATAACATGTTAGTTTTCGAATCGTGAGTCACAGAATGCGGGCTGTGATGTTATCCATGCGTCGGGGTAGGATTACTCATTGACATGGTCCATCAGGAGACAGAAAGTGGACGAAAGCGATCGAAGGGTAGCGGCTTGTAAGGGCAGAGGGAAAAAAAGTGCCAAGGCAAGCAGCAAGGGAAAAAAAACCTTTGCGACAGTAGGACGGGTAGTAAGGGCAGTAGCGGCTTGCTAGCTGCGACAGTGCATGCAAGGTGTGATTATGTTAGTGCGAGGTGTCGTGCATCGTTACCTCTGTCGTTATAGGACTTGCTGCAGCTGCTGCGTCCCTGTAACAGTTCAAGGTCGTCATACATTAGTGGGCGATCGGTCATAGATCAGCTCATAGTGTAGGTGGTGTGTGTGGCTGGTTTGCGTGCTGTGTACAGTACTGTTTCCTTGCGATTGCCTGTTTTTCGGCGGGTCTAGCATCCGGGTGTACCAGTAGTAGCTGTGTTGCAGAGGCTCGCTAGTACTGTAGTGTTAGCGTGCTATGGACCATAGATGTTTAGTTTCTTGCTAATACTGTTTTTGGTCTGTTACGTTTCCATCTATGGTTTTGGTCGTAGTTACCCAGAGAAAGGATAAACGGGTTAGGTGAGTCTCGTGTTGTTGTACAGTCGTGTGGTGAGTTTTTGGAGTACCTGCAAGATGGTATCTAGCCGATATTCCGGGTGAAGGTCCGCGGTGCGTGTGTAGCGCGGAGCGTTGCTTATGATTCTGAGTACTTTGTTCTGTATGAGCTGCAGATAGCGCAGGCGTGTGGGCGCAGCGTTTCCACAGACAGGGGCTGCGTACGTCATCAGGGGTCGAATAAGTGTCATGTACACTCGACAGCAAAAAAAAGTGGGTCACGCCTGAATTCCAACGTTTAGGCTGCACCTGAATGTATGAAACCAACATAGCATATCTGTGTTGCACATCGTCACAACCCTCCACAGTACAGTCGTTGTAAGATACACAATGGGTACCGCTATAGACTACTAGAGAACGTTGGTCTTTGACAGTCCGTCCAGGTGTAAAGTAACACCACGATAGTACAGAAGAGATCAGACAGTCCTTAACGTTTGTAAACTAAACTTAATTACAATAAGTGACATTTCAAACGTTATGGGACAACTAATTTTGTCACATAAATCGTTCAGTAATCCTTAGGCACAATTAAATATTTGAGACAGTATTTCGATTTATAAAGTTGTATGGCAACTGGAAACAAGTTCTTTTCTGTCTAAAAGGTTTACCCAATACATGCTGAATGTCGTTCAACGTTCAACGGGGAGTGGTTTCGCATCAACTTTATGTAATACTAAGCAGTTAAAAGAAAACGTGATTAACGGCGGTAAGCACTCTACGGAAATCCCAACATTAACAGCGAATCACAAGTAATATCATTGTTCACATCACTCATCAACAGTTACTTCTACACAAAGTTGTACTTTAAATGACATGACCAACGTCTTCGTTCTGGATGCGGATGCAAACCCAGAACGTAAAGCCATTGTTAACCAAGCAAAGCTTTGTGCCTTATCGAGACTCGATCACTAGCCAGAAAGAGACGTCAAATATTGACGTTTGCACCAGTATCAGTTATCAATTCTCAACTTGAACGTAAATGACGATAATGTTTGTACGAAACCAGGAACCCTAACATGATAATTACCTTCTTGGTAATTAACCTCGAAAGACGTTGTATATTGTTGCATTGTCAAGGAACAAAGGATGCAAATGTTTAAAATTGAAATGCCATCATGTAATGCAGGTGACAAGGATGCAAACCCAGCACCTAATCGGATTGTTGAATAAGTACGTAAAATCAGAATGTAGATATCACAGTTTGTCACCAGTAGTGAGGTTGGAACCTTAAATGACGCCTGAAGTTGTATTGCCTGACCGGGATTCGAACCCGGCGCCTACCGCCGTCGTTGTCTAACTAGGAACAGACGAGGAATGTCCAATGTTGGTCCACCATTAGCGAGATGTGCGCACGTTTAACTAGAAATAAGGCGACGAAAACGTCTATGCTGCCTGAGAGTCGAACGCCGCACACATGGTTATGAAGACACGTCAATAATCAAATTCTTATTCAGTGGTAGCTATGAGTAGCATCTTTAGTTGCAAAACCTTAAGGCCTTTCTCATCCCTAGTAACGTGTTGCCTAATATCTGCGATATCATGGCGTTAATTTACAAGTGGATTGACTGCCGTAGCCGGCCGGAGTGGCCGTGCGGCTCTAGGCGCTACATTCAGGAACCGAACTACCGCTACGGTCGCAGGTTCGAATCCTGCCTCTGTCATGGATGTGTGTGACGTCCTTAGGTTAGTTAGGTTTAATTAGTTCTAACTTCTAGGTGACTGATGACCTCAGAAGTTAAGTCGCATAGTGCTCAGAGCCATTTGAACCATTTTTTGACTGCCGTAAAGGGCAATGTTCTCTAGTAGTCGTGTATCATTGAGATGTAGATGAAGTGCCTCAACAGAAAGTAATTTCCGTCGTGCAGCACGTATTGTTTCAGAGACACTGAGTACATGTTATAAGTGCACAAAACGTGTATTATATACTATGTATATACTATTATTTGGAGAAGCTGCCGCCAAACCTGTTTACTTTTACATTCCGCTTAGTTGTCGTGGTTGAATATACGTTTTCTTAAGGCTACATCTAATGCAGAGCGCTTACAAGAAAGAATAGTTTCCTGCGTCATGCTATTGCTAGCTAGGTGAAATATTTTGTGGTAGCTATGTTTAAAATGAATGTATTTTTGAACGTATTGTTCGTCAAATATTTGAATGAATCGTCAACTGTAGGTGTGCCTGCACATGTTATAGCATAATAGCTGTAGCTGCGTTAGTTTATACTACAGACTTGTGTAGGTTAGGTGTAACTTTTGATCCTTCAAGGGGTGATCGTGGCCTTGCGGCCCCGAGTCTGTACTAGCCGCGGCTCGCGAGCTACGGGTCAGCCAGGCTGGCCGAGATGAGACGGAAGTGAGCGAGCTGGCGGTGGCGTTGGTGGGCCAACAGCCCGGGAGGAGCCAGCACGGCTGCGCTGCATGCCTCTGCCTCTGCCGCTTCGTTTGACGTAAATATGTTTACCTCCTCTCCTGGCATCAGTATAAGAGCGGCAAGCAGTAATACACATCAGGTTAATCCGTCCCATCCTCTGTTATGCCAGTCCTGCCTGGATATCTGCCACCCCCCCCCCCCCAAATTCTATAAGTCCCTCCAGATCCTTGAGCGTCATGCACTCCGCCTCGCCTTCCGTATACACCTCCCGTACCCCACGCGGATCCTCTATGATCTCATTCCTTTCCCCCATCTGCTCCTATTCCTCGAACATATCCGCATCCTCTACACCTCCCGCCGTCTTGAACCCCCTCACCCCCCGGTTGCTCCTCTCCTCTCCCATCCCCGCCCCCCTGACACGTCTTCACCGTTGTGTCCCCCCTACCCTCCATCTCTACACCCTACATCTCCTTTCCCAAGGTGGCTTCCATCAAATCCCCCTCCCGGATGATGCCCTCTCTCCCTCCATTTATCCCTCCTATCAACTCTGATCCTCACTCCCCCACCTTTCCTCTGTTCTTTCCCTGGGCTCCCTCTTCCCCCCTTCCATCCTGTTTTCTCCCCACTGAACCTCTCCCTACCACCGTTCTCCCCCCCCCCCGCCCCGAGTCCTTTTGTATTCCCCTCCTCTGCCTACCCCACTCCCTGTCGCGTCTGCCTAGCGCCCCCCACCCCTTTTATGGGTCCTCATCCTCCATCAGCTCCTTTCCCGGCTCCCCCCCCCCTTTTTTATTTTCCCATCATCTGTCCAGTTTCCCCCCACCTGCTCTCGGCTGTGGTATGTCACATTTGCCAATTTTTTAGTGCAGTGTTCCAGTGACTGTTCAGTGTTGTTCGTCTTTCTCATGTTGCGAACAGAAACCATGCTGTCGTTGGGTGTGAATTTTATGTCTTTTGCGAACAGAAACCAGACTGTCGCCATGTTTTTTTTAATTGTCTGTCTATTGTTTTACCTGTCTGCTTTGTATGTATTTTCTTAGCGTCATCATCCCTCTGTTCTTTGTTTTAAGTTCCACGATTTCTTTTCGCCATGTTACTCTTTAAGTCTCCGATTTTATCGCCTGTTTTTATTATTTATTCTCTTCATCTTTCTAACAAAGTCTGTAGGCTGAAGAGCGGCATACTAAGCTGCTGCCAGCCCGCCCCCTTCGGGGGGATTTGAAATTCAATAAAGGAAAAAAAAAATTTCAAATCAGGCTGTCTGCCGTAATGGCTCACTGGGAGAGGTCTATTCGAGATAGAGTCGTCGCTCTCATTGAAGAAGGAGGATGTTCCATCAGAGAAGCTGGCAGACGGTATGGCGTACCACATACCACTGCAACGATATGGTGGAGGATCTGCCTTGAAAGAGGCACCACCTACAGGGCTCCTGGCTCAGGCAGGAAGAGAGTGAGCTCACAGCAGGAAGACAGGGACGTAGTGTCTAGGAGCAGAGAAAATCCCTTTCTGAACGCTAAGCAGTTGCGGCGGGAGACCAACTTCCCCAGCTCCAGTGACACGATTCACCGAAGGCTGAGGGACGCTGGACTGCAAGCACGATGATCCGCCGTGAAACACGGAGCTCCATCTGTGGGCGTCGTGGGACAACGTCATTTTCTCTAATGAGAAGGTGTTTTCCACCAGTAACGACGGTCCACGAATCGTTTACAGGCCGCAAGGGACTCGCCATCGACGTGAATATGTAACCACGACGAGAAGAAGTAGCTGGCTATCTGTTACCTGCTGGGGTTAGATTTCTGCGAGAGGGGCGGGAATTCTTCACAGGATAGAAGGAACTATGGACAGCGTGCAGTATGCCCACATATTGGAAAATGTGATGCTTCCGTCAGTGTGAATGCTGTACGCAGAAGGGGACGTCACATTGCAAGAGGACCATTCTCCCATTCACAAGTCTGTATTTGTTCAGCAGCGGCTCTCCACGAGTGGCGTCAACGTCATCGACTGGCCGCCACGGGCGGCTGATATGAACCCCATGGAAAACATGTGGGCTGAGGTCGCCAGAACATTAAAAGAGCACTGGCTACGAAACCAACCAACTACTGCGGACGCTCTTTGGGACTGCATCCTGGAAGCCTCGGAGGAAGTTACTTCTTCAAGTTTTTACGTCTGACGGCTTATACATTCTATGCCAAGACGCATGATGGAAGTACAAAATAGTGAAGGATCCTGGATAACATATTAGAGTCCTTAAAATGTTTTGTTATGTCTTCTTTTTCGTCATTTTTCATCATTGGGAGCTAGTGAAAGATCTCGTAGCAACAGAAAAGGTACAATATAGGTTAGTTTTCCTTTGAGCTGCCTTTTTAAATCAAGTGGGTTTCTTTTGAATATACAGTTTGTTAAAGATTCTATTTGATTTCATATATACCCTGTCTAGATACTTACAAACTAATCAGCGTAGATGGACTCTGTCACAGTAGTTTTTGTTATTTCAAATACATCTCTCTCTTCCCCTCCATCCATGAATGTACCCTCTGTGCTCCACACAATACGCAAACGATTTCATATTATGTTTACTCGTTGTTAATATCTCCTCTATTCTCTCTCACACACACACTCTCTCTCTCTGACTCTATCGCCGCAAGTGCCCTTCTATTCAATTCCCCCAAAACTTTTTAAACAAATCTAGCGGTTTCCATTGACGCTACATTTTCTCTTTTAATTGCTGCTGTCTTTACTCTCTATCATTCCTCTCAACAACTATGTAACCGTATTCTTTGATCTCCCCTTCCCTGTAACCCATTCTTCGTTCTGAAAACAGTCCTTCCTTGTCTCTCTGTCCTAAGATAAAACGAACTGTCGCACACATCTAAGTAAGCAATACTTTGCAAGCATTTCACGCTTATATTTTGCACTTCTGCACTTCTATCCATTCCCAGATCCCGCCCTCCTTCCTGTTACCCGTCCCTTGACATCTGCATCTTCATCTAAATGAATACTCTGCAATTCATAATTATGTGCTTGGCAGGGGGTTCTGTTGTCTGGTGGATTAATCTTGTATTGATGTGTAAAACGTGTAGATTCACATCTCACGTCAGGCGTAGATTTTTAACACGCACAGGTAACTCTCCTTCACCCATAGTAACGCCAAGTGCAGAACGCCTGTAAGCTCCGTAGTTCAATATCCGTAGTAAAGGTAACATCCATCCGCTGCCAACTGGGACAGAGCGGCATTCGTCTGAACTGTGACAGGTGGAGAAACCCCGGAAGGCAGACACTCTGTCACCAGCAAGCCGTCGTAAACTAGAAAAGGTATTTCATTTAATGAACCAATGGCCGTAAGTTCACAAGGCTCTTACTTTATTTGAAACTGAGACGTTGAAAATTGTGGTGCTGGACTGGGATTAGAATTCGATTTCACTGTGTTCCCCAAGATTGCAAACTCTTCTAGGCCTCCTCGAAAGGCACCTATCTGGTTTCTAATCCTGATCAGCACAAAATATTCATTATTTCATTTCAAGCCCTAGCATGTGCACTCCGAACTACTATTGAAAAATAGTTGCATTTTCAACGTCTCTTATTGCGTTGTCAGCTGTAACGTGTTCGTTTCAACTCACATCCACATGATGAGCTTTTTATCACAACATTACAAGATCAAACGTTTATTTATATCTTTTCAAGTTCAAACATTCCTCTCTATCCTACTGGCGAAAACGGATTTGGGTTTGACGCTGTGTTCGTTGTGATCACCAACGACGATATGTTGTGGATTCAACTTCTAGCCAGCAGAGTATTTTCCATCACATCATTGAAAGTACAAACATGCCACTACTAGCTATTATTGGAAAAGAATTTGATAGTTAAAGTGTCTTCATGACCACGTGTACGGGGTTTGAATTCCATTCAGCACAGAACTTTTCGTCGCCTGACGTCCAGCTAAACATGCGCACATCTCGCTACTGGTGAACCAACGGGAGCTATTTATCGTCTGTTCCTGGCTAGAAAACGATGGCGCTAGATGCTGGGTTCGAATCCCAGTCAGGCAAAAACAATTCTATCGTCATTTAAGGTTCCAACCTCTCACTATTGGTGAAAACATTTGATATTTAACTTCTGATTTTACGCCGCACTTCGTTAACAATCCGATTAGGTGCTGGGTTCCCATCCCTGCCACAAGCTTTACATGATGGCATTTCAATTTTAAACATGAGCATACCCTGTTCCTTGTGAAAGGCACCATATTAAACGTCGTTGGGGGTAGTTCCCAGGAAGGTAACTGTTATGACAGGATTCCCAGTTCAGTACAAACATTTTCGTCATTTCTTTTCAGGATATGAATTAATAATTAATACTGGTGCAAACGTCTATACTTCACGTCTCTTTGTGCCTAGTGATCGGTTCTCAATAAGGCACAAACAAAGCTTAGCTTAGTTAGCAATGGCTAAAGGTGCTGGGTTTGAATCCAGGTCCAGAACGACGACGTTGATCATGTATTTAAAGTTCGAATTTGTGTACACGTAGCTGTTGATGTGTTAAGAGAACAATGACATTACTGGTGATTCGCTGTTAATGCTGAGATTTCAGTAGAGTGCTTGTTGCCGTTAATCGCGCTTTTTTACTGGTTCATCCAATATCCAGTTTCCAGAGCCACTCGCCGTTGAGCGTCCTTCAGCACGTGGATGAAAAACCTTTTCGAGAGCGAAAAACTTTTTCTCATTGCCGTACAGCTTTGTAACTGCATACATTGTCTCAAGTATTTCATTTTGACTAAGGATTACTGTACGATATATGTAAAATAATCCGTTTTCTCAGACCTTTTGGAATGTCACTTGTTGTAATTAAGGTTAGTTTGAGTGTTATGAGGTGTCTCATCGATAAGAACGTGTTTTCTAATATGTTTTGTATGACGATATTAGTTAACGCTTAGACTGACTGCCATAAAGACCTTTGGTCTCTAGTAGTCTCTTGCGGTAACCATTGTGTGTAGTCAAACGACTATTCCCCATGGGGTTTTGGTGTTTAGAGGACCTGCAACACAGCTACGTTATGTTGGTTGTATTCGGCAGTGACCCACTTTTTTTGCTGTCAAGTGTACATGGACCTAGACACCCTCCTATTCAGTGTGCTACGCCTGTTAAGCATAGGGTAGGGTTGTTTGAGCCTCGCATTGGCTTTGTTGGTCACGTGTTGAATGTGGTCCCCCCAGAGTAGTTTACGGTCCAGCCAGACACCGAGGTATTTGATTTTCTTGCGGGAATGTATTGGGCGCGCATGTAGTGTTATTGGGTTGCAGTGCTGAAGTTTGCGCAGTAGTTTCTGTCTTCTAGTGAACAGAACGGACCAGCTGGTGTGGCCGTGCGGTTCTAGGCACTTCGGTCTGGAACCGCGTGACCACTACGGTCGCAGGTTCGAATCCTGCCTCGGGCATGGATGTGTGCGATGTCCTTAGGTTAGTTAGGTTTAAGTAGTTCTAAGTTCTAGGGGACTGATGACCACAGATGTTAAGTGCCATAGTGCTCAGAGCCATTTGCACCATTTGAACAGAACGCCTTCGCACTTGTCGACGTTTACTTTAACACGCCATTTCACAGCCAAGGCTCTGCCGCTCTGAGTGCAGTCTGTAGTCGTGCGTTAATGTTAGATGGCTTCCAATCTTGTGCAAGGATGGCAGTATCATCCGCGTAGATTGCCACCGTCGTGTTGTGTGTAGCTGGTGGTCGTTAATGTAGAGGTTAAACAGTAAGGGCCCTAGGATGCTTCATTGGGGTACTCCTGCCTGGATACCATGTCGTGTCGATTGTTTGTGCTTCACGTCGGTGTGAAACTCCTGTCCGTGAGATATGAGTGTATGAGACGTACGTGCCCGTCGGGGAACCCTGCGTCGCTGAGTTTTCGTATGAGGCCGTTGTGCCATAGACGGTCGAAGGCCTTTTCGATGTCAAGGAACACTGCCCCAGTTGCTTTGTTTGTGTTGTATCCGTGTGTTATGTATTCAACGACACAGAGGAGTTGTTGTGTTGTCGAGTGGTGATTCTTGAAGCCGAACTGCTCCGGTCTCAGGAGGTCGTTTGTGATGCAGTGCCTAGTGAGTCGTTTTAGTATTACCTTCTCAACGATCTTGCTGAGTGCGCTCAGCAGACTGATGGGTCGGTAATTTTGTGGAGGGAGTGGTCTTTCCCCGGCTTCCTGAACATCAGGACCTTGGCCGTCTTCCATAAGGCGGGAAAGTATTGATGTTTAAGTATGGCATTCGTGATATGTGTGAGGCATTCTCTTAAGAGGTGACATCGCACCATCATTCAGCTGCTTGCCCGTGAGATTGATGATAGTCTTACAGAGAACATCATGAGGTTCAGATATACACTCGAATTTCGATGTTTGTCGTCCGGTGGCCTTTCTTTGTGCAGTCTGCTGTGGCCAATGTGGCACCACCAATCGAGTCCCACGTCCACGAACTGAACTGTTTGGTCATCTGTAGATGTAATTTGTAGAGTTCTTTGTTGGTCAGGTCCAGGAACCAGCGAGTAAAGCTGTCTCTCTCACGTACCGTGGCTAGGCTGGTACGTTCCCTGATTCTTCAGGCTGCCGCTGAGTCGATATGTTGCCAGAATCCTTATTCGAAGTTCCTCCAGCAGAGTTCAAGACATCATCAAATAGTGCAGTTGAAAGAAGTCTTAGCCTTCAGACTCACTCTTAAGCTCGCCGCATACTCGCAACCATGAGGTGCAGTGGGACAGTATCCAGCGGTAGACATCTCGGGCAGCAAGCCCTCGAACTCCCACTGCGCGTGTTCTGCTCGTGAGACTCGCCGGCCGATGTGGCCGAGCGGTTCTAGGCGCTTCAGTCTGGAACCGCGCGACCACTAGGTCGCAGGTTCGAATCCTGCCTGGGGCATGGATGTGTGTGATGTCCTTAGGTTAGTTAGGTTTAAGTAGTTCTAAGTTCTATGGACTGATGACCTCAGATGTTAAGTCCCATAGCGCTCAGAGCCATTTGAACCATTTTTTGAGACTCGTTGAAAATCGACTGATGCATAATGCTACGACGACGGAGGACGTTCTAAGAAAGTTAACAGAGGAGACGTTCATTCTACTGAACAGACTCGGAATAAGCAGGGGTAATTCCAGCTGCGATAATTTCAAGTTGCTGGTTGCTTAATTTTTTAATGTCAGGTGAACGAGGTGCCCTAACCATTGTTACTGGATTTTCCTGGAGTTTTTTCGTTGAATCTTACAACCATCTGAAGTGTATTAGTTTATTTCATAATTATTATAGTTTATGAGCAGTGGCGTGCTAAAATAATAAAAACTGGTGGATTTCTTTCACTCATTATCTTCTTTAAGTTTCCATATAAAGCTAAAAAGTTCAAATACGGACAAAGGAGCGAGCATACCGCCAGACTTTGTGTTAAAGAAATGCTAAAACAGGAACTGAAGGACAAAATAAAATTTGATAACAGTTTTTAGAAACAGCTTTCCCTTGATTTCATCGATAATTTTGAATAACAATTCTTATTTACCGAAGAAAGTGTCCACCAACTTTCGACTTGGACCATTATGGGAATAAGCAACACAATATTGTCGTCTACGCTTTTTTCTTGCTGCTTTCTCGTTTCGGAAAAATTGCATTATTATTTTGAAATGGTAACAGAACGAGATAGGGAGCTCTATTCGACAAAACGAATATACAGCAACACTATTTTTAATTTCAGATGGTGGCTAAAAGCAATATTTTTAGTCTTGTGAGACGTTCAGTGCAGAACAGAAGGATACGAAGCGTTACTCAAATGCCACAGACTTAACGAATATCCCATAAACAGTCATAAAATAACTTCATAAACTGAGTGAGACTATAGTAGACACAAATTTTGCTTCTAAGCACATGTTCATCGAACGAAAAGCGTGGCTGTTTTCTGATGCAACGATGTTTGTGAGCAAGAAGGGAAGAAAACGCAGCGATGAAAATATAAGAATGAAATAATATATTCACTTCAGTTGTATTTACGAAGCGTGCAGTTTTAATTGCAGTTCCTTCAGTATATTAGCCGTCTCCCTTTCCGCTACGACCGAGTGTGCTCTTCATACTGGAATTTCTCGCTACCCCAGCAGGAGCAATTGCCAAGATCACGAGTAACGACAGAGCTTGATGCGCGTGCCGCCACTTCTACTTCGAAGAGTACACGATTAAGTTTTTAGGTTATTTGGGGGTACGTTCTCTGTAACCGCTGCACCAGGTCGAAGGACCCCTTGCAGTTGGAATATTTGTCATCGACGGGAATTCTCGAAGCCCTCCTACTGAACCTGTAACAAACTAATTTTACATAAGTCATTTTCAATATGTTTTGTACCAACATACGTAGGATAATTGAAAAATATTAAATTCTAACAAAATGGTCACGTGTTGAGGCAAATGCTACATTTTTTCGCCCAGAATATTGATACATGAATGTGCACCGAAAACAGGCTCTTGAAGATATCGCAAAACGGGTACGTACTGTGACAATGAATTCAGTTTAGAATGCCGGCATCAAAGTCCGATCAAAATCTTATGTACAGTTTCAAATTACGTTTACCGCCAATCTGAAAAATATGGTTTCGAGAGAAACGCGATTAAAGTTTTGGATTATATTTGTTGTAGTTAAGTTAAACACAACTCTAGTCAGCGATCTGCGGACCATTCAGCAATTCTCCCAGATCCAAATAGAGGCCCTGCTCAACCTTCTCCGTGGCCTTGGTGGACCAGCGGGCCTTCTTGGCAGCTTTTGTTATCCATTCCTCTGCCCGCTAGATACACTTTTAGTCCGATTTTGTGCAGAAGTTTTAACAGTCTGGTTCAGGCACATTCATAATTTCCATAGTGCCTGTTGAACCGTCGTTGAAATTACATGTCGACTATTTTTTTTCCCCACTGTGAATGGCTTTCGAAGATACCTTTTCACAGATCGCCTTGCAACTCGATGACAGAGTTTCTGGCGGACTTGGGATGAACACTACAATAAAATAGATACTCTAAAGAACATTTTTAAGCTTAAAAATAAAAAACAATCTTTTTTTAAATTTTTAACCAGAACTACCGTTTTGATTGATATTCTTAGCGGCTGTTGTCGTGGAGAATGTTCCACACGGTCGTCTGGCCTATAACATGCTGGCGGGCCATCTGTCTGGTGCTGATACCGAGCTTACTGTCGAAGATCGTTTATCTCCATCTTCAAGTGTGTGTACGTCTCTTCGAACGTATTTCCGACCCTATGCCCAAATGACCTTTATCGCTCCTTGTCCTATCGGGGGCCGTTTCCTGCAGTTTGTCCTCATTTAGTAAAATTAGCCTGTATACAAAATGTTACCCTACGTACTGTGTGTGGTTGTGCTGAAACGTTAATCATTTGCACATCCAAGCAAATAGTACACTTCATGCCAATTTGAAATTAGTTGTGTCCCGTCTTCATGGAGTGAATAATGTAACGGCCAGCTATGGACTATGGATACCGACCTATATCACAGAGCATAAATATCACTAGAGTGAGCATTCGGATGCGCATAACGAGAGTTCTGTCCGCGAATTCTCCTCCAGCTCAAGCCACGTGTATTTTAGGCCGTATAGCGCTTAGCGTATTATGGGCGTTGTTACTTCGCTGCTACAAATAGATCACCTTCAGAGGTACCGCGAAACTTTGTATACGCATTTGGCAGTCAGCTTATTAAATTGATACCAGGAACTGAAGCTGCCTTAAAGATTTTAAGAGCGATGGGATTGTGCTTTTTCACCTCAAGATCATAGCTCAGATATTCCACTTCATTTACGTTGTTAATGGGATAAGAAGTGCCAGACAACAATTTTTTTGCGTTTTATCCTGCGATTATTCATATTGTTGATTCTCTGTTCTAATTAATTCCGTTACAATGACACTGTAGACGACGCCAAAGTGTCACGAAAAAACAACGCATCTGGAACTATCGAAATTGTTACGGTAAATACGATAAGCGATTTGAATCACCTGGTTGTCCATTATTATTTTCTATTCTTCTTTATTTACCCTTCTCATTTTTTTAGGCAAGTAATATATCTAACTTTTTTCGCCATCCCATCAGAAAAGTAAAATCATACACTTCACAATCCGCCCCGATAGCTGAGTGGTCAGCGTGACGGATTGCCGTCCTACGGGCCCGGTTTCGATTCCCGGCTGTGTTGGGGATTTTTCTCCGCTCAGGGACTGGGTGTTGTGTTGTCTTCATCATCATTTCATCCCCATCCGGCCCGCAGGTCGCCCAATGTGGCGTCGAATATAATAAGAGCTGCACCAAGGCGGCCGGACCTGCCCCATAAGGGGCCTCCCGGCCAATGGCGCCAAACGCTCGTTTCCATTCCCATGCACTTCACACAAAAAAATAAAAAAATATAGCATCAATGCTTGAATTTTGGACTAATAGAAGAAGTGACAGCTAACAATAGTCTTCTACTGCACTCATTCACATTGTCGAAATTGTTCTAACTAATTACGATACAAAGACACTGCATACGAAACTGTCTCACGCGGAAATACTTAGATAAACACAATGGTGTGAGAACCTGCATAAACTGGAGGAAATTAATCAGACTATCATGTATGTCTGGCAGTTTACTCAAACACACTTGGAAATTTATCTAGTACTTCTCTTGTAAATACATGGCCATAAATAGCAGAAATTATCCCTACAGTGCAAGACTTTGTAATATCATGTCCCGATATTTTTCAACATGAAAGTGCCTCATATCAACATGACATTTACAATTACATATATTTATTGTACATACCTATGAAAAATAACAGATCCTCCCTTCACATACTTCTCTTTACATTTGTGGCAAAGACAATACTGGACCATAGCTGTTACTAAAACTCAAACGTGCAGAAACGTATATAAAACAAGGCGAATACGTACAGTATTCAAATTTCGGCATTACCGCAAACTGTAGACAAACAGTGTAGTCCCAAAATCACGTGACTAGCTCGGTATGCTGTTGATAACAGGCGCAGTAGACTATGCTCACTCCATAAGAACACATACTCTATGACATATACCAACGATCTGAAACGTTATGACCATGTGCTTAGTAGCGTACTGGTTTACATTTGGAACACAATACAGCAGAGATTCTGCGTGACATGGATTCAATAAGTCCTTGGTAGGGTTACAGAGGTATACGGCTCCAGATTTCTACGTACAGGTCACACAGTTCCCGTAAATTACGGACCGATGGTTTGCGGACGCGGAGCTGCGCCCGGTTGCGACCCAGATGTGTCCCATAAGGTTCAAATCAGGTGAATTTGGTGGCCAAGATACCAAACTGAGTTTACAATCATGCTCCTCAAACTGCTGTAGCACGATTCTGGTCTTGCGACACAGACAATTATCCTTCTGGTAGGCAAACTCACCAGACAAAAAATTAGTCACCCCTACAGAAATCATAACAAACATCATTTAATTCCACGTAATTCCGCACGTGGACTTGATAACCGCCTGAATCCGCTTAGGAAACGAGTCCATAAGGGTATGCAGGTACATCTCGTCCAGGTTAAGCCACTCGCCGAGGATTTGATAACCCAGTTCCACCAAATTGTGGAGACACTGATGCTGGCATTTTACCAGTTGTTCCAACATGTCATGCAAATTCTCTATGGGGTTCAAGTAAGGTGATTTTACAGGTCAGTATAGATGTTCTGTGTTCAGTGTTCAGAAAACCAGTTACACATTCTTCCAGCCCGATGAACTCCATTGTTGCTGTCTTGAAAAATTGGGGTGTCAATAGCATACCGATAATGCAAATGTTGTGACTGACTGAAAGGTAACATCCGATCATTCAGAATGCTTACATAAACATGCTGCTTCATGTTAGTAGTCACCTCAGGGATTGGGTCTAATTCATGATAAGAAAAACACCCCCAAAATGTTACAGATCCACCTCTGACTGGAACCTGACCTTGCACACATTCAGGATGAAATGCTTGATTTGGCCTTCTGTGCAGTCGACGACGTGCGTTATTTGAATATAGGCAAAAACGTGATTTTTCAGACTACATTACGTTCCGCAAGTCAGATACTGCCCACATTAGATGATTTCCATCCCATTTAAGATGCGTAGCTTCATGTGCCCGTGTGAGCAATGGTCCCTTGCGATGTGGTCGACTCCAAATGTTCATTGCACGCTGTTCCCGTCGTAATGTTGTCTCGTTAATAGGTGAGAATGGACCTTCATTCACTGATTGCAGCGATTCCTGTTGGGTTTGGGAGCGATTTTGATTCACAAGCCGTTAAACACGTCTTCACTCCCTCTCAGTCAGGATATTTTTCCGACCACAATACTGACGCGTTTCGGGGTCACGTGTGCTACACCACTGCTTGTAGTCTGCCGCGAAAGACCAACAAATTCAGCAACTTCACACACCGTATGGTCATTGACACGGCCAAACACAATTGCTCCTCTCTGCAACTCTGTTAAGTCCCTACATTTAGCCGTGTTTACGTACAACGTCAGCTTGAAACAAAAATGTCTCACTGATCGTTACTGCCTTAGGCCGTGTCCTATGTGAGCGACAGAAGCGCGCGACAGCTTCAGGCGACAAAACACAACTGCAGGTGTAGTTAGGGAAGTGTCCTATGTGAGCGACATCTGTGTCGCTGCCTGTCTCGCACTGCAACTGGCGACGTTTGAATTCAAACGTGTTTGAATCTTGTCGCTGCAGCACATGTGACACAGACCGACAGCCACGTGTCTTCTTTGCAAAGCAGTGGAGCGGACGCGACGACAGCTATGAATTACTTAACATCCGATTTTAAGAAAACTATTAGGTGAAAAAATCTGATTCTTCCGCAACCTATAGCTTGATATCCTAAAAGGATAAAGGTCAGAATTTATTTTCGTTATTCGTCATAGTTACTGTGCTGCACGAAATTTTTAAGAATTTGCAGAGGTAAAATCACATTGTGTAGACTTTCCGTATGGTTCATTTAAGGCCATACATTATTGCATATGAAATGTAACCAATATATCTCAGTTGTATTTAAAGTTGAGACCTGCATGATATCTCTTCTAGAGATATTGGTTGTTATATCCGCGGACGGGTCACTCGCGGCGCGTCACAACCTTTCCTGCTCTTCGGGAATCAGGTGGTCGTAAAAATCGTCGTATCTCATAAAAGGTTCAAGGTATCGGAACGTCAATTTTTGGAAATGACAGCACGCAGAAAGGACTATTTTATCGTATGATTAACACTCGATACGTTTTTGTAAACGCGTGAGCAGAGCGAAAACAAGACTCCCTGTAACTTACACCATGAGGTTTCGTCCAAATTTTCATAGCCTAACAAAGGGAAAGAAACAGGTAAACGGGGTATCAAAGTGACCAGCATGAGGTCTAGGTTGGCATGAAAATATTTAAGTGCTTGAAAGTAATCAGGGTAATGAACGAAAACTTAATTAATAAACTGAGGAAAAATTGAAATATTTCACGAAAAGCTGCTGTAAATGAAGTGTCAAAAATTTCATCTGGTCAAGACATAGCTATTTCGCACGTAGAAAGATACATTGGTTCGGTATTTAAATGTCAAAAAGGCTTCCTTCGAATTAAGTACGTTAGGACGGCAAACGTGGGGTCAGTAAGATCATGCTTTCTGAACAAAACTTGAAATTCAAAAATGGAAGAAATCAGTCAAATATTTTATGAAATAATTTGTGTAAAAGAAATAAGTAGATCAGAGAAACGTTCTACGTGCCTTTGAATGATGCTCGAAATCATGAATAGAAAATGAGGTGCACCAAACGTTTTCATAATATTTTTATTTTATGCTTTTAGACATATCATTACACAAAACGTTTGACATTCTTTTAAAAAAATTTGGAAGCCCTACTTTTACAGACTACTTAGAGTAACTGAAACACTTGGCCTTAACACTGACCGCAGATGAATTACGTTCGCAACATCACATATCTGTAAAATTTCATGGTTCATTATTAGGAATTAAATGCGTGTGATATACTGCGATAGGTTTGAAGATCAAGTTCTTTGGCAATACCTTAAAAATATACTTAGCGTTGCAGTGTTAACAGTATACATAAACTTTGTATACAGAATCGTAACTGAGTCAGTGAAATTATAAGAACGGCCCGGAATCGAACCCAGATCTTTATCCACACATGTAATTACGTCAGTGTGTATGCTTATGTTCGTATTTAGCGTAGTTAGTCATGTAATAGTCATTCCTCCACATTTATTGGCTGTTAAAAGTTCTTGATCATGTAAAGAAACATTTGTATTTAATTTATTGATGAGATAGTCGAATGCTCCTCTGCTCATTCACGTGTATTCGAAGAATTTATCTGGCGATTTCGTAGTTGACGATACTTATGAAATTCTCCATGGAGATTCCTCCCTTTGTAAATTTCATGCAGAACATTTCTTTACACTTTATTTTCTTAAGTAAACCTAATTCTGTAGCCTTACTGTCCAGCTATGGTATTCTACGGATTAAGGACACCGTTTTCTAGAAACAGCTGGTTGGCTCTAAGCAGCCATCTTCTAGTGCGACATGGTCTCTCGCACGCAGGACACCCAAGGTTGTCGCTCGATGCTGCCGCTTGTCACTGGAGTGTAGCGTATCCATAAGTCGCTCACGTAGGACATGGCCTTAGGCTCACTTACTTGTTAGAGGCAGTGCGCGCGCAGTTGACCTCGTGACTGGAATCGCTGCGCCATCTATAAACGCTTCACGGCTCATCTGCGCTTACGCACTGGGATGACTAATTCTGTGCTAACGAGTCGGGGAAGCTACCAAGTATGAAGAGATGCAAGTCGTCCACAATTATATTCGCGTAGTAAACAGTTGCCAGGGTCCCTTCGATTATTACCACAGGTTCGATGGCTCTCAGGTGAATATCCCTCACAGCACATAGCCCTGCATATGTGGTACCATGGATGTTTCGAGCAGCCGTTCAGCTGGATGACAGCGTATACGGATACAACCGTCGACTTGGTGTAACAAGAAACGTGATTCATTCGATCAGGCGACACGTTTGCATTAATCAACGGACCATTCTCGATGATCTCGTTCCTATTGCAATCTTAATTGTGGATGTCATTAGGTCAACATGCGAACACGCAGGGCACGACTGCTGCGGAGCCCCCTGTTGAACAACGTGTGCTGAATGGTGTGCTCGGAAACACTTGTGCTTACACCAGCATCTTATTCTGTCCTCGGATGTACCACATATCGCCGCCTATTCTGCTTTACAGTACGTGCTAGACTAGGTCCTACAAGTTCTATGGTGATGAGGTTTGGACGACCAACACTGTCGCCTACACATGGTTTCACGTCCTCCAATCAATTTCCATAGATGGTCATGACAGTTGCATGCCAGCAGCGGACCAGCTTCGCAGTTTCTGTGATTCTCGTTCCCAGGTGCTTGCCGTAACAATCTGCCCTTTGTGAAAGTCATCTATGCCAGTGAGTTTCTCCATATGCGATCCGTGTCATCGCTAGAATGATTTTCCAGTCGTCTCTGGTCCACTTGTATACTTTTGTTCTTACATTACGTGAGTGCAGCATCACCAGTTGGCATATAGTCTAGCGGTGGGTAGTAATCCTATTGTTTTGGCTCATCAGCATATTATGCTTAAGGATTATATTTTGCGCGTTAAATTAGCTAATCCTCGTGGGCTCGGTGCATGTATATCACTTTTATTTTCTATCGTGTCGGAAGTACGAAGTAAATAATCAACAAAAGGAAATCGGTCGTTGACCTCAGTTTATACATTGGATGATCAGAAATTAGCCACTTCGAGTACACCCGGTGTCGCGCTCATCAGGTCTCTCCTGGTGCCCCCACCAAACTTCAAAAATTAAAAAAAAAAAAAATAAAACCTACTCTGATTCCAAAGGAAGGCCCAACTTTTGCAGGCTGGTCTCATATCTCGTGGTACTAGTCTGTTGAGAGCCTTCCGTGTTGTCCAAGTCTTTGAATGACCAGGAGGGACCTCTTCCTTTTGAACCATCCATTTCTCCAAATTTTGACATTTCCCCCACCACTCTGAGGTCCTTGCTGTGGTGTTCCTGTGAGAGCTTCATTAGTTGCCAAGAAGCCCTCCCTTGACTTCAGCACATCATTATCGTACTGTTGTCGAGGTTCGAATTCAAGAGTTTTCCCCACATGAAGCACTCTCTGCTCCAGCATGACAATGCCACAACACATACAAGGGCTGCAACATGTGCAACAATCCGACGCCTTGGGTTCTCTGTCATCGATTATCCTCCATGCAGTCCCGACCTGGCCCCATCCGATTTTCATCCTGTTCCAGAACTTAAAGAACACCTTCGATGAATTCACTTTGATAGCGACGAAGCAGTGCAAGCAGAGGTGAGGTTGTGTCTCCGTCATCAAAGTCAAACATTCTAAAGGGACGGTATCAACAAACTGGTCTCTCGTTGGGAGAAATATGCTCGCCGCCAGGATGACTATGTTGAGAAACAAATATGTAGATGTTGTTGTTGGGGTCTTCAGTCCTGAGACTGGTTTGATGCAGCTCTCCATGCTACTCTATCCTGTGCAAGCTGCTTCATCTCGCAGTACTTACTGCAACCTACATCCTTCTGAATATGCTTAGTGTGCTCATCTCTTGGTCTCCCTCTACGATTTTTACCCTCCACGCTGCCCTCCAATACTAAATTGGTGATCCCTTGATGCCTCAGAACATGTCCTACCAACCGATCCCTTCTTCTAGTCAAGTTGTGCCACAAACGTCTCTTCTCCCCAATCCTATTCAATACCTCCTCATTAGTAATATGATCTACACATCTAATCTTCAGCATTCTTCTGTAGCACCACATTTCGAAAGCTTCTATTCTCTTCTTGTCCAAACTAGTTATCGTCCATGTTTCACTTCCATACATGGCTACACTCCATACAAATACTTTCAGAAACGACTTCCTGACACTTAAATCTATACTGGATGTTAACAAATTTCTCTTCTTCATAAACGCTTTCCTTGCCATTACCAGTCTACATTTTATATCCTCTCTACTTGACCATCATCAGTTATTTTGCTCCCCAAATAGCAAAACTCCTTTACTACTTTAAGTGTGTCATTTCCTAACCCAATTCCCTCAGCATCACCCGACTTAATTCGACTACATTCCATTATCCTCGTTTTGCTTTCGTTGATGTTCATCTTATACCCTCCTTTCAAGACACTATCCATTCCGTTCAACTGCTCTTCTAAGTCCTTTGCTGTCTCTGACAGAATTACAATGTCATTGGCAAACCTCAAAGTTTTTTTTCTTCTCCATGGATTTTAATACCTACTCCAAATTTTGATGTAGAATGTTAATAACGTATGTTTTATTTAAAAAACTTTAAGAGTTTCCTTAGGAATTTTCATATTAAGAATTCGGAGGCATTACTTTTCAGCATGCCCTCATAGTATTCGACGTATTCGCCTCTGAGGTGAATGTACTCTGTCCAGTGTCTTACCAGAGTGTCCCTGAAGGGTGATTCTGGGTGGTCTGCATATTTCTCATGTACTGCTCTCTTAATCCCTTAATACGATACAAACGTTTACCAGCCACAAATTTCTTTAACTGTGTGAAAGTATTAGTCAGTTGGTTCCAAATCGATTGAAAAATACAAATTTTTCAAAAGTTCTTGTTTGAAATTCTTCAATATTCCGTACGTTCAACATCCTAGTGGGCATATACATTGTCTTCGTGAAGCATAATTTTTAGTCCTGAAGACTTGCATAGGATTCGCCAGTTAATATTTTACCCTTCTCAAGAGCGATTTTGAATCGTAGAAACCAGTGGCCATAACCTTCATGACAGATCAAATAAGTTTCCTCCCACTACTTGCGTTTCTACTTCGACTCTCGGCATTAAGTAATTGACCAAAATATCACCTACAACACAAATCGGAGCACCAAATAAGTTGCATGCTACATAGGAATACAAACATCGCTGAGAAAATTGCTTCCATATTTGCTTTCGGTCAGCATTCACCTATCATATACACAGTTGTATCGTAGTTAATTCCTCATGCCAAACCTACCATACTCCTTCAAAATGCCTAGTGTGTCAGTTATTTCAAGCCCTTTCGTTTCGGCTGTCCAGTACAATATTTTGCACTTTCTCAATATTGCCACCTGCAGCTTCAGATTTGGGACGTCCTTCAAGAAAACTACGGCCTCTTTCGAATTCAGCTTCTCTTCTGGAACTGTTGAAAACAGGTGAGTAATTTCCACACAACCCTACACAAAATACGGATAGATTTCTACAAAGTTTGTGCTATTTCTCATCCTGGTAGGCTGCGCCAAGTTTAATGTGGCCTTTCGTTATAATTGCTTTAGCCTGGTGTAGTAAGCCAAATATAACATGCCTGATATCTTACACTGGCACGGGTCGATAAGAATAATTGGTTTACTGTTAGGTGTCTGTTAAACGGTAATGTTTACGTATAACGGGATTTGTACGACTGCCCATATTATTAAATCTCACTACGTTTAAGAACTGAATCTGACTGCAATAGAAGTTATTTTTAAATTCTGCGACACGCAGACAGCACTGGCGTTCCCAAGCTGTTCTCTTGAAGGTGTCTTCTTTGTCTTGAGAACTATGTCGCAAGTTGCGCAATAAAATTTTATTGTTTAAAATGAGAGGAGCTGCTATGGAGTGTGTCGGTCCTTTCTTGAGTTAAATGTGTAGGCAAATGTTTTACTGAAATAAGAGAGACCTACACTCATTCCCTTTACCTTATCACATACTAGTTACACTGTTACATTGCGACACAAACTGATAACATACACTGTTACTACCTATTGCACCACACGTTTTGCTAGGTTGCACTTTATCAAAAATGAACTTTTTAGATTACCATTACAGTCAATATTCAGCGCACTCTTCCGCCCTCAGTATTCTGTCTCAAAACTGTTAATTATCTCCCCATTCCTTAACGTAATTCGACCTCAGTCGTCACGAATCACTTGCGGCGTCCAGTGTAGCTTTCCCTCGTCCCCAGCACTCGTCCACCGCTCCCCTCGTCCACCGCTCCCCTCTAGTCACAACTGCCAGCATTTGTTTCTGCCTGACGTCACTCCTCAGGGATATAGCTCCTTCCCTGACGCCAGTGGGTAGCGAGCTTACATCATATGTGTTAATTTCCACTTATCATAACATTTAACGATGAATGCATTACTCTTTCAGTAATTTCGTCTTCTGAGTAGTATTTTCTTCTAATGAAACTGGGGTTTGAATTCAGGGTTCATTAACATGCTACTTTACATATACAAAATATTTAATTGCTAGTCACTGAATATGGTCAGTATCCAGACAGAGTAAAATAATCATAAGTAAAGCCACTTCATGAAACAAGGAGTGGATGATCCTGACAAAAGTTAGACCATTTCCATACTACCAATGTTTTCGAATGGTTTTTGAAAAGCCTATATCTAAAAGTGTTGCAAAACGTATTGGTACT
Organism: Schistocerca nitens; assembly: GCF_023898315.1. Lineage (NCBI taxonomy): Eukaryota > Metazoa > Arthropoda > Insecta > Orthoptera > Acrididae > Schistocerca > Schistocerca nitens. Next base: position 774,717,100 of record NC_064616.1, on the reverse strand, counting down.
CATTATTTTCTGTCGGAATCGCAGTTTCTCTTCAGGAAGGAAATTTTAACAGAAAATGCGGTTTACTCGTTCGCATGTGAGGCATTTTTATGGCTCAATGATAAATTGAGGACAGTAAGCGTTTTCTCTGATCTAACACTAGTTTTACGTACCAGGATAATTATGGATTAGGAGAAAAGCTCAGCAGTAATTTCTTTCGTATCTAGCATACAAAAAGCAGAACGTTTCGCTCCAGTGTTGACAAATAGGAAACAATGATCTGCTACTAAGCAATTTTTTTATTATATCTTCTCACAAAAGTAATTGCGGAACATGTGGCATGTCATTTACACTATTTAGCAGTTATGGTAGTGGATAACAGCAGCACGAAACTTACAGAGGACAGATTGTCATTTGTCGGTAACAAACCGCATTCATGCAATCTTTCCTGGAAACTCTTGTAGAAGTAAAATTTTACTATAGTAATTTGGTCAAATTAGCAAAGCCGAACATAGAAATTTTTCTAACAAATGATAGATGAAACTTGTTCTTGAATGTGCAACATTCAGGATGTTGTTAAAAAATGAGTGTAGCTGTCGTAATTATAAGAATGACTTCGTAACCACTGACAGTGAAGGACGAAAGCTTGTTTGCTTTACTGAGTTCTACCCTACATCTACATCTGCGTACGAACTCCGCCAGCCATCACACGTTCTATTGCGGAAGTTACCTTGACCACTGCTAGTCATACCTCGTGCTGTTCCACTAACATATGGGGAAATGGAAAAGCGATTATCTGTATTTCCCCTAATTTCTCTTATCTTTTCTTCACGGCTCTTGCGCTAGATGTATGTTGGTGTTAGAAGGACCGTTCTGCAGTCTGTCACAAATGCCGGTTCTCTGAAGTCTCTCCATAGTCTTCCGCGAAAAGAACGTCGTCTTCCCTCCAATTGCTTCGATATCTTCCATTAAGCCGGCCTCGTGGGTACCCAAACACTCCAGCAGTTTTCAAGAATGGGTCACAAGTGTTCTGTCCGCGATCTCCTTCCTAGATGAGGTACGCTTTCCTAGAACTCTCCCAACAAACCGAAGCTTCTGTACAACCGACCTTACAAGCTCCTTCATTCACTCATAATAATACCGTTTCCACCGATTAACACTCGGCGACCAAGACAACTTATTGGGTTCTACCACTTGAAAAGTCTCCAAGCCACTCACATATACGAGAACCTATACCTTTTGCTGGGACCTTCGTTAACAGCCTGCAGTGTGGCACCGTGTCAAACGCTTTGTGGAAATCTAGGAGTATAGGAATGCCTGATGCCATTTATCCATAGTTCGAAGGGCATTGTGCGAAAATGGGACAAGTTGAGTTTCGCTCGAGCGATGTTTTCTAGATCCGTGTTGCTTTGTGGATAGAAGCTTTTAAGTTATTATATTCAAACTTAGAATATGCTCAAGAATTTAGCAGCAAACCAAAGCACAGGCCTATCATTTTGCAGGCCCATTCTTCTACTTCTCTTATATACGGGAGCCACCTGCGCCCTTTTCCAATCGGGCGACATATTTGTGATAAATGCAACCTAAGTATAGAGGGCCAATGGTGAAGAGAACCATCTGTAAAACCATCTAGACCTGGTATAGAGATGGGGCCCCTCCACGCCCGCACCAACGTGGTGACCAAACCAAAAGTTCTATTGTCACCTCCGTAAACATGTTAGTTATCTAGTAAGTGGATCACAGGATGCTGGGCTGTGATGTCCGTGCATCTGGTTAAGACTACGCATTAACACGGTCCATCAGGTGATAGTGGACGAAACGCGAGTGAGGGTAGCGATTTGAAGAGCAGAGGGAAAAAAGTGCCATGGCTCGTGCCGTAGGAAAAAAACCTCTGCGACACTGGGATGGGTAATAAGAGCAGTAGTGGCTTACTAGCTGCGATAACTCATGCAAGGTTGGATTTGTTAGTATAGGTATCATGCATCATTACCGTGACAAGCGATGGCGATGTGTCCCAGTTGCTGCAGCTGCTACATTCCTGAAACAATCAATATTGTTATACAGTAGTGGGAGATCGGCCATAGATCATCTCACTGTGTGGGGGATGTGTGGAACTTGTTTGCACGCAGTGTACGGTACGGCTTCCCTGTGTGGTGCCAGTTATTCGGCAGTGTACTTCAGCTGGATATCCAGTAATGGCGTCTGATTAACAGGGGCTCGCCTGTGCCGTTATGTTTGCGTATGCTTGGCCATAGATGTTATGTCCTTGCAAGTATGTCTTTTGGTCTTTTATGTTTCCATCTATGGTTGTGGTCGTAGTTCCCCAGATTCAGAATAAACGGGTTCTGCGAATGTCTGGAGTTTCTGTATGGTCTTGTGGTGAGTTTGTGGATTGCCTCCGTGAGAGTCTCAAGTCGGTATTCCCGGTGAAGGTCCGCGATGCGTGTGTATCGTGGAGCATTGCTTATGATTTTGAGTACTTTGTTTTGTATGAGCTGCAGACGGCGCAGGCGTGTAGACGCAGCGTATCCCCAGACAGGAGCTGCGTACGTCATCAGGGGTCGGATAAGTGTCATGTACATGGACCTCGACACCCTTCTGTTCAGTGTGCTACGCCTGTTGAGCATAGGATAGAGCTGTTTGAGCCTCGCGCTAGCTCGGTTGGTCATGTGTTGTATGTGGTTCCCCCAGAGTAATTTCCGGTCCAGCCAGACACCGAGGTATTTGACTTTCTCGCGGGAACGTATTGGACGCGCATGTAGAGTTATTGGTCTGCAGTAGCGGTGTTTGCGCAGTTGCTTCGGTCTTCTAGTGAACAGAACGGCTTCGCACTTGTCGACGTTTACTCTAACACGCCATTTCTCCAACCAAGGCTCGGCCACTCTGAGTGCAGTCTGTAGGCATGACGTAATGTTTGATGGTTTCCAATCTTGCGCAAGGATGGCTGTATCATCCGCGTAGATTGCCATCATTGTGTTGTGTGTGGTTGGGAGATCGATTATGTAGAGGTTAAACAGTAGGGGCCCTAGGATGCTTCCCTGGGGTACTCCCGCGTGTATACCGTGTCGTGTTGATTGGTTTCCCTGCACGTCAGTTTTAAAACTCCTGTCTGTGAGGTATGAGTGTATTAGACGCAGCAGCCCGTCGGGGAATCCTGCGTCGCTGAGTTTGCGGATGAGGCCGTTGTGCCATAGACGGTCGAAAGCCTTTTCGATGTCCAGGAACACTGCCCCTGTAGCTTTGTTTATGTTGAAGCCATGTGTTATATGTTCAACGACCCGTAGGAGTTGTTGTGTTGTGGAGTGGTGATTCCTGAAGCCGAATTGCTCCGGTCTCAGGATGTCATTTGTTATGCAGTGCCTAGTGATGCGTTTGAGAATCAGCTTCTCAACAATCTTACTGAGCGAGCTCAGAAGGCTGATGGGCCGGTAATTTTGTGGGAGGCTGTGGTCTTTCCCCGGCTTCCTGAACATCAGGACCTTGGCCGTCTTCCAAAAGGCGGGGAAGTGTTGGTGTTTTAGTATGGCATTCGTTATGCGTGTTAGGTACTCAGTTGCTTTATCCGTGAACTCCTGGAGGACACGGTTTTGAATGCAATCATGACCAGGAGCTTTCCTAGCAGCGGAATGCATTATAGCCCAGGAGACTTCGGCTGTGCTAGCATGTCGAATGTCGTCGCGCGATGGTTGGGCTAGAATGCGTGTAACCCCTTGGTCAATAGCAAGTGTGAACACTGGATCTGATGGTACCAGGTTCGGTGTGAATGACGCTGCGAGGGTTCGGGCCATTAGTTTTGCTTTCTCTTCCGCTGAGTATGCAGGTCCGTCAGGCCCTTGAAGCGTTGGGGTGTATATTTTCTCCCTGGTGAAGTGTCGGGCTAGTTGCCACACGCCAGGTCGTGCGGTGTCCAGCCCTTCGAGTTTTTGGTTCCACTGTTGTGTTCTATGTGTTTGTATTTTATCGTTATGATACCCTGTAGTCTGTTAATGTGCCGTTTGAAGTACGGACGCCTGGTGCGCTGCCATTGTCTCCTGAGGCGATTCCTCATTGAGATTAGGCCCAGGATTTCCTGGGGCAGGGCCGCACTGCGTTGTTGTGAGGTGCGATCTGGTATGGTGCCTGCCATTGCGTCCTGGACGGCGTTAGTGAGGGTTTCTACTGCCTCGTCAATTTGTGCTGTTTCATTAATTTCGTGTGTAGGTGGGATGTGGCTATCGAGCGTTTGCTTGAACAATGTCCAATTCGCACGCCTGTAGTCCAACATCTTGCGTTGTTCCATGTGCTGCAGTGTTTCCTCAATGTATAGTATTACAGGTTGGTGGTTTGAGGGCAGATCGTTTTCAACGGCAACGTTGAGTGTCGCTGTAATGCCCTTGATGAGGACCATGTCTATCACGTCTGGCCTGTGTCCCCTCTGATAGCGAATGTGCGTCGGTTCAGTCGGCGCTAGTATAATGTAGTTTCTGCCTAGTGAATGTTCGTACAGTTTTTTGCCGTTGGGATTTCGTATGCGTGAATTCCATTCTGGGTGTTTTGCGTTCAGATCTCCAGCGACTATTACTCGCGGTGAAATGTTGAGTAATGTGCTGATATCGCGTGTTGAAATGCCTACAGGGCTGCTGTATACCGATATCAGTGTCGTGTAGGCTCCGTTGAACTTGACTCTGACGGCCGTAGCCTCGATTTTTTCCAGTTCAGGGAGCTCTATGTTTGTGTGCTCAATGTCTTTGTGTATGACGATTGCAGTTCCACCTGCCACGGCGTCGCCCGGTCGGTCGGTACGATAGACACAGTAGCCAGAAAAGTTTAATTGTTTGTGCGGTTTAAGTTTAATCTCGTTCAGTAGCGCGACATTCCCTTGCGCTCTATGAACGCGGCAAATTCTGCCCTTTTGTTGTAGATCGAGTCTGCATTCCAGAACAGGATCTGTGATAGTGTGTGCGGGTCTGCGTTATGGGCCGGGTGTGGCATATTATTCATGTAAGAGTGTGAAAGAGTGTTGTGATGGCAGTGTGTATGACAGCCCAGTATTGCCCAGGTTCGGCGCTCATGAGCTGGGTGATGAGTGTAGTGACGGCCGTCAGCACCTTGGTAAGGATTTGAACGGTCGTGTGTCGGGGGAATAGTGTTTCCAGTATTCCCCCAGGTGGTGTGTTGGTGTTGGGTGTGGCAGCCTAAGGTGCTGTTGTGGAGTTAGCGGCCGCGTGTGCGGGTATTGGTGTGTTGTTAGGAGCGGCATTTGTGCTTTGTGACAGAGGTTGTGGCGCCTGTGTTACTTCTGTGGTGAGGGGGATGGTAGTGTGAGTTACAGTCTCGGTGTCTTGTTGACTGTTTTCCTGTGTATTGCTGTTCTGTTGTTGCTGCGTGGTCTGTTGTGGTGATTTCGTGTTCCCCGCCCTGTGTTTGCGTGTACGTCTATTCCTCCTCTGGAGCCGGCCGAAGTGGCCGTGCGGTTAAAGGCGCTGCAGTCTGGAACCGCAAGACCGCTACGGTCGCAGGTTCGAATCCTGCCTCGGGCATGGATGTTTGTGATGTCCTTAGGTTAGTTAGGTTTAACTAGTTCTAAGTTCTAGGGGACTAATGACCTCAGCAGTTGAGTCCCATAGTGCTCAGAGCCATTTGAACCATTTATTCCTCCTCTGGGCTTGGGGTTCGGGGGGTTCTTGTGTGGATGTGTTTTCCTGTATATGGTGCGTTTCTTCGCAGCACGTGATTGCCGGGAGTGGGGTCGTGTTGTCTGGGGGCATAGGTGTTGGTACCGATGCTTGTTGGGTTTCAGGTGTTGTCTGTGACTGTTGTGTGGCTGTTGCAGCGGTTGTTTCGCGCGCGTGTGTGTGTGTGTGTAGGGCGCTGAGGTTCCGCGGCCTGTGCCGTTCCGCCAGGGCGTGCAACCGTGGCAAACGTTACGCCGTTCCTTACTGGGTTCGGCGCTGACCTTGGGCGTGGTATGTCGTACAGTACCCTGCTCTTGTCTTGTTTACGCTTCAGCGCCTGTTTGTATGAGCAGCACTGTCTGAAGTTTGCCGCATGGGGCCCACCGCAGTTGGCACAGCGTCGCTGGTTTGGCTATGTTTGTGTGCAAGTGTTGGATCTGTGATTGCCAGCGCATCCACGTCAGCGAGTTGCCAGGCGGCAGCGGAGGGCCGAGTGGCCGAACCGCTGGCAGTTGTTACATTGTTGGGGGACGTTGGGTGGTTCGTGAAGTTCTACACGTACGTCCATCCGCAGAAAGCTCTTTGTCTGCAGGATGGCGCGGGAATCAGCCGTGTCGGCTAACTCAACCATGTAGTGTGGTAACGGTGCATGTGTACGGAACCCTGTCATCCGGGAGGCACTTTTACAGTCGAATCCCAGATAACAAAGGGCCGCCTGTACTGTCTCGTTGGGGGTACTGGGATCCACTCCCTTGATCACGTACTGCTGGGTTCTCTCGTCCAGCGTTCTGTAGTGTAATGTTCGATCTTCCGATCTTTGAGGAAGGTCAGAAGATCTTTATATTCGTTGTCTGTGGCAACGTACAGTGAGGCCCTATCCCTCGAGTACTTTGCATGTAATGTGCTGTTTATGTGCCTTTCCGCGAATGCAGTGTTAAGGGCACTAAGGTTCCCATAGTTTTGTATAACGACTGGGGGGAAACCAGTCTTGTGTTGTGTGGGCACCGCTGTGGCTTTGTGTGCTTTGTTGTTGTTCGCCACAACTGTGTTTGCGTTTTGTTTTGTGTTAATGTTGCTAGCCTGAGATGAGCTAATGGGTGTAGGCAACAGCGCCTTTCGGTTGCCTAGCGAGTTTGGTTGCTCGCTTGTTTGTGCTGGTGTTTTTCTGGGTCTGCGTTTTGGGCCCTCCACCTGCCAGGGCTCTGTGTAGTGGTTTTCTGTGTCCACATCCGCCGCCGCTGCCTCGATCTCTTGAGGCTGCAGCGTCGGTGGGACAATGGTACATGACTGTCCAGTGACAGGTGAGTGTAAAGTGATGTTGGCTCTGAGCACTATGGGACTTAACATCTATGGTCATCAGTCCCCTAGAACTTAGAACTACTTAAACCTAACTAACCTAAGGACATCACACAACACCCAGTCATCACGAGGCAGAGAAAATCCCTGACCCCGCCGGGAATCGAACCCGGGAACCCGGGCGTGGGAAGCGAGAACGCTACCGCACGACCACGAGCTGCGGACAAAGTGATGTTGAGTGTAGTTGTTTTTGGTGGGTGAGACGTCCGCCCCGAAAAGTTCGGTGATTAGCCGGCGCGACTCGAGCTGCTTTTGCGCTTTCGCGCCCAGCTGTAGAGCGTCGCCAGTCGCTCCCTTGCCTTCGGTAGCGGGCGGGTGCGAGTTTCGGCGGGTGCAGTCGATCCTCGCGCCTCGTGTGTTGCAGTCTTGCTGCGGGTGACAGCAGGGGAAGTGCTAGCAGCGTCCGCCATCATCTCGCACTTAGGATTATTTATTGGGTGGGAAGGGGGAAACGACAATTTTGCTTTTCTCGATAGGCGAGAGAAGTGTCTCTTGTTCCCTGTTGAAGTGGGTGGTCCCTACTTTACGCTAACATGCGCTGTTCGTGCAAGCGCGGCACCTAAAGGAGGTGCGGAAGAAGAATGGCCTGCAGCACGCGGGCTTGGTCCCGTGAAGGAGCCCTGGTACTGCCTCAGAGTCCCTAAAAGAACGTGAGAATCTCGTTGGGGGCGTTGGGTAATCGGAGGCTACCGGGAGCTGCGAGCCGAAGCTCTTTCGCGGCAGTCCGCGACTGGTTGATTTATTTCTTTTTTTTCAACGCTATTTGCTGCTTTTCAACGCAAGGGATGCCAATTTCTATGTCCTCCATACGGGAGTTTGAGCGGCGGTCGCACAATCGAATGTGAATATGAGACTATTGCGTGATGGAATTTTTTTTTTTTCAAACTGCGAAAGTTAGAACTTCAGTATTCATTTTGCTGTTTAGACTAGTTGACGAGTGACTGAATGGAAGGAAGCCTTCGATCTCCCTAACTATTTTACATAATACCAGAATTTTCTAGTGTTTTCAGCTAGATCGTTCGCTAACGTATGATTGAAAGTTGCATGCTTTGAGCATCGATTTTTTTATGGGCGCACAAATTTCTATTAACTTTTACAAGTTAAAACATCAACGTTCTTTCTAACCGATAGTGCAGCAACCTCTGTTTCCTCGACATTTTCCGAATTTTGTCATTAAACCCAGTTGGGCTTTCCCGTCCTTATTCCACTTACTCAGCACATACTTCTCCAAAGCGCGGTTAAGAATCATTTTAATCTTTATCCATACGCCTCTAGTTCTCATATGAAACTACATAATGTCCATTCGTTGTCTTTCATGTTCAACGACTTTTTTTTTCGGCGAATCTGTGCATTTTTTAAAAAATATTCCAAGCCCAGAAAAGGGCGATCAGAACGACCCGTGTTAACAGTTTGTGAACTTCTTACAGACTTTTGTGCAAGTGTCTCAGACTATGCTATCCTTCTATTTAACTCTAGGCGTTCATGTGCTTCGCACTTTACAAAATGGATTCATCTAAGATGAAAGACTGTATTTAGACACACTGCTTTTGTTACACTGGGTGAGTCACTAACTATTGCCACGTAGAATAACTCCAAAAGTACAACAGTAGCTGAAAGGTTTGTGGGACAAATGTTGCATGGGACAACGGGGGCCATAATGTAACTTTGATTTTTTTTATGCTAGGTGGGGTCACGTCAAGATCAACTTTGTTTTTTTTTTTTAATGGGATGCTATAGTTTGCTACTTATTTTCTGATAGCGGCTATTGCGACGAATCCAATGATGTGTAACAGTAATGTCTTTGAAGATCAACGAAGGTCAAAAAGGTGGCATGAACGTCCATTTACAGAAGGTGTTCGCATACTGACCATTGGCATCAGTGCAGTGCTGCAATCTTTTTATCGTGGATTGAGTGGTATTCCCTATCACTTCGGTACTTATCGAAGCACATGCTCTGAAAATTCTCTCTCGTATATCGTGCAAATAGTAAATATTCGCTGAATACGGTGTATCTCAAATGGTTCAAATGGCTCTGAGCACTATGGGACTTAACATCTATGGTCATCAGTCCCCTAGAACTTAGAACTGCTTAAACCTAACTAACCCAAGGACATCACACAACACCCAGTCATCACGAGGCAGAGACAATCCCTGACCCCGCCGGGAATCGAACCCGGGAACCCGGGCGTGGGAAAATACGGTGTATCTATCTAACGTGTCATTGACATGTAAAGACCATTCGACGGTTTCGCAATAGAACACTAATAGGAACGGTAAGACTAGTATCGTCGAGTCAAGCGAATGTGAATGGCGTACTCCTTCGAAGAACAAGTCGATATGCTTCTCATTTACGCAGAATGCCAACGAAATTCAGTGAGAGTCAGAGACTTATACGCTGGACTTTATCCTCAATGAACTCACCCTACACGTCGTACATTTAAGTATGTGTATGATACATTGAGGACAACTAGATCTTTAACGCATCGGAAACATATCGGATAAAGGAAAGTTACTAACGAGGAAACGGAAATTTGTACTCTTGCCAATGTGTTTCGAGGTCCTTGTGTTAGTTCGCGTCAAATCGCAAGGGTATCTGGCATGAGCCAGAGTAGTGTTGTTCGTGTTCTGTATCTCCATTAATATCATCCTTACCATATCAGTCTCCACCAAGAATTAATTGGTACGGATTGTATGCGTCGCATTGAATTAAATTCAGAGGGATGACACATTTATTAATTTGATTTTATTTACTGACTTGACTTGAAGCCTCTGGATTTTTTCTAGTGGGGATTCGTAAGACATTGCTCATATGGTTCAAATGGCTCTGAGCACTATTAGACTTAATATCTGAGGTCATCAGTCCCCTAGAACTTAGAACTACTTAAACCTAACTAACCTAGCGACATCACACACATCCATGCCCGAGGCAGGATTCGAACCTGCGACCGTAGCAGCAGCGCGGTTCCGGACTGAAGCGCCTAGAACCGCTCCGCCACTCCGGCCGGCATTGATTATAAAGACGTTCTAACTACACCTGAAGATATTAGAGAGTGAATTTTCAGAGCATGTGCTTCGATAATTCCGAAGTGATAAGGAATACCACTCAATCCATGATAAGAAGATTGCAATACTGCATTGATACCAATGATCATCACTTCGAACACCTTTTGTAAATGGACGTTCATGCCACCTTTGTGACATTCGTTGACCTTCAAAGACCTTACTGTTACACATCATTGGATTCGTCTCGATAGCCGCTATCAGAAAATAAGTACCAAACTTTAGCATCCCATAACAATAAAACAAAGGTGGCCTTCACATCTCTGAAGCGACCCCACCTAGCAACAAAACACAAACGTCATATTATGGCCCCCGTTGTCCCATGCAACATTTGTCCCACAAACTTTTCAGCTCCTATCATACTTTCGGAGTTAATCTTGGTGGCAATAGTTAGTGACTCACCCTGTATACAAGAGTTATTCTTAGTAGGTTTTCGCTACAATATGTTTCGTATTTCCACGTTCTATATCAAATACAGTGCTCACCATTAACACTGCTGTCACATGAAAACAGTTCACAACAGACATCGAGTTGGTGTGAAGTGTACTAGACCCTTGGTTACGCAGCTGATTGGCACTTCAATGCAGCCACACAAAGTAGTTGGTAGTAACGCCATTTTCCGCGTGTTTGTAACTGAAGTGCAGCTGCTCTCGGAGATCCAATGTGGGCTGAAATTATCGTATGGCAGCGAAATTTAAAATAAATATGCTAATACGTTAATGCGGAACCAGTATCGCTGGAAAAAAAAATAGTTCCAATTTTGGCCACCAGGTGCCAATCTGGCGCTGACAGCATCTCTTTGACGTCTTCCCGTGTTCATATTGAACGAATTATATAATCAGTGGGTAAAAATAAATTCGACATAATACATTTATCACTTATCTGACCTTTTCTGCTCACGTCCCATTCCTAATCCATTACATATGGGAACATTTCTATACGTCTTTCGTACATTCACAGCACTAGATTTGCACCTGGTGGCCAAAACTAGAACTATTTTTTTTTTTACATGTGAAATCTATCCCGCATTGACTCATTAAAAATCTACAAAGTTTCATTGCCATGCGATAATTACTGTCCACATTGGACCTCTGTGAATAGCTGCACTCTAATTACAGCCACTCAATATATTCTGTATATAAGGAAAGATTACGCAGTAGCTTTCGCATCAAAAAATAGCATTTGAATGTTGGATGTTTTTGGAGGTCTCGTTATATCTCGTGTCGAAAAGCAAAACGTCAGTCAGAGAGTGTCAGGAATTCGACAGGGGCAGGTTCGTCATTTCCCACCCAAGCTGAGTTCCAGTCATTGTTGGTGCCAGAGGGTACAAAATTTAGCACCCTGTACAACCCCAAATCTCCCGCAAATTTAATCATATATTTCTCATATTACAATGTTCACGAACCACAAGTAAAACTTCGTTATCTGTTATCCTTCCTGGTGTTGCAGTTTTAATGGCTAGCAATGTACATCGTTTTTTGTGCTTTTTTTATATGTTTCAATATTTTGATGTATCCTTTTTAGCATTCTGTGTAGTAACTCGTCCTGTAACCCAATAGGTTAGACCCAGTTTCCCATAGACTCTAAAAAAATTACAAAAAACCCATAATTTCCACAAAATCTGAGCAGCCATGAAATTAGATACAGTTTTTCCGTGTACCCCTAGTCAATTTTCAACTGCTGCTATGCATGAATCAAATAGCACCTGGTAAGTTGGTAAGTCATTAGATAACTACACAACATAAATCAACAATCGCAGGTGTACAGGCGATCCAGAACATGGAGCGGAAACTAAACAGAAAGCTAGAGCTTTTCATACCAGTCTTAAAACAATTTCTTCGAATTATTTGTTATTCATATTAATTTCTCTCACCCCTGCACCCAACATCATGAAAACCTTCTTTGTATTCACTTGGAGAGAAGTCCGCCAAGCGGTGAAATTCCTCGGAAAACAACTCTGTAAATGTCTTATCTATAGCCATTTATAATCTTAAAAGCAATAAGCCCTTCGGCTCGTCTCTTTTCATTTGTTTATATTTACTAAATGGTTCAAATGGCTCTGAGCACTATGGGACTTAACTTCTGAGGTCATCAGGCCCCTAGAACTTAGAACTACTTAAACCTAGCTAACCTGAGCACATCACACACATCCATGCCCGAGGCAGGATTCGAACCTGCGACCGTAGCGGTCGCGCGGTTCCAGACTGTCGCGCCTAGAACCGCTCGGCCACTCTGGCCGGCTATATTTACTAAACCGACAGTAGGGAGCTGAGTTAGTTTAATGGGATTAATGAGCTTACATTGCTTATATGAGCTGATTTCATTACTGCTTTTTAACGTTATGTAATCTTACATGATACTGACTGTATCAATTTGCTTTTATGGGCGAGCTTTGGAAATAAGGAGTGCTGTGAATATCAGATAGATTACTTCCAGCGAGGCTCGGCGAAAGCGAACCCGAGGGAACTGAGGGCACGAACCCCTGGCAAGTGAGGGCACGCAGGCTTTCGCAGAATTATAGGGGAAGAGAGCGGCAGGAATAGCCGCCTCGGTGTCCTGTAAACTGCACCCAGTGAAATTTACACCGAGAAAAGGTAGAGGAAGCGTCCACGAATCCCCCCCGTCCCAACTCCGCGACTGGCCGTCAGGTATAGGAGCCGAGGGCCCGCCTAGGTCCGCCGTTATCCGTCAATGCAGGTCGGCAGGGTCCTCCAAGCAGTCGTCGGCGTCCACACAGAGTCGGACGGGTCGGCGGACCAATCGGGATGCGAATGGGCGCCTTTTCGTGGTGTGGTGATGAAGAGGACTAGAGATACTCGAACAAGAACTGTAATGCCTAATTTTTTCCCGTCGGGTGTGATGGTAATTTCCTTTTTGTCTCTCGGACCCAACAATAAGTTTTTGTACTTACCACCAGATCTTCAGAAAATACAATAGAAAACATTAAAACCGAATTATAAACACGGATTTTAAAAATCGTATCTCTTATACAAAGTATACTTCAAAATCAAATATGGTCTATACCCGTGTATCAACATATGGTACATGTACTGTGCATAAGATGCTTTATCCTTCTAAAGAAAATGTCATTTTACATGTGTACAAGGTGAACCAGACCTTCACCGACAAAGTTTCAGACGTTGTCAAAAGGTTCAAGTAGCTCTGAGCGCTGTGCGACTTAACATCTGAGGTCATCAGTCCCCTAGAACTTAGAACTACTGAAACCTAACTAACCTAAGGACATCACACACATCCATGCCCGAGGCAGGATTCGAACCTGCGACCATAGCAGTCGCGCGGTTCCGGACTGAAGTCTACCGAGCGAGGTGGCGCAGTGATTAGCACACTGGACTCGCATTCGGGAGGACGACGGTTCAATCCCGTCTCCGGCCATCCTGATTTAGGTTTTCCGTGATTTCCCTAAATCGTTTCAGGCAAATGCCGGGATGGTTCCTTTGAAAGGGCACGGCCGATTTCCTTCCCAATCCTTCCTTAACCCGAGCTTACGCTCCGTCTCTAATGACCTCGTTGTCGACGGGACGTTAAACACTAACCACCACCACCACCGGACTGAAGCACCTAGAACGTCTCGGCCACAACGGCCGGCTCAGACGTTGCCCAAGGATATTTTCCGAGTATTTTGGTACAAGGTACCCCAGTCTCCCATCGTTAGTTGCTGAGTAATTACATTAGGTTTGATTTCGTATCCCTTGTATCAGTACTGCATTGAAAATATCTGCACAGTAGTGCAAAGTAGACAGTATGCACTGCCTGTATTGTTTGGAAACAAACTTGTTCCGTTCATACACAGTAGTTGCTGTTGACAATAATAATGCCTACTTTACTCTTGGTCCTCAAGCTTTCATTCAGTAGTCTCAGGTTGGTTTTTCCGGCAGTGTTAGTCGTATGTCAACGGAAACACGAAAGTGCAAGATAGGTTTACTTATTAAGAATCGGCCACTATGCATCACGTCGATGGATTCAGCAATGGAAAAACAGCACTAGAACAATATGCTGAGCTGTTCCCGCAGCGACGGCAACCCCATAACAGCAGTTTTATACCATTACAAAGGCACCCACAAATAACCTGAGCCTTTCGTGTTATTACTTTTGGTGATTGCATATTACAGCCTTTTTCACTTCTGTGAAAGTATTTCACAGAAACAAAGATTATTCTCATAACAAAGCCTATTAAGTGATAATTTCGTTATTACTTTGTGACAAGCCACCAGAGGCCACGGGTCCTTATACCAATATACTCACAAAACATCCCTGAACAAACTCGGTAGAGTCCCACTTCGCCCTGTATAGGTGACATGAGCTGTACGTATCTTCTTCTCCCACTTCTCGGCGGAGTCAGGGATTTTCTCTGCCTCATGATGGCTGGGTGTTGTGTGATGTCCTTAGGTTAGTTAGGTTTAAGTAGTTCTAAGTTCTAGGGGACTGATGACCATAGATGTTGATGTGTCGGCAGAAGTGCCAACACCGTGTTGTTTGAGAAAGCCGAAATGCACGCTATAAGCTCATGCAGGATGGCGTGAGGTCTGAAACAGGATACTTAATGAATGCTATAAAGAAAAGTACGTAGCTGCTGGAATACTTAACTTTAATCCATAATTGGTGAACATTGGTCTTGTTACTGTACATGCTTCATTAGATACATAGCAAAGGATAAATGGCGCCTTGCTAGGTCGTAGCAATTGACTAAGCTGAAGGCTATGCTAACTATCGTCTCGGCTAATGAGAGCGTAATTCTCAGTGAACCTTTCCCAGCAACGTCGGCTGTACAACTGGGGCGACTGCTAGTAAGTCTCTCTAGACCTGCCGTGTGGCGGCGCTCGGTTTGCAATTACTGACAGTGGCGACACGCGGGTCCGTCGTATACTAGCGGACCGCGGCCGATTTAAAAGGCTACCACCTAGCAAGTGTGGTGTCTGGCGGTGACACCACAGATCTTAAGTCCCATAGTGCTCAGAGCCATTTGAACCATTTTCTCCCACTTCTAGT
Source organism: Schistocerca nitens (assembly GCF_023898315.1). Lineage (NCBI taxonomy): Eukaryota > Metazoa > Arthropoda > Insecta > Orthoptera > Acrididae > Schistocerca > Schistocerca nitens. Next base: position 774,702,044 of record NC_064616.1, on the reverse strand, counting down.
ACTACAAGCGTGCGCCCTCTGTATCTGACTTAAAAACAATTTTCGTTATAGCAATAATTCTACACCTACATCCATATTGTGCAAACAACAGTGAAATGCATGGCAGTGGGTACTTCCCACTGTACCCTTTATTAACATTTCTTACCATTCCATTCACGTATGGAGCGCAGAAAGAAAGTCCGAACTGCTCTCGCTATCCTAACGGGTCCAACACGTAGGGGGGTTTCAGTATATTTCCAGATTCATCATTTAAAGCTGGTTCGTGAATCTTACTAACTAGGCTTTTTCGGGATAATGTGTCTCCATCTTCAAGAAATTGCCAGTTCAATTTCGTCGGCATCTACATGACAACCTCCCACTCATCAAACAAACCTGTGACCTACTATGTACATTGAAGGAGGAGGGGGGGAGGGAGAAAGGAAAGGAAACGGAAGGGATCATTGATATCAACTGCATCAGGATTTTGTGTGGCATCAGCGGCGACGAGTGAAAAATATGTTCCACGTGGTCCCGCAAAAAAAAAAAAAAAAAAAAAAAAAAACCGGTATCCGAGTGGTGCAGTGGTTAACGCAACTGGCTCATATGTAGAAGATGCCGGGTTCAAACCCTAGTCCGACACACGTTTTCACTCATGGCCGCTGATGCGGCACAAAGTCCTGATGCAGCTGATGTCAATAGTCCCTTAAATTTACTTTATCCCCTCCCCCCCCCCCCCCATGTCAATAGTCCCTTACCTTTACTTTCTCCCCCCCCCCTCCTCCTTCATTTTACACAACATGTATCCCAGCTGCGGATTCCGCGCGTTGTCTGTTCTTTCGGACACATTCATATAAACCTGGGACCATCAGTGCTCTCATAAATTTCTTTATCGTGGTACCTGCATCATATATTATGTCACAATAGTCCATTATGTAAAGAATTGGTAGACAGTATGCTGCTCGATATTTTATTTTAGTCTATAAGCTTATTTCGGCTTTATTGCCTTCATCAGTACATCTGCAAACAATCTTATTTATTTATAATTTACATAATTTATAGTTTATAAAAGTTTTTTACATGTGATGTACTAACGTCCTGATGTTGTAGATGGACATATGTCGACTTTGGGTAAACTATTATTGCTATCTGTAGCTGTCGGATGCAATATTTTTTTCAGTGATATTTTAAAGTTGTTCGGAAATTTTCTGTTGCTTGTATGTTACGATACATTTTTATTATTTGATAGTCGTAGAAATTCAAGTTCGATAGCTAGTTGTTTACTCCAAGATACTTTTGTTGTTGCGGGTCGTGTATCTACGGAACTGCTATTGATGTGTTTGTAATCTCTGGTGTTTTGGTTACCCATTGTCCTTATGTAAAATTTCAGAAATTTTTTTAAACTGTGAGTGCTTGAAAGCGGTTTTTTCTTTTAGTATGTTGTAGAGAAATCCTTGGTGTGTATGTATATTTCAAATTCCTCCAAAATATTCATTACTGGGCCTTTTGGCATTTTGTGCAGGATTTGTAGTGCGTTTTCGTGCTGATAATTTTCCCATGTGGTTTGTTGGTATGTAGATGATCTTTTTTTACTGCAGTTTCTCTTATTAGTGCAATTCATGATTTATGGGGCCTTTTATAGGGTGTGTTTTTTTGTTGTGTAGTTGTAGAACCACATTAAGGCCATAATTGTTCTTGTATACGATGTATTGTAGTGTAGTTATTTCTTCACGTATGGCCTCTTGTTGAAATGGCAGATTTAGGATTCTGTTAATCATCGAATGAAAGGATGCGTATTTGTGAGATTTTCGATGTGAAGATGTATGGTTAATTATTCCATCTGTAATGATTGGTTTTCTGTAGATTTCAAAAGTGCGTTTGTATGTTGTTCATTACTGTGAGATCCAGAAAGTTTATCGATTTTATTTTCAATTTCTATCGTGAATTTCATGTTAGGATGTAAATTATTGAATTCTTGGTGTATTGTTTGTATGTCGTGATCATTTCCTTGTATGAGTAGCAATGTGTCACCGACATAGCGATAGTAGTAAATGATGTTTTCTTTCTATGTCTTGAACTGAAGAATTTAGTTTCGAGTTTATTGAGTAATATATTGCCTATGGTTCCTGTTGCGTCTAGGAATCCTGCCTACTCGGTTCGCTAGACAAACAATCAAACGATTCGTATTAATAAGTTTTATTACAAAAAGACAACTACAGATACTTTGGCAGTAACACAGATGTGTCGCAAGCAAAGGGCGGCATATGAAATAATCAGTCTTTGCAGTGACTGCTGATCTCTAACTAACAAAAGTCTATCCTGAACTGCTATCGAAGTGGCTAACGTTAAAGCTGCCATCCAGGTGCGGTCCCACTGTAACCCCCGTGACACAGTACTCGTTAAAGCCTGTGCTATGGTAAGTGAGCGGGATTCACCTTATGAGAAAGGATTTTCGCATTGATATCGACCGCGTGTGCCTCAATGGAGACAAATCAGACTTATATCCACTCTGTAATAACAATGATACGTCAAGTAAGTTCGAAATGCAATCACACGTCAGGATGGATCAAAAGCAATCCAGAAAATGCTACCAATGTGACAATAATACGGTCGCCAGCCTAATTAGGCGTTAACTGAATTTCTTCCCTGCAAAACAACAAGTTGTAACACTGCATGATACAGTAGAATTTTAGAACCAGAAAATCTATTGAACTGATAGTTTCACGTTCTGTTCTGATATGGAAAACAATGAATACATAACACTACACTATAATGTTTACTACAAAACTTTATATTGTCTATTAATCTGATTAAAATCAGGCATAGGTTACCCTAGAAATTGTACTTTCACGCCACACGCAAAATATCAATTTTGATAAAGATAAACATTGGTAAATTTTGACATTTATATTGACTTTAACTTTTGCTGGTCAAGCCAATTTAGAACACTTCAGAATTGAAATGGATGAAGGGGGGATCCCGAAACTGTTATGATCGCTGTACTTAAAAAAAAATGATTACTGAATGAATATTCACTCAAGATTTCCAGTATATAAGTTACTACTCTTTTCATCTTATTTACAGCTCATTTAAATGCCTTTAAATCTGTCTCGAAATAATAAACTTCATTACTATATCAATACTAAGGTTATCTTTCGACTTCGTTAGACCTTCGCTATTCATTTACTGGTTCATTAACAAGACATTTCTTTAAACACCATTCTAATCTAGCTAGTTCTGCAAATAATTATTATTAACACAATTTTTTATTTTTCATTTCGGGACACTCGGATTGCACAACGTTTGGAAAGGACCCTATCGAGATTAGTTGTGAAGATAATTGAATGATGGAAAAGTTCTGGTAAAAATTAGGTTATTATTGCACCAAACAAACACAGTTCACTCTCTGATCCATACGAATACAGTACTAAAAGTTTCAACCTGCTAGTATCGATGCGGCGGTTGGCGTGCGGCAAGATGGCGAGGCACAGAGCACACATACAACCACAGCTATGGCTCTTGATGTATCGGCACTTTAATTCTTCTTAGCGTCGCAATTCTTTTCCATTTAGTGCCTATGGAATTTTGCCATGCTGTGTGGGCGTTGGAACGGCATACCCGAGGCACAGTAAAGCTATGTCTTCCAGGAGAGCCTCCTCGCTCCAGGAGGTGTTGCTCAGACCAGTGCCAAACTCCAAGTACTACTACTGAGCCTGTTGTGCCGTGCAGTGCTCGTGCGCATTTTCCCGCGCTCGTCTGGCATCCACCTTTTACCGCTCCCTGACAGACCGGGTATTCACCCAAGGTTTTGCATTCTACATATCCTAACACATTGTCTACATATGGACCAGACGCACAGTTACAATATTAAACAACTTACAACAGTTTCAAAATTTGTTACATTTCAGTTCTATTACAATATTGCTTGACATTTGACATAAACATTAATATTCACCTTGAAACTTATTTACAGTTTTCTTAACATAATGGCCGGCCGAAGTGGCCGTGCGGTTAAAGGCGCTGCAGCCTGGAACCGCGAGACCGCTACGGTCGCAGGTTCGAATCCTGCCTCGGGCATGGATGTTTGTGATGTCATTAGGTTAGTTAGGTTTAACTAGTTCTAAGTTCTAGGGGACTAATGACCTCAGCAGTTGAGTCCCATAGTGCTCAGAACCATTTGAACCATTTTTTCTTAACATAATGGCATGCAACAAAAAGAAATGAAATCAGAACATCACTAACACAAGTTTGTCGAAAAATCAGATGGAAAGAATTACTTGTATGTACAATAGTACAGAGTCGTTGTTACACCACCAGTCGGGCGCAGCGCTTATATCCTCTTCACCAAGGACCCGCTGCTGTCGCGTTTTCGCCCTGGAAGGGGATCGGTCAGCGTGCTATTGGCTGCCTTCTTCTCACAGCCGTCTCTTCTCTTTCGTTCCAGACTGGCGTGCCAGCGCTTCACTTTACGCCGTAACAGTTCCAGCAATATTACTCCCCTTAGCCACACCATCTGGCTGTGTGTAAATTTTTTTCGTTAAACTAAAAATAGTTTCGCGGGAGGGTTACCTTGACAAGTTGTACAGTTTCACATATGTCTTCAGTTGTTAGTATTTTATGAGTCATGGGATTATTTCTCTAATATCTACTGTTTCTCGTATAGGTATGTTAGTGTAGAGGTTTGTTTCGTCCAGTGAAACAAGTTTGGCATTTTGTGGGATCTGTATGTTCTTTATTATATTTGGAAATACTCTGGAATTTCTTATAGTGTAGCTTATCCCATACGTAAAGTATTTCCTCAGGAGTTTGTTGAGTGTTTTATTAACTGTGTGAGATGGGCTGTTAATATTGTTAGCAATAGGGCGTATAAGAGTTAAAAATTTATGTTTCTTTATATGCCCATGAAGTGTTGAAGTTCCTGGGTTCATTACGATATTTGTTTTCTTTTTATATCCCGACAATATTCTGTTGAAATTTTTTATTGTTCCATGATTTGTGCTGCAAATTTATTTGTAAGATTTGTGTGTAGTTCAGTAATGTTATAGTCAACAGCTAGTGGTCTAGTGGCTAATGTTGCTGCCTCTGGATCACGGGGTCCCGGGTTCGATTCCCGACCGCCTTGGGGATTTTCTCTGCCCGGGAACTACGTCTTTGTGTTGTCCGTATCATTTCATAATACTCGTCATCATTAGTGACAGTGGCTGTATTGGATTATGTAAAAAAATTGGACTGGGTAAAAATTTGGACTTTGTACGGGCGCTGATGAACGCGCAGTTGAGCACCCCACAAATTAAAAATCATCTGGAATGTTATTGCTTTCAAGGATGTTTTTACTTTAACTAAATGGCTCTGAGCACTATGGGACTTAACATCTGTGGTCATCAGTCCCCTATAACTAACTAACCTAAGGACATCACACACATCCATGCCCGAGGCAGGATTTCAACCTGCGACCGTAGCAGTCGCGCGATTCCTGACTGAGCGCCTAGAACCGCTAGACCACCGCGGCCGGCCTTACTTTAAATAAGATTAGATGGGTAGATCACATAACTAATGAGGAGGTACTGAATAGAATTTGGGAGAAGAGGAGCTTGTGGCACAACTTGACTAGAAGAAGGGATCGGTTGGTAGGACATGTTCTGAGACATCGAGGGATCACCAATTTAGTATTGGAGGGCAGCGTGGAGGGTAAAAATCGTAGAGGGAGACAAAGAGATGAATACACTAAGCAGATTCAGAAGAATGTAGGCTGCAGTAGGTACTGGGAGATGAAGAAGCTTGCACAGGATAGAGTAGCATGGAGAGCTGCATCAAACCAGTCTCAGGACTGAAGACCACAACAACAACAACAACAATCATTATAGTCAGCCATAATTATACTATTACTCTAATCGGATTTGGCTGCTATGGCATTGTTGTCTGTCAGTTTTTTGTTTATTTTTGTATGATTAGGCAATAAGGCCATATACTAAAATAAAATATCAAGTAGCGTGCTGTCTACCAATTCTTTGCATAATGTCCTTCTGTGACATAATATACGCTGCAGGTCCCACAATAAAGAAACCTATGGCAGCACTAATGGTCACGGGTTTATATGAATCCGCGGTGTTTGTTCTTACGGACTATCCGAAAGATTTACGTAAACGATCTGGTTGATGGTATTGACAGCGTAGTTAGACTGTTTGCCGATGATGCTGTAGTGTACAGGAAAGTAGTATCACACGAAAGTTGTGAACAAATCAATGAAGATTTGCTGAAAATAAATGCGTGGTGTAATGACTGGCAGTTATCTCCCAATATCAGTAAGTGTAACCTACTGCGTATAGCAAGGCGAAAATCCCCATTAATGTAAGAGTACAAAATAAATGCCCAGTCTTTGGGAGCGATAACATCAGTCAAATATCTGGGTGTGACTGTTCGAAATGATCTCAAATGGAATGATCAGATTACGCAAGCAGCTGGCAAGGCGAACTCTAGATTGCGGTTCATTGGTAGAATCCTGAAGCGATGCAGGTCTTCAGCAACGGAAATTGCTTACAATACGTTAGTTCGTCCAGTCTTAGAGTATTGTTCGTCTGTATGGGACCCTTACCATATGGGTCTGGTTCAAGAGATTGAGAAAGGCCAAAGAAGAGCGGCAAAATTTGTGACTGGTACATTTAGCCATCACGAAAGCGTTACAAATCTAACTGAAAGTTTGAAGTGGGACACACTTGCAGATAGACGGCGCGCTAAACGGAAGGGGCTGTTCACTAAATTCCGAAATGCGACCTTCGCCGAAGATGTAGAGCATATATTATTACCACCTACTTTCAAATCGCGCAATGATCACCAATCAAAGATAAGGGAAATTAGAGATCGTACTGAGGCGTTCAGACAGTCGTTTTTCCCTCGCGCGATCCGTGAGTGGAACAGAGGGGGGGAAATATGACTTTGGTGCGAATTGTGCCCTCCGCCACACACCGCTTGGTGGCTAGCGGAGTATATATGTACAGGGTTATTACAAATGACTGAAGCGATTTCACAGCTCTACAATAAGTTTATTATTTGAGATATTTTCACAATGCTTTGCACACACATACAAAAACTCAGTTTTTTAGGCATTCACAAATGTTCGATATGTGCCCCTTTAGTGATTCGGCAGACATCAAGCCGATAATCAAGTTCCTCCCACACTCGGCGCAGCATATCCTCATTAATGAGTTCGAAAGCATCGTTGATGCGAGCTCGCAGTTCTGGCACGTTTCTTGGTAGAGGAGGTTTAAACACTGAATCTTTCACATAACCCCACAGAAAGAAATCGCATGGGGTTAAGTCGGGAGAGCGTGGAGGGCATGGCATGAATTGCTGATCATGATCTCCACCACGACCGATCCATCGGTTTTCCAATCTCCTGTTTAAGATATGCCGAATATCATGATGGAAATGCGGTGGAGCACCATCCTGTTGAAAGATGAAGTCGGCACTGTCGGTCTCCAGTTGTGGCATGAGCCAATTTTCCAGCATGTCCAGATACACGTGTCCTGTAACGTTTTTTTCGCAGAAGAAAAAGGGGCCGTAAACTTTAAACCGTGAGATTGCACAAAACACGTTAACTTTTGGTGAATTGCGGATTTGCTGCACGAATGCGTGAGGATTCTCTACCGCCCAGATTCGCACATTGTGTCTGTTCACTTCACCATTAAGAAAAAATGTTGCTTCATCACTGAAAACAAGTTTCGCACTGAATGCATCCCCTTCCATGAGCTGTTGCAACCGCGCCGAAAATTCAAAGCGTTTGACTTTGTCATCGGGTGTCAGGGCTTGTAGCAATTGTAAACAGTAAGGCTTCTGCTTTAGCCTTTTCCGTAAGATTTTCCAAACCGTCGGCTGTGGTACGTTTAGCTCCCTGCTTGCTTTATTCGTCGACTTCCGCGGGCTACGCGTGAAACTTGCCCGCACGCGTTCAACCGTTTCTTCGCTCACTGCAGGCCGACCCGTTGATTTCCCCTTACAGAGGCATCTAGAAGCTTTAAACTGCGCATACCATCGCCGAATGGAGTTAGCAGTTAGTGGATCTTTGATGTACTTCGTCCTGAAGTGTCGTTGCACTGTTATGACTGACTGATGTGAGTGCATTTCAAGCACGACAAACGCTTCTCGGCTCCTGTCGCCATTTTGTCTCACTGCGCTCTTGAGCGCTCTGGCGGCAGAAACCTGAAGTAAGGCTTCAGCCGAACAAAACTTTATGAGTTTTTCTACGTATCTGTAGTGTGTCATGACCATATGTCAATGAATGGAGCTACAGTGAATTTATGAAATCACTTCAATCATTTGTAATAGCCCTGTAGATGTAAATGTAGATACAGTTGGTGGACGTCCTCCTGTTGGATATCGTGCTATTTTCTGTCCAATTGGCGAGTTAGAGCGTCGAAATACGGAGATGGTTGAAGGGCCCTATTGCAAACGTTCTCAACTGGGGAGGCCTTCCCGGCCAAGGTGGGGTTTGACAAGCACGAAGACAAGCAGTAGAAACTCTCGCGATGTGTGGTATGCCATTATCTTGCTGAAATGTAACTCCAGGATGTCTTGCCATGTAGGGCAACAAAACGGAGCGCAGAATATTGTCAGCGTACCGCTGCGCTGTAAGCTACCTGGAATCACGTTGACTGGAGTAGAATTATCTTCAGTGATGAGTCACGCTTTGAACTGAGCTCCGAGGACCAGCGGAGACGTGTCTGGAGACGCCCTAGACAGGGGTGGAATACCAACCGTCGATTGCTATACGGTCCTACAACCAGGACTGATGGTCTGAGGTGCCATTTCTTTCCATAGCAGTACGAACCCATATGGTTGTTATGAGCGGCAACTTCATACAGCACAGCAGTACGTTGTCGATATTCTAAGCTCCGTTTCGTTGCCCTACATTTCAAGTCATCTGGGACTTAAATTTCATCAAGATAATGCCCACCCATACACGTCGAAAGTTTCTATTGCTTGTTTTCGTGCTTGTCAAACCCTACTTTGGCCAGAAAGTTTGCCGGATCTCTCCCCAACTGAGAAAGTTGGGAGCGTTATGGGCAGATCCCTCCAACTATCAAGGGATTATGAATATCTAATGCGCCAATTGGACAGAATTTGGCATGATACATCTCAGGAGGACGTCCACCAACTCTATCAATTAATGCCAAGCCAAATAACTGCTTGCATAAGGGACACAGGTAGACCAATGTGTTGTTGACTTGTTCAATCTGTGAAGCTCTTTCGCTTGAATAGATCATTCAATTTTTCTGAACTTGTAATCATTTGTTTGTCTGTACAATTACCGATTTTAACCCCATTCGGATAATTCCTTCGTGGTGCGTCTTTTTTTTTTTTAATTTTAGCTGTTACAGATTTTTCTCGACACCGCTGACACTTCTCCTTACAGTGATGCAAGAATTATGATGGAGCAGTACTCCTGGTTAATCCTACATCATTGTCGAAGATACATCGTAATTATAAAATTGTACACTACGTAAGACACACTAAAAGAACATAGTATTCATCACAAGTTACGTACCAAGATGCTACTTCAGGCGGATGTAAAATGAAAGCGCGCAACGGAAAATACTGAACGCGAAAATGAAGAGTTGACCCTGTCTGACTACCTACTGAAGAAGATCTTAGGATCTCTTAATGGTGATATTATCTCGTCCTTCTTGCTCTTTAACATATAAATTACAACATAACCATAAATGATTAAGGGAACTAGTAACTATAAATGATAAATGCTGTTTCTGCTTATACACTTATTGTAGATTAAAAACCCTTCATATATTACAAATGTTTATATATCAATGTCCAATGGACATAAAGAGATACAAATGGATTTCCTAACTAATATGATTGTTCAGTTGCCCAAATCTGCCTCTTTCTATGGCTACGCGATCTAATATAAATAATGCGAGATGACCGACATCATCTACGTACCAAAAACTAGAAGACACTACTTTCAAAGATGATCTACAGTGGTTTGCATCCTCAGTGGAAATAAAGCTTAAGTGATCACAGCTGTTTACCTTTACAGCCCTAATAAGCCGAAGCAATTAGCAATATCACCGTGTGGACTGCGTCTGGTGCGTCGGAGTGATGGTTCTCGTACACGTCTGTGACAATGGAAGAACTCGTGCCACAAAAGAAACTCTTTCAAATACTAGGACGGCAGAAGGCGGTCCTCTGAGTAGTATAATGTAATACCGTCTTCTCCTCTCTGTGTTCTATAGACAAGAAACGAGAACTCCCAGCCACAAGGATGGAATTCAGGTAATGTCTCTACGTGAGTATCGACAGAAGAAGTGCTCTCAATCACTGAACGCTGCGTACTCAACAACGACTCCCTACCCGGAGGCGAAGTCCAGAATCGTATAAGTTCGCAACAGTACAGTGCCTAACCGTTCTAACTATAAAATCTCCTGAGAGAAAAGACAGCAAGTCTGTCTGTACCAACAAAAGCTGACACTGAGCGACCGTCAAACACGGGCGCTGAGAACGGAAGATATCTTTCTCCCCACCGCTGGCTTCCCAGCAAAGCTTGGCTCGCCTCCCTCGTAACTGCAGAAGGCGAATCATATTCTCGAAACCACAGAATATACTCCCTCTCTACAGATTCTTCCGACCGCCGACCAACCATATTTTAGTCTTTTGTCGTCCAGCGCGGAACGTTTGCGAGGAAATACCTATCCCCGTTAATTAGGAATTCATACAATGGTACGCTTCTCAGAGTAAATATCCTATGAGTTAACCCCGCTTGCGTGATTACTGAAGTAACGCTTCCTTGTTCCTCTCTGCTGCGTCCAAGATTTTCAGAGTTTCCGGTTATCCTTCTGGCCTAGCTACAATCCGGCCAGCCGCCACTCTATTGTGCTTCAGCGCTCAGGTGCTCTCACCGTCCGGCTAGGGCTATTTCCTCTGTTAAGCAGGACCAACACACCTGTGCGGGCTTTTCCACCCAGGGCCTGAGTTACACCTGCCGTTTCATTTCCACTGGCGTTCCAACCTCTACTAATGTAAGTAATCTTTCATTACACCGTTTTGATAATAAAGACACTCCATCACCTTTCATGCAATAAGTTTTAACAACTACTTACAAGGTGTACATGACAATGTCAGTCTTCTTTAAATATTCATATACAGGGTGTTACAAAAAGGTACGGCCAAACTTTCAGGAAACATTCCTCACACACAAATAAAGAAAAGATGTTATGTGGACATGTCTCCGGAAACGCTTAATTTCCATGTTAGAGCTCATTTTAGTTTCGTCAGTATGTACTGTACTTCCTCGATTCACCGCCAGTTGGCCCAATTGAAGGAAGGTAATGTTGACTTCGGTGCTTGTGTTGACACGCGACTAATTGCTCCGCAGTACTAGCATCAAGCACATCAGTACGTAGCATCAACAGGTTAGTGTTCATCACGAACGTGGTTTTGCAGTCAGTGCAATGTTTACAAATGCGGAGTTGGCAGATGGCCATTTGATGTATGGATTAGCACGGGGCAATAGCCGTGGCGCGGTACGTTTGTATCGAGACAGATTTCCAGAACGAAGGTGTCCCGACAGGAAGACGTTCGAAGCAATTGATCGGCGTCTTAGGGAGCACGGAACTTTCCAGCCTATGACTCGCGACTGGGGAAGACCTAGAACGACGAGGACACCTGCAATGGACGAGGCAATTCTTCGTGCAGTTGACGATAACCCTAATGTCAGCGTCAGAGAAGTTGCTGCTGTACAGGGTAACGTTGACAACGTCACTGTATGGAGAGTGCTACGGGAGAACCAGTTGTTTCCGTACCATGTACAGCGTGTGCAGACACTATCAGCAGCTGATTGGCCTCCACGGGTACACTTCTGCGAATGGTTCATCCAACAATGTGTCAATCCTCATTTCAGTGCAGATGTTCTCTTTACGGATGAGGCTTCATTCCAACGTGATCAAATTGTAAATTTTCACAATCAACATGTGTGGGCTGACGAGAATCCGCACGCAATTGTGCAATCACGTCATCAACACAGATTTTCTGTGAACGTTTTGGCAGGCATTGTTGGTGATGTCTTCATTGGGCCCCATGTTCTTCCACCTACGCTCAATGGAGCACGTAATCATGATTTCATACGGGATACTCTACCTGTGCTACTAGAACATGTGCCTTTACAAGTACGACACAACACGTGGTTCATGCACGATGGAGCTCCTGCACATTTCAGTAGAAGTGTTCGTACGCTTCTCAACAACAGATTCGGTGACCGCTGGATTGGTAGAGGCGGACTAATTCCATGGCCTCCACGCTCTCCTGACCTCAACTCTCTTGACTTTCATTTATGGGGGCATTTGAAAGCTCTTGTCTACGCAACCCCGGTACCAAACGTAGGAACTCTTCGTGCTCGTATTGTGGACGGCTGTGATACAATACGCCATTCTCCAGGGCTGCATCAGCGCATCAGGGATTCCATGCGACGGAGGGTGGATGCATGTATCCTCGCTAACGGAGGACATTTTGAACATTTCCTGTAACAAAGTGTTTGAAGTCACGCTGGTACGTTCTGTTGCTGTGTGTTTCCATTCCATGATTAATGTGATTTGAAGAGAAGTAATAAAATTAGCTCTGACATGGAAAGTAAGCGTTTCCGGACCATGTCCACATAACATATTTTCTTTCTTTGTGTGTGAGGAAAGTTTCCTAAAAGTTTGGCCGTACCTTTTTGTAACACACTGTATACGATGTACAACCTATCAAATGATACCTAATTCTGGTTGTAAATCACAACAAAGAATGTAAATGAGAGCTTGTAAGGTGCGAAATTTTAGCCACTTTACAGCGTTACAAAAGAAAAAATTAACCTGACAAAGCATGAAGGTCTTTCATATTATGACACAGTATGCAAGGTAACGTTACCGATGACAATGCCACTAACAGGGAGTTACTAAATCCGGTTTTCCGTAATTCCTTCACCAAAGAAGAGGGAATAAATACTGCAGAACTCGAATCAAGAACATTTGCCGACGTGAGTAACTCAGAAGTAGATATCCTCTGTGTAGCGAAACAACTCAAATCAGCCTTCCGATCGTGAAAGTATACCATTTTGGTGTCTTTCTGAGCACACTGATGTGACAGCCCCATATTTAGCGATCATGTACAATCGATTGCTCGACGAACGATGCGTACCAAAAAAGGGGAAAGTTGTACAGGTCATATCAATACTCAAGGAATAAAACATGAGTGATTCATGTCACGGACGTCGATTTACAGTACGATTTTGGAACATTATGAATTATCTCCAAAAAAAAAAAAAAAACAACAACAACGAATCACTGGCACATAGTCGGCACGGATTCATTATAATCGTTTTTGTGAAACACAACCAGCTGTTTATTCTCATGAAGTAATGAGTGCTAACGACAGGGGATCTCAAATTGATTCCATATTTCTGGATTTCCAGAATGCTTTGGACACCGTTCCTCACAACCTACTTCTGATCAAATTGCGTGCCTGTGAAATATCGTCTCAGTTGTGAGACTGGGTTCTTCGTTTGCTGTCAGAAAGGTCACCGTTCGTAGTTATTGATATAGAATAAAACAGAACTGATGTCTGGTATTCCCCAAGGAAGTGTTATAGGCCCTCTGCTGTTCCTGATCGATATAAATGATTTAGTAGACAATCTGAGCAGCACCTCTTAGGTTGTTTGTAGATGCTGCTATCATTTATCTTGGTAAGCTCATCAGAATATCAAAGTGCAAAATGACTTAGACGAAATATCGGCATGGGGCGAAAAGAGGCAATTGACACCAAATAGTGATAATTGTGAGGTCATCCACATGAGTATTAAAAGGTATCGGTTAAATTTCAGTTACACTATAAACCACACAGATCCAACGGCTGTCAGTTTAACTATGTACCTACGCGTTGTGAGGAAGGCAAATCAAAGACTGCGTTTTATTGGGAGAGCACTTAGAAGATGCAGCAGGTCCACTAAAGAGACTGCCTACACTACGCTTGTCCGTCCTCCGCTAGAGCATTACTATGTGGTATGGGTTCTTTACGAGATAAGATTGACGGAGGATATCGGAAAAGTCCAAAGAAGGGAAGCTTTTCTCGTATTATTGCCAAGTAGTGGTGATAGTGTCACGGATGTGATACGCGAGTTGGAATGGCAATCATCAAAACAAAGGCGTCCTTCGTTGCGGCGAGATCTTTTCACGAAATTTGAATCTCCAAAGTTCTGCCCGACTGCGAAAATGTTGACGGTCCACTACATAAGGAGAAACGATCATCGTAATTCTTCTGCGGAAGAACTTAGATGTTCGAATTTGCCGCGCGCTTTTCGAAAGCAGAACGGTACAGAAATACTGCGAAAGTGGTTTCATGAACCCTCTGCCAGGCACTTAAGTGTGAACTGCAGAGCAGTCATGTAGATGTAGATATTCATAAAAAGGAGAGGTAGGATATAAACGTTAAAACAAGTAGAACCAGTGTAATATGTGTACATAAGAGAGAATATCGTAGAGCGTTATGTAGATAATTGGTGGAGCTCCTGCTCTTCTTCCCGCAGTAGGATATTTTGTCCACGTTGATCATTTGCATGGCGGTGCCGACGCGACTCGGTCGAGGCCTCCCAACACGCTTCTGCAGCCGGAGGGATAGGTCGAGCGGAGACTCCTATAACCTGAGCTGAACTCTGCGCCATGATTTCCCCAGGTATAGGATATTGGAGTTGCTTACATACGAGTCACTTTGCGAGTGGAGATTTCTAATTAAGTGTTTTCAAGAGTTCATCGTAAATATGCGTGACCACTCAGCTGTGAACTGCACCAACTATTGCAAAAATGGTTTTCGTATGTTTAGATTTCCAAGTCAACTCCAACGAACAAAAACATGGTCCGTAAACTGCCGGAGAGACAACTGGGAACCAGGAAATGGCGCACAATTGTGTATTGTAAATATATGTTTATAAAAGTAGTTAGGAATATGTAACCAGTTGTGTGCGATTGCGTTTCTTCCCCCAACTGAAAACTGTACTGAAGCAGTTCGCCTCAAAATTGTTCGATTCCTAAAATATTCGAGCAGTTGTCAAAGTGGAGAGGAATATTTGTGATGTGTTTATACGTCGTTATAATAAATATACATATACAAACTGAATCATACTTAACCTCATTTCTTATATAGGTACGGTAGGACGAGTGATAATTAAGATATTTTTATAGTGGATTGGTCATTGTGAAGGAACCTGCACTATAGTAATACGACCTCAAAGAAAGGTTATCTACCAGAACACAGCAAGCAACAAACCTATCATGAAGTACACAAAATGAATAGTCGTTGCCGGTCGATGTGGCCGAATCCGCAGCTCGTGGTCGTGCGGTAGCGTTCTCGCTTCCCGCGCCCGGGTTCCCGGGTTCGATTCCCGGCGGGATAAGGGATTTTCTCTGCCTCGTGATGACTGGTTGTTGGGTGATGTCCTTAGGTTAGTTATGTTTACGTAGTTCTAAGTTCTAGGGGACTGATGACCTCAGATGTAAAGTCCCATAGTGCTCAGAGCCATTTGAACCATTTTGAATACTGGTTAAATGATAGATGAAACCAATGATAAAAATTCGTTTCACTGTAACATGAAACTATACTTTCCCCCCTCTGTACAATAAATACACAGGTCACACCAATATTCAAGAAAGGTAGTAGGAGTAATCCACTAGATAACAGGCCCATATCATTAACGTCGATACGCAGCAGGATTCTGGAACATATATTATGTTCGAACATTATGAATTACGTCGAAGAAAACGGTCTGTTGATACACAGTCAACATGCGTTTAGAAAACATCGTTCTTATGAAACACAACTAGATCTTTATTCGCATGAAGTGTTGAGTGCTAGTGACAAGGGATTTCAGATCGATTCCGTATTTCTGGATTTCCAGAAGGCTTTTGACAGTGTACAATACAAGCGGCTTATAGTGAATTTGCGTGCTTATGGAATATCGTCTCAGTTATGTGTCTGGATTTGTGACTTCCTGTCAGAGACGTCATAGTTCGTACTAATTGACGGAAAGTCATCGAGTAAAACAGAAGTGATCTCTGGCGTTCTCCAAGGTAGTGTTATGGGCCATTTGCTGTTCCTTATCTATATAAACGATTTGGGAGACAATCTGAGCAGCCGTCTTAAGTTGTTTGCAGATGAAGCTGTCGTTTATTGACTAATAAACTCATCAGAAGATCAAAACAAACTGTAAAACGATTTAGAAAAGATATCCGAATGGTGCGAAAATTGGAAGTTGACCATAAATAACGATGAGTGTGAGGTTATCCACATGAGTGCTAAAAGTTATTCGTTAAACTTTGTTTACACGATAAATCAGTCTAATCTAAAATCTGTAAATTCAACTAAATACCTAGGCATTACAATTATGAACAACATAAATTGGAAGGAACACATAGAAAATGTTGTGGGAAAGGCTAACCAAAGACTGCGTTTTATTGGCAGGACACTTAGAAAATGCAACAGATCTCCTGAGGAGACTGCCTACACTACGCTTGTCCGTCCTCTTTTAAAATACTGCTGCGCGGTGTGGGATCCTTACCAGACAGGACTGACGGAGTACATCCAGAAAGTTCAAAGAAGGGCAGCACGTTTTGTATTATCGCGAAATATGGGAGAAAGTGTCACTGAAATGATATAGGATTTGGGCTGGACATCATTAAAAGAAAGGCGTTTTCCGTTGCGACGGAAACTTCTCACGAAATTACAATCACCAACTCTCTCCTCCGAATGCGAAAATATTTTGTTGACACCGACCTACATAGAGAGAAACGATCACCACGATAAAATAAGGGAAATCAGAGTTCGTATGGAAAGATATACGTGTTCGTTCTTTCTGCGCGCTATACGAGATTGGAATAAAATGGTTCAAATGGCTCTGAGCACTATGGGACTTAACTGCTGAGGTCATCAGTCCCCTAGAACTTAGAACTACTTAAACCTAACTAACCTAAGGACATCACACACATCCATGCCCGAGGCAGGATTCGAACCTGCGACCGTAGCGGTCGCGCGGTTCCAGACTGTAGCGTCTAGAACCGCATGTCCACTGCGGCCGGGCCGAGATTGGAATGATAGAGAATTGTGAAGGTGGTTCGATGAACCTTCTGCCAGGCACGTAAATGTGAATTGTAGAGTATCCATGTAGATGTAGATATAGAATAAAAATTGCGCATTTTTAAAGTACCTAGCTATGATTAAAAAATAAAAACAATTTTACAAGTTCCTATATCCAGGCAAAAACCAATGAATAGGCACAGGTTCTTACTGCATAACACCCGTATTTGAAGAAATTGGTACCAAATTCTTAACTCATTACATAGAATATTCACAAAGTACCACGCAAGTTCCGAGCCTACGTTTCTATAGTCGTGTAATATTACATTTCAATTTTTCTATTATATGAAAAGGACATTCTAAATATGTCTAATCAGTAATTACTGTTCCACACAGTTCATACACGCAATATCAAATATTTTATGAGAAGCAGTGTAAAAAAAATGGTAACTAGGTTAACCACCCACAAGGTAAACGTTGCCGAATCCTCGGAGTTGGGGAAAACATGGCGGACGATTCAGCCTATTATGTAGGACAGGCTGTGACGCAGTGAGCAGGTAGGTTCCATGTAAACTGGTGCAAATTTCACAGATTTCTGGTTGGGTGCAAATTTCATATTTTCACATTTCCAGCCACCTCGTCTTGTTGAGGAGAAAGTCGCTTCACCGGGAAGTGTGTTCAGGGGCTATTGTACTGTTTATAGCGCGGATCCGTTGTGAACGGCCGAGACAAAAGCATTCATTCCAGAGGACGGAAATCTGTCAGAGGCTGGTAGGCACACGGATCATGTTAAGAGAAATGCTTCAACAGATAAACATCTCTCAGGTTTAGAAAAACCATGGCAAAACAGCTCTGACCTACTAAACATTTAGAAGTTGCAGCAGAGTCAGCGATCAGTCTCATGGACAAATTTTTAACATTTCTCAGGACCTATAGTGCGAGGCTAGATGTTGGTTGTGAGATTAATGACTGGTGTGATATAAGTGATGTCAGGAGGACGTAACGCTTAACGGAATTTTTTTTTGGAGAGAGAAAGAGAGAGAGAGGGGGGGGGGGGGGAGGGTAGGAAAGTCAATTCATTGGCTTGACGTTTCGCCTTTTTTGCGGGATATTTTGTCAAAGAATCAGTTGCGCCAGTGGCGCGCTTAGTAAATTTTCATGGGATTGGTGGTCATGTTTTGTTGGCGGGAAGAGGGGAAAGCAGCTCTTTTTGGGTGTGTAAAGTAGAGACTTCATCGCGGGACTTGGAGGTGAACAGATCGGCGCTCTGCAGGCTGCGCTCTCGACTGGAGGTCCAGTGTTCGAGTACCCAACTTTATGACAACGAGGCGCAGTGTCTCCACTCTGCTCGTATTACAATGAAGATTATGGTGAGCGCCGCTTACAGCACCGGCATATTAGGATGAGCGAAAGTTTGTAGTTCAAATTCATGATGGCTTTCACTGTCTTATGTCCGTCAGTGCATTCTTAGATGTTTCAAATTCTTCGGTTCTTGATTCAGACAAACGGTCACTGTAATCGTTATATTGCCAGGTGGCAATAGGTATCATAGTCAGATGCGAGATTATTGAGCAACTCCACCCCATTCAGTAACTTTTCCGACCGATAGTTCTGCAATTCTCATCGGAATGTTTGTCATTGTAATTTTGATCATTTCATAGTTGTTTTGAATACTTTATGATTCCAAATTTTGTTTATAATAAGCCATAGAGAGTATTTAAATCTTGAGTTTTGTGAAATTTAATCCCTACAGTGATAAATATTATGATAATCCCCCACTTTAATATTCATCGCTAGGACATAAACAATTAATATTTGAAAGAAGAGTAATGAGGAAGATATGGGGATCATTTTAGATAACGGAGAATGGAGGAGGAGTAAAAATGAGGATATCTACCTTCTTTGCTTCTACAGAAGATAAATAACAAAAGAATACAATGGGTCGGCCATGTAGCCCGTATGCCAGATGGAAGACAGGCGAAGATGGCACTAGCGGGGAAACCAAACACCAAACGCCCCATTGGACGACCAAGGCAGCGCTGGAGGGACGACCTGGCGAAGGACCCAGCAGCCCTGAGAATTGAAGACACCTGGTGGAACCGGGCACAAAACAGGAAGGAATGGAGGCAGTTTGTGGAAGCAGCGCGTTGTCTGCAGGGCCTGTCATCGCTGGATATGATGGTACAGGGCATAAATAATTTATAGCATTAGTAAATCTGTTGCGTACTCTAATTCATCAATGAGGCTCAAGGGTGTGCCTGTTTCACGATTAATTCTGATTCAGTTAAATTCACTTACACACAGGGGGTTTTGCAAATTTCGTAAAGGAAATGCTTACAGTGAGTCCAAAAAGTATTCGTCTAGTTGCATATCTTCAGGAAAACAAAGTCTGTGTAACATGAAAAGAAATGTATACAAAATCTAAAGAGACAGTCATATAAGAAGTACCTCGGTAAGTCATTTTTCTTGAAAAGCAAGGAAAGAGATACATCCAAATCGACAGCAAGGTTAACAAAACAGAAAATGTAATTTTGCGCAGCAAAATCATTAAGAAACCAACCACGTACCGGACGCCCTCGCACTTTGACTGATGCAGACGTGAGATTTATCAAGAGGGAAATGAAGAAGAAACCTAAAATCAGCGCTCCTAAGTTGGCTGGGGAGTTAGTCTATGGGAAAGAAGGTATGTGCCAGCACAATCAGAAATACCTTCAAAACGTATGGGTATCACTGTCAGGTAGCGCGCAACAAATTTTGGGTCAGTGAACGGAATCGAAAGAAACGTCTTCATTTTGCGATGGAACATAAATTCAAAAAGGAAGACTTCTGGAATAGAGTAAATATAACGTATTCGGGTCGGATGACAGGCGAATGGTGTGGCGTCAGAAGAATGCGGAGATGTTGCCACGCAATGTGTGCCAACGGTTAAACGCAGTGGTGGCTTCCTGATGGTGGGGGCCTGTATGAGTGTTGCAGGTGTTGGAAAATTTCATTTCATAGAAGGTACAATGGATCACCACACATATATCAACATTTTAAAGGAGAATCTGAATCCTAGCGCTGAAAAATTAGGTCTGCAAGGAAATTACATTTTTCAACAAGATAACGACCCAAAGCATACGGCTCTAAATACATGGCAGTGGCTCCTGTACAATACCCCAAACAACTTACACCCCTCTTCACCTCAGAGCCCATACATTAATCCAATTGAACACCTTTGGAAAGTACTGGAAGATAGCATCAGGAGAAGACACATTTCTAACAAGGGAGACCTAAAAGAAGCAATTCAAGACGTATGTACAAAATTCCAGCCTCTCTGACGGCAAACTTGGTCAAATCGATGCCCGGACGACTACAAGCAGTAATAGCTGCAAAGAGACACCCCATTAAATATTAATTTTAGTAATTGAAATCATATTTTCAGATTGTAAATTAAAATAAAAATGAGTGGACGAATACTTTTTGAAGTAGCCCTTGAATAAATTCTCCATTTTCTGAAATTTGTTATCGCTATGGATGTATTTATTTCCTTGTCCATCAATAAAAATGACTTACCAAGGTTCGTTGCATATGACTGGATGTTAAAATTTTACGTTCCCTTCCTTTCACATAACATATACTTAGTTTCTTTAAAAAAAATAGAACTAGACGAATACTTTTTGGACTCACTGTATTCCATCGTACCCCAAATATAACTGAATTCAAGTTTAGTGAAATATGTGATCAATATTCGTTAAAACTGTTGGTGATGATCTTCAAAAGATTAGAAAACGATTTCACCTAGTGACTTTGTGTAGTATGCTTGTTTTAGGTGGTTGGTCTAGAGCTGTTCTCCACAAAATCACTGCAGCCGTTACGCTGGTGGTCGAGTATAGCGGGACATAATGAGTGAATGTTGCTTACTAGTACCTTAATAGCCGTATTTTCTTCAGCTACGATGGTGCCAGTTTTTATGGCTGCGGAATCGGCATCCCGTTAGAGATACTAAATATATCGAGACAGAAACGTGCATTCAGAACGTAAAGTCTCGCAGCTTCGTGGCGGAGTGCTGCTGCTCTGCGAGTCGTCCGACTGCGCGGCTTTATCTTATCTCACGGCCTACTGCCCTTCATTCCTCTTGGGAGCCGCCGGGGATGTTTTCAGCAACCGCGAATTTTTCCAGACAATAACTCCACTTACTCGCGTTTTCCTGGCTTCTCACTCTGCAAAGGCGTCGGTTGACTCACAAGGGGACCACACGACAATTGGATTTTTGTAATTTTTATATTTATGGTATGTGAAGTACAGAACTCAATTATACTGGAAGCGGAGGTCCAACTTGGGCTGTAATTATCGTATGACAGCGAAACTTGGTAGATACGCTAATGCGTAAATGCGAACCGATTAACGCTGGAAAAAATTAGATCAGATTTTGGCCACCAGGTGCAAATATGGCGTTGTACGCTGTTTGTTTGACGGTATGACACCCACACTGTCATTTGACGAGCCATAAAGATTAATAATAAAAATCAACATTTTAGATTTCACGTTCGTTCGAACTTTCCTGTCCACGTCCAGTTCCTAATCCAATACATATCGAAATATTTCCATACGTCTTTCGGGCATTCACAGGGACAAATTTGCACCTGGTCAGCAAAATTGGAATCAATTTGTTGGCGGCGTAAATCAGTTCCTCGTTAACGCATTAGTATATCTTCCAAGTTTCACTGTCATACGATAATCACAGCTCATACTGGACCTCTGTGACTAGCTACACTTTAATTATAACCACCCGGTACCTGTCCCAAAGCAGTTCGGTGCAACTCCCAAATTTCTCGAGAAAATAGACTTTGAAGTTTTTCAACCACGTTTAATATGCTAAAATGAGATTTGTATTTCTGGACGATCAGGGTGGCTCTGTGGTAGAGAATTTGCTCGCTGTTTGGATAGCCTATATTCGATTCCAATTTTTAAACAAAGGTGCAGGTTCTACGAGCATTTCGATGAACTGTAGAATACAAAAAGCACACGTGACTGGTATCGCTATATCTAGTATCGTTCCAGTCATTATTTCCGTTCACGTCGATTACGTACGTCATTTCAATATAAAATTCTTCAAATAAGGGCTTATTAGCGCGTCTAATTGTCATTTTTATGAAGAATGCACGTCTTACTTCTAATTAAACACACATCAAAAATAGAGTACCGTAACCTGTACAGGAAACTGGAATGGGGATCAACATAAACATCATTTCCGCCCTTTTAACTGCTCATGAAAACCACACGTTGCATGTTGTACCATCATACAGCGAGACCTTCAGAGATGGTGGTCCAGACTGCTGTACACGCCGGTACCTCTAATACCCAGTAGCATGTCCTCTTGTATTGATGCATGCCTGTATTCGTCGTGGCATACTATCCACAAGTTCATCAAGCACTGTTGATCCAGATTGTCCCACCCCTCAACGGCAATTCGGCGTCGATTCCTCAGAGTGGTTGGTGGGTTGTGTCGTCCATAAACAGCTCTTTTCAATCTATACCACGCATGTTCGGTAGGGTTCATGTCTGGAGAACATGCTGGCCACTCTATTGGAGCGATGTCGTTATCCTGAAGGAAGTCATTCACAAGATGTGCACGATGGGGGCGCGCATTGTCGTCCATGAAGACGAATGCCTCGCCAATATGCTGCCGATTTGGTTGCATTATCGGTCGGAGGATGGCATTCACGTACCGTACAGCTGTTATGGCACCTTACATGACCACCAGCGGCGTACGTCGACCCAACGTAATGCCACCCCAAAACAGCAGGGAACCTTCACCTTGCTGCACTAGCTGGACAGTGTGTCTGAGGTATTCAGTCTGACCGGGTTGCCTCCAAACACGTCTCCGACGATTGTCTGATTGAAGGCATATGCGACACTTATCGGTGAAGAGAACGTGATGTCAATCCTGAGCGGTCCATTCGGCATGTTGTTGCGCCCATCTGTAATGTGGTGCATGGTGTCGTGGTTGCGAAGATGGACCTCGCCCTGGACGTCGAGAGTGAAGTTATCCATCATGCAGCCTATTGCGTACAGTTTGAGTCGCAACACGACGTCCTGTGCCTGCACGAAAAGCATTATTCAACATGGTGCCGTTGCTGTCAGGATTCCTCCGAGCCATATTCCGTAGGTAGCGGTCATCCACTGCAGTAGTAGGCCTTGGGCGGCCCGAGAAAGGCATGTCATCGACAGTTCCTGTCTCTTTGTATCTCCTCCATGTCCGAACAACGTCGCTTTGGTTCACTCCGAGGTGCCTGGACACTTCCCTTTTTGAAAGCCATTCCTGGCACAAAGTAACAATGCGGACGCGATCGAACTGCGGCATTGATCGTCTAAGCATAGTTGAACTACAGACAACACGAGCTGTGTACCTCCTTCCTGGTGGAATGACTGGAACTGATCGGCTGTCGGACTCCCTCCGTCTAATAGGCTCTGCTCATGCATGATTATGTACATCTTTAGGCGGGTTTAGTGACATCTCTGAACAGTCAAAGGGACCGTGTCTGTGATACAATATCCACAGTCAACGTCTATCTTCAGGAGTTCTGATAACCGAGGTGATGCGATCTCTTATATAGTCACGCTGCTTGTCGCAAAAATACCACCTTAAAAAATGGTCGAAAAAGTTCAAAGATGATTTTTTGGAGTGTTTTTGAGAGTGGCATCGAACTGCCTGTTATTGTTGTGGTCTTCAGTCCTGAGACTGGTTTGATGCAGCTCTCCATGCTACCCTATCCTGTGCAAGCTTCTTCATCTCCCAGTACCTACTGCAACCTACATCCTTCTGAATCTGCTTAGTGTATTGATCTCTTGGTCTCCCTCTACGATTTTTACCCTCCACGCTGCCCTCCAATGCTAAATTTGTGATCCCTTGATGCCTCAAAACATGTCCTACCAACCGATCCCTTCTTCTAGTCAAGTTGTGCCACAAACTTCTCTTCTCCCCAATCCTATTCAATACCTCCTCATTAGTTACGTGATATGCCCACCTTATCTTCAGCATTCTTCTGTAGCACCACATTTCGAAAGCTTCTATTCTCTTCTTGTCCAAACTAGTTATCGTCCATGTTTCACTTCCATACATGGCTACACTCCATACAAATACTTTCAGAAACGACTTCCTGACACTTAAATCTATACTCGATGTTAACAAATTTCTCTTCTTCACAAACACTTTCCTTGCCATTGCCAGTCTACATTTTATATCCTCTCTACTTCGACCATCATCAGTTATTTTACTCCCTAAATAGCAAAACTCCTTTACTACTTTAAGTGTCTCATTTCCTAATCTAATCCCCTCAGCATCACCCGATTTAATTTGACTACATTCCATTATCCTCGTTTTGCTTTTGTTGATGTTCATCTTATATCCTCCTTTCAAGACACTGTCCATTCCGTTCAACTGCTCTTCCAAGTCCTTTGCTGTCTCTGACAGAATTACAATGTCATCGGCGAACCTCAACGCTTTTATTTCTTCTCCATGGATTTTAATTCCTACTCCAAAGTTTTTCTTTTGTTTCCTTTACTGCTTGCTCAATATACAGATTGAATAACATCGGGGAGAGGCTACAACCCTGTCTCACTCCTTTCCCAACCACTGCTTCCCTTTCATGCCCCTCGACTCTTATAACTGCCATCTGGTTTCTGTACAAATTGTAAATAGCCTTTCGCTCCCTGTATTTTACCCCTGCCACCTTTAGAATTTGAAAGAGAGTATTCCAGTTAACGTTGTCAAAAGCTTTCTCTAAGTCTACAAATGCTAGAAACGTAGGTTTGCCTTTTCTTAATCTTTCTTCTAAGATAAGTCGTAAGGTTAGTCTTGCCTCACGTGTTCCAACATTTCTACGGAATCCAAACTGATCTTCCCCGAGATCCGCTTCTACCAGTTTTTCCATTCGTCTGTAAAGAATTCGCGTTAGTATTTTGCAGCTGTGACTTATTAAACTGATAGTTCGGTAATTTTCACATCTGTCAACACCTGCTTTCTTTGGTATTGGAATTATTATATTCTTCTTTAAGTCTGTGGGTATTTCGCCTGTCTCATACATCTTGCTCACCAGATGGTAGAGTTTTGTCATGACTGGCTCTCCCAAGGCCATCAGTAGTTCTAATGGAATGTTGTCTACTCCCGGGGCCTTGTTTCGAATCAGGTCTTTCAGTGCTCTGTCAAACTCTTCACGCAGTATCTTATCTCCCATTTCATCTTCATCTACATCCTCTTCCATTTCCATAATATTGTCCTCAAGTACATCGCCCTTGTATAAACCCTCTATATACTCCTTCCACCTTTCTGCCTTCCCTTCTTTGCTTAGAACTGGGTTGCCATCTGAGCTCTTGATATTCATTCAAGTGGTTCTCTTCTCTCCAAAGGTTCAAATGGTTCAAATGGCTCTGAGCACTATGGGACTCAACTGCTGAGGTCATTAGTCCCCTAGAACTTAGAACTAGTTAAACCTAACTAACCTAAGGACATCACACACATCCATGCCCGAGGCAGGATTCGAACCTGCGACCGGAGCGGTCTCGCGGTTCCAGACTGCAGCGCCAGAACCGCGCGGCCACTTCGGCCGGCTCTCCAAAGGTCTCTTTAATTTTCCTGTAGGCAGTATCTATCTTACCCCTAGTGAGACAAGCCTCTACATCCTTACATTTGTCCTCTAGCCATCCCTGCTTAGCCATTTTGCACTTTCTGTCGATCTTATTTTTGAGACGTTTGTATTCCCTTTTGCCTGCTTCATTTACTGCATTTTTATATTTTCTCCTTTCATCAATTAAATTCAATATTTTTTCTGTTACCCAAGGATTTCTATTAGCCCTCGTCTTTTTACCTACTTGATCGTCTGCTGCCTTCACTACTTCATCCCTCAGAGCTACCCATTCTTCTTCTACTGTATTTCTTTCCCCCATTCCTGTCAATTGTTCCCTTATGCTCTCCCTGAAACTCTCTACAACCTCTGGTTCTTTCAGTTTATCCAGGTCTCATCTCCTTAAATTCCCACCTTTTTGCAGTTTCTTCAGTTTCAATCTGCAGTTCATAACCAATAGATTGTGATCAGAATCCACATCTGCCCCTGGAAATGTCTTACAATTTAAAACCTGGTTCCTAAATCTCTGTCTTACCATTATATAATCTATCTGATACCTATTAGTATCTCCAGGATTCTTCCAGGTATACAACCTCCTTTTATGATTCTTGAGCCTAGGGAGAGATATATTTGAGTTCTGAAGTGCTTTTACCGTAAATACACTAAATTACAAAAATCAGAGTGCCGTGTTGTCCCGTTGTTAGTACTAATTCCGATCTTCAGTGCGGACAACGAGTACACTATCTCGAACTCTGAGGCTTTCTACGCACTGAAAATATTCGAACTTCTTCGCATTCATTTCATAATGATACCTAGACATTCTGTCAAATGCTGTTACTAGCAGGGCACATCAAGTCCGTGAAGTGGCTTACATTGTAGCCTAGAAACTGAATGTACCGATTTTCTCTCGATGCTGAGTTCACTTTTTCTTTAGGACCCAAATCATTACTTTGCTAAACGGCCATCTTATTGTACAGTGGCATTGATTAAAGGGTTCATGCCATTAGATTGTACCAACCGTGACTTTGAAACACTTGACTAAAAGATGGTTTTACAGTCAGCAAGAATCTAGTGAATGTTTTTGAAGGGTACTGATCTCATTTCAATAAGGCGATATCGGATATTAGGTGACTTAATGGCAGCTGCGTGTTAGTAGGAATTATTCTGCTCCGTCGTTGGTGCTCACGGTCATTTCATCCACGTGGTTGGCCGCTACACTGCCCATAATGGGATATTTGACGACAATATTCATTCGTTTAAAGAAACTGCAATATTCATTCAACTTTACTAGACGGAAAAAAGATATGCACTCTTATAAGACTTGCTTAAGCATTATACAGAAAGGTGCACTCTAATCAGCAGGTCTCATTTTCAATGAACTCTCAGCAGAACTGTAAAACTAAGTGGTAAAACCCGTGTATACAAAGTCAGGTTGGAAGGCTTCATTATGCCACACTCATTCTGTCCTGTAGAGGAGTTCTTCGCAGTAGTTCATAAGAGTTCTCTGTATCGTATTAGTTATTTGTAAATTCTTACACCATATTTTTCGTGTAGTATTGATCCTTTAAATCTTTTGTTTATAAATTTTCTAATCAGCATTCTGTCAACTTTGTACTGATTCGTTCCATAACCAAGTAACTTTGCCTCTCATGGTCTCATGCAATCTGAAAAATGTGTACCCATTATGAATTAAAGTCTGTCTGTATCTGAAGGGTAATCTCAGGAACTAGTGTAGAAATTTTGATCCTGTTTTCGGTAATAGATAGACTGATTTATGACGAAGGTTTGTGTATATAATTTGTTACAGCTACGCTAGACAAGTCGCCCAGTTGTAGATATTTAGTGCTCCCTGTGCGAAGTCAGGGCAGGTCCTTAGTAAATAAATGAACTTAGTAAATAAATGAACCTTCACGCTGGGTATCGGGTAATCCTGGCCGTAATCAAACTAAAAAATTGTTACAACATACATTAGATACAACCCAAAAAACCGATAACACTCTACATATTTGTACAAACACTCATGTCATTTAGGCACCTCTCGACTATACACATACCACTGGCCCATTTCACTGTCTGTCCGTCATGTACGTTACTACATTTCCACCACGGCAGTTGACGTTAAGTCATACTGTAATAAGGGAGCACTTCCGCTCGTATGATTGGGCTTCTGGTATGTATGAAGTCTCCCACAGGTGGAGTAAGCATGTGATGCCTCTTGGTAATCTTTAAAACGAAAGCGACTACACGCTAATGCTGACCACTGGTAAGACGCTGGACGGTCACCCGTTGCAGCGTTCGTGCAGTGTGATGGTGTGAACGAACAACCTTCTTGACGGATACCTCTAATATTACTTCATAATTCGTACAAGGTGCACTGCCAATTAGCAGCATCTTTGGTGACACAGGAGTTACCTGTGTCACCAAAGATGCTGACTACGTTGTCTGATAAGCATGACACTGGCAGCCGCGCCAAAAGAACCGCTTTTGCATACTGGTGAGATGTGGGTCTTACAAGGAAAATTCCCAAGAGCATCCCCCTCAAATTTGGTGGTGAAATGACCCAGTGGATAGCCCGCCAAAAACTGAACATATATAAATCATGAAAAGAGGAAGAAGATGTACTGAACTGTGTAAAAAGGTTTAAAATAGAAACAGTAAACGGTCCAAGCTCAAGATGTGCCACATTGAGCGAATTTTAATGGCCACGGCGTTGTGGTTATGTAGTCACGACGTTGGACTGCGACTTGGGAGATTTGTGTTCAAATCTACATCTACATCTACATCTACATTTATACTCCGCAAGCCACCCAACGGTGTGTGGCGGAGGGCACTTTACGTGCCACTGTCATTACCTCCCTTTTCTGTTCCAGTCGCGTACGGTTCGCGGAAAGAACGACTGCCGGAAAGCCTCCGTGCGCGCTCGAATCTCTCTAATTTTACATTCGTGATCTCCTCGGGAGGTATAAGTAGGAGGAAGCAATATATTCGATACCTCATCCAGAAACGCACCCTCTCGAAACCTGGACAACAAGCTACACCGCGATGCAGAGCGCCTCTCTTGCAGAGTCTGCCACTTGAGTTTATTAAACATCTCCGTAACGCTATCACGGTTACCAAATAACCCTGTGACGAAACGCGCCGCACTTCTTTGGATCTTCTCTATCTCCTCCGTCAACCCGATCTGGTACGGATCCCACACTGATGAGCAATACTCAAGTATAGGTCGAACGAGTGTTTTGTAAGCCACCTCCTTTGTTGATGGACTACATTTTCTAAGCACTCTCCCAATGAATCTCAACCTGGTACCCGCCTTACCAACTATTAATTTTATATGATCATTCCACTTCAAATCGTTCCGCACGCATACTCCCAGATATTTTACAGAAGTAACTGCTACCAGTGTTTGTTCCGCTATCATATAATCATACAATAAAGGATCCTTCTTTCTATGTATTCGCAATACATTACATTTGTCTATGTTAAGGGACAGTTGCCACTCCCTGCACCAAGTGCCTATCCGCTGCAGATCTTCCTGCATTTTGCTACAATTTTCTAACGCTGCAACTTCTCTGTATACTACAGCATCATCCGCGAAAAGCCGCATGGAACTTCCGACACTATCTACTAGGTCATTTATATATATTGTGAAAAGCAATGGTCCCATAACACTCCCCTGTGGCACGCCAGAGGTTACTTTAACGTCTGTAGACGTCTCTCCATTGATAACAACATGCTGTGTTCTGTTTGCTAAAAACTCTTCAATCCAGCCACACAGCTGGTCTGATATTCCGTAGGCTCTTACTTTGTTTATCAGGCGACAGTGCGGAACTGTATCGAACGCCTTCTGGAAGTCAAGAAAAATAGCATCTACCTGGGAGCCGGTATCTAATATTTTCTGGGTCTCGTGAACAAATAAAGCGATTTGGGTCTCACACGATCGCTGTTTACGGAATCCAAGTTGATTCCTACAGAGTAGATTCTGGGTTTCCAAAAACGACATGATACTCGAGCAAAAAACATCTTCTAAAATTCTACAACAGATCGACGTCAGAGATATAGGTCTATAGTTTTGCGCATCTGCTCGACGACCCTTCTTGAAGACTGGGACTACCTGTGCTCTTTTCCAATCATTTGGAACCCTCCGTTCCTCTAGAGACTTGCGGTGCACGGCTGTTAGAAGGGGGACAAGTTCTTTCGCGTACTCTCTGTAGAGTCGAACTGGTATCCCGTCAGGTCCAGTGGACTTTCCTCTGTTGAGTGATTCCAGTTGTTTTTCTATTCCTTGGACACTTATTTCGATGTCAGCCATTTTTTCGTTTGTGCGAGAATTTAGAGAAGGAACTGCAGTGCGGTCTTCCTCTGTGAAACAGCTTTGGAAAAAGGTGTTTAGTATTTCAGCTTTACGCGTGTCATCCTCTGTTTCAATGCCATCATCATCCCGGAGTGTCTGGATATGCTGTTTCGAGCCACTTACTGATTTAACGTAAGACCAGAACTTTCTAGGATTTTCTGTCTAGTCGGTACATAGAATTTTACTTTCGTATTCACTGAACGCTTCACGCATAGCCCTCCTTACGCTAACTTTGACATCGTTTAGCTTCTGTTTGTCTGAGAGGTTTTGGCTGCGTTTGAACTTGGAGTGAAGCTCTCTTTGCTTTCGCAGTAGTTTCCTAACTTTGTTGTTGTACCACGGTGGGTTTTTCCCGTCCCTCACAGTTTTACTCGGCACGTACCTGTCTAAAACGCATTTTACGATTGCCTTGAACTTTTTCCATAAACACTCAACATTGTCAGTGTCGGAACAGAAATTTTCGTTTTGATCTGTTAGGTAGTCTGAAATCTGCCTTCTATTACTCTTGCTAAACAGATAAACCTTCCTCCCTTTTTTTTGTATTCCTATTAACTTCCATATTCAGGGATGCTGAAACGGCCTTATGATCACTGATTCCCTGTTCTGCACATACAGAGTCGAAAAGTTCGGGTCTGTTTGTTATCAGTAGGTCCAAGATGTTATCTCCACGAGTCGGTTCTCTGTTTAATTGCTCGAGGTAATTTTCGGATAGTGCACTCAGTATAATGTCACTCGATGCTCTGTCCCTACCACCCGTCCTAAAGATTTGAGTGTCCCAGTCTATATCTGGTAAATTGAAATCTCCACCTAAGACTATAACATGCTGAGAAAATTTATGTGAAATGTATTCCAAATTTTCTCATGCATATTATTTTTCCCACAAAATTACGAATTTTCCGTCCGTTTATCGACGTGTCTATTCTCCTTCTCTAGTCTAGGTAACTGTCATACATTGGTTGTGAATCATATGGTAAAAATATAACCGTCGCAAGTAAATGTGATGATTAGTGAGAACAGGTAAGGTGTCATATAGACCTCACAGAAATGAAAACAAATCAACGGGTGTGAACTATGTTACAACACAGGAATTAAAGCGTCAAAACTTCCAAAACGGAACAAAAGGGTTATAACATGTCGTACTTGTGTAGAACAAGTACGAGAGGTCCCTTCCTTACACCTCGTTGCAAACGGACGTTACACCACGACAAAAATTTGAATACAGCGAACAGACACCTCAGTGAAATACTTTCGAACAGTTGCAGTCCGCGTTGCTGCAGTTCGAGCTAACAACGATGCTGGCATTCACGTGTATTCTTCTGGCAGTAGAATACCTGTCGCACCGTTCGAGCTGCCAGCTGTGTCAAATTGGCTGTGCAACAAGGTGTGACATGCGCCATTACTTCCTTTGTTTTTAGATGAGTAGGGGTTTGGAAACAAACGAAGTAATGGCGCGTGTCACACCTTGGTGAGTAGGGGTTTGGAGACCTGGAAGAGCAGCTGGACGGAATGGACAGTGTCTTGAAAGGAGGATATAAGATGAACATCAACAAAAGCAAAACGAGGATAATGGAATGTAGTCGAATTAAATCGGGTGATGTTGCGGGAATTACATTAGGAAATGAGACGCTTAAAGTTGTAAATGAGTTTCGCTATTTGGGGAGCAAAATAACTGATGATGGTCGAAGTAGAGCGGTTATAAAATGTAGACTGGGAATGGAAATGAAAGCGTTTCTGAAGAAGAGAAATTTGTTAACATAGAGTATAGATTTAAGTGTCAGGAAGTCTTTTCTGAAAGTGTTTGTATGGAGTGTAGCCATGTATGGAAGTGAAACGTGGACGATAAATACTTTAGACAAGAAGAGAATAGAAGCTTTAGAAATGTGCTGCTACAAAAGAATGCTGAATATTAGATGGGTAGATCACATAACTAAAGAGGAGATATTGAATAGAATTGGAGAGAAGAGAAATTTGTTGCACAACTTGACTAGAAGAAGGGATATTCTGCATATTCTGAGGCATCAAGGGATCACCAATTTAGTATTGGAGGGCAGCGTGGAGGGTAAAAATGGTAGATGGAAACCAAGAGATGAATACACTAAACAGATTCAGAAGGATGTAGGCTGCAGTAGGTACTGGGAGATGAAGAAGCTTGCACAGGGTAGAGTAGCATGGAGAGCTGCATCAACCAGTCTCTGGATTGAAGACCACAGCAACAACAACAGGGGTTTGGAATTTTACACAGTCTGAGGACCTGACACTCTTTGCCCACTTGTGTCCCTCCGATGGTCAAATCCGTTCCGAGATATTTTCTTTTCATTTTACCTCACTTCCTTTGTACTGACCTACGGCCCTTCTTGAAATCGAGAATTGCGTAAGCTTTTTTCCAGTCGCTAAGTACCCTTCGTTACTACAGCGACCGATGATAGACTGTTGCTAGAAGGGGCGCAACTTCTTCCGTATAACCTCTGTAGTATCTAACAGGTATCTAATCTGATCTGCCCTTCCAGTACTAAGCGATTGCAGTTGCTTTTCTACTCCGCGATAACTTATCTTTCACGTGACCCAAGTGTAAAATTAAAGCCAATTAAATAAAATTTAGAGATCGGATACCTTTGATTAGCGTTTCTGCCGTCACCTTTAACGCCGTTAGCAGAGGCCAGGGCGGTCTTGACGCGGGAGCAAATAGCGGAGATTAGCACGAGTGGCGGCTGCGCTTGTTAGCGCTGCACTATCGACCGGCGCACCAATTACCGCCAGCCTCCATCAGCGCGTCCTCCGTGTCCCCTGGCAACAGTGCAACCCAGTACGCCCCCAGTGCCCGCCGACACCCGAATCCGCTTCCGCCTGCTACGTTTACCCGAGACCCGCTAAACCCTTAACGATGATTTCCCAAGTGGCTAGCTTCCCCTTACAGATTTCCTTTTTTCTTAGTAGAGTTCCGAATTTAGTTTTCTATGAATTTCAACACACTACATACGACTGAAGTTGTTGAACTACAGTAACCTACCGTAAACTATAATATGTAAGCGTAAGACTATGGTAGTTTTCGTAGTAGTCTTGGTCAGCTAAGATCGTACCCGCGTTACCCGTACGTGACGTGTGTTGCATACCTATCGGATTTTACCTTGTACCGACCGCTTTGTTTACGTGTATGATCAGTGTCTTACTAGATTCCCCTGGAAACAGAAATCGGTGAACCGTGTAGAAACTGAATGAGTATATACGAGGTGAGTCGCGCAAGACGTAACACCCTCTTTATTTCGGGGGCGTTTGCACGTATCGGCATGCGGTTTTCGGCGAATCATAGTGGATTATTTATTTATTTATTTATTTCATGTTCCGTAGATCCAGTTAGTGAGTCAATCACAAGGATATGGAACGTGTCAAATTATACAGGTTTCAATTTAAACTTACAATAAATACAAGGGCAATTCAATGCCAAATTGTACATAGATTACGCCGGCCGGTGTGGCCGTGCGGTTAGAGGCGCTTCAGTCTGGAACCGCGTGACCGCTACGGTCGCAGGTTCGAATCCTGCCTCGGGCATGGATGTGTGTGATGTCCTTAGGTTGGTTAGGTTTAATTAGTTCTAAGTTCTAGGCGACTAATGACCTCAGAACTTAAGTCGCATAGTGCTCAGAGCCATTTGAACCATTTTTTGTACATAGATTAAGTAACACATACTATAAATACAGTAATAGATGCAATGTCAGCTAGATAAAATAACAACCATTTAACAGAAAAAGGAGTTTCAAATAAAGGTTAAAGATAAGAGCACAAAGTTAAATCAGATAATAGGCCTACAAGAGTAAATACAGGTACAGCCAATTTGTTGTTGCAAAAAGTGTGCTAATGCTCAAATGCACAATAAAATCAATTGAACTACTTCTAGACACAATAAGTTTAGTGATGGTATACATTTTCTTTCAGATGTTCATCCACAGTATAAAAGGATTTCTCTGTCAGGTAATCTTTGAGAACTTGTTTAAATTTTGGCAGTTCTATAAGACCACATTTGATATGTAGTGGTAGAGCATTGAACAGCTTAATGCTGGAGTAGTAAAATCCTTTTTGTACCAGAGTGAGACGTTTCATTTCGAAATGTAGATTGTTTTTGTTTCTGGTGTTATAGCCATGGAATTTACTGTTGTCTTGGTAGATAGAATGATTTTTGCACACAAAGGTCAGCAAGGAAAAAATATATTGTGAGGCAGTTGTTAGGATACCTATCTTCCGAAACAAGTGCCTGCAAGAGTGTCTTTGATGGAACCCACACATTATTCTGATTGCTTTCTTTTTTTTTTATGGTGATAACTTTTGTTGCAAGTGGTTGGTTCCCCCAGAATATGATAGCATATGACATCAATGAGTGGAGGTAGCCAAAGTAGGCAACCTTAATGGTGTCAACTTCAGCCACTGAAGAAATTACCCGTAAAGTGAACTGACCAATTACATTTGCTGTCTATGTAAGCACCCAGGAATTTTGTACCTTCAACTTTCTGTATTGGTTGATCTCTACATTTTATGTTAATTTCATCGAGATTACTTTGTGATGTATGGAACCCCATATGATGAGTTTTATCTGCATTGAGTGAGAGACCCTTTGAGGAGAACCAGTTTAAGTTGTCATTAAAAACAGTAACTGTGGGGCACATACGTTGGTACATGCACAATAATCACAACGTTTATATTGACCGAGATAATGAGGAAAGTACACTTTTTTAAATGGGACGCTATACTTTTTTTTACCATCATTCGAACGCTTTGGAAAAGACGCGTATAGTGATGTAACGCATGTTGCTATTGTGATTCAAACTTTGCTTAAAAGAGGGCGGATGAGGATTTGCCTACGTAGCGTAGGCCGTGCATGCTGCATAGAGCACGGCAACTCGGCCTGCGGGTCGCGCGAGGCGTGTTTAGTCTGCAGCCGCTTCCGACCGCCTCGACCTTCAGTCGTACAATATTTCCCAAAATGGTTCAAATGGCTCTGAGCACTATGGGACTTAACATCTAAGGTTATCAGTCCCCCATAACTTAGAACTACTTAAACCTAACTAACCTAAAGACTTCACACACATTCATGCCCGAGGCAGGATTCGAACCTGCGACCGTAGCGGTCGCGCGGTTCCAGACTGAAGCGCCTGCTTTTGTGAAGTGACCGTTGACGTAAAGGGTTAAGAAGGTCGAAGTTTTCAGTGCGAAATGAAATGGCTATTGAGAAGAGAGACCGTGAACTGCTGGTAAAGTTATTTTATCGGAACTGCAGCAATAGCAGAGCTGGATTGCGAGAATATGATCAAGAAATTTGAAGAACCAAGCGAATTTGGCGGTGCAACAGGGAGAGGGGGACAGCCCGTTCCCACTGCAGTTTTTGGTGAACTTGTAGCTATAGCCGACCGTACAGCACAGGTCACAAATTCTACAGCCAGTGCTCGAGCTGTGTCGCGGAAATTGTCTCTCCCCTGGTCAACATTTCCAAAGATTTTGAGGGGCATTTTACACTGTTATCGCTACAAGATTCAGAATGTGCACCAAATGAGTCCCCAAGATAGGCTACAACGCCATGACTTTTCCCTCGGTTATTTGGGTCGCATGGAAATGGATGTGATGTGGCTGGGGAGTATCCTCTGGGCGGACGAGGCGCATTTAACTCCGCACGGTGCCGTGAACGCACAGAACTGTCGCATATGGGGTTCTACTCCGCCACATGTTGTGCACGAGCACCACTGCACTCAGCTTATGTGACAGTGTGGTGTGGTTTCATGGGCTCCTCGGTTCTCGGTCCGTTTATCTTCACGTGCCTGTTACGTGTACAGTGACATCTGCATCTTATAAGGACGTCCTTGTGCAGCACGTGATTCCAGCTTTGCAAGAACGCAACTGTCCGCACTACTATTTTCAAGCAAAGTGGGGCGACACCTCATGTCTCTTGAGCAGCTGAATGGTTTGCTTCGAGTAACTTCCGGTAACGCCTATATCATTTCCAGGCAATTTCAAGATGTGTGGCCTTACACGTCCCCCTCTCTAAATCCATGTTACTTTTGGTTGTGGGGCTATCTGAAAGATCTTGTCTATCAGGGATATATCCGGACTCTTCCTGATCTGAAGGATAGCATACGACGACATATCGCTCTGATTACACCCGATGTGCTACTAGGAACTGACGACCATGCCGTGTCACGAATGCAGCATGTTGCTGACTCAGAAGACCATATTGAACATATGTGGTAACTAGTAACCATATCGCCGGCCGGAGTGGCAGAGCGGTTCTAGGCGCTACAGTCCGGAACCGCGCGATCACTACGGTCGCAGTTTCGAATCCTGCATCGGGAATGGATGTGTGTGATGTCCTTAGGTTAGTTAGGTTTAAGTAGTTCTAAGTTCTAGGGGACTAATGACCTCAGAAGTTAAGTCCCATAGTGCTCAGAGCCATTTGAACCATTTTGTAACCATATCCTAATAAACGTACCAGAACCACTGTTATCATATATTTGATCATTCCTCCCTTTTTCATGCACCCATACCACTTTCTGACCGCTTACAGTGCCATATTTTCACTTGGTGGCAGAAAGTGAAACTATTATTTTTTCCAGCATTCTCCGCGAGTGCACCGATCAATGCACATACCTACGATGTTTCGGCATCCTATGATGTACACAGTCCGCACTACAGCACTCGGAACACCGTCAGTTTAATTATGACCATCCGATATGTATATGGTATACCTGGAGAAAGTTTTTTACTCTATTCCTCCCCGAATTGTCATTATCAAGACTAGATATGTCTCCTGAGGGTAACTAATATGCTCAAGAAGAAAATTTCTCGAATGGACTGTGAAAGGCTGCGTTTTTGGTGAAAAAGCACTTGATTTTCAACTTCGTCTTTATTTTGCACAGTTCACTCTTTTCAAGGTTTTTCCAGTGAATAGAGTCCATCCCTGAAACACGATCCTAGAGATTCTAAACAAAAATTTAAAAAAATAGCTATCTACAGCTTTCCAAACTTTTTCATTGGACTCAAAATGTTTTCCAGCCACAAATTTCCTTGTAAAGTGATGCTGTCATCACGCCGGTGACTGGACTGAACACCACATTGCTTTGATTGGCTTGGGACCGATCGAGGAGGGATATGTTGGGTTGTTTGGGGAAGGAGACCAGACAGCGAGGTCATCGGTCTCATCGGATTAGGGAAGAACAGGGAAGGAAGTCGGCCGTGCCCTTTCAAAGGCACCATCCCGGCATTTGCCTGGAGCGATTTAGGGAAATCACGGAAAACCTAAATCAGGATGCCTGGACAAGGGATTGAACAGTCGTCCTCACGAATGAGGGATATGTATAAGACAGTGGACTCGCATTTAGGAGGACGGTGTGTCAAATTCTCCTCCAGCCATCCACATTTAAGTTTTCGTTTAAGGCAAAGGAATGATTCCTTTCAAAAGGTCTAGGTCAATTTCCTTGCTCATCGTTCCCCCATCCGAGTTTGTTCTCCACGTGTCATTAGCTTCCTCATCGGCGTCAATGTTAAATTCCAATCTTCCTTCTTTTTACTAGGCGTGTAGCGGTTAGCAGTGAAATTCCATTGCCTTCCTGCGACCTTTTGAAATGACTGAAACTAGCATTCTTATACCCGGATCATAAGAATAACGTGACTAGCAGATGGGTGGCTACCGAGAGCTGCCATGGCAGCAGCCGGCTACAGAACGAGCTTGGTGGCACATTCTGTCTTTTTCGCCGTCGTCATTTCGCTCTGCGAACGACAGTCACGATAACTAATGTAGTTGTTGTGACTCTTTTTCGTCATGTGCTTTCTTTCTTTGTCCTGACATTTTATAACATGCAAAACAATGCTTGCAGCTAGTAGCGAAAATGATCATAAAAGTATTAAGGCCATTATGAGCCTCCAAGTCCAATTCAGAACTGCAGATTAACGGGACATGTACGAAAGATTGCAGTATTGTATGGCACAGCTGTCGCCACTGCGGCCATATTAGGGTTGCGTGTAACGGCGAACAGACAACGTCGTCCCTTTCCGTGTCTTATGGTCAGTTACTTTGTTATTCTAATCCAGGAAACCAAACTACAAAAAACTTGGTAATTTTACAATTACAAATCATTTACACTCATGAAAAAGGGGGTAAGTAACAGAAACCGGCAGAGTATTGGACGCAAAAGATTGGATTTGTATTCTGACGCTCACCCACTTAGCCAACAAGCCACCATTTCCCTACCAGAGCGAAAATGTGTAAATCACAAGGTGACAGAGTTTGCGAATAGAGTAAATTATACACCATTTTACACTTAAAATTCCTCAGTTTTCCATTGCCAAAGAAACTTTGAGGGTAGATGAATTCTATTGATGAAAGATTGTTTTCTTCTTTTTCGAACCAGGACTCTTCTCGCGAAGGTTTTCATACATCTGGCCCAGAATGCCTTTCTAGTATTTGCCAGTTATTGTTTTATAATATGCATGACTTCCGTTTGGATTTCAAACAACCTTAGCCTTCATTGATGACGGATCATCGGCTTCCATCTACTGATTTCATTGTTGTTCCGTCCCAAGCGTGAAGTAGGCTTACTTGACCCACGTCTCATCCACGGTAACAAATCTGAGCACAAATTCAGTTGTATTCAAAAGGAAACTGTTCAAAGAGCACTGATATTTAGCTTTTAAATTTGGTTTTGGCCAGCATTCAGTAAAGGTAAACGTTTGGATTTCGGTGAGGATGAAGAAGCCGGCACCTTATAAACCACTGTGAGCTTTGAATGAATTTTCGTTCGCGATAAACAAAGAGGATTTGCGACGGCTCGGCATTCCAATTTGTCCATCCCACGAAGCAGATGCTGCAAGACAGCTTTAAAAAGCCGTATAAACAAAACTAATCCTCTGATCAGTTAGACGCTTGCCCTAAGTTATCGCGCAGTTTCAGTGTTATGAACGTCATCTCTGTGCCAGGAAAATTTTCTGTTTGTCCTTATACGAGTCTGTCACTAGACGAAGTGTAACAGCATCGTTTTGGTACGAAATAATCGTGCCCTAGAAATAGAGAACATCGATCAAAATATGTCTGAACTTAGTCACAGAAAGCGGTCATATTTAGCTGATCGTCGAAATATCTGTTTCGGAGACTGCACCCTTCAACGATCCTCCACACCTACAAACCGCTGATACGACCCATCCTTTGCTATGCAAATATGGTATTGACTTCCACTCCTGCAACCTTTTATAACGCCCTACAGATCCCCGAATCACCATGCACTCAGCATAGCCTTTCAGATCCGCTTACCATCCACCACCTGCATCCTCTACCAACTTAGAAGGTTTCCCTCCCTACTCCTCCATCTTGAAAATCTTCGAATAAAACTTATCCGCAAACTCGAAACTACACACCCCATAGTTTCCTCCGTGACCTCTAATATTTATACCCTACAGCGCCTGTACCACCAAGTTCTCGCAACACTACACCTCCACACTTTCCACGTCCTCTCTCAACGAAACTTTAACCGGCTTCCCTTATCCGACCATGAAATCCGCTGTGATATGTACCCTTCCCATATCGGAAAGAACAGAGCCCACCTGCCCCCGTCAGAGCCCCCCTCCCCCGCTCCACCCATCCACCCACATCCTTAGGCTTGGTCCGGAACACAGCAGCCGCCTTCACTTTCCCAAATTCCTCCACCGAACATCCGTCCCCACAAACCATTACCCCTGAATGCTAAATTTCGATGGTACCTTTATCCCTGGCAGTCTACATCCACTCATCATTTCACTCGCCCATGTATCTATTTTAATCAGTCAACATATCGGCCTTTTACATTCTACCTCATGCAACTGTCTCCCTCCTTTTATATATTTGTGTGTAACACTCATTTCCTATTCATCTGTGTATACAAGGAGGTCCATTGATAGTGGCCGGGCCAAATATCTCACGAAATAAGCATCAAACGAAAAAACTACAATGAACGAAACTCGTCTAGCTTGAAGGGGGAAACCAGATGGCGCTATGGTTGGCCCGCTAGATGGCGCTGCCATAGGTCAAACGGATATCAAGCGCGTTTACTTAAATATAAGTACGTGGTATCACGCAACATTCCGCCAGTGCGGACGCTATTTGCTTCGTGATACATTACCCGTGTTAAAATGGACCGTTTACCAATTGCGGAAAAGGTCGATATCGTGTTGATGTATGGCTATTGTGATCAAAATGCCCAACGGGCGTGTGCTATATATACTGCTCGGTATCCTGGACGACATCATCCAAGTGTGCGGACCGTTCGCCGGATAGTTATGTTATTTAAGGAAACAGGAAGCGTTCAGCCACATGTGAAACGTCAGCCACGACCTGCAACAAATGATGATGCCGAAGTAGGTGTTTTAGCTGATGTCACGGCTAATCCGCACATCAGTACCAGTCAAATTGCGCGAGAATCGGGAATTTCAGAAACGTCGGTGTTGAGAATGCCACATCAATATCGATTGCATCCGTACCATATTTCTATGTACCACGAATTGCATGGCGACGACTTTGAACGTCGTGTACAGTTCTGCCACTGGGCACAAGAGAAATTACGGGACGATGACAGATTTTTTGCACTCGTTCCATTTAGCGACGAAGCGTCATTCACTAACAGCGGTAACGTAAGCAGGCATAATATGCACTATTGGGCAACGGAAAATCCACGATGGCTGCGACAAGTGGAACATCAGCGACCTTGGCAGGTTCATGTATGGTGCGGCATTGTGGGAGGAAGGATAATTGGCCCCCATTTTATCGATGGCAATCTAAATGGTGCAATGTATGCTGATTTCCTACGTAATGTTGTACCGATGTTACTACAAGATGTTTCACTGCATATCAGAATGGCGATGTACTTCCAACATGATGGATGTCCAGCACATAGCTCGCGTGCGGTTGAAACGGTATTGAATACCATATTTCATGAGAGGTGGATTGGTCGTCGAAGCACCATACCATGCCCCGCACGTTCACCGGATTTGACGTCCCCGGATTTCTTTCTGTGGGGAAAGTTGAAGGATATTTTCTATCGTGATCCACCGACAACGCCTGACAACATGCGTCAGCCCATTGTCAATGCATGTGTGAACATTACGGAAGGCGAACTACTCGCTGTTGAGAGGAATGTCGTTACACGTATTGTCAAATGCACTGAGTTTGATGGACATCATTTTGAGCATTTATTGCATTAATGTGGTATTGACAGGTAATCACGCTGTAACAGCATGCGTTCTCAGAAATGATAAGTTCACAAAGGTACATGTATCACATTGGAACAACCGAAATAAAATGTTTAAACGTAACCTACGTTCTGTATTTTAACTTAAAAAACCTACCTGTTACCAACTATTCGTCTAAAATTGTGAGCCATATGTTTGTGACTATTACAGCACCATCTATCACAAAGCGAAAAAAGTGGTCCAACTAAAACATTCATATTTCTTCACGTACTACACGAATAGAAATGGTGGTTCTATTTAAAAAAAAAACGCAATTGATATCCGTTTCATCTATGGCAGCGCCATCTTGCGGGTCAACCATAGCGCCTTCTGGTTTCCCCCTTCAAGCTAGACAAGTTTCGTTCTTTGTAGTTTTTTCGTTTGACTCTTATTTCGTGAGATATTTGGCCCGGTCACGATCAATGGACCACCCTGTATATTAATTAATAACTATATATGACGGTAGTATCTGTTCCCGAAAGAACAGTTACCGTCGATGACCATGCAGCTTTGCTCGAAATGAAATGATAATTAAATAGACACCCTAGCTGCAAGCAGGCGTTGATACACTTCATTGGGGACATGTTGAAAATGTGTGCCCCGACCGGGACTCGAACCCGGGATCTCCTGCTTACATGGCAGACGCTCTATCCATCTGAGCCACCGCGGGCACACAATCAGCCTTTCATATTTTTACATATGCAACTGACTATCGGCCTTTTTTTGTGCAAAATATTCATTTTTGTCAATCGCCCTGTCTAGTTTTTATACTACGTTTTTATTTTTATTTTTTACTCCCATGTTGCTGACGGGCGGTAAATTGTATCCGCTAACAACCCCCCCTCCCCTCCCCAAATGGGGCGGGAGCGATGAAATAACAATAAAGGAAAAAATATGTTTGCCACTGAGTCCAGTATAACACACAATAACAGTACTGCACTTGAAACTAAGTGGTACATCGACAGGCACATGACTGCTCTGCAGTTTGCCGGTCGGAGTGGCCGTACGGTCGCAGTTTCGAATCCTGCCTCGGGCATGGATGTGTGTGATGTCCTTAGGTTCGTTATGTTTACTTAGTTCTAAGTTCTAGGCGACTGATGACCTCAGAAGTTAAGTCGCATAGTGCTCAGAGCCATTTGAACCATTTTGATCTGCAGTTTATACTTAACTGCCTGGCAGTGCGTTCATCGAACCAGCTTCAGACTATTTCTCTACCGTTCCACTCTCGAAAAGCGCGTGAGAATAACGTGCAGTTAAATCGTTCAGTGCGAGTTCTGATTCCTCTTACTTTATTAAGATGATCATTTTTTTTCCTTGTAAGTGTGCTTCAACAAGATACTTTCGCATTTTAAGGAGAGGGTTGGTGACTGAAATTTCGTAAAAAGATTTCAACGCAACCAAATGATTACCACTCCAACTCGCTTATCATGTCCGTGAAACTCTCTCCCCACCGAGCGAGGTGGCGCAGTGGTTAGCACACTGGACTCGCATTTGGGAGGACGACGGTTCAATCCCGTCTCCAGCCAACCTGATTTAGGTTTTCCGTGATTTCCCTAAATCGTTTCAGGCGAATGCCGGGATGGTTCCTTTGAAAGGGCACGGCCGATTTCCTTCCCCATCCTTCCCTAACCCGAGCTTGCGCTCCGACTCTAATGACCTCGTTGTCGACGGGACGTTAAACAACACTAACCTAACCTAAACTCTCTCCCCTGTATCGCTATAGTAAAAAATTCATCAGGTAACGATGCCATACAGCGCAGCAATCTTCCAGGAGATGACGGACAAGTGTCGTGTATGCAGCCTCTTTAGTAGACATGATGCATCTTGTATGAGTTCTGCCAATAAAACGCAGTCCTTAGTTCGCCTTCGCAGCAACATTTTCTATGTCGTCGTTTTAATTTGTAGCTGTCGGTAATTGTGATCTCTAGGTATTTAGCTGAACATACAATCTTTAACTTTGTGTTATTTATCGTACAACTGAAACAATATCGTAAACATCTTTAAGTGCTCCACTATATTTAAGACATGATCTATGAAGATTTATTTCACTGGCATTTCGACAGTTCACTCGGAAGATGATAGTGAGGTACACTTCAGAATTATCAGGGGAAGATAAGTGCGTACGAAAAAATCGTTATAACAGAGTATTTATTCTCTCAGGATCACAATGCACCTTAACAACTTCTATTTTTTAACCATCTTCATATTAGATTTTTCGTTTCATGAAGACAGTAGTACGTCCATTCATTGAGCTTTTACACTGTGTTAGGCTATGCTATATTAGTTTTAGGAAAACTGGGCAGCTGCAACTGAATATTACCTTTACAGTTTCGTGCACAGTTAGCTCGTACCTGGAATGATGCGTGAAACAGTCGATGATTTAAACTAACCATCTCACAACAACAGTCAGCAACCGTACTTATGAAGTACTG
Source organism: Schistocerca nitens (assembly GCF_023898315.1). Taxonomy (NCBI): domain Eukaryota; kingdom Metazoa; phylum Arthropoda; class Insecta; order Orthoptera; family Acrididae; genus Schistocerca; species Schistocerca nitens. The sequence continues at coordinate 774,658,341 of NC_064616.1, read as the reverse complement.
GAAATTGTTTATGACGAAATGGACAATAGTCTGGCGTTTTATTTCATCTATGTTTCATTTGCAAAGATATGACAGTAAACGCTAATCGCCATCTGTTTTCCAAACTGTATCTGCGACTGTAGTTATGACAGGACTCAAATGTAATCGATAACTGCTGTATTACCTTTCGTTTATGGGATATAAATGAATGATTGTTCCACACCGTGTACATTTCTGCCATACGATCGCGTTGACTTTATTTCCAAAAATTTAAATATTCTTTCATTAACAGCATAGAATTTTTTGAGAGGCAGGCAGCAAAGAATTGTAACTGCAATCCAGTATCTGGTGTTTGATCGTATATTACTTTTCACTGGCTGCTTACAAAATGCACAGGAGTTCACTGCCTGCGCCTATTACGTCGCTCTACGTACTAGCCTTGTAGTAGTTTGAAAAGCTTAAAAAAGGTGTGTAACTAATTATAGAAATTAAAAATGCAACATTTATCTTACTCAAATCATATAATATTACGGATGTCATAAGAGGTTGTTGCTTAGCTTAGGAATAAAAACTGAAGAAGTCGATTTTACCTCCACTAGTTTGCGTATAATTTGTAGTTCACCGTGTTATATGTTTCTCCTTCAAGTTCTTCCTCATTTCTCTTTAGCGGTAAGGGAATTGAACCCGAGACCTCCCTGCAGTAGACAGACGCGCTGTCGCTGACTTCTCATATACAGATGCGAAAATCTTCCTGTAAGTCAGTATTATTTCCTGTCGGCATATTCGAGCATGATTATTAATTAACCATCTATCAGATTCTACCCAAAAACCACGAAAATCAGAGCAGCAAAAAGTGCTCCAGTGCAGAGCGCACGTACATCAAATAGAGAGTAGGTGCAGACAAGAAAACATGTTGTGAAGAAAAAATAATACAGTAGTGGATAACTATGCCTTTTTTTTCATTTTCGATTGAGCTTCATACCAAGTTGTTAAATGGAGGTCACCTCCCCATAGACATCATCTGTGACGATGATGATGATGTTTGGCTTGTAGGGCTCTCAACTGCGCGTTTATCAGCTACTGTACAAGTTGCCAATCGTTACTCGGTCCAGTCCTGCCACTTCTATGAATGATGATGAAATGAGGACAACACAAACACCCAGTCACCGGGCGGAGGAAATCCCCAACCCGGCTGGGAATCGATCCCGGTATTCCGTGATCCAGAGGCACACATCATCTGTGATCTGATGGGTGCTACGGTTGTTACTACACTCGTAATTTTGTGAATGAAAAATGCTCAAGTGTTTACAATGAAATCATTAGCAAACTTATCAACTGTTATTCAGTTGAGATTTATAATACACCAATGTTCTTATTTAACGCTTATTTTCAAAACGGTATTTTTCAAAATATACTTAAATTCGCTGTTGTCCTGACACTTCACGAAACCAGAAATTATAAAGAAAAGTAGAGATTTACTGATCCATTTCATTATTTCCAGTATTTTCGAGGAGATTATGTACAATAAAATTCTTCAGCATTAAACACAGGAAAATATTCCCAGAAAAAGAAACGGTTTTAACTTCAAAAAGGACGTACCTGAGAAGTCTACATTTACCATGACAGCTATACTAGAATCAGTACATCATTAATTATTGTTATTGCTAATATTTTGTGACGTGCTATTTAATCGTGTGAACTACGTTATCCTCACGCTGTATTATGTAATAATATGTATAGCTGATTCACGGTTTTATCTTACATGCATTACAGAACTCAGTATGTGTGAGTTCCATATCGATCACAAAGCAATAAGCACTCTTAGTTTGAACCGATTAGGTCAGGTGTGTCGCAGTGTGCTGTATTGGGTCCTCTATTGTTTAATATATATAAGTGATCTTCCACTTGCATTATTGGAAAATGATTTTTGTTCCTCTTTGCGCGTGATACAGTGATAGGAATAAAAAGTAATACCATTTACCTCAGCGAAGTAGCAGCTAACGAAATATTTGAAAAGATCAAGAGATTATCCAAAGCAAATGGTTTATCATGAAAATTTGAAAAGATACAGTACATACACTTCAGTGCCTCCAACAGAAATCCACAAACTACACTAACGGAAAAAAATAGCAACACCAAGATAGCGTTTTGCGACAGAAACGAAAGTGGGTAGGCGTGTTTCTACATCTGAAAGATGATGTCTATTGAGATTTTGCGCCAGCAGCATAAGAAGAAAGATTAAGGAAAGGCAAATCTACGTTTATAGCATTAGTAGACTTAGAGAAAGCTTTTGACAATGTTGACTGGAATACTCTCTTTCAAATTCTAAAGGTGGCAGGAGTAAAATACAGGGAGCGAAAGGCTATTTACAATTTGTACAGAAACCAGATGTCACAAAAGGGAGGCAGTAGTTGGAAAGGGAGTGAGACAGGGTTGTAGCCACTCCCCGATGTTATTCAATCTGTATTTAGAGCAAGCAGTAAAGAAAACAAAAGAAAAATTCGGTGTATGTATTAAAATCCATGGAGAAGAAATAAAAACTTTTAGGTTCGCCGATGACATTGTAATTCTGTCAGAGACAGCAAAGGACTTGGAAGAGCAGTGGAACGGAATGGACAGTGTCCTGAAAGGAGGATATAAGATGAACATCAACAAAAGCAAAACGAGGATAATGGAATGTAGTCGAATTGGCTCTGAGCACTATGGGACTCAACTGCTGAGGTCATTAGTCCCCTAGAACTTAGAACTAGTTAAACCTAACTAACCTAAAGACATCACAAACATCCATGCCCGAGGCAGGATTCGAACCTGCGACCGTAGCGGTCTTGCGGTTCCAGACTGCAGCGCCTTTAACCGCACGGCCACTTCGGCCGGCTTGTAGTCGAATTAAGTCGGGTGATGCTGAGGGAATTAGATTAGGAAATGAGACACTTAAAATAGTAAAGGAGTTTTGCTATGTAGGGAGCAAAATAACTGACGATGGGTGAAGTAGAGAGTATATGAAATGTAGACTGGCAATGGCAAGAAAAGCGTTTCTGAAGAAGAGAAATTTGTGAACATAAAGTATAGAATTAAGTGTCAGCAAGTCGTTTCTGAAAGTATTTGTATGGAGTGTAGTCATGTATGGAAGTGAAACATGGACGATAAATAGTTTGGACAAGAAGAGAATAGAAGCTTTCAAAATGTGGTGCTACAGAAGAATACTGAAGATTAGATGGGTAGATCATATAACTAATGAGGAGGTATTGAATAGAATTGGTGAGAAGAGGAGTTTGTGGCACAGCTTGACGAGAAGAAGGGATCGGTTGGTAGGACATGTTCTGAGGCATCAAGGGATCACAAATTTAGCATTGGAGGGCAGCGTGGAGGGTAAAAATCGTAGAGGGAGACCAAGAGATAAACACACTAAGCAGATTCAGAAGGATGTAGGTTGCAGTAAATACTGCGAGATGAAGCAGCTTGCACAGGATTGAGTAGCATGGAGAGCTGCATCAAACCAGTCTCAGGACTGAAGATGGTTCAAATGGCTCTGAGCACTATGGGACTCAACTGCTGAGGTCATAAGTCCCCTAGAACTTAGAACTACTTAAACCTAACTAACCTAAGGACAACACACACATCCATGCCCGAGGCAGGATTCGAACCTGCGACCGTAGCGGTCGCGCGGGTCCAGACTGTAGCGCCAGAACCGCTCGGCCACCAGCGGCCGGCAGGACTGAAGACGACAACAACAACAACAGCATAAGAGTGTCGTTGGAGCACCTCTATGAGGATATAAATCAGGTTTGCTTTGAATACACGCTGTAATGGTCGTGAGCGTTAGTTACTTTGAGGTTAGACGTGGGTAGTTGATGACAGTCAAGAATGCCTTTGAGGTGACAAAAACTCCATTATTAACACCTCATTGAGTTTGAACGACGTCGTGTAATGTGGTTCCGAGAAGCTGGAAGTTCCTTCTGCGATATTACAGTAAAACTTGACCGGACTGTAGCCACTGTACATGACTTCTGGCAGCGGTGGTCACGAGTATATACGCTCGCAAGAAGACCGGCCTCTGGACGGACAGGTGACTACCCAGAGGGACAACCATCTTGTTCGGCGTATGACTATGGCGCACCGCACTGCATCTGCAACAGCAATTTGCTCAGCAGTTGACACCGCAGTGTCACAACGAACTGGACAGCTCCGAACGAGACGCCCTGCAGCGCGCATTCCACTGGCCGCAAACCACCATCGTGTGCGACTCCAGTTGTGTCAAGCGAGTGCTCAATGGAGGGCAGGGTGGAGGTCTGTGTGTTTCTGATGAAAGCTGGTTCCGCCTCGGTGCCAGTGATGGCCATGTGTCGGTTAGAAAGAGGCCAGCTGAGGGCCTGTCACCAACCTGTCTGCGGACTAGACCCACTGGACATACACCTGGAGTTATGGTCTGGGGTGTGATTTCGTTTGACAGCAGGAGCTCTTACGTGTTATCCGATGTTCCCTAACTGCGGATTTGTTCTTCAGTCTGGTGATTCGACATTTTGAGTTGCCATTCGTGAACAGCATTCCAGCGGGTGTTTTTCCAACAGGATAACGCTCGTCCACATATCGATGTTGTAGCCCAGTGTGCCCTACAGAGTGTCGATGTGTTACCTTGCGTACGCAGCTCGTGGTCGTGCGGTAGCGTTCTAGCTTCCCACGCCCGGGTTCCCGGGTTCGATTCCCGGCGGGGTCAGGGATATTTTCTGCCTCGTGATGACTGGGTGTTGTGTGATGTCCTTAGGTTGGTTAGGTTTAAGTAGTTCTAAGTTCTAGGGGACTGATGACCATAGATGTTAAGTACCATAGTGCTCAGAGCCATTTGTTACCTTGGCCTGCTCGATCATGAAATTTGTTCCCAATCGAACAAATATGGGACATCATCGAGTGGCAACTCCAGCGCATCCTGAGACAGCATTAAACGTCCATGTATTGACTTAATTACTGTAAAAGACATGGAATTCCATCCCACAAACTGACATCCGTCACTTGTACAACACAATGCAAGCACGTTTGCGTGCTTTCATTCAACATGCTGGCGGTTACGCCGGCGATTAATGCACCCGAACATCAAATTTGTAATGACTTATTTCACAGTTACACTAACCCCTTAATGCCGAGTGTCGCGAATTCGCATCATACCAATTCTGTGGTGCTAACTGCAAGGTTAACTCTACCTTTTTGAACGCCAGAGCCGGTAGATGCTGATTCTTCATGAAGCCACCAATGATTCTGACAAGTGTTGCATTTTCCTGAGTGTTTCGGGTACCTCTACAGCACCACGAGTTTTGATTTTTATCTTTCATTCAGAAATTTATTCAGGTATTAAGGGGTTAACCTGCGATCTTGCAGTGTTAATCACTGACAAATGTTCTCTCGACAAATGTGTTCCCGAAATTTCATTACTCTAAGCTATTTTTTTGTGTTGCGATTTTTTTCCGTCTGTGCATATGTAAAATAGTTTATTCTGCATATTTCCAATCATTAACGAGTTGTGGGAACCTATTTTGGGAAAATTATTCTTAGGCCTACAGGGACCATATTTTCATAATACAAGAGCACATTGTAAACAAAGTATCTAGTGTTTGCCCTACAAATTCTTTAGAGACAATTTTCAAATACTGGACATTTTGGCAACTGCTTGACGGTATGTTATTCCGTGATGTCCTTTGTCGTTATCATTATTCCTACTTTCACAAAACATAGTGAAAAGCGTGCATTTACGACTATGACGAAAAACAGATTCCACAAAACCTTCAAGGGCGTAAAATTAGCACAGAAGAGGTTATTTACATAGGTAAATATACGTATATTCAAAAACCTGCCTCAGCACACCGAATATGTGGGTATTTTGAGTTAGTTTAAGATCAGATTTGGATTTTCCGGGATAGTATTTTTTAAGAGAACAAGGCAGATTTCTTACGTTATCGTTGTCCAGTACGATGATGTGCTCCGTCACTAACGACCTCTTCGTCGGAGGGACGTCATATCCTATTCATCCTTCCCTCTACCACAGTTGATGCTTTGTAGAGTCGGGTACACACTGAGTGCCCGGTAATTCATCAGAAATGTTACCATGCCTGTTTTGGTCCAGCGCCTTGTCGTTTTCTCCTAGCACTCCTCAACCACTTTCCCAATAAAGAATGGGTAACGCTCACTTCACAAGACTTCATGCACATTTGACGTCATTTTGACGCCACACGCTGTATCGAAGACGTAAAGAGCTGTCTGTCGACTTTCGTGATCTTCATTGTACAGTTCACAACACGTAAGATGAACATGACGTTCAAAACAATAACCTTCATCTCAGTTAGAGAGAACTGGAAGTTACGGTTGTATTTACTCCAGCGTACATTAACCTAGAAGCTACATTATTTATAAGTGTGCAAAATTCTGCATTCAAGTAGACTGTGCAGTGGATAAGGGAGACACTGAGGTGTTTGCAAGAACAGATTCCGAGACGTACTGAAAAAGTAGTATTAATTATTTTTTCTAAAACGCCTTCACCAACCCTGAACGTGAGACAACTTGCTGATTTACAGGCAAAAAGCAAGCGAAAGCCAGCCAGCACAGAATCCATTTAACGTACGCTGTATACTCAATATTGTTCATTGGGTTGTCTCGACAGCGTAATTTTATTTTTAGACACTGCAAAATCTAATTTCAGGAGTTGGGCAGTAATTAAAAAGGGCGGACAGCAATTCTAGCAGACGAATTGAAGCTGCAGGTCTCGTAACTTATGCTCTATGGATAAATGCTGTTTCAAAACTTCAGCATATTGGGGATCTCCCGAAAACACGTAGATATCGGTAGAATTTATTATAACAAAATGATGAAAAACATCATATTGTTGGTTAAAGACGCGCTTTAATTGAAGACATTCTTGTTTGGCAAAGAAGTATCCTAAATGAACTAGATAATATTTTCTTTGTTTTATAAATGGCTGAGACTAAGTTACCTTTTAATTATTTTCCAGATGTGTCAGTCTTTCCTGTGCTTTTATTCGGGTCAACGTCATTTGAATTTTTACTCGATTTGCGCGTTTCAATCTTTATTTGTAAATTATTGAAAATGACAACTCACTCCTGCGAGAACACTCCTATATGTATATAATATCAAGTATTACAGAGCATACTTCTTTTAAATTAATAAGGAAGTAATAGGTTCTTTCAGAAATGCTAAGGCGAAAATAATTTGGAAACGGCTGGACACGAACCCGCCACGATGACATGACAGAGTATCACACTTTATGCTGGACTTTGATCTCATGAAAGCTTAAACTGGCGATAACTACATAAGTCGTACCAAGAACAACGTGTTTTTATAAATCTTCTCTGAGCCTTGGCCTTGAAACGCATGGAAACACGCAAGTGTACATACGAAATAAAATATGGCGAGTGCCAATCATCCCACATCGAACATTAGGGAAAGTCGATAGCGGTTTCTTTTGTATTCAATACTGCGTATGCCGTCAAAACGACGTCACGTGTGCGTGAAGTGTTTTGAAATGAGTTTTACCCATAAAGAATCACTCCTACACTCGGCTGTTTGCCAAAACTCGTTTGTTGCTCTCTAGTGAAGATGAAATGTTCCGGGCGTTGGCGGGTTTCCAGCTGAATCTACCAGCACAAAAACAGGACAGTTAAGAGAAGGCGGGTCCTACTTTGAATGAGTTGCTCTGCCTTTCTGTAACACAAGCTGCAGAAAATATACACGTTCTCCTCTTTTTCAGCTACGCTATGGTTTGTGCTCACTATCATGTACAGAACAGTAAAAAAGAAACTAAATAAATAAATAAATAAAATAAAATAAAAATGTTTCAAAGCAACTGTCAAATACACCTCACAGTTTTATTCTTAACATATCACACTGGATCAATAGTCACGCAGTACCTTCTTGGGATACAAAAGATGCGTTTCCTAGATATAACGTATTAAGATAGTAAATATTTTTATTCTGGTCTCGTTATTTACAAGATACCCTGTGTAATCTGGATACCCACGAAATTTTACAAACGGTTTAAGGTATCCAAACGTTTTTATGTTTGAAAATTCAGTGTAGGAAATAGTGGTGAGTTACCTAGTGATACTGCACTATCTGTTTGTCCGAAAGATCACGAATAGAATGATCTATTCAATGGACACCGATTATCAAGATTTTTTCGATCATAGGTAATTCGAGTAGCACATTCACTTTGCTCATAACAGTTAGTAAATATTTCTATCGAACATGCACTGTTTTCAGTACGCTCGCAGCATGCTAAGTTACGTATAGGGTCTATCTAATTCCCTTTTGAATTGATGATAATTTTGTGCTATCGGTTTACCACAGTCTCACTACTGACGCACGGAAAAGAAGGAAAACACTGGAAAAATTTAGATCGGTTACATGATCTTGACTGACGATCGTTAAATGTGATGGCTGGTTTAATAAATAATTAGATTAGCTGGCTTCTGCCTTAGAGCTAACGATTTTTGCCAAGAGTTCTGATGAGATAGCTCTTATATATCACTGTTAGACTTGTGTATGTCGCCCACTCCAGTCTGGACATCTCGAGGCAGCACAACCCTGCCATGGGAAAATGTCGAAACGATGTACAGCATCAGTAGTTGCTGTATGTCACACTCTGCTGTGGGGCGGTGGGTGGAATTTATGTTGCTATTTAAAAAGTTTGGTTTGTAATGTAGAAAAGATGCATTCCTTGCCGTTTTAACCATATGTGGGGCGGCGAGTGGAATTAATTGTTATATAAATGTTCCTATTATTTATGCTGTCTTTTGCCGTTCTCAACACTGGCTCTCTAACTACAATATTGGCAACCAGAAAGTGATTAGCAAAACGTGAAGCCTGTAATTAGAATTCCTAGTGCCCACTTCATCTGAGAAATACACTTAGAGCTACAGCTTAAAGCTCTGAGGAATTAGGAAATTGTCTGGGATTTATAATCAAAAACGATCGTGAAAAAAAAAAGTTCTCTATATTCTGAAAGTCACAGATGAAAAAAAAAAAAAAAGAATCCACACAATCTGACTAACAGAGCAGTTCAGAGTCTAATGCGCTGATGCAACTATAACTGTCCAAATTAAATGTTTACGTGAATGCTCGCCATAATTTGATGATAATGTTCATCAAACGCCACGCTAAATAATGGTAGAATGTCTGTCCCGCGACGGCACGTGAAAATACGACATACGCAAACTGAAGATAGATAATTAAAATCATCCCAGAATTAACACTTCACTCGAAAATGATTTCATGGTTACGCGTATCCCGAGTAACTTAATACGGCATCCGAGGCTGTTTATAGCAATGATACCGACGCGACGCGACTACCGACACAGATGGTGTGCTATTCAGCGTCTGGAGAGAACTGGGGCCTTTTTTCCTCGCGCAGCGTTCTTATATATAAAGCCGCGGTGCGGATGGCTAAGGGAACGCCTGATCAAATCGGCTCTCCCGACTAGCCGCTGGGCTAGTAATGCACCACTTCAAGTTACCGAATAAATCATCGCTTCCTTTGCTGATGGCCGATGAAGCTCTCAATTTAAATGTGCATTCAACACACAGGTAAGTAATCATAATAAAAGTTTGACGTGGCTAAGTTAAATATTTTGGGCGAGAGAATTAATTTAATTACACTGCACGCAGTAGACGAGCTCTGAACTTGCCCTTTGGAGATACGCTATCGTTATAGTTTTACAGTTATTCAAATGAAACTTCTCACATCTTTATGATTATAGCGGATCTCCATTCTACTTAAATATAAACATCCTAGCCTTATTTATTAGCCTACTTAATCTATCTTGCTTCCTTAATTTTTAAGACAAAAACCAGAAAATTATGAATTTCAACAAAAATTTTAATTTGTGAGATCCAAAGTACTGTTTCTATTAAATTATTATGGAAAAGGAATCTAAATATAAATTTTTAAGTCTCTAGCTCTTTTCTGTTGCGCCAATGATTTTTACAGAAAAACGTCCAAATTTCGAAAATGGTTGTAGTTATCGAACTGATATTCAACACATATTAATTTAGTATTACTCCTGACATGCTAGAATCGTTTCAGGTTATTTATTTGATTTTAAAAGTATTGCGCCACATTTATGACGTCAGAGCTAGTTACAGCGGACTAGGCTGGCACACAATGGAAAGACGGATGTGAATTTACTACGGCGTGAGTAGGCTGCTTCCCCACACAGCGTTACACACGATCGGCTACACAACAAGGAACACGATTGTTTAATAAATGAAACGTTGTATAAATTGGGTTTCCAAAGCAAATAAACCACTGTACAATTCTAGAATGAGGACTAAGCAAATCGAACAGAATATAATCGGCTCCCTAAAATGGGGCTTTATAAAACGACCCATACAACGTCTTTTTCTGAATCTTTTCTCGATTTTTTTTCAGATTATTTGAAAGCCATCTTTTCTGTACAGATAGGGTGTGACAAAAATACAAAATTTTAACTTCATGTGTATAAAATTCATTTTAACGAAGCAGATAGTTCAGGGATAAAACCAAACATACAGCCAGTCGCTGTGGCCGAGCGGTTCTAGGCGCTTCACTCTGGAACCGCGCGACCGCTACGGTCGCAGGTTCGAATCCTGCCTCGGGCATGGATGTGTGTGATGTCCTTAGGTTAGTTAGGTTTAAGTAGTTCTAAGTTCTAGGGGACTTATGACCTCATATGTTAAGTCCCATAGTGCTCAGAGCCATTTTAACCAAACATAGAGAAATACATTTCAGATATATATGATTAGGTACGTGCCTTTAATTTCCACATATGCTGAGCAAACTAATTCTTCTCAAAGAAATGGTTTCTTTGAAATCATGGGAGGGGATGACATTGTGTGTAAATAGACCAGAGTCATGTGAAATGAGTGTGCCATGATTTTCGTGTTATATCAATCAATTTCAAATAAATAAGTAGTCCTCTTGGCTTAATCATCAACTACTTGCGGATGTGACAGTGATTTCATACAATCCATTTTATGTTAACTTTTTGAAGTTATTGAATTATGTAATGTATTAAAGACGAGTTATTTTTGTGTTGAAGTTAATATTCTTGTTAGGAATTTTCTACGAGATACTGTCAATAAATTTTAGACTATGTTCGGCTATCTGTTCCTGTCACAACTTTAAGAGACAATAAAAACATGTAATTCTTTGAAAATTAATATGGTAAATGGAATTTGTGGTTCCTCAAAGTAATTTGTTTACTAATTATTATTTGACTTCCTAAATTTTCTGGGTATTCTTAAAATTTATAACTTTGTGTATCATTCCCTTGAAAAATTCAACTTCGTGTAAATGGGCATAGAATGATGAGGTACAGACTGTGGAGTTCGTAGTTGCAGAACTACTGTCAATATTAGAACAATACCTGTCACGTATGGCACTAATTTAAAAATCTAATAAATTTATGGTCAGCTTGTTTCATGTTCTATTGTAAATTTAATATTCACTATCCAGCGTAGTTACAAAAGGCAAATAGGTCATAACAAAATGATATTACATATAGCTGTTTGCAACTTCCTTTCTCTACTAAAAGAAGAAAGTCTTAAAAGAATTTGGTGTAAATTACGTGGGAAATATTAATATACAGCAACAGAGAATTACACAAAAAATTGAAAAGTTTGCAAATAAAAACAACAGCAATAATTGAAATATTACATACTGGAATGTGTGCTTACAAGGACCAAATCAGAATATAGAGAAGGGTGTGTCTCGTCAAAAAACAATGATCAAGTTTGGTTTAGTTTACATCAGTATACCAAAGGGAGACAACGTGACGGTTGATATCGCTACTAGTGTCAGCAAACAGAGTACAACTGGGATTCTGAATTTGTCAGCCAGTAGACTATGAGCTGACTAAACTTTATTCTCCCAGGGCTTGTGTCCATGTTGAAGTGTGTGGAACTTGTGAATCATTTCGATGAAATGGGCTTAAGTGTGTAATCCGATATAGACATCTCATAACGTCATACTTGTTTTTAACAAATAATTTCTTTACGGGACTGGAAACACAAGCTGGTTACTTAAAAGCAGTTCTTGTCCTGTGCAGTGTTTGCTAAAGGTACGACAGAGAAATACTTTTGCATCAGAAGACCTCTTCATTAGACTTATGTTTTAGAATTCTCATTGGAACCTCTTGCTTGACACTTAACTCAAGATTTTGAAAGTAAATACTGGCGACATGGCTGTTAGATCATGGCTAGGCTAATACCACTGTGTTCAGTACAGGTTGCTTGAATGTGTCAGACATAGCCTAGCAGAGACTGGTTCACAAAAGTAACCTACTTACTATGACACAAGAAGAGCCATCTACTACCAGTAATACCATGCATTAATTTAGACTACTTGGAACCCCCTGCCAAGGTTTCGAATTCTTTTTTAGTCAGAAGTATTTAATAACAAGGAAATAATGGATAAAATAGTTAATTAATCACGAATTCACTGAGAGAAACGTTTAACATATTAAATATTGTAAAAGTAATATATCTAACATTATGATGTTTTGAAATGGGTAGCCATAATCAGATTTCATTGTAGCTTTAAGCAAATTACTCATAGGAAGTTAAAGTAATTACAGTTAAAGTAATTATAATAAAAGTAAACACAGTTAAAATAATTATAGTGTATATACATTTCATTCCTGCAACTGATACTCGAAGTATTATCATATATTCAATTTGCAACTGTTTCAGTCAAGAACATATACGTAAGTATACATTATTTAACATTAAATTTGAATACCTATGCCCACGCGAAGATGCACATGAGTTCTACTACACATATGGCTATATTGTTTAAGTAAATCAAATATAGGAAATTCCCAAATTATAGACTACATTTTGTATAAAAATAGCCTTTATGTTTTAATATTATATCGTTTTTTTTTTTTTTTTTTGTTATCTTTGTGCCAGATCCAACTCGTACAAACAAAGAAATTGACGAAATTTTCTTAGGGTTGAGTTACATATTTGGGTTCTCCTAAGTGTACGATCCGCCTCGTTTCGTATTAACTCGAAAGATTTTAGAGATGCGTTATTCCGTAGAAATAATTTGTTTTCAGAGGAATTTGCTTAAAGAAAAGTATCCACACGTCAAACAAAATGGTACGGCACACTGAATGGAGATGCGCTGCACTTTTTTCCTTCCTGCAGACACGTACGTGCAAACAAACAAAAAATTAACTGCGAAACTTTACAGCTTCGAAGTATAGCTACAACCTTATGACCATCCTGCATATGTAGACTAAACAGATTTCTATTATCACAAGTACGGAACTGTGTGTTTAGTATTTTTAGACAGGGATTTAGGTAACTGTTCTTTACTCTTTCTTTTTATGCTAAATAATTCTACTTATTTTTGCGATTACACATATTATCAACCTAATTTTTCATCGTATCTGTGACCAAAGATGTCACATCCAGAAGCCATAGAGAACTTGAATGCTTGCAAATTTATGAATAACATTTCTCCCCTGGCAAAATGTCGATACGCTGAGATATCTCCACCTGTGTAGCAGAAGACTCATCTATTAGTCATAACGCCGAAGAGAAATCTTAGAAGTTCGCAAGTATCACACGAGTGTTTGACTGCCAGAAGAAATCCCACGAGGTCGATAGCTTGTTTTAGTTATCTGAATCATATCATGGGAGATTTGGGTTTCAGGAGTAGACTAAAGATGGGTGCAGTACTGCAACGTGCCGAGTGCACGCATAACGCTGCGCTGAAACTCCGATGCGTAGTGCGCACGTGCCCCGAGTGGCGAGGGGAAATGTAGCCTGTGCGTTATTACAAGGGTTCTCCCCTGCGGCAGCAATCACACGCACACGCAGCTTTGCCGTAAGTCTGCGCATAACATTACGACAGCTGTTGAAATCGAGCTGTCGATATTAACTCCAACAAATACAGAATCATTCATCCCGAAATACATTTTGTATCAA